>NC_091824.1:111610134-112210134 GCF_038994185.2 Dermacentor albipictus
ACCCTACTGATCATCAGCATAAAGTTAGAATTGGTGCATGTAACACGACATATCTTTTACACTCATTTTTGCCACGTACGTCGAAAGATGGGAATGAACTTCCTTCTGACATTGTTTCCATTGGTAGCAATGATAATTTTTGAAAAGCACTAGCTAACACTGTATAATAGCAAACATTTGTACGAACTACTGTTGGTGTTTTCCTTTTTTCTTGTTTAATGTAACATTTATATGTCATGTTCTATTACTGTATTTATTATACTTTCAGCTGCCATTGTATGATTAGGAAATATTGTGTATAAGCTCGTAATTTGTTTCCTTCTTGCTTGTTGTACAACCCACTCCCCTCTCTAATGCCGAAAGGTCCTGAGGGTAAATAAATAAATAAATAAATAAATAAATAAATAAATAAATAAATAAATAAATAGTTTGATGCTCAAAAATGATACATAGTCGGAGACGGGAATGTGATGGCCATGTATAGCTATCTCAGGCAAGTCAGGTAGTATTCTTTGGCTTGAAAGGAAAATCATGAATTGAGTTTTCGAAGGATTGATAATTAAATGATTAGAGGAACACCATGCAGCAATATACTCAACCTCATTTCTTAGTTTAAGGATTAAGGCTAGTAAAGAATTGTCACGCAACGAGATAGCAGTATCATCTGCGTATAGTACACAATGTGCTGATTTAAAACACGTCGGCAAATCATTAATATAAATGGAGAACAGTAAGGGACCTATAGTATGGAGGCTTGTGGTACACCTTGGTTAATAACTTTAATATCAGAATAAGCTCCTAAAAAAAACTGCATGTTCTCTATCATGCAGGTAACTTTTATGTGTTTTAGTACTGGACCGGTAACGCTGATATTTGGATCAAAATTTACATTCTCGAGCCCGGAATGACGAAAGCGGTGATGTAAAAATCACTGCGGCTTACTCGGGAGCGTGTCCATTAGATTCTAAGCATTCGGGCTAGGTAGCATGACGTCACGGATCAAAATGCACCGGCCTTGTGCTATCTTGGAGGCATTTGCCAAGCGTCCCAACGTGCTCGCTTGCCCGCGAGGAATTCGTAATTCGTAAGACTGCTCAGCGGCATTTCATTAGATGCTTTCGCATTCACAACATCTAAGAAGTGCTTAGGTGCCCTCGGATTTGTTTTGTTCTTGTTGCTTGTTCGTTGATGCTGCTGGTCGAAAGATACGTGTTCGCAGATGTTGTCTCTGTCAAATTTCGCAATCAATGCCGCACGACGCACTGACAGCTCTTGCAGTTCTTGTTTAAAAAGAAGAAGAAAAGAGAATAAAGCGCCTTTTTTAATCAAGACATGGCGCAGCGGAAGTTGCACAACTTAATGTACCCTCGAGAACTTTACTCGTGCAACTAACGTGTAAGGCATGGAACCTTACTCAGCGGGTGTGTCTGCTACATCATCATCATCATCATCATCATCATCATCATCATCATCATCATCATCATCAACAGCAACCTATTTTGTGTCCACTGCAGGACGAAGGCCTCTTCCCTGCGATCTCCAATTACGCCTGTCCTGCGCCGATTCCAACTTGCGCCTGCAAATTTCTGAATTGCATCACCCCACCTAATTTTCTGCCGTCCTCGAGTGCGCTTACCTTCCTATGGCACCCGTTATGTAACTCTAATCGTCCACCGGTTATCTGTCCTACGCATTACATGGCCTGCCCAGCTCCTTTTTTTTTCGCTAAATGTCAATTAGAATATCGGCTATCCCCGTTTGCTCTCTGATCCACACCGATCTCTTCCTGTCTCTTAACGTTACGCCTAACATTCTTCGTTCCATCGCTCTTTTTCAACCTCCAAGTTTCTTGCACTCTTGTGTATTGCACTCTTGTTCCCTTGCCAGGCTACTGAGCGTTGTTTTATTAGAATGACCAACAGCTCCACGTGCGACACAAGCAACAGCGATGAGGCTCTCACACATATTATCTGTTTCTGCCCGCGACATAGTGCCCAGAGACAATGATGTGCAGAGTACTGGAGCAATTCACAGTCGTCCACTATCAGAACTCAAAGCTTTAGGTCAGTGCTCCCAAAGAACATCTGCGCTGTAGGCCTTACTGGCGTTATTAAGGTTCCTGCACTCTACGGGGCTTCACGACAGACTTTAAAAACGCCGCCCCCTACCGCTTTATAGTGTACGCGGTTTGTTCGCGCTCGTCTCTCTTTCTCTCCATTTCCCTCCTCCACTCTCTTTCTTTTTTTAGCCCCCTTAACCCTTCCCCCCGTGCAGCGTAGCCAACCAGAACCACCTCTGGTTAACCTCCCTGCCTTTCTATTTATCCTTTCTCTCTCTCTCTGTCTTCTACACATTAATCTTCAACTCCTCTCTTACACTTTTTCTGTTAAGGTCCTTAATTATTTGTTACATTTCGGCACAGGACAATGTCACCTGCAAACCTAAGGTTGCTGAGATATTCGTCGTTGATCCTCACTCCTAAGCCTTCCCAGTTTAATAGTTTGAATACTTGTTTCAAGCATGCAATGAATAGCATTGGAGAGATTGCATATATCTACTTCACCCGCTTTGGAAGTACTCTAATATTCATTTTCAATTACAGAATTGTTAGCTTTGGTCCTTACTTTTAAAATAAATTTTCAATTTAGCGATGCTTCTGTTGATAATTCAGGGGCCTAAATTGAAAACTATGATTCCAGCAGTCACTATAGAATAAGTTTTTAGTTTGAATGCAACAAACTTGAATCATTCAAACGCAGTGGCCACATGAGATCATTTCCGTGTATTTAAAATGAAGTCAGGGGTTCCGGGAGTGTACTTGGGCATACCTGCCAACCTATGAACTTTAAAATTTGTACTAAAAGATCTCGTGGGTGGAAGGGGGGATGAGGAGGTGGCACGAATTGATGACAACTCTGCCTGGAACGTGCATCTTTTGTGACATGCACACGCACTTTATTCTCGATGGTTTAGCTTTACACGCAACACAGAAGCAGTAGCAACAAAGAAGGCGGATCAAGTACCATCACAATTTCTCTTTTGCGTACATATTTTTTTTCAATCTCACACGGGTCATTTTTTAACACGTTTAAGCATTTTAGTCAATTGAAGTTATTTTTGTTACAACATGACATAACATTCGCGAAATTGTAAAAAGGCCAAATTCGTAAGCTTCGCGAAAAATTCGGAGAGATGGCAGGTATAGAGTTGGGGGAAGGGGGTGAAGAATTTGAAGAGGAAAGCGGTGGCTCATTTCGCTTACACGAGTTTTTTGTTAGTATCAAGAAATGCTTAATTACTAGCCTAAAGAGAAGCCAGCCCTGGGGGAGGGGAGGGACAGTGCTCTCTTGCCATGGAACCTGTAGGGGCGCTCTCCCCCACTGCCTCCTCCGGCTCCAGAGCCCCTGAATGTGACTTAAAAGATAATATGAGAAGCCTGCTAACATGTGCATAAATTTAAGTATACGCTAATGTTTTTCTTTCATATTGCTACACGCGTGTGTTATTTGATTGTTTGAACGAGGTGCGTGGGCGCCATCACTCGAGAAAAGGAAAAACGAACTGGGCGCGCGCTGTGAATGTAACCGGTCAGCGCTGCAACCGCTGTTGTAAATTTAACCTGTAAATAGTTGCTCGTCTTACTGACTGGTCCTTCGCGTAACAATATTTTCCCCTTTCATCCCATATTCCGCCTTCATCCGAATAAAGCCGAAACTTGAGATCCGATGCCAATTATTGTAACAAAATGCGAATACCGATGTACCCGGTGAATATTTCAGGTAAACGTATATGGGATGCCTGGCTGGCGTTTGAGAAACAATTGGCGTTCATTTTTTAATGCTTTTCTTTACTGCACCTACCTAATATGGAGCGACAAAATAGGATCTTTATTTTTTAAGGTATAGTTTTGACAAAGTAGGTGATTATATTTAGAGATATGGCGCGATAGTTCAGCATTTCAGTTATGCTGCACTAGTTCTTTTCGCCAATTGCACTCGCTTTACTTCCCTGAAGTCCCTTCGTTTCCCTTTATAGTTCTAAAGGAAGAAAATTTGCCACTCCATTTTTGGCTGCGGGTACTACAACTCAGCAAATGAAATTATTTCTTGGTCAATTGTGGAGTTAAATGTTGGCAGGAATGCTGCGCAAGAAGTTGCTAGTTCAAGATTTCTAGTTAAATTTTTTTTTCATTAGCTTGCTTAAGTGCGCTGTTGCAGAACATGTCTTTACCATGTTGACCATGTCATGTTTGATCGCGATGATATTTGATGCCACAATTAAGTTTGTAGGCAGGCTATTGCGTACACTGTAACTACACCCACTACAGGCGTTATGCCAGACGACTAAGGACGGCCACAAATTGGGGTTGAAGCTTTAAGTTGAGGTGCCTCCAACTAAGGTGCAAGACCAGTATGATTTGACGATCGTTAGTAAGTAAGTAAGTAAGTGGTCCTGATCCCTTTTGACTCAGGGCAGGCGTTTGTCAACGCCACAGGAGATGTTCAGAGGACAAGAAGGAAAGAAAGAAAGGAGGTAAAGAACATAAAACACAGGTTTGTCACTGTCACTGTCTGCGAGTCCGTCTGGCCGGTCCGGTTTGTTGTATTCTAGGCTCCAGTCGCCTCGGATTTCACCAAAGCCACAACAATCCAATCCGCCAGCCATACCGGTTCAAGTCAGTGCGTCCCAGCTGCGTCGCTACCTGGTTGGCCTTCTCTCTTAGGAGCTCTTGTAGCTGAGGTGGTCGGCATCAGCGGCCACTCGCTGTGACTGGGCGGCTCTAGCCGGGCGATGTCTGTCTGGGGATTTCCTTCACCTATTCGGCTCGCCTGCTCAGTCGTTCCCACTGTTCTAGCCGGATCTTCGTAGTCTCGACGCGTGCAGTTCGGTCCTCCTCGGTGAGACCAGTCAGCGCCAGGCTCTCAGCCAGGGGGCACGGCCGGGGAACTGCGGGAAGTCTAGGACATTGTTGTAGCACGTGAAGAAGGGTTTCTTCTGGTGCACCGCACAAGCGGCACGTCGGATCCACGCCGAATAGTTCGTGTCGGCGTTGGTTTGTGAGGAGAGCGCCAGTGCGGGCTTGAAACAGCAGGGCGCTGCCTCTATCTCCTCGGTAGTCTGGTGATGGGCATGGTTCCGGCTTGTGGTGGTAATATAGTGCCAGGCTTTGCTTTTTTGCCACTGTCGTGCGCCAGATCGTTTTTTCAGCCTCATTGATTTCCTTGACGACTGCCTTGCGCCAATCTGCCTCCGTCTTAGTGTCGTGTTGTTTTGAATTTTCGCTGTATTTCGTGTCTAGGGACGTGTATTTCCGAATCCAAGCCGTCTTGATGTTTTTGTATCTTAGGTGTAGGTACATTCTGCGACTGTAATTTGTGTTTGTCATAAATTTGAGTCTGCCGGCATATTGTAATTTGGACCGCGCCTCCCTTGCCTCGTACGAGGACCAGCTCATTTCACCGCTTACTGCTGCGTTTGCAGTTTGTTCGCTTGTTCAGAGATGGCAGCACCATCCCATGTCAACGACAGTAGTAACGATTTTTTGCGTGGCGTCGAATGCACTGCCCTGGCGGACACATACGCCATAGCAGAAAAATAGTAATAATGGTTAGTAATACTAAAATAGCAACATTCCTTGGTTTAGTCAGCATTAACAGGACTGGCAGAGCGTCGACAGTGCTTCCAATCGCTCTTAGTGGCCTTTCCCTCACTGTTCGGATAAAATATTTTTCATTTGTTTTCGCCGTTGTAGCCACGGGCTCCGATGTTGGCCCGAAGAACCGCGCGAGGTACGTAACCGCGGCCGAAGGAAGTGCTTCCGTACACAGGCACGGTTGGTTAGGAGATTAGCGCTTTCCTTAGGTAGCTTTCCCTAGGCTAAACAATAATGAAGGCTTAAGTAAATAAACGCGTTGAGAGCCAACTATTTCCCACGACCAATCCAAGCAAAGTACTGGTAAACGCGATATGGGCCGGCCAAGGAATATTGCAGATAACACACGAACAACTTCCGGTCATTCCACTACTTCATGCAGGGATAGGAACGTTATTGTGTCAAAGGACATGGCGAAAGTTCACTTTCGCCGGTGAAATACCAAAGGAAACCTAAACATCAGAGTGACATACGGACACCGTACGCGCAGGGAGTATTTTAGCATTTTCTCAGCGTCATTTTTACTTCAAGAGTTCTACTGCCTCTCAGAATTCTCACACTGGAAGTACGAATGATGCACCATATAATTAAGAGTATCGTTGAACAGTATTTCGCACATTAAGAACGATGTATCGATGCGTGCTTTTCTTTTTCTTTGAAACATGTAAGTGTTGACGAGAAGTCGGTTCTGAAGGGTTACTTATATTATTTGTCAGCTGCCTATCCTAGCGCTGTCTAATACTTTCTTTTCCCACCCTGTGCAGGCCCTCGAGGGCTTACAGTATGGATAAATAAATAAATAAATAAATAAATAAATAAATAAATATGGGGTCCAGTCAGTGCGGCGCCAGAAATGCGTGACAGATAGTAGTTTGACGAAGATGTCGAAAAGACGGGGACTTCTTCTTGGGGATAAATGTTCGCGCCAGCAGCAACGTTATAACGACATCATATGCGCTCGCGAATGCCAGCCGCCTTTCTCCTACGAAACATTCATATCATTGCACGCCAGGCACTCCGCAAGGTCGGTGACTCACCCGCGAAAGGGAGATACAGTGTTTCCTTCTTCTTGCTTCTCTTTTCCGGAAGAAATCGCGTGCTGAACTTGACGTTTGTGCTTATGCGATCGCCGCAGGAGAAAATCAACACGCCGGGTGGCGATCCGGTCCCCAACGCATTTTCGTGTCGCAGTCGATAACGAACATGGGTCGTTTCCTGCCTCGCGCGTTGCACTTGGAAAGGGTGCCCAGCTGGCACACACCGTATCTCCAGATGGGTGTGCGCTTGTATCTGCGGACGCCTAGCTCAGAACCGCGTTAATGGGGTACCCGGGTATCAACGCTTCCTCTTACACCCGATCATCCTGGAAGTGGTCTTTTGTGAGTCTGTTCTCGCATCCGCGGAGTGGAGGTTTACGCAACGAACGCAGACCCTTGCGGCATAAGACGTCCCTGCTTGTTGTTCGCCGCGGTCGACCTTGACACTCGCCGCGGCCTTGGGCACACTCGAACTGCCGCCGCTTCACTCGCTTCTACTCACTCGACGAGTGCGTTTCCCTTCACTGCCTTCGTCTCACAGGCGAACTCCGTAATTGTAGGTTTGTGTTAATCCGGATAACTACGGTTCCTTGGACCTTAGCCAGAATCATTTGCGATGTTGCGGAAATGGACGTCTGTGCTTGTGCTCCTCGCGTTGAGCACGCCTCCTCTGGAAGCGACAACGCCCGGTTCGATAAGGTGCAAGGACCAATCGGGAAGGGATGTCGACTGGTGAGTGTCCTCTGAGGCATGCAGATCCGTAATAAACATTACTTCTGGTCTCTACTTATCTCGCGTATACCACAGGACTGCCGGGTTTTCCGGGTACGCAAAAGTTCTATTCATGTTATAGTTGCTCTTTGAGGAATATGTACTAGAATATCGTGCACCGAAATGACGGAAACAGCGAGCATCAAGCGAAAGCAATGAGGGGGTCACGTGCAATAATTAAACTAGATGATGAGTCATTTCAGTACTGAAGACTCATTATTAAAATACAAACTTTGGGCGTAGCAGTCATGGTAGTCCGAAAACAACTTGCATGTTGTTACTGCTGGGCCACGCATGTGTTTGTCATTCGTTCCTATGTTGCTTATTGTGACTAAAATGATTTGCTTCAAAGAAAACTTAAGCTCTAACTTCCCGTACACACATTTTTCTCAAGCACATAAATGTTCGGCCACCTTTACACTGGTTTAATCAAATTCGTTGCAATCAAACTAAGCTTAGCGAGTTCAGAGTACTCATGTTTGTTTAGTCCCCATACGCATTGACAAAACATGACCGGTAATTGGAAGAATATAAATAGGGCAAAACATCAGTTTGTCTCTCCAAACCGGCAATATAAAGAGAAATTGGAATTCTATATGTCGCATCTGTTTAAAGTGAACAAATGTTGTATACGTTGATCAGGGAAAGCTAAGAATCCTTTGTAGAACTTTTGCAGAACATAAGCGAACAAGATGGAAATTCAACTGCATGGAGATGAACTACAACCGAATTCGTACGAGTTAGAAGCTCTCATAGATGAACATAATGGCAGCACTCATATTTTTTGCGAGATTTGTCAGGATTTAGCTTTTCCTTTTAAAGGCAACATGTTTTATTCATATAAGTTCTTTTCTAAGAAGTGCCCCCGCTGCAGCAGTCATGTGGTCTGGCGGATGCGGTTAATGTAGATATGAAGTCAGTGTACTGCAGTGAACGATTCTGCAGTCCCGATAATACACTAAGCTTTCGTTCGCTCTTGTTCTGTTTAGATTCACACCTAATCTCTATTCGTAAGCTGACATGTGTGAATGACTACTTAACTCTAGGGAATATGGCAGCGCACTTCGAAACAAGGACTTGACACAGAGTGAACAAACACGAGCCCAGTTGTAGTGTTTGGTCACTCGGTGTTACGTGCTTGTTTCGAAGTGCGCTGCCATATTCCAACATGATTAATCAGCTAGACCACTAGTACGTCTTAAGCAAATTCTAGGGAATTCGAATAGTCGAGTTACGAAATCAGATCCGGTACGAATGCTCGAGACTATACAGGTTTTGAATATGGAACGGAATACCGAGTATATTTTTAGTTACGGGACAAATGCGCTAAAAAATTTAAGGATGCAAAATGACCTATTTCTATAAACAAACGCAAGACACGCTTTAGGGCTATCAGTTCAATTCGGAATTCTGGTATTTGGCAAACTGTTAAAGACAACCAACCACGGCTCCTACAGTTTGCTTACAACGGGCGTATGAGGTGGCCGGTTAACTACAAGCATGATGCTTTTTCGTTGGCTAACAGGTTGAAAGAATTGGGGGTACGGTCGTATTAAGTAAAGCTCGAGTATTAGTTTAACACGGGTAATAAAGACTCGCTTTTTTACGCTGTTTCAAATCTATCCGCCGTCGAAATTCGGTGTATTCGCGCGCTTCTACTGCAATTCAACGATGTAATAATCCACAAGAGACTGTGCGTACAACACCCATATATTATTTATTTATTTATTTATTTATTTATTTATTTATTTATTTATTTATTCACAACACCTCAACTTCCCCTCGATCCCCCCCCCCCGCTTTCCCCTGCTGCTGGTGCGGTTTTGCATGAGGGGTGCGCGAGTATACAGATTAGCAGAAACAATAACCTACTGCAGCAAGTGCATAATACAGTTTAAATAATAAGCGTATAATGGTTGAAACAAACACTTTATTTCCGCAGAGGGATATGTCTTGGAGACAAGACAACGAAGGGAGTATGAAGAATAGAGACGGTTTGATATAAAATCGGGATATAATACGTTATTACTACGTTTCTCAATTCTTTTTCTTTGTTTTGCTTTATGTGGTAAAGAATTAAAGGGGGGGGGGCGGTAGAGTTAACGCGGGAGACAGCTCTCCGTATTGCTGACATTGGAATTTTTTGCTAAGTGGTCGTTTTTTTACCCAATTCATCCAAGGTTCGTCATGTACAAGCTTCCCAAGATGCAAGCGTCCAGAGAGAATTTCGTGACGCCCAAGGGTGGTGAGTTCGTCTACGTCGACTCCAACACGCCCAAGTCATCCCAGACATGGATGCTGTCGAACCAAGATATCTTCGACCAGGACAATCCAGTGGCTTACACGCTCAGACCTCTCCTACGGCCTGCACAGGCGAGACTCTATATTCCTTCATTTCTGTTGATTTTCTTAATTGAGATTTGTTTTTCCTATTTCCCTTAAACATCGCTAGCTAGGAAAAAATCATTATATATCGTTACAGGTCACTCTATTTCACAGCGGTAAAGCTATTTGAGTAAACTACATATGCTCGGTGTAGAAAAAAAAAACAAACAGAAAGGCAGTTTCGCATGAAGGCGAAGCCTTGAGAGCGACAGAAAGGTTTTGCATTGCGCTTAACATCTTCAAACGGTGTTTCCACCGTATGCGGAGGCGACTGTGTCGCACTGATTGAATCGCGCTTCGTCGCCTCCGCGACACATTGCGATGCAGGAGGCCTGACCATTTCTGCTGTTCAGCAGGAACAGAACCATAGCAAAGACTAGACATGTCACAACGCCGGAAGATGGCGTCACCGGCGTCTCATATCAATGGTGCGCGAGATGTGTGTCAGCGCCCACTGAAAGTATTTGAAAAGTATAGCTTAACCTTCAGCGTCCGTTCCGCTAAGACCAGTGTAATCCACAACGGAATGATATGCCCGCTGCTCCTCAGCAGGAACGCGCGTAGACTACGTTCGTGCCATCAACGCGAACCAGGGGACGTATTCTGCGACGGTCACTTTCGGCGATTGTATAGCCTCGGCCGTCAGGCGCACGCTGATTGACTGGTTGAGTAAAATCGTATGTGCTGATTGGCTGGTAATTGAGCGCTACATCACGCGAAGGTGATAGTATCGCCGAAGTGATCGTTGCAGAATACGTCCCCGGAATGCTGCCCCGGTATTCGGCAGAGCCGATTGAGTGAAGCGTGGTGGTGCGGCCACTTGGCTTTGTTGTTTCTGCGATTATATGCACTGCGCATCGCTGGAACTATTTCACATATCCACGTGCGGCCCGCGCATGCGCCGTTGATACCAGGAGAGCGTGACAGCGGCCCATACGGCACGGACATGCCTCGAGCGACGGTATAATTGTCATCGCGACAATATAATAATAAATAAAACGAAAAAAAAGAAACCGTGCACATAGATGCACGGCTACAGTAGGACCTATGGTGGTGCTTCTGCGGGATTGCGAAAGAAACTTTCGAAACGAGTAATAAGGCAGGTGACGTGCGCTAGAATTAGGAAAAGCAAACATAGAAATCCAAAACAAGGATGTGCACGAACGCTGAAAAACAAACGAACGAAGTTAGCAACTTAAACAACGAAATCTCTTCTTCTGCGATTACAAATACACGTAGTTGATGCCAACTTCCTGGCTCCGATTGAGCAATGTTCGGTATTTGTTGCAAAATTTCTCCACCGACATTCCTGGTCTAAGTTCTTACCATTTCTGCATTTCTTGAAGCTGCATCGCAGAATATAGTTTGGAAGGAGGCATATCTTAAGAGGTACAACGGGCTAAACGTAACACAGATTATATATATATTTTTTTCTTTCTCGAAAGTTCTCTCTACGGTTATACTTCGCCACATATTTAATAATAGCAGTAAGCGAAAGTAGAGTGATTTGTGGAAATAAAGTGCTTTACGGTGTCTTTCAGTAAACGAAATATGTAAATTTTTTATCGTTTCACCTTGTCTGTTTCTGTTTACACTTTTCTACGACTAACGGACGTACGTACACATGCAGGACATTCTGTACGTAGTGTACAATGACCAGCCGCCTCCCGGTTACAATGGAACCAGAAACGGCCACTGCAAAGGTACGTTTCAGTTATATTATGTGTTACATTTTAGTGCCCCAAAGCCGTTTTACGTCTACCAGGTAGACACCGTTACGCCTATAACACGCTAAGAATATTATTTTGTTCTTGTGAAAACATGCAAACATATATGTGGTAGTTCTTTTTCATATTGGAAATACGACAATTGTGTTAGTCTCTCGAAAGGTACCGACACTTCTCGCAGACGATATAAGGCGTCAGCCGATACCGGCGCACTTACAACGAATGTTTGATGCGCAAAACACAGTGCTCAAGAGCTCGTGTGGACGCGATCATTCCATCCCTGCGTCTGTATGTAGACAGCTTGCCTTCAGCCCTTAGCATAGGAAGTGGTGACACCGCGCTTGAAAGATTCCTCTCTCGACCTGGGGCACTTGACTCGCGGTTCAAAGCTTCACCTAAACGATGCCTACGGTCGGGCATCGCCTGGTAAGCAGGACAACCCTGATGTTCTTGTGTCCTCCGCGAACCGATAGATGCCCATAACGAGTGTGTCCGCCTGTCATCTGCATGCAGGCGTGGCGTTGTTCGACAGCGGCACCGGTGTGTGGCTACTACACAGCGTTCCCCGCTTCGTGGAAGGAATCGGCAATGGCCGCTACAGCTTTCCCGAGAGCGGCAGGGAGAACGCGCAGCTGCTCATGTGCATCACTCTCCCGTCTTCCGAGATGGACTCAATAGGTGTGTGTATCCTGTGATCGTACTTTTGCGGTAAATGATTTCACGAACGTTGTCACTTTAGAAAGGTGCACCAGACAGCGATAATAATTTAAGATCTATTAGTATATTAAGTATCAGGAATAGGAAAACGGCTGCTCTTATCTTGACATGAGGTTCTTGTTAGCTAGAAAAGGTACGGAAAAATGAAAGATGGGTGTCGACGGCGCCTTGCACCTGTCGCAGTATATATAGCTCGCCGTGAAGTCCTGACGTCAAGAATTTTGATAAGTTGACGGTAAGTGCAGCAAATCTTTTACCCGTAAAGAAGGGCTACATTTGATTATGCTGTATCAAGACTCAGTCCAGTGAGATTCTAGAATTTGTTCTCCACCGAAAACCACCAAAACGCGAATATGCCTCGAAATTTGCGAATTCGTTCTGACGCATACCACTGATGAGGGGAGTTGAAGAAGGGGAGTTTCGCGTCCATTTTCTCTAATAAGTTAACACATCTCCCGACAAGTGAAAATGAAATAATAATGAAAAGTTTAAGGGTCCAAGCCGATTCTTGATCTTTGGTGTCCTTTCGAGACAAATAAGGAAGTCGTTGCGGTAGACGTTCTTTGCGTGCATTTGAGTGTGGTACACACTAGCTAACCACGTGCATGGACCTTGCGCATCCCTCTTGCGTTTATGTGTCTACTTCTTCAAGCCGTGTGCTTTCGCCCTTAGGTCTTCCTAATTCGGCAAATCTGTGGAGCCTGACGTACGCACTGTATTGCAGGCAAGCACCTGCGCATGGAGTACGCCAACGTGTATGCAAGAGATAGCCCGCAGAACCTTCTGGACAGACATCCGCAGATGGGGCTTCTCTTCAAGGAGAGCTTCATCCGTGGCCGTGGTCAGGAGCTGCTCGTGCGGAACATGACGAGTTCGGGCGGCCGCCGCTTCCTCAGCGTTGCCAAGAGGGCCATACTCGAACAAGGTGGCGTAACTGTGCTTTATGAGCCGATGGCTGGACTTGTAGAAGCGATCGATGAGAATATATTGGTTATTGCTGCGCGTAGGACGAAGAGAGCGTGGATTATACAATCTATACACGCTAAACTTTTTGGCGCCATATGGTATATAGGGTGCCTCGTTTGCCTCATGCCTAACACCATCACTTTCAAAGGGGAAGATCCAAACGTCGATGGAGACGAATAAAATTTTATTTTTGTAATTTTTCAGTCGGAAGTAAACATGCTGATAGCTGCGACGGGCGACGCGAAACCTGCACGAAATGAGCCCTAATATTTAACGGTATGAGAATTTTGTGTCAGGTGTTTCTGTGCGCACCACCTGGTCGGAATTATCGCACTGTTTTCAACTACGACTTCTTTCATCGCAGCTGTCGGTTGTGCTCACTTTCGTGTAGCATTATTCATATAGTCCTAAAGGTTATCCCGTTTCTTCCTTATTTTAACGTTTTCTTTGGCTGCCACCCAGGTTTGGCATGGCTGCTGACTGGGTCGCTCAGTATCTTGCAGTGTTGCAATGTCACGGTGTACAGAAAACAGGAGACGAGGACATGCTGCACAAAAACAGCCTGTTTAAGAGATCAAGCGCACAGCCGTCTCCTTCGTCATCGTATCTTCCGCACTATGAGACGGAGTCAACGAAGACTCCCGTCATTACCTTTGTCATCTACACAGAGCAGACGTTGCAATGATTTAATGAAGTTTCTTATTTACTTTATTTTCTTTCATTTAGCCATTTGGTGTGCGCCACTGCGTGCATTTGCGCTCTTGTACAATCCTCCAGAATGGACATGTGCCACTGTGACACAAGATATTTAGAATCCTTAAGTATTGCTTGATACGTGTCGTACTTTTATGCGCACACCCGCCATCACCACTGTTTCCTCGACTAGCATCATTCATCGCTTTTGTACTCGGAACATGGCTGCATTTGAAGTTTGAATTTCGGTATAGCTTGTGAGCAATATTGGGGATAAACATGAAAAAACTAGATGAGAAAAGTTGTGACCATTGTGGTGAATAAATATGAACATCGCATGACATTACACTTTGCATAGGATGAAAGGGAACAAAATTGTACTCATCGCCGTGAGTTGCAAAACATTTAATTGTCCTCTACATACTAAAGCATTTCTTCTCATATATGCCAGCATGTGCGTTATATCTGCATCTGAAACAAAGTGTAATGGTGAGCATGAGGTGACATTTAAGGCATGCTGGTCAAGTGAAAACTACCATTACCTTGTTGCAAACAGAAATTCACCAGTAACCATAGATAGTATTTGAGATTCGATATTTATTTACTGAGGCATTGCAACATTAACTCGGTTTTGCACCCTTTGCACTCTTTCGTGGTCGCTTTGCGTTATTATTATTATTATTTTTGTATGCCCTGTGGTTTGGCGTTCCCCAACGCTTGAGCGCCCTAATCTAAAGTTCTCCATGTTAGTCTAGGAGTTCTGTGTTCTCTTGAGGCCTGACTTCTAACCTAGGCCAGTGGGTGTGGTGAGTATGTTCACCTTTTATTACAGGTATATGTGGCTTGCTTCTCAAAAGATGACGAGTGTGAGTCACTTGTTCAAAGAACGCCGATGACGATGTAGTTGTTTAAGACTTGGTCTTATCTCGCGGCACTGAGGTGCTTATGGTTTGTTTAAGGGTATAAAACAGCGCTAGAGATGAGGAACTAGAGTAATGGGTCTGGAGACATAGAAACATGAAGATTTGCAGAAAAAAAGGAAGCTGTGAAAACAAACATAACAAAGAAATGCGATATTCTTTTAGTTTGCTGGAAGCTTGCGGAGATGTTCAGCCATCGGGGAATTACAGCAGTGTGTTCTGCGCGGAGGTGGCCTCCACCCAGCCATACCGCCGGTTGAAAAATCCAGGCCCGGCATTCTTAGTCGATGTGATACGGCCAGTCTACCTAAAGTTGTCATTTTAGTAGCTTTTTTATCATATGCATCTCATCTGGCTCCTAATTATTTCTGAATTTTACTCTCTGTTCAACGAAACAACATTTGTCACATATGTGTTTATTGTTTTTTTAACTTCTGTATGGATCATTAAATGATGATGTTAAGGCCTACAAGTTCAGGCAGCATAACCAAGTGAAAGGTTAATTTTGTAGTCACCGATTGTAATCGAAAACGACGTTATCACCGGCATTCCGTGAAACATTCTCGCACTCACTTGCTATTCCCGTGTGTAATCGGGCAGTACTAAACTTTAATTAATTGAAAGGGCAAGCTTCACTTATGTGTGAGTTGTTTGCAGCCAGGTGGTTGAGACCTTTATTAAGTGATCCTCGCTGTTCGCTGTGATCTTCGCCGTTCTGTGTAGAACGGAAGAGCCAGCGCCTCTCTTCCAATGCATGCGCTGTTCTAAAATTTTCTACAAAACGTTTCTTTCTGCCCGCTGTGTGAGAGCTTTCAATTCAAGAGAGCATGCAGAGCCTAAATGAAATCGGAACCCGATGAATTGGCCTACACCATCATTTTGCCTCACGCAGACATCTACTCCGCCATACTAACGGGCCTGGTACGCGACGACCTAGTCGTTCAGTCCTGGAGGAACGGTGCCGGCGACAAGCTGCCGGCGAACTGCAGTCGCTCTTATACGGTGACGCATTCAGACCTGGTGAAGCTATCGCTGCCCGAGCGGCGGTCAATCACCT
The DNA here is from genome assembly GCF_038994185.2 of Dermacentor albipictus. Taxonomy (NCBI): domain Eukaryota; kingdom Metazoa; phylum Arthropoda; class Arachnida; order Ixodida; family Ixodidae; genus Dermacentor; species Dermacentor albipictus. The sequence goes on from NC_091824.1 coordinate 111,626,061, forward strand.
TCAAGACCGAGGAAGACCACAGCAAATGGGCCGTGGCCGTGGATCGACCAGTCTTCTGCATTGGCTCCATGAACCGTATGGTACGCTCACTGGACTATTCATCCAATTCCCACAAATTCACCTCTTCGTCTTGTTCTTCTTTTTATGCGAAGCATATTACGAGGGCTCAACCCAGCTCCTCAGGCGTGGCGGTGTCGCCTTGAATACCACGTGACACCGTGACGTCACGACAGAGGAGAAGTGGCTTTGGCTCAACTCTTGCAAGATGGGCTGGGTGGGAATCGAACCAGGGTCTCCGGAGTGTGAGACGGAGACGCTGCCACTGAGCCACGAGTGCGATGCTTCAAAGCGGTACAAAAGCGCCTCTAGTGAATGCGGTGTTGCCTTAGAAACGAGCTGTTTCTAAGGCTCAGGCGTGCGTCGCTTGCTCAGGCGCACATTTCGTTGCCGCGCCGAACGCTGCGTTGCTCGACGCTCACCGCGTCCAATGCGGGGCATCCAAGGCGAAGCAGAGTAACGCATGAGTTATTTCTTCGTCTAGCCGAACCAAATATAGCCAAGCAACAGCAGTTCACCAAGCTAAACAGTGGTTCAACAACTAAAATAAAGGCTAGTATGCTTCGCATCCTGGGCTTAACCTTACCTAAGCCACAGCCATTTTTTTTTTCGCAAGAAGCTCTTCACCCTGGTTTTTATCATAAGCGTATCATTAACATACATGGAAAATAGAACGTTCATTTCATCTTACACATACGAAATATTTCCTTTCTGCGTAGGAGTCTCAAGTGAGACGAGGAGGGGAAGCAGTCTGCGTTGAAGACAGCCTTCTGGGAAAGCTGTTCAGGAAAAGTGCCATCGTGAACACCGGGTGCTCGCTGAACGGAGCGCGTCAGACGCCTGCCTCAACACCGACTCCTTCAGCGGGCACAAGACGATCGCGCAGTGCCCAGCAGCGGAAGCGAACGACACGCACCTCAACCACCACCGCGGCTACAGCGAAGCCTAGCTTACGTCAGTTCCTGATGGATGTCGCCATATCGACCCTGTCGCAGCTGACCCATCCTCAAGAGCGCAAGCCGGCCTCCAGGAGGTCGCGTAAACAGAGTACAACGACGGAGCTTCCGTTGATGGTTCAGTTCAGCAACCTTCTCAAGTCTTAAGATGTGCCGGACTGGAGCAAGAACTTTACTATGAACGAGTACGAAAAAGTAGTTGAATGTGCTTCGTACTGACGTGCAAAGAATTTTATGTCCGTCTGTGAAGCGACGTTAGTGGCCAGCATGACTTGAAAGCATTCGGCATGTTAAGCTTCATTTTTAAGTGCCACGGGCGCGACATTGGGCGAAAATTGAAAAGAGTTGTGACTCACCTGCAGGGCACCTTGGGCTCAGTACAACGCGACATCGTCATGTGACGTACCGCGGCGTAGGAGACGTAAGCATCTCATGACTCGGCTCGCAGCCTTTCCATATTGAAGTCAGTTTGAGCATCACCTTTCATATGTCAAATCAGTTTTGTGGAAATCTTTTTTAGTTTCGTGCTACTGCCAGTTGCCAGACAATTTTATCATTTATGATGACTTTCCTGGAAGAAGCAATGGCTGTATTCGTGCAATTTACTGTGTTCGTAAAATCGTTTCGATCGACTTCTTAAATGGCTTGAAGTTGCAGCACACATTAAGCATCTATCGACTAGCTAATTCATCACAAGTAAGCCTCTTTTCTGACAAAAAAAAAAAAGTTTTTTTTAAAGTTACTTCAAAAAGGTGGTGAAACTCAACTACATATTTAGGAAAAAAAAATCCGATAAGAAACACAGCGTAAAAAAAGGAAAATTTTACGCAGGAGATAAGTGAGCGTTATCGTGCAAATGAATTCGGCTAATTACCCTAGCGATTCTTGCACACATGATTTACCTCGGCCTCTAATTTGAAGTTTCATAATCTGACCAACAACAATCAATTTTAAAAGGTATGGTGTTGACTTAAAAAAAAAAAAACGTTCTTGTACGCCCTCCTACGAACCTTGAACCATGGCACTTCCCAACTAGTTATCGACGTCTTCTGGGATTACCCAAGGAGGGGCATGCACCCGACGGAGTTGCACAGTAATCCGAAACATTGCGAATACTATCATGTGACCTACGGCCAAAATAACGGCAGAAATAAATCTGCGCACCTCTAAGATGGTACTGAGAATGGTCTTTCACAGCAGGACGCATTCTCTAATACCTTTACGAAGACCTGCTTTTCTGTTCAGTCGCTTTAGCGTGGGCAGCATTCTTAGACACCCCAAACTTGAAGTTCAAGAGGACGCAAATTTGTATTATAAAAGTGTTGCACAGCAGCTCACCCAAAAACAACAGCTCACCGTTTATAGCCGTTTTTGTCGTAGTTATTCAGCAGAGTTCAAAACACTGCTGTCAATTTTATTCATATTACTGCATCGAACGACATCGTTACCTTTGTGTGGAGCTCTGAAATGAAGAACAGCATGGCTACAGCTGCCAGCTGCTGATTACAGCTAACCTGGGCGTCTGTATAACTAAAAATTCAGTTCTTGGATTTCACGCACAAACACTATGATCTGATTATGAGGCACGCCTTAGTGGGGGCTCCGGATTATTTTGGTCACCCGGAGTGCTTTAACGTGCGCCCAATGCGAGTTGCAAAGACGCTTTTGCATTTCGCCCCCATCGCAATGGGGCCGCCGTGGGCAGAATATTATCTTGTGACCTCGTCCTGAGCAGCGAAATGCGATAGCTACTAAGCCACCACAGCGGGTTTCGATGTAGTGCCTTTTCTGCTTTAATATACAATATAACTGACCAATGAAAATGGGAACGCTTCTAGAAGTGCGACTTTATTCAATTTTTCAAGAGAAGCAAGTGTCTCATTCGTGCATCAATAGTTACATAATCCTTCTGAATGACGCTTTAAAAATGTCTCTTTTTGTTTTTCAACCAAAGAGCTCTCGTCGTTGTATAATTGTCTTGCAAATTCACTGCATGCTTGATTCTGTGAGTATTTGGGCTCTGCCACCTATAGTTTAGCTTGCTGTGCGTACTGTTTAGTTGCAGGGCTTATGGTTTATATAGAGTGCCCTAGGCTAACGTTAGCCACGCTCTTACGACCGAACAACGTACTAAGTCTTATAATAGCATCTCGCAGTGTGCTTTCTTAATCTTTTTGCCTGAACAGTTTGGCTCACGTTGGCTGGGACACATAGTATATAAAATGAGGCGCCGGCAAGTACTCTCTTGCTAGTTGTGGAAATTGTAATTGAAGAGTCTGTTTCATGCTATTAAGAACTGTGGATTTACTAAAGTTAAATTGTTTTTGTGAATTTATCATCTCATTGGTCAAGGTGTCAAAATCTGCAATATATCTTCATGGGGCTTACTCGAAGTTGTGAAATATGCTTTTCTAGTACCTCAACTTCCACGCGTGAGTGATTGAGCTGGGTAATCACGCGTTCAATGATCATTGCCTAATTAGTCGTGGCAGCCCCGACATTTCATGCACAAGAGCAACGCTTTTACATGTATGACTCATTAACAGAGACGCCGTGGACTGGCGCAGCAATAATGCCGCTAGATGAGCACAAGTGGATAATGTCATGCACAACAAGGCAGCGCTTCTCTCTAGCTATCCCTTCATTCCCTTTCTGTTGGCGCTCTATGTCGATAAAACGATTATGTATATGCCAGCACTTCCGTGCTGCAAGTGATAAGGGCTTTTAACACTCCGCTTTCGCAATAAAAAGATACATGATCGTTGTTATGACGAAGTGACACACTTGTCTACACAGAATGGTGGTCGAGAAACGAGTGCATCACCAGACGCAACGCCGCACCTGGCATATATTGTTTTTTTGTTAACATCTGGTTCTAGTCATTCAGCTGCCAGTTACGATGCTTAATGGGACATAAAGCATCGTGACTGTTACGATAACAGTCACGATGCTTTAATGCAAGCCAGATAACATTAATGCTCCATAATGGCCCAAGTTTCGAGTTCTACATATACTCTATTGTATTCTCGTCCTGCCGTAATTCTGGCGATTTCAGTGACGGAATTCACTCCTTATTGCATCTGGCAATCACAATTGACCGGGCTATGACGTTAGTCAACAGGCTAACAAACACTTTGCTTACTTGAAGCAGACTCGCTCCTCGTGCATAGCAGAAGATAAATAACATTCAGAAATATGTCCGAATCAGAACGCCTTCATTGACAACTATCAGAACTCACACGGGTTACATAGGCCAGGAAAAAACGGGACTTCTAAACATATTTGTGTATGGCCTGCACAGCTGTAGTGTGGCACAAACCGACGTGTGTTTATTCCGCCAGCTTATACAGTTATAGACGTGTCGCTTGGCGACAGCTGCTCTTCATTTCATCGAAGTACGCGCTCCGTGAAAACGAAGCACGTGTTTACGTTGTTCCTTGTTTTCAGTTCGATATTTCGGTTTCATTTTTCTTTTTCTCTTTCAAGCTCGCATGATTTCCTCATGTGAAAGAAACCACCGGCCTAGCGAGCATGTGCAGGCATGTTGCGACTGTACCCTCTCCAACTGGAGCTCTTATTGGGTGCGTAAACTTCGGTGTGCGCGGAAAATGGCATCAACATGCCCCCACAGCTGCGTATCTCCAGCGTGTAGACACGATAGCTGCTGCTAGCAGCGCAGCTTAGGCGCTACAGGAACTAGAAAGCCCTCTTTCTGCTGCAGCGTTGTGCTTGCAAGCGCAAAAGCTGCAAGCAGGACACGCTACGAAGCCAGAATGCGCGCCACGCCATGGCTCGACGGGGGTGCCAATAAACAAGGAAATGCTCCTTTCATAATAGGCTAGCTGCACTTCTAATTTTATCGCAGGATAGAATAACGAAAACAGTGCCTCCAGGTGTCCCTTTTTTTCTTTCCTTTTTTGTTTGTTATCGCCACGCCGTACGGCGCTATCGTTGCGAGGCAGCGTGAAGGTCTCTCGCCGGCTAGCCTTGTAGGTGGAACGCGTTTGTCAGCAGATTCCTTTCCCAGGGGAAGAGGGGAGCCGCGAGGGCCCCTTTGGCGGAAGTAAAATAAATACTCAAAGCGACTTCCACTATGCTCGGCGTAGCGGCGCCTTGTCATCGCACTCTCCCCTTTTCGCCGAGGAGAAAGAGGACTGTGCACCCCCTTTCCCAGAGTAATAACAACGAGACGGCTTTGTGGCCGGAAGCAACATTCGGCTTCCAAACATTCCGGGGTCCGGCGATTATCTCTGCGGGTCTCGGCTCTGCTGCGCGCCGGTTTTCGCTGTGAAAGACGGTGCTCGTTGAGCTGGTTTGGTTTAGGTCGAAGCGGCGGCTTTTTGGCAGAGCGTTGAGCATGGCTCCGACTCGTTGGGGCATCGTGGCCGCCGGCCGCATCTGCAACGACTTCGTCGACAGCCTTAACAACCTGCCGAGGGATGAGCACCAGGTGAGTCGGGTACAAGCACCCAAGTGTTTGCGTACGCGCCCGACCATCGTCATTTGGAGCAAAGCGCTGTGTAAAGTGCTTTCGAATTGATGGGGAGTTCAGTCTGCGATTCCTCGTTCTTGGGTGTAAGAAAAACTTCCATCTTGTGTCAGCTAACTGCGACAACCCTAAATGCGAGTTAGTGTTATTATATTATTGTTATTATCATTACTGGATATACGAACAACAGAACAATCATAAAGTAGAAGGAAGGAAAGTAGCTAACTGGTAACTCAGGAGAACAACAATAATAACTGCCGCGGAGCCTTTTGAGGTTACAGCAGCAACACGAAGGGGTAATTACCACGAAATGTTTTGTGGTTACAACAGCAACAACAAGAGGGGGCACAGTGCCTGCTGAGTTGCGGGAGCAAAGGATTCGGAAAATGAGTTGAGTTGTTTCGGTTATTTGGTGAAACATGCTGCCGCTACGCTGTAGGTGACGTGAATTTGTTCGTTCTATGTTGTGTCTCCCAAGCTGGACGCGAGAACGCCGTTTATGTGCAGGCAGGTTAAGGAGTTGAACGCAAAAATAATAAAGGAGTTAGAAAGTTTTCCAATTGTCTCGTTACGTGACAGTGATCTATGGTAAAGGTCAAAATATGGTTCACTAAAATAAGGGGCACAATATTATACTGCAGGGCGGTTGTAGTACAATTTACAAGTGCATTGTGCATTTTAAAATTTTTTTTATTGTAAATGTTACGTTTCCCGATTTGTGTTTACCGGCATTGCAACAGCCAAATGCTTACACATGTTAGCACGTGAATGGACAAGATTTCCTATTTTACAACAAAAACTTCTGCACAAGATGTATTCATGTCGCGACATATACACTTCAACGAAGTGTTTTGCAGCATGATCAATGACGATGATATCACGGACAGCTACGGCTTTTCCTACTCTCATCGTCAACTCTCCAATTTTCGTGGAATTTCTGTGTATCATCCTTCAACTCTACTCTCGTCACCGCTGTTACGTGATGCGTGGTACATGGGTGGGTACGGCGCATCCTGGCCTCTTCAAGCATATGTACGAAATCGTCTTGCAGCTTCGTGATCAGTTTTTGCAAGCAACAATTCTGAAATGCTCTATTCTTTTCTGGCAAGCAAACCATTCAATGGGAAGTTCAGTGATAAGCAGCACAGATTCTTATGTAATAAGGTGCTTGCTAGGTCGTCGTCTTCAACGTGGAAAATAAGCGCCTATTGTGCGGCCGTCAATGACTTCACCTACGGAAGTTATCAGTTCCTATATAATTAGGGCATGTTCATTTACCGTTCGCTATCCGTTAGGATGGGTATAACACATCGATGACACTTGTATGTATTTTTCATTCAAGACTCGACTGGACGGCGTAGTCAGGTTGAGTGCATGAAATTGTGTCTCGCAGCGCACTTGTTTAGCAAACATTGCCCTTGTTTTGCTCTTCATCGCTCCTCGTCGCCCCTCTCCCCTCCAAATCAACAGAACAATGTTCTGGTGTAACTTCCCGACCTTTTCTTCCACAATACTTTCACGTCATCATGACGGTGCCTACACGTACTGGTTCGAAGAAAGGACATGTCAAGTACAAAAGCATTGGGCCGTTTATTCGTTGAGCTTGTGCCCGACAGAAAACGAAAGCACAGCCTTGCAGCGCGTATGCAGCAAGCGAGGAAGGCGGTCGTCAAATCAAATACCACCACTCTAGCCTGTCTGTTATTTATAAGAGCGTACCTGAACTTTTGAGACGCAGAACTGGCGACAAAATAAAGTATCATAACCTACCACAACGCGCTCGATGCACATGCATGATCGGATATCACTGGCGTGCCGTCGCGTGACAGCAGAAAAGCGATACGGAAGCGGATCTGAGAAATAGACACAAATGCACGTTCCAATAACCTCCATTGTCGTTTCGCGCTGAACTTAGCCTGTGTGATAGGTATAATAGTGATAAGAGCATTGGCCGTTTCCATGGCTTGCACTCAGGTCGTGGCTGTCGCTGGAAGAAACTTCGAGAATGCGAAGAAGTTCGCCGAGCTGCACCACATCAACAAAGCATATTCGACTTATGAGGAGCTGGCAAGGGACCCAGATGTGGGTAAGAAACGATAAGCATGCGCTTTGTGATATCAGTGCTACCAGCGCCTGGGTGCTGTCGATAGGCTTGGGAACATTTAGGGACAATTTAGTATATACGTGATTGAGCTTCTTTTAGCCACGTCTCCCTATTAATTTGTCATGCGCTGCTCAGTGAAAAATTCTTGTTTCGACACGAGTTGCGAATTTAAGACACATAATACTGAGAGATAATAGCGAAAATGCTGAATTTGTTGTCGATATAGACTAGTACTATTCCGATCAAGTAGGTTTCACGTTAGCGTTGTGCTGTTGTTATTCTTCAATAACTACACACCAATGAAAAGGTAGGCTACAATAAAGTCAACTATCCTAAGACACAGTTGAAAACTACACACAGACATATCACACACACAAGCAAAGTCTGCAAAAATAGTTGTAGAAAAGGGAAAAACAAGTTAACTGTTATGAGAAAAAAAAGGTGAGTGTTAGAATCTTCTTGAGTAAAAGGTGCCTAAAATGATTATCAGTGTAACGAATTTTGGTGCACATAGAGGCTGAATTCAAGCGATGAATGCAATAAATGTCAAGGCATTAATTTGAACAAGCTCTGAGTTAGAATACAGTTTGCAAACAGTCGTAGCTCGAACTAAACTTGGTGCTTTGTGTGCAGAGGTGGCGTACGTTGGCTCCCTTCACCCGGACCACTACCCGACTATCAAGCTACTCCTGGAGAATGGCAAGCATATTCTCTGTGAGAAACCCCTCACCATGAACAGACGGGACACCGAAGACGTCTGCCGGATAGCCAAGGAGAAGAAGCTCTTCCTTATGGAGGTCTGCATGCGAGAAGATGCGTGTCTGTTGCATATTAGACGGCTGAAATAGCTCCACTGTACGTTGTACTCAGGGGTCAATGATCTGACGTAACGTCAATCACACATGGGCAAACGGATTACATAACTTCGTTAGGAACACTTGAGTTAGACAAAACCAGTAGTCTGTTGACCAAACTTAGCTTATGATGGAAATCCCAAAACAGCATGCCTCGTAAATGCTCAGCCAAAGGGCCAGATATCGTGACAGCCGGTCGGGAGATAGAAGGAATCGGGAAGTCGAGGCCTTTTCTTTTGTTAAGGTTTAGAAAATTATGAGAGAATTTTTATTTCGCACAGTGATGAGGGGGAATTCTTATGACATCTTATATTATCATGCAGGTCAAAGCGCTATTTACAGCTTATGCGTTTCGATGTGTCATCTTCAGATTTTTAAGGACTCAGATTTGGGCTTCTGCTATCCAGTATTATTTCATGGTATTATAAGCTTCTTCACTCAGCTCCGAGTAAGAAGTCGCTGCATATGTTTAAAGGAAAGCTCAAACACTTCGTAAAGGGAAAGCCAGCTGATCCCTTTCTCCCAATGTAACACAGAGTGCTGTTTCAGCTACCCGCTGTCTACTATATAAAGGAATCGCCATGCGCTATCTGGTGCATAGCTTGTAGTAAGCCAAGATTGTTTGCTGCTTTTGCTTACAAGTTACTGCCTTGTTTTATGACACGAAGAATGAGTACGATGCATGAGCTGCCCATGGCAGCTAGAGTTATTTATTACAGCGCCACAGTATGTTCAAGTAACTTTAGTGAGTAACTGTCATGAGCAACAATGCATGAAAGGTGATGCCATTTAGATACTTACCACCGTGATACGTGACAATGCAGGCCCTGTGGAGCCGCTTCCTGCCTTCGTACAAGCACATGGAGGAGCTCCTCAGGAGCGGAACCATAGGAGAAGTGCGTTATGTGCACTCTACATTTGGCTACCCTATGGACAAACTGAACCGCGTGTTCATCAAGAAGCTCGGTGGATCGGTTTTGCTTACCCTGGGAAACTACTGTGCCAACATCGTCCTCCAGGTTTTCGGTGCTGAGCGACCGGTCAAGATCAGCGCATGCGGGGATCTAGCACCCGAAGGTGCGTGCTGTAAATGTGCTAGCATTTATGGTTGATGTCATGATGAATGCGCTGGTTCTCTTCTGACCACTAACGTTTAACACCATTCGGCTCGAACCCTGCTTGGCAGGGACGCCACCTTGAAATGCCGAATGCTGGTAGCTTGTCACGCGGAACAGTTCCGGCTGGCGCTTTGAACGGTACTGCGATTGTTTGCACCGCGGCAAATTCCCCCTTCCCACAACTGACGCGTCCTTATTTCCAATTTTTCTCGTTAGAGGGAGAGATTTTAGAGCATGCGCATAAAAGCATACATAAAACCTATTTCTCGATTCCATCTTAAAACGACATAATTCCAACGTGACTGCTTACAGTTTGGGCCCTCGGACCCCTTTTGCAATGGTTTAAAATGATATGGTCTGTTATTGAGCTTTGGCGAGTGGCAAGGCATCTATCTATCTATCTATCTATCTATCTATCTATCTATCTATCTATCTATCTATCTATCTATCTATCTATCTATCTATCTATCTATCTATCTATCTATCTATCTATCTATCTATCTATCTATCTATCTATCTATCTATCTATCTATCTATCTATCTATCTATCTATCTATCTATCTATCTATCTATCTATCTATCTATCTATCTATCTATCTATCTATCTATCTATCTATCTATCTATCTATCTATCTATCTATCTATCTATCTATCTATCTATCTATCTATCTATCTATCTATCTATCTATCTATCTATCGCTCTTTCTCTCGACGTCGTCGCCACGACTTCTACCCAGATCCAGTGGCCCAAGCTGTCTAATGACTTTGGGCCACAAAGTAGCGTCCATCTCTTCAAACATTCATCTATTCGCCGATGATTGTGTCCTTTACCGTTCACTCACTAATCCCACCGATAAACTAATGCTTCAGCGCTACCTAATAAACGTTGAAATTTGGTATCATACGTGGCTCACGGTCCTTAATATTCAGAAAACTTCCGTAATTTCTTTTCATAGACGACAAAAATATCAAACTAATACGTACATGATCAATGGCGAGGTCATTTCTTCAGTAGATCCCATGAAATATTTAGGACTTAACATCGCCCGCGACCTCACATGGGGATCCCACGTCACACACGTCACAAACAAAGCTAACTGCACCATTGACTATATACGACGTAATATCGCATTTTCCTCGCCTTCCGTGAAGTTATTAGCCTATCAATCTCTTGTAAGACCTAGGTTAGAATATGCGTGTGCGATCTGGGATCCTCATAAACACAACCTTAGCAAGACACTTGAGCCGGTACAAAATCGTGCAGCCAGATTCAGCTTTTCTGACTACTCATATCATGCAAGCATCACTCAGTTAAAAACAAGGGCTAATCTTCCCAAACTAGATAGGCGTGGTGAAACACTCAGACTTTGCCTCTATCATAAGATCTACCACACCATCCCTCCCGGCAACACCCTTATCCAACCAGCATACCGTCTTTCAAGTCGTATCATCCACCATAAACCACTTTATCCGCCACATGCTCACGCAACTGCTCATCTTCATTCCATCTTTTCTGAAACAGCCATCGATTGGAATAATTTTCCAGTCAGCGTCATTGTTTATGATGATCCTGCGAGTTTAAGGTCTTCCATTGAATCGCCGGCCTGATAGCTTCATCTGCTCATAGTATTGTCGTCGTCATATTGTCCGGCATCTGTTCTTAAGCGTGTTTCTGTTGACGTCTTAATATGTTTATCTAAATATCTCCCTGTTTTTGCTTGCCCTGTTCCATAACTAGAAAAAAGGTTACTGCCACTTTTTGTACACATTACGTTCAATATTTGTCGATTGTCATATTTGATAAGTTTTCGGGTTTTTCTTTTGCGTTTTCCTATTTCTCAAGCTGTGGATGTGAAAATATTTCAGTTTTTACGTTTTTCTTCGTTGCCGTTTCTCTTCTAACTCGTTTCAGTGCTTACTGCAGTAGTATTGTGTTTCTGCGAATTTGTATGCTCGCCCACACCTCATGTAAAGCCCCTTCAGCCGGGGTACTTGAAGTATTGTAAATATATATTTTAATAAATAAATAAGTAAATAAATAAACAAATATATAAATAAATAAATAAATAAGTGGGCTCGTGGTCATGATGCCATCTGGATTGTTTCATCGTCTTGATTCCAGCTTCGTCATCCGACTCTAGTCATACCTTCGTTGTCACGCTATGGTCATCATGCCATCGTCGTAACGCGGTTGTTTTATTATTGTCATCACTTCAGTAACTTGATCTAATTGTCGTCAAACCGTCATCTCGATGCCGCCTTCGTCGCTCCATTGACATCGATATTTTTTGCCATCCTATTATAATCATACTGTTCTCATTCATTCGTGATTATGCCGCTTTTGTGATGCTGTCATCGCGAGACAGTCGCTATCTTTCATCCGTTGCCAGAGCGCCCTCGAAGTAGCGTCGTGTTGTGCTAATGTCATCACACCAGCTTCCTCATGCATCCGCCGCTCGTCATGCCATCTTTCTCACGCAGTCTTGTTCACACAGGTTTCATAGCACAATGACCGATACGCCATTGTCTTTATACACTTGTCGTTATCATATGTCCCCATTTGGTTGTCACGTCATCATTGTTGTCATACGGTCGTTGTCATACAGACGTCATTCATTCGTTGTCATCCCATCGTCGCGATGGCCGTCGCGGTAATTGCATCGACGTCATTGTAACTTCGACATCCGATTCTCGTCATTCTATAATCGTCGTCTCGCTGCCGTTGACGATCGTCGTTACTTAAGTACCATTATCCCATTGTAGTCATTGTGTCGTCGTCATACCACCTCCGTCCATCCACAGAAATCATTCCTTGTTCGTCATCCTATCGTAATCATGTTGCACTCATATTCAACCGTGATTATGCCGCCGTTGTCATGCCAACATTGCCATGGCATCGTCGTCACACAGGCGCTATCATGCATCCCTTGTCATACCGTCATTCCAGCTTCTTCCTCCTGTTCTCGTCATGCACTCGTCATCTTTGTCCCCATGCCGTTGTCCTCATGCTGTTGTCGTTACAATGTACCATAATTTAACAATCGACATCTCATTGTCGTCATGCTTTCGTCGTTATACCTCCTTTGTCGTTCCATCTATGTCATTCTTTCTTAGTCATTGCATCGCCCGGCGTCGGCGTCATGAGCCATCATCCCGCCATGCTCATGGACGGCCTTGGCAAGCGTGTGCCAGGGCGAAGTTGGATGATATCGGAGTATATGTAGCAAATAGCCGAGGCAACAAAATTCTCACAATAGCACCTCACGTGTTAAATAAACGTTACTTCAGGATTACGGTCTGCCGTTATAGTTTATTATTATTATTATTATTTTGCAGGCGTTGACCAGGCCGTCGCTGTGGCAATGGAATTTAAAGGAGGCCGACTTGCGACATTTGCGTTGTCAGGCGTTGTCAAGTTGCGAGGAACCGCAGAGATCACTGGGACAAAAGGCACGATCACCGTAAGTAAATGTCCTGGTTAAGGTATAAGATGAACCACCATGGTGGCGTAGTAGCTACGGCCTTGCACTGCTAAGCCTGAGAGCATGGGCCAAAGCCCGTTTTTTCGTTTTTGGTATTGCACACTTTTGTTTTGTAGCCTTGTGCTTTCTAGGCCCTCATGTTGAGGCAAGCCACCTGTGACCCAAATCATGAACCAGTGATGCAATGAAAGCTGCATTTGGAGGACGTTAATGTCTCTGGCAGCAAAGACTGAGAAGCTGGTCATCAGGGAATTTGTTAGCTGAATGCAATATATAGCTGCAGCCTGAAAATAGAGATAGAGGTATGAAGCCATATACAGAGGACGTTATGCACTTCATGTTAGCTTTAACTGAGACTGTATTTGAAATCACTTCTTTATATGTTACGTGTGTTCTATCTGGTTTTAGCTGCTTTATGTAATGTGTTTTGTAACCATCAGGCTCCGCATGATCAGAAATATGCTTCTTTAAGCGTGTACAATATTTGTGAAGCCTTTGCATTTTTGGTTAAAATCCCTGCCTTCTCTCTTTATTTCCTCCTCCTTCTCCGGCTCCTTCTGCCACTGCAGTGGAAAGGCGGCAGAAGTTAATGTTTCGAAAAAAAAAAAGATAATGAACCTACTTCATAACTACAAGAATAAGGCCTGGTACCTGTAGTAAGCTGAATTCATATTAAGACTAAGGCTTGTGTTTTTTGTCTTTAGCGTACTTTAAAGCATACCTACCTACAGAATTATGACTTTCTTTTTAGCTATTCAAATAAACGACCTGTAGCGTGCACAGCTTGCTCACATGGTTCCCGGACTGCAAGTCAGAAGCCGAGAAAATGTAATCAGGATGTCATTTCATCATTACTAAAACGCATATAGTTTTGCTTTGATGTGTTAGGGCTGCCTCCGTGTTGGTTGAGAGCTTGTCGCACCTGCTACACTACGTGCACGTGTTAAATTGACGCTTCTGAAGTGTGGCGAGCTGGTTAGCTCACTCGTATTCAGTATACGGACAGGCACCACCGAATTATCCCGCACAGTTAACCGTGACATGGGCAGCCAAACAATGCCACCAATGTCTGCATCAGCGCCTACACTAGTCTCCACAATGACTTCAACACCACAACTAAGACTGATATGGTTGAAACGGTGTACCCGATAATAGAGTGAGAAAAATTGCGTTTTCCTCTCTTCTTTTCTTTGAATATGAGTGCTGTTGCCTTTTAAAACAATAATAAAGCGTTTGTAAACAGTGCGAGCACTAACAGAAAGATTTATTTTTCCGAATTTGCTGTTAAACGAGTTGCTTTAGCTTTAATTACTTTCCTAATCTTTCCCTGTCCGTCTGTGTTCGTCAGCGTGCGGCCTTTTTATTATTATTTACATGAAGACATATGCCGGCAGTAAAATTTCGCACTGGTTATGCAACTAAAGCTCTTATTCGGTTGGCTTGTTCACCTGTGCCCGTTAAGTTGCGGCCTTTCCTATGAAAGGAATTAAAATATGTATGGAAGACTTCATTGCCGTATGGGGGCGGTGGCTGCATTTCGTCGTTATAGAACCATAAAATGCACATTGTAGTGAGCTTTAAAGTATGGCGTTCAAAATCGGATATTAGATTTCCTGGAATGTTCTCAGTGAAAACCAAGAGAGAAACCAATTATTCAATAGAAGAAATTCGCTTTATGTTTTTGTGTTGCTACATGTCTTGCGCATGGTTGCCTATTTTTGGCAGCAGTCAGGCCACATGCTGAAATGGTTACTGTGAAAGTGATTACAATGCTCTTTCTCCAATGCGTTTCACCTCAAAGCTGCACCCACCGTTTCATGCGCCAACCTGCGTCGAGTCGCCAGCCGGAAAGGTCGAGTTCCAGCTTCCACCAACTTCCGTGCCTCACAACTTCCCCAACACAGCTGGCTTGCGATACCAGGCAGAAGAAGTAAGGAGGTGTTTACGTGAAGGTGAGAATTCTCCAAAAAAGATTCACTACCAATGCACGTGATAGCAGTTTTCGACAGCTTTGCAATTCAATTTTTGAGGGTATGTTTTCTGCTTTCTCGTGTTCCTCTTTAGTTGCGCTTCTGTGCTGGGACCACGGTGTCCCAAATTGCGGGGATTACACTTAGCATGCCGTCAACTCTCATAGAGGCATCGATCGACACATTCTAGCACTGCACAAAGTACGTCTCCCAAGCATCATATAATATTACATATTGTAGTGCTTGCTTCCACCTAACTTTCCATAAACATTTATGATCGCCCCATACACTCAACAACTTAAGCTGTTATAACATACCAATGAGAACAAAGGATAGGAAAATTAGCTGTTAAAAAGGCTTTGCTTCATGTTACCTGCAGCTGTTAAGAAAAAGCATCCATGACCTACAAACGTTTACCCTACAGTATAGTAAATGCTCTTCAGATTCGATTGCATGCAGTGGAGTGATTATAATGTGAACAAAATAACAGCGAAACCTGCTTTTATCGTAGAAGCTGGCTTTTGTGAATGTTATAGCCGCTGTGAATTTATTAGGAAAAGAAGACATCGTAAATATATATTTTGTGAGTTATCAAACACATAGTGTCACCTTTTAATAAAGTTATTCAATGACACCAAATGACGATTTGTGGTTTCACAAGTACAGGTGATTTTTCGAATTGAACTCTTCTTGATTGATCCATCAAGCAGAATTCTGCACAAGGAATCTACAAGCGTTGCCGTTTTAATAAAAACACAGCACATTCTTACGCAAATCAGCATTGGAATGAACGGTTTACAATTTATGCGTGTTGCATTTGGCTTATCAAGTCGGAATCTTAACCTACTAATGGTAGAGCAATGAACTTAAAAGGAAGTAGTATAGCAAAACTTATTGCTAGGCAAGATGGTACATCTTGATGACAACCCGAAGGGTGCAAGCGCATGAACAAAAGATGTATAGCAAAGAAAAGTGAAGGACATTTCGTTTGCCTGTCTCTTTTTTTTTCGCTATATACTGCATGATCATGCGTTCGCGCCTTTCAGGCAGTCATTAGGATCAAGCTTCAGCTTGCGACCAACTGCTGTGCCATCTATTAAAATATGACAAGTAAAATGCCGAAATGCTTCTATCAGACAGCATCGGGACCGATTTGAATGAAATTTGTGGCATTTTAAAGAGAAAGTGAAGTTGTCACAGTATAAACAGCGAATCCTTATGTAAGGTTTAAAAAACATTTGCGAAAATTGGTGAGCTTGAAAAAACAAAAAGTTTGCCAATTTGTATACCTGCACCAAAAGGATCTATCGCAATTTTTGAAACTGCATGCGCTAGGTATGTAAAGGAAAAAAATATTATATGAATTTACAGCTTACGTGAAATTATTACTTGTTTACGAAAGCTTTGTAAAACTGCTACTCTCAGATGATTGACATATTTCACAGCTGTTAACAATATATCAATTTCGTATGTTTTAGATGTTTTATTAGACGCATTTTAAAACAATGTTATGTTTTCTATATTCGAGATTTGTAAACTTGACATTCGAGTCTTTTTATATTTCAGTTTTCAAGACCTTGTCGAAACATTGTGATGATGCAAATAAAGAAATGCTCCTGCAGTCACTAGAGATTAATACTATCTTTTAATTGTGACAAATATACAACCGGTGCAGGTGTTGGAGAAAAAAATAATTTCTGTTCCAATGTATTTAGTTAAGAGCTCCTGAGCCAAAGCTTGCCCTTGACATGGTTGATTTAAACGGTCCAAAAAATAAAATTTCCCAAATTGTTCTTATTACTCATGTGCAAACCATGTGCTGACAGCGGAAAATAGATGCATTTCACCTACGAAAGCCCTAAGAATTGATAGCGCGTAAGAGCTTCTTCCATCCAGCGCCTGCAAAATGTTTGTCTTCATTTCCTTTTTACTTTTTACAGGCCTTCTTGAAAGCCCTAAGATGACACATCAGGATTCATTGCTGATTGCAGAAATGCTGGATGAAATCTTGAAGCAAGTCGGTGTAGAGTATTAAGATAGTGGCAGCATACATCAAGGAATGCTCTATTCCATAATTTTCTGATTGGTGACACTTAATTGTTGAATTTCAAGGATTTGTATACCTATTTTTTTGGCCTTCTTGCTTTTCGATAAGGTAACCTTCGAGGCTTGCATTTCACTTTTGCTTTTGCTGTAAACGTTGACCATGATTAAGCGCTGACTGTGCTGCTGACAAGCTTGCGTATGTTCAAAAGGTTCAGCAGAACATGCCATTCACTAATATTACCAGTCGCCTCGAATGCTTCAACTTCATAAAACCAACAGTTTGATCATGGGCTTCAAAAGTAATTAGGCTGGAGTAACCGAAGCTTACATAATAAAAATGTATTGAAAATGCACAGTGTTGAATTGGGCAATGTTTAAGTAGTTTCAAATTTGGAATTAAGAGATGTACAATAAAACCGGCAACAAAAATGAACTTCTGCGGCTTTCATATGATTTGAGTTCATCTAAATTTGCAAAAGTTCAGGGTATTTAGATTTTTACTTCTATTGTATTGTTATCTCGGGACATTTGATTTCTTGGATTTTAATGTCACGTTTCGTATATGGACGAATTTTCAAATATACAGTTACTTGATGTTCATAGCTATGCATATCTAACATACAAGTTTGTGACGAAACCGAGCATTCTATATATATCTTTATTTCTAATACAATATAAAGAAACATCGAAAGGTTTATTTTTTTCCTACAGTGAACGTTGTCGTGTAAGGAGACAGCGTGATAATAAAAATTGTTCGCTGCCTTGAAACGCCTATTAGGTGCCGGACAATACAATCTTCTATTGTTTAGGTGGTCATTTATATTGAAAATTAGGCCCTGCCGTAGCATATTTGGCAGCACACTATTGCAGTGATGCTGACGCCATCAGCCGCAGTCACATTAGTCCGACAACATAAGACTGTTGATTGAGATACAAGTTTCGCTGATGTGCTGAAGATGACAAGACTTCTGAGACAAGAGCTCCCTCCAGAATGCAAAAGAAACTCTTCTGCCATCTTCTAGTTAATTGAAGAGCTGCTAAAGCTACACGTAAAAAAAAGGTAAATGAGATCGGCGGCGGTACGTTATGCAACTTCGCGCAATGCATTGAATACTGTATACATTTTAATAACAGCCCCAGATTTGTTGGGAGACCTAAATTATCTTAGTATATAAAAAATCATCCACTTTTATCGGATGCTAACTATCGATTTTATATTTAAGGATGTAATATCGAAAGTTTTTTTATTATTCTAACCACAGTAACCACGGTCCATCAAAAGTGTTTCGGTTAATTTAACCCACACTATTGCATTCACCAGTACTGACCAAGGCTAAATGGCTTACTTTCTTGAGTTCACATGTTTATTGAGAAACAAACTAATTAAAAAATGATAAAATTTTCTTTCCTTTAGTTACATACCTTTAGCTATCGCAGCCTTGACATTTTAAAGTTCCAGTTTAAATGAATTTATGCAAACGCAGTTTCTATAAAGCAAAGCTTTTTTTTGCCTATTCCCTGTGATTTGGCGTTCGTCGTCGTTTCCTCGCCGGATATATTTGTGGATGTATATCAATAACTAGGGCCACTGGCTATGTGCTGGCTACTGTCTCGCAGAGCAGAACATTTGGGCCACTGGATATTTGTTATTGGATATGTGCCCGAACAGAAAACATGGGCATTGGGTGGGTATATGCTACTGGGTACATGCTACAGCGTTTGTGCCCATTCCGGCCCAATACCGCGGAATGTAGGTGACACTGTGGCACAAGGGTTACGAAGCCGTAAATGTATTTAAATATCTGTCGCAGCGCTATGTGCCATACACATCTCACGAACACACCTTCCTAGACAAGCATCGAACGTCGCCTTCCTCCTCGGGAAGCTCATAGGTAACAGAAACAGGCGACGAGGGCGTGCCAATGTCACCTGGCAGGCATCGCTGCTACCTCTCTAACTCAAACAACCATGGCGTCACATAGATTCTAACGTAGCGTTGTATTTGTGTTTCTTATTGTTCATTTCACATCCGAACATTGTTCATTCCACATCCGAACATTGTTCATTTCACATCCGGACGTTCACTCATTTGCCATTGAGTGATTGTTTCTGCACTTTAATGCAATGTTTCAACCAGTCCTTCAATAAACCCAGCGGGGCTGTGGTATGTATGTATGTATGTATGTATGTATGTATGTATGTATGTATGTATGTATGTATGTATGTATGTATGTATGTATGTATGTATGTATGTATGTATGTGTGTATGTATGTATGTATGTATGTATGTATGTATGTATGTATGTATGTATGTATGTATGTATGTATGTATGTATGTATGTATGTATGTATGTATGTATGTATGTATGTATGTATGTGCATGCATGTATATATATATATATGCACACGATTCAATTGTGCACGTATAGACGAGGCAACCTAAAGTTTGCCCGCGCGGCACCAGCGCCGAATGCTCCCCTAGCGGACCGATGGAAGTTTGGAGGGTCGTCGCTGCGCTAGCGCGCGCCTGTGTTCTGTACGGCGGGAGCGCTCGTGCGCGTGGTTTTTGCGAGGCCGAGTGCGGCCTCATCAGCCAGGAAAGGTGGCACGCAATACTGATGTGTTGTTGATTGCCACATCAGCCTCGAAAACACGAAAGGTCCTACGCCGCCCGTGAAGTTCTGCAGATTTCCTGGGAAGTGGTACGAGAAGGACAGACGACAAGCATAGATAACTGCAGTGCGCCGAGTCAAGTAAGTCTCATACTTTCGCATTCGCGTGTAATATCTTGAAAGCGGAATAGTCATATGCCTGTTTTTAGTGCACGGCCGTTTGTTTAGTCGTGTCGCGTTGTTGAATTGTGGTGGCATCCGCCGTTTGTTAGCGGTAAATGCAGGCGTGTTGCGCCGCTAAGCTCTACGACGCGTGCTCGATTCCCAGCCACGGCGGCCGCATTTCGATAGGGGCAAAATGCAAGAACACCCTTGTTACCGTTTGCTTTGATTTTTGTGCACGTTAAACAACCCCCAGAGCTTAAAGTTATTCCTGAGACTCCCCATTACAGCGGGCTTCATATTGATTTCGTGGTTTTGGCACGGTTTTGGCACTTGGAACCTCCGAATTTATTTGATTGCACTGTGCCTTCCCTCGCGATTGGCATGGACGAGCTCAAGATAATTATTTCCATTTTCCAAACGCTGCAACTTAAATTACTAGTTGTGCAGGTAACGAAAGGGGCCGCGCGCTACTTGTGTGTGGTATCAGACCGTATTTAATGCAAGCCGCGGTCGTCTCGTGCGTCGGGAAGCGGCAGATCGGAAAGCAGCCGCTCGAGACGTGCGCGTTATGTTTGTTGTTTTCCCATGCTTTCTATGTATCTAAGTGTGCAAGTATCGTAACTTGTAGTGGTAGCACTCTTGTAGAATAATATATGCACACTATCACAGGAACGTTACCTTTGCAAACATATTATTGGGAGTATTTAATCCCCACAACAAATAGGCACACATACTGTTTCATTCATATGCGATGCAGATGGAAGCGGCGCCAAACAGACCAATGGCAATCACAACAGTCTTCTCAGCAGTCAGCACCACCGGGACATGTGCTTTCCTACTGCAGCGACGCAGCTCTTGAGCAGCGGCAAGACACGTGTGAAACAGACTCCAGAACAAGCCTTTGTGAAGTGACGGAACCGTCAAGAAGCAGCCCAATGGATCTGCAGTCATCGAGTAGTATGACAACAGAAGTTCCTGCTGCCAGTGTGACTTATGTTGTAATTGAAATAAATGTGGCTAAATTTCTGAACATAGTGTGTACCTCTAACTCGACGTCGTCTACGATCTTGTCGGACACCTGTGACACGCACTTGGCTTTCACTATCACATCACCGTCCACAATTAGTTCAACGCCGTACACGTTCGGAAGCAGACGCTCCCCTATCGTGAGGTTGCCGCCACGAAAAAAAGCTGTCGGCGTCGGCAGCCTTCTTGAAACCGCACGGCAATCTTTGCATGGCTGTTGCGCAAGCAGGCGATCTGCCGCCGTCGAAAACGGAGCGCCGTGAGCACGAGCAGCGAAGAAAAGCGCGGACAACACAATGTAAACAAAGTGGAGACTGCGCCACGGCGCGACCGCCCGGCTTGACGCTTCCACATTGGGGGCGCTGTCAAGAGGCGCAGTAGCGCCGCCTGGCCATGGTTTTCTTGTCTATGTACGCGTATGCATGTGTGTGTGTGTGTGTTTGAGAGTACGTATGTGTGTATAAATGCAAAACAGTGTGTCCACTCATTGCATTTGCGTAGTTCACAGGTATATGCAGTTTTCGATAAAGAAGAATTTGATAACTGAAAAAGCAGGGATATTATTCTACGAAGGTTCAAATGCTTGTGGAATCTAACATGATGTGCATATGGCTGATCTCGTTTTTTTTCTCCAATAATTAAGCCTTCTTAGAGCGTATCCTGTATCTGGAAGCACTCATATGTGTGCATTGAAGCTCAGCAGCAAATTGTGTCAAGTTGCACCTCTTCATTTTAACCTCAGTTAAAACGCACTGAATGCATTCAAAAGCTGCACTTGTACACAGTCCCCACACAGCGTTCAACACTCTAAAGGATAAGTTAAAGAAAGTAAATCAAGCAAGTGAATGGCGACAAAAATAGAGTATGAAAACGATCTACATTTGTTCTTTATTTGAATATGTCTAGATTATGCTTTCAATGCCTCTTTTTAGAACGGTAATCTACTAGAAAGTTAGGATTGAATCAAACAAATCTGAGAAGTAAAGAAAAAAGAAACGGTGGAAAGATACATGACAGAAAAAAGTAATCGAATATGTTTGACCGGCCCAATTGTATACTGTACGCTGTGGATGGCGTGATTTATGGTCTATTTCCTTCAATTTAGTTATTTCACGTGACAGATACTTTCAGATCATTTTCAAATGTCCACATGGGTCGATTCTCGAGAAGGGTACATTCTCCATTTATGCACATCTGCAATATAAAGACAGGCATGTTACTTAGTTGATCGATTGACTTTTGGTAAAAAGCACCTGTTTATAGCCGTGCACGCGATGGTATTGAATTCGCCTGAGTATCATATTGCAGTCCTGCGCTGCCATGTGATATATTGCGGCTCGCAAGATGTATGGCGCAATTGATTCATGTAGTTTATCTTTCACGGCTTAGCGTGAGGTATACGCGCGCGATCTGCGACAGTGAAACCTACCTTTGGACAGAGGTGAAACTGATAATCCCTCGTAAGTTATTGTTAGGTGGATGTACAGTGAAGGTTATTAGATTGGCACTGGCCTTCTAGATCAGTGTCTTAAGCGGTGCAGGAATAGTGTACAGAGCGAAAGAAGAATTATCTGATTAAAAAATTAAGAATAATATGAAAATCAGCAAGGTGGCCGCAGTTTCTTAATATAGAAAATGGTTGTATATTCTAAAAGTGTCACGGAAGTAAAAAAAAAAGAAAGCCCAGATGGGCTTCTCAGATAGAAAGCTTCGCAGTTGAGAAAAAAAATTACGGGATATAGTCTGGCTACGAACCCTACACTATGCTTACAGACAAGTTCCTGTGGCAATGAAGGAAAAGCTACGAAGGCAAAGCGCACAGAAGAGCGCTTTGGGAAACATGATCATTTTATGTACAACGGCAAAATGAGCCAGCGGACACCACTGATTGATAAATTTTATTTTTATTTTGCTTTCTTTTTCCGCGTTTAGGCAAGTGCGAAATGGTCCCTCCCTGGCAGCTACACTGGTTATCCAATATCTGTTCCAAGAAGCGGAAAGCGCTTTCGAACACGGCCTAACTACTTGACGCACCAACTTGTGCGTAGAAGGTCGACCCTTGTAGCTAATCCCTTCATTGCCACAGAATGTTGCCTGCGAATATGCCATTCTTTCCCGAGGCCAGTCGCTCTACCAGCTAGGCTAACCAAGGTGCTGGCACGTTAGATGGCAAGGCAAGCTCGAATACGCGACAGCTATAACAATAACACCCAGTAAGCAAATACAGTAAAAGCTCGTTAATTCGAACCGCAAGGGGAAGCCGCTTCAGTTCGAATTAACGAAAGTTCGAACTAACGAAAGTGAAGGTGGGCAACAGTACACTGCGATTTGGAAGCAGTAGGGCATGTCAGAAATTTGGCGTGTCAAAAAAAGATGGCGTGTGCAGCGGGCACACGCCATCTTGAAGTCGAAGCTCTGGGTCCGACTGTGCCACACTACCGATGTCCACCGAAACGAACGTTAGCCGAGGCTTAACACCATCACAATGAATCGCGATGGCCGATACCTCCTAAGCTGAAAACAGACGTGCACAACCGATGAAGACTGCCGAGACAAAGACGCTGAACATGTGAAGGTGGCGAAGGCCCTGATTCGTTGGTTCTTGATTGCAAGCGCAGCTGCGACGTACTTGATTCGCTGTGTTACGATGGCGCTTGCCGTGCCATCTCCGCACAACATTAGCAGCTGTACAAGATTTGCAAAGCCTCCGAGATTCGCAACGGGCATGAAGTCTCGGAGGTTATGTAGAACGGAGAGGCGGCAGCTGCCGCTGCCTTCTGGCTGACCCCGCGTCGGTTAGATTTTTTTCCGATTTTGCCTTCTCTCGCCGTTCTCTCCGTTTCGGAGGCAATACAGCCTTGTGTGTAGGCAGTAGGCGCGTTTCTCTGGCCGTGTGCCAGGCGATCGTAGTTCGAATTATCCGTGAGGGAACCTTTTCGCGTTCGAATTAACGGACTTTTTTATACATACACTTCTGTGGAGCTTGGCCGGACCAAATCGTACAGTTCGAATTATCCATAAATTCGAATTATTGAAGTTCGAATTAACGAGCTTTCACTGTACTATGTGCAGAAATACGCAACGTTTTCTGGCTAGAAAAATTGTTACTCACTGTCGTAGCCCAGGTGATAGAGCAACTACCAATGAGAAGCGGTAAAAAAAAATGACAGAATTTTTAACTGCAAGAATTTCTGGGGAGCCCGCGTGGGTTTCATTTGTAGCTTCGTGGTACTTTACAGGTAGAACGATTTTCCTTCTCGTGACTCTGAGTAAAAAAGAAAAAAAAACAACGAGCTTTTCTGCGCTTACCCTGCGACTTCCCTTTTCGCACTCAATGCCATCTGGAGCATCGTCGATCATAAGTCTTCCTGGTCTTGCTGGGTCCTTGCAAGTAATCATGCACTTCTCAAGTTTGTATTCTTCGAGGCCTTCCCAAGGCTGAAATGAAATTTAAATGTTTATGAATTCCTTTTTGAAACATGTTTGACAACTTCTTCGATTAGAGCTGCAAATAGAGCAGATTAGAACTGCATTTAGCGGCTGTTATACTATTGTACAAAGTTCTATAAACTTGTCTAGAACGCGCGATGCTGAGTGCGCCGGACTGCGCAGGCAGCATCAAGCAATGACAGAATGCGCAAAACCGGCTGAATATGAGCATACGAAGCTGCGTCTACGAGATGTCTTCACTAGACCTGCTGGTAACCTCATGCTCTGGCAGCTTTGGCCGTCAGGAGCACTGCCTGCGTTGCCGTGCTGTGAAACAACAGCGGAAATACCGCAATCCGGAGTGCTACAGACGCTTTTCGCAGAGCGGTTTGCTTTAAGAAAACTAGATGGCGCTTTCGGCGGTGCGCCGCACGTTTCCTCAGCGAAAGCGCACCAATAGGAAACCATTACCGCTTCTGCCTTACTAAATTGTGCACTGAGCTGTTGCGAATCTAACTAGGTGGTTGCTAACGCACTGTACTGATCTATTCGTACCGCAACATGTGAAACAGTATAGCGGCAATACGGCTGCAGTAGCTGGTTGAATGAATAGTGATTGACATATTAAAGGGACCCCGAATCACTTTTAATCGAAGAAGAGAAATACATATGAAGTTAAGCTAGTTCAGAAATACGTTGCTGCGTAACGTATTTCAACGCGCTCAGCAGAAGCGGAGTTATTGGCAATCAAGCGCGGCTTTCAAGCACGACTTCCGCTCCTTCTCCAATGCTTTCCACTGCGAAGCGTACGGCGGGGCGGGGCATGCCCACAACGCTTCTCTTTCTAAATTTCACCGTGGCGCGCAGTTCAAATTTGATTTTGGATGTTAGCGTGGACGCCACTACTTCCGATTCCGGCGCCTACGACACACCAAACGTAAGGCAAAGCGGTTGTCCTCAGCGAGTCGCAGTGCGCTTAACCAGTGGACATGTCGCGGCACCCCTGGCGGCCTCGGCATCTACGCTACGTAGCAGACCGCAGCTACATGCTACTGTAGCGCATATGCGCAGCATTGGCTTTGTGCACGGTAAGGTTTGAGTGCGTGCTAGCGATCATATGCTACAGTCTGACCAAGCTACATGGTGCATATCGGCGTTGTCCTTCACCAGCTTGACCGACGGATAGTAGCCACATTTAACTCGCGCATTTTTGAAGCACTATCAATTAGACTGCATAGGTGACTAACCAGAAGCGGCCAGGAGTGAACGCACATTGCCAAACGTGCATGTGGTCTGACCCTAGTTGAGTGTTCAAAACAAGTCGAAATTAGCGAGGCCCTCCGGCTACGACACCGTAAGTAGGGTGGCCAAAGTTTATTGCAAGTTTTATTTATACGCAGGCGTGCGTGGCCGAGCGTACGTGAGCATGCAATTGTCAGCTTCTTCTGGAAGTACGTAATTGTTATCAGAATTCGAAAGCACATTTTCGCTTAGTTCAGCCTGTTTATTGAACTTCGTCAACAAACATACACAGTATCAGCAGCAAGAAGAGCACTGCTCCAAACAACCTTCTTGATTGACGTCAGCTGTTGGCAACTAGCAGCCGTATATGGAAATCCGATTTGTTACAAAACAAAGTCACCAGAAGGGAATGAGGATCAGGCTTCTGTAGAAAAGTGAGCGTTTGAGGGAAAGGTGATGTCATGCTCCGCTTGTCCGCTTCACGCGCCGCGTATGACAGCAATAGAGACTTTTAGCGTGTCCGCTATTCCGGCAAACTGGGCTGGTTTGGGCGGATTACCGGATGGTCGGGGGCGTAAGGAGCTGCCGGAGCGGTGAAGCCGCCTGGTGTTGTAGAGATCAACCAGACAAAAACAGAGCTAAAATTGCAGTAACCTACTTTATTCTGCTCCGCTGCTGGTGCAAATTTCGGCAGCGGCGTAATTGTGTTCACAATTACGCCGCTGTCGAAAACTTACACCCCAACTAAGAAGAATATAGTAATTGGCTCTGTGTTTAGGTGGTTGAGCTTTGCAACACCAGCTGGCGTCACCAATCTGGCCGCTCACTTTTACGCCCCCGATCACCCGGTAATCCAGCCAAACCGCCCCAGTTCGCCGGAATAGCTGACACGCTAAATGTCTCACTATTTGGGCGAGATGTTCACAGCAGCGCTTACGCTATCCGCGAGTTACGTTTGTTTACCAAGCCCGAAGGACGGTTAAGGACCCCTTTAAAAAATGAAATGAATATGTGGGATCAAGTTCATGGACCACTGCTACACAAGGACTGCTTGTGTTGCCGGTCTTTCACGATGCACGGCTCTCCTCGAGGATAAAAGAATTCACTCGTCCGCCGGCGTTGTGTCACTAACCTCCAAGGAAAGGACTTCAACTAAGGAACGTTGGAAAGAGTGAGTACCACTCGCTACACATTAACGAGTGGCATAGTAAGTTTCTAGAACGTTATCTATACGCATCTAACTAACACTCAAACTTACGGCCACACTATCGCCAACGTTCAAGAATGAGATAACGGGCGCACACTTGAGTTAAAGGGCAGCTGAAGAACTTAAAAAAAAGTGAGCTTTCATCGAATTATTATAGTTTTTCACCCCCTGAATACGAAAATCATAGTTTAACAAGCCGGAAGTCAGCGTTACTCGGTTTATTTAGAAAAAAACAAGCCGCAGCGTCTGCGGAAGACGCGACGCGTTGGTTGACGGGCTCTGATGGCGAAGATGATCGTGACGTCAACCTAAGTATCGGCGGTGTGCGTGATTCGAGTAGAGCGCCCACGTGAACCCTGTATGGACGTTATACTAGCGCCTCGTCTTTCGCCGCTACGCTTGGCGCGCGACGGGGTAGAGCTCCAACAAAAATTTAAACGGCGATTGTAGCGCTGCAACGCGCACAATTCACAAAATAACTTAAGCAGTTGAACTTTACATTGGCAGCCTTCGAAACCACGGCAACTCTTCCAATTCTAAAACGTCTTCAGCTTCCCTTTAATGCTTCGAAGCATGGGTGACGGCGACTACACCGACAGCACAGGAATATTCGAAGGTGAACGTTTCGTGACGGCTCACAGAGTACGCGAGTGACTAGCGATCATACATGTACGCTTCGAGCCATTACAAAGTACAGAACGTCTACGTTCCAAGCATTGTGCGCAGCAAGAACGCATCTATCGCAACTAAGCACACCCGTGAGTGATTAAGCAGAAAATAAACAATCAGATAATGACTGCACCGACAAATTTTTCCGAGTCAGAAACGCGACAAACCGCTGCTACAAAGTGTTTGCCAAGTGAATGACGAATGGCAGAACACACTAATTCTGATTTACTTCATAAGCGCAAACTATGGAAAGCTTTGAATACATTGATAGCTTCGCTTTTAGTACAAGCCCCGTATGCGCTGCTCGCGCCGTTCTGACAAGGCATAAACAGCTCCTGAAAACGCTTACATGCCCTTTGAAGCTGTGGCCAAAGCTTCGTGTTGTTCGCCCAGTCACCGCCTACAACATATGCCGAGCCGAACCATAGCTTTGCTGAGATGCACTGGCGTCATGCACATCCATTGTAAACACCGAGGCAACAGAGGCAGCTGCGGCAAGCAATGGGCTCGTCACCACGTGATCAAACACGGTGGCGCCCACGGGATCACCGCGAAAAGGTATGTTCACGGACGTTTCGTACGCATAATCCAGAACTAGCTCATGGCTGCGACATCGTTGTGCCAATTACTGCATGTCTCTAGTGCGAACCATGCCTCCTGTTCTTGCGCGCGACATTGCGGTTGTACGCCGTTGGCAGCTGATGCGTCCCTTAGAGCTCATTTCTTCGTTGACACCCCATGAACCGATTTTCACGAACATACGTGAAGCATGGGCTGTAGCTCTAGCGTGATTATTTGTTTTGGTCTGCGTGCAGCATTTGTTACAAGAATGACGCAACCATAAGTGAGAGTTGACATTTATACGCACGAGATGTTCATTTCGCACGTCGTATGGTGACTGACATTTCCGTTTTTGTTTCGCGTCGTGGCACCGCAGGCAGCGCTACTGATAGAAAAGCCAAATTCCACAATATGAGGCGACCAGCAGGGCGAGAGAAGACGAGGCAACACGTAAATGTAGCCGCATGTGCCCACATTCATTTGGTTTCGCAATAAGCTGTTACCGCCAGATGTCCCCAGGGCAGTTTGGGATACACAGCTCCCGCATTCAAGACAAGCGTCGAGACCTCTGTATGTGTACGGTGCAGCCCGTTGACGTTTCTAACATAAAAATGACATGGAGTCTTTCATCATCGTGCAGAATCATAGCGTGATTTTTTGAATTTTCTACGTAACTAAAGTATGTTGTAAGGCTTGTCGTGTTGAAAGGATTTCTGTCAGAATAAACCTGAAATATATTTCTAAATTTCTTGCAGTATCTGCTATGTTTCGGTTCACCATCACCTCCTGGAAACGAAATAATAAATGAGAAAAATAAAGAAAGGGAACGAACGAGTCACTATAGTCTTCATCATGTTGCTCAAAGGAGAATGTGACTGTAAGAAAATAGAAGGGGCATTATAAAGCTCTTTTTTTGTGCGCAATTTATCAACGGGAAAGAAACGGCAGACATTTTGAAGTATTTAATTAACAGTTTTGGCAGTTATAACACCGCGAAATTGCTATTTCGGCTGTGAGGGACGTGGTAGTGGAGGACTGTGACTCAAGTTTCACCACCTGGCTTGTTTTTCGCTACTGTAATGTAAGAACACGAGCGTTGTTGCATTCCACTTTCATTTTTACGTGACCACTACGGCCGGTACTTGACCTCACTTTTTCGCCATCAGCAACACAACTCCCCATCTATTCAGTCATTGCGACGAGAAACTGTGCACCGTGGTACATCTGAATTTTGATGAATTTTTATCACCAACCACCTTTCTAATTTTAAGATATGTTTCAAACAACCACGAATGATTATCAGCCGTCTAGGTACAATAGGTTCGTAAGTATAACAGGAATAGGAGATTATGTTGTGCAGATGCTTTGCGACATGAAAAAACAATAAAGTACATGCAATTTTCTAAGGAAATGGCATATGTCTTTCTGCCATAATGCACTGGTGGAAATCTGTTCTCTTTATAGGCACGAAACTCTGTCATAGTGACTAAGACGCAGTGGCCACCTCATTTCAGAACCATCTCGCCGACATACCTCATTTGAGGTGGTCCCCTTTGTTCACACGTATGTTTCGTCTCTCCCTTGTCATACTTCTATTATACTATGCCCACTTCACAGTAGAGGATAGGATTTTATGGCTCAGGTTGGCTTTCTTGACATTCCTCTATAATATATTTGTAATGCCAAACAGCCACCTCTAGTTGTATGTCTAGGTCTGTACTTTGTCTGTTTTTTCATGCGTTGACCTGCCATAGGCGATTTTTCTATTGAGACTGTTTTGCAAGATTGTCATCGCCACCACGCGCTACGATACTTCCGTTGCCATCTGCCCGTGTGACTGCTTGGATGGCGAGGTCCCACCAAGCTATCCCAAAGCCTTTTTCCCGATTCCTTGGCAAAGTTACTGCAGAGAAACATCGATGTTTTAATTTTTTATCTTACAATAGCACCGTTAACGTTTGCTCTCGACACTTTTCCACTGTCGGCTCTAATTTTTACGGTTCGACACTTCTTACTGTGAAGAATGCACATTAGCTTTTTAAGTGAGTGTGAATTATACCAAAGTTCAGTGTACTGTTACAGCTGCTTAGTGCAGCTAACAGCAGCAATGGGTTATCGCCATTGGTTTCGTGCATGAGTTATATTGCCTGAGCTTAAACTAAAAAAAAAAAACTTGCATAATATTTACTCTCCTGATGCATGCCTTTAGATAATCGCACTTATGCACCTAAAAAAATTTCGCGATAAAGTTATTTCATTTCCTTTATCAATGTTTTGTCTACCTCCGTGCTTGTGTGCCCAGAACTTCAAAGAAATGTTTTTTTTTTCTAAACTCACTTCTTGGTAAGTGGTGCCTTGGACATCCTCATGGCTACGCTGGCAAAATTTATCGAGTGAAGGGCGAGTCTTCGTAACGTCATCATAATAAATTTTTCTTGTTTTTCTGAACATAGTTTTGGTTAGGCACTCTCCGTCTGAGCTCCTGTTAAGAATACCATAGCGTTGACGATTATTGAAAAGACAGAAGATAATAATAATGCGGACAAATGAAAGAGGCTACAATATTTTGTGAAAATCACTTACAGTGACACGCAATTAATTGAGGCAAGCTTAAATATGTATAAGCTATGTATAAATATGTATATACGGAGCTTCCCTGAGTTCATGTGCGGAGGTAACATTTAGGCATACCCTCTTTGCATCTTGGGTGTTTATAACTGCTTCTCATGATGTCACGAAAAACGAGATCTCTTGCATAAAAGTTTAAGGCACCCACAACATTTCCGGGTACCTCAACGAGTATTTGTTGGCCCGCCATTTTGAGCGATCACGTAATGCATGTAATTGAAGATAACGAAATTTTACGCAGCAACAATCACAGAGCCATGCAAAATATTTAAGAAATGCAGCCAAATCTCTTAAATCAGTAGATCTTGCGTCATATCTCTACCCGCACAAGGTATCCACAATAATTCTTGAGCATTAAAAGCGTGTTCAGAACAAGAGTGTGGTACATTAGAATGGCAGAAAGCTGAGCTAGTTGGTAAGAAATAAGGCAAAGAAGGGGCAAGGCGTCCGGACACGGACACAAGAGAAGAGAAGTGGACAGCACGAACGCCGACAATCAACTGAAGAAAGCACTGAGGCCAAAAAAGAAAGAAGACATAAAACTTATCTGCGCATGCTCTGGAATGGTAGCACTACGTGTCAATCGGGTACATGTGCTGGTCTACATGAGAGGTAACTGTAAAGGCATTTGATCTCTTCCTTATGTAAGGTAATAGAAGGCTGACTCACACACGCACTTCGACCATTATTGATGTGCCATGCCTCGATCATGTGACGCGTATCTTCATTCCAATGCTTGTAAAACATCGCGCATTCATCTAACTCAGGCATGCAGTTACAATCTTGGCAGTCTTGGCAATGTAAGGAAAGATTAGAAGGAGATCCACCGGTTAACCACCTTTAACGTTCCATTAGCCACTGATTGATACATCGCCCCGTTTGCCACACAGAAAAATGGCCATGGCCAAAGGGAACTTTACACACTGCACCCACATGACAGTAAGTAAAATTGTTCTTCTTTATGTGCTTCACTGGACAAATATCTGTTTCTTCCCCTTTCACCTGCTCCTTTTTTCTCTGCACGGCAGCACATATCTTACCTAGCTTATTGGGAGCGGTGAAAACAACGTCAACACCAAACCTACTTGCAACTTCTTTAAGCCTGTGTGAGACTGAATGAATGTACGGAATAGCCACTACTTTTTTTCTTGCTATTACTGCTTTCTGTAATCACGTCCGTCCCCCTCGAAACCGACTTCTTTAGGCGTTCAGCCACAGTGCCACTGCTACGCTAGGATAACCTGCTTCTAATAGGCACTGGACCTGCGCATTAAAACTGGCACTCATTTTGTGCATGCACGATCTGGTGACAGAAGAATTAAGGTACGACATGGCAATTTCGTTTTTTACTACTTCGGAATGCTTGGATTGAAAGTTTAACAATGGCTTCGAAGATCTAGGTGAGTACTGGCAACACACGTAGTTTTTTTCAAAGACCAAGGAAATGTCTAGAAACCGTATTGCACGTCTCTGAAGAAATTCGTTAGTAAACTTTAATTCTCTTCCATTAAGTTTAAATTGCTCACTTTCTGAAGTAGAAGCGGAATCAAATTTGTCCCTATTGCAGAAAATCAGGTAATCATCAATGTGACGAATTACCTTAATAACACAATCGCCCTAGGCCTTCTATAATTCTTCCTTACATTGCCAAGGCTGCCAAGATTGTAACTGCATGCCTGAGTTAGATGGATTCTCGATATTGTACTGGCATAGGAATGAAGATACGCATCTTATGGTCGAAGCTTGGTATACTAATAATGGTGGAAATGCGTTTCGTGAGTCAGCCTTAGATTACCTTACATGAGGAAGAGATCAAATGCCTTAACAGTTATCTCTCAAGTAGACCGGCACATATGCTCGTTTGACGCTTGGTGCTACCACTCCAGAGCATGTGCAGATGAGTTCTGTGTATTCTTTCTTTTTTTTTTCGCCTCAGTGCTTCCTTCAGTTGATAGTCTTCGTTCGTGTTGTCCACTTCTCATCTCTTGTGTCCGTGTCTGCACGCCTTACCCCTTCTTTGCATTACTGAAGTACACTTGATATACCGAACTTTGCACATATACATGAGACTTTCACGCAGAGCAGGATGTGGAAGAGGCGTCTCTTGCTCTCCTATACCTAGAGTGTACACAACTGCCTCCAGTTATTTAAGTAAATAAGTTCCTAATGGCATAGTTGGGGGCAAGCCCGCACAATAAGCGTTCGAAGCTAAGCGCAACACTATAAAAAAAATCTCGCCCGGCTTGCATATTCGATATTTAATTCCTCAATAAATCCTGTGAGCACGTGCAATCTGTTAGAATTTAGGAACTGCGGCACGCTTGTGCAGATCAATAATTGGCGCGAGTGTGGGAGTCCTCGCGGGCTCATGTTTTAGTTTCAAAGCGCCAAATGTAGACAGGAACAGTAGCGCACTCCAGAGCTCGGCAGTTTTTACGCGTGCAAAGTTATCATAAAACAGGGCAGGCCTATAGTGCCTGCAGTATATTATCTTCGGAAATTGGGACGGAAGCTGTGCACGATGATTTAGCACTGCAGTTAACAGATTTTAATTTCGCTCACGTGAAATTACAACATCGTGGAAGCCAAATACTGTTGTTCAACGCTCAGAAACATGGTTTGTCGACACAGGGACATCTTTAATGTTATTACGATGCCATCGACAGATGCTCAAGAGACGAGCCGCTGCGAAAAGGTCGGTGAAGTGTCTGGGCTCTTGGCGCGAGCGAGTGTAGTGAAAATAAAAATGTAGTGAATAAGCTTCTTCTTGAATGAATAAGATTCACCTTATTCAACATATGAAGCCTCCGCTAAACTTTTCCTTACTATATCAAAGGAGAGCACTTACAACACGAACTGCGCAACTTGGACGGTACTGCAATAGGAGAAGGTCGGCCGCATCCCCCTTCCCAAGATTGGTGTCATAATGTGCTTTTCATGAGGAGGGCACCGGCTCGGGTCTGCCTCATAAGGCTGTCTTTGTGGAAGTTCTGTGCCGTCATGGTATGAGCCCAGTCTGCATTCAGAACTTTAATAGGTTAATACGATTACATAGTTGTTATTCTCTGTATTGATACACAATGAAATGATTTCACGTAAAATGCTCAATCAGATTGAATTAACGCACAATGCCAGCGCAGATTGACACCTTTCTAAATGTAACTGCGCTCTCAAGGTCTGCAATCGATATGGCATCATAACTGCCTAAATATTCAGAGCACACACATAGCACTTTGACATATGTGTATATCAATAACATTTTAAAGGGCTTTGAGCAGGTCATAACAACCAGTGCCTGCTTATCTCTCAGAGCTTCCTGTGTAATAAAATGCCGTTATATCCGCTTTTCATGACCGAAGTTCTTTCATTAGTTCTTTCTGGAAGAGGCGAAGGTCATGGCAAAGCTCAAGCTTCTGTAAGCGTGTTTACGTTTGTGCAAGCAAGAGTGTCACGTAAAAGGCACGGGGCCAGAACAATGGAAGAATTTTTTTTCTTCAGTACCTTCAGCTGATTTTTGTCGGCGCTGGGTACGGACTCGACTGACACGCCACTTAACATGTCGCCATAATCTAGCAGTTGCTGGAGAAAAAAAGCCTAAACGAAATACTTAGATTCGAGTAAAAGGGAGTACAATAATTTAGGTGGTCTAGAACTGCAGCATACACGCAGCTGTAATCATACTTTCGCAATTTCAACGTGATCTGCACATAATAATACTAGAAAAAAGCAAAATATAGGCAAATAACGGGCCGTCGTAAACCACGGGGACCTGTAGTAAGACAAATTAAAGCAACCGCGGCATATTACGTCGATGTAGGCTGTAATAACTTGCATATATATTTATAATTGCCAGAAAACCCCGAACAAGCTTTTTTGTACACGTAAGTGTGCTTGAAGAAGTTGATAAACACTCCCTCTTCAGTGTACTGAAAGGTTGCAGAGTATTTTGGAAAACTGCTTGCGAACATTGTGCTGAACTTACAAGTGTCCGATTTCGTGCGCAGTGGTGTGAACGCTCCTGAACGTCAACGGCATGTCTTCAACAATCGCCGTCTTGTACAACCCGCACGCCCCTTTTAATGACGCAATACCTGAGAATCGAAAGCGTGAAGACATCCACGACATGTGGTGAGAAAAGACAGCTGTGAGATCGCAGCAAATGACGAACCGCTTCATCAGACAAAGCAGCGTATAGTCCGTAAAATTACAAGGTAGCCTCTGTGCAAAATACTTATGTAGGTCTTAATGAGTTTGCAATCCTTAAACCATGTTGCACATTGAGCGCATTCGAATTGAAAAGAACACTTTCTTCCACTTATTTTCAGGGCTCACCGACAATGGACTTAGTGGATCTTGTAGCCAAGTCACGGCTGCAACAAAAATGAAAAGCGGGATTCAGACAGTGGTATCGAGAAGTGTGCACGTTGTTTTATACTTATATATATTTTGAGGTGATATGTTCCCATTTCACCCACCGACTGTTCAGATAATTTTTTTTGAGTGCCACAAAGCCACACTCTTTTTTAGGAGTACTGAAGCCTCATGCACATCTGAGAGAGATAGAGAAAGAGAGAGAGAGAGAGAGAGAGAGAGAGAGAGAGAGAGAGAGAGAGAGAGATAACCCTTTAATGAAATGCAGAGATTTTAGGCGGCGTATAGACATCGCTGACATGCTACTCTGTGTGAGGAAGGGAATTGGGGAGAAAAATAGCGAAGGAGGGAGGCGCAAAAAAAGAAATAAGCTAAAAAAATTGGGCATTGAGTTTTCTGACTCATGGTCAACCATGTGCTATGGTAAAGTCCTTCAGTGTATGCACCATCCTACAATGAGTTTTCAGAATTAGCTGCGTGAAAGGTGCATGAGAGTGACAGAGTAGAACCCAAGTTTGTCGAGTTGACCTATGCTTTCTAAGTATGTGAATAAAAAGTTCATAGCACGCCTCTGTTGTGTGAGGCAGGCTAAAGGCCCTAAGACACAGCCAAATGACAAAGGTCTCTGTGTAAGCGAATGCATGCAATGCTCATAGGACGCATGCTCGTCGGCATACGCTCGACGCTCAAACAGAATATGATCCATGGTTTCAAATGAGCTACTGTTGTTGCAGTGTGGACTTGTCGCTTTACCGAAGCGATCCCGTAAGCCGTTTCTATGGGCGGTGTTCAGGCGAAGGCGATGATATAGAGTATCCAAATTGCGAGGAACTCTGGATGGGCGTCTGGATCTGAGATATGGATCGATTGAGTAAAGAAAGGGTAATGTTGGGTCGGCAAGCTCTACAGCTGATCCTTTTCGTCAGAAGCAAATCTTTTAGCATCTTGGGATGCATCAGATCTAGTGAAATAAATTTGCTTATAGTTTTGGTGTGGAAGACCTCTGCGTACCGCTTTATTTACTTTTTTCGTTGGCCAGAAGACGACAATGAGCCGGTATCCACTGAAATTTGATACAGTGGCCTGCTGCAATGGCCAAGCGATGTGATTACGCAATGTAGAAAGAAATAGGCTGATGATTGTTTTTTAACAGACTGCACAATGTTTGTAGGGCTCCTTTAGAGTCAGTAAAAATCGCCCATTGATCAGGCGCTCAGCGCAGTATATAGAAGACATCTTCTTTTATGCCGTGAAGCTCTGCTGTCGTTGAGGATGTCCTCCGCTGCAGCCGATAAGAAAGTATTTGTCTTGTTGCGGGCACGCAAGGGACACAGGAGGAAATCTCCCAAGTGGTTGAGGCATCAGTGTAGATGTGGGTGTGCTGAGTATACTTCTCGGCTAAGTAGAGGAGAGTGGTCTGCAGCAAAGCGGCCTGCGGCATGCAACTCTTTGTCCCATTTACGCCGGGTACAAACTGGTTTATATCTAGAGGCGAAAGTGTCCCGGGAGGAAAAGTCGGGGGCAGTAATTTCTGTGGCTGAATAATCGGAGGAATGTGCAAGGTTTGCAAAGCTCGGCCAAACCCAGACTTACTGTGGGTTACCTGGACGCGGTACACGAAGTATTTCTTCCCTTGGAGCACATGCCGAAGATGGGTGCTCATTGTTTCTTGGGAAGTGATGACATCTAGCAGTAGACATCCTGCTTCTGCTACTGTTCCCGAGGTTGAAGAGCCCTTCGGGAGGCCCAGGCAAATTCACAGGCAGTTGTTCTGCGCGGCTTCTAGAGTCCTCTGGTTTGGTGTTGATAATCTCTGAAGGGCTGGTAGGCAATTGCGCAATGTACCTTCAATATAGGCTTTATCAAGTAGTACCATTGAGCGGTAGTTGAAGCCCCATCGTGTTCCCGCGATGAAAGTGAAAACTTGCGATGCTGCAGCAGTCTTCGCACGTGGAGTTTTTTTTTCTTTTCGGTACACCAGGCAAAGTTTTGGGCAACTGAACTTGTTACGAAGGTCACGTCAATGCTGCTGGTAGACGTCGGGCTTCTGAGGTAGGTTATACTGCCGTGATTTAGAGGTTCATTTGAATGGTTTGAGAGAAGCTCTGCGAGCTTGGCTACTCATGCACATGTGTTTGACCTGCCCCAAATTTCATTGTGAGCATTAAAGTTTCCACAAATAATATGCGGAGAAGGTGGTTAGGCGGTGGTTTATGACGCTTGGATGGTTGCCCTTGTACTTGCTCCGCCGCGCGAGTAAGCGTAGCAGCCTTCTTTTTAATGCATCCTCCATATGAAGCACGACGTGGGCCACCGGAGTGGGCGCATTTAGGTTGCGCTCTCGAGGTGCATTCCTTGTGCGAATGGGGGCCAGCACGCCCTTTGCAGCACACTGGGCTGGTGCCACTCTTAACAGCGATCGGAATACGTCAAGCACAGGAAGGAGTTCCAGCACATTGGTAGAGCAATGCACTGAAACAAGTCGACTTTGATGTTGTTCTTTTTTTTTTGGGGGGGGGGGGCGCACGTCTAATTTGATGTTAACCAATTCTCACACAAACCTTATTTCTTGGCTGCTTATAGGGTGATACGTTTAAGGTAAGTGTGGGGAGCTACTGACATTGCTTACTCCCATGCACACTTCCAGCTAAAGCTTTTCCTGGATCCAGTTGCGACTCCTTTTGTATACTCAAGAAGCAAGAAGTAAGACAGTCTGTTTTACTTAAAGCTACATTCTCGAGGTTGTTAGTGTTCGTTAAAGAAACTACAAATATTTTTCTGCGAGCCGTTATTTAGATGGAGTATAATTGTTTTATTGCAAAGTACATGACCTGTGTGTTTATTTTATAAACTTTAGAAGATATTGCCATCCGCGTTGTTTTGTTATCGCTCATGTTTTACAACAAGGTAACACTTCTTGGTCCCCATTATTCACTATAGCTTTCGGTATAATAGCCTCCCTAATTTACCCGTAAATAAATTCACCGGTGATTATGACACTCCCTAATGCGAAATTTCAGCGCAGCTGTGTACATGTTTTCAATTTGCGATGTATTGGCTGGCGTGGACAGTCTGTCTCGTGCGGCACGTCGCAAACGGAGCAAACTGTGGCGCGACTGCCTAGCTAATCTGAAGAGTGCGAGAGCTAGCGCTGGATCAGGCGTGGGCCCGATTCGCAGCAGTCTACGACGACAGACCTCCCAGATGACGCTCGCTACTCTGGTACCATGTCGGAGCCATCGTCGCCGCACTATGCTTTTCTTCTCACGCTTTCGGCATACCCTCCTCCGCTTTTCACCTCATAGTCCAGTTGCAAGCTCCTCTCCACTTTCCTCCTCGCATCTTTTCGTTCTCCCCGTTTCTTTCTTTCACCTCCCTCTGCGTGCCGCGTTCGCTCTCATCTGTCGCTGTGCGCGTTTGCTCGGCTAGGCCGTCGCGGCCGACGTCGACGCCGATGCTCGCCGCAGGAACGGGAGCAAGCCGTTCCCAGTATTCAGAAAAGCATCTTAACTTGAAGCCCATACTCGACCTGATTTTAATGACGCCTGTCGCGAACGCACCGAAAGAAACTCAATGAGCGTCTTTGGCGCGTTCGCAACAGGCGTCACTTATATCAAGTCAAGCATGGGATTCAAGTAAAGATGCATTTCTGAATACGGCGGTAAGAGCTGTGCTCTAAAAGAAAAACTGACCGTCGTGTTGTAGAGACGTGGACTGGCTTCGTTGCCTGTCGGCAATAAAAGATCAGACAAACTACATAGCTTCCGGCATACAATGATGCCAGTTATTTACAGAGCGACGCGGGTCAATGAAATAAAGATACAGTTATATTATTGTGAAATTTCAGCGAAACGAAGGCAGCGGTGATAAATAACTTCAAGTTGCTAGAATAAAAGCGGAGGCTCCCGTAGAAGTTACCCAGTTGATTATAGTTTCACTTCTGACCAATAGAAGTGTTCAAAAATATTAAGAAACATTGTCGGACCTCTTCGCAGTCCTCGCAAATGGCGAAGTGTCATCGAAGCTTATGTTGGAGGCCAGCCCTCTCAGGATACCGTTAATTTGTTCGGTTTGAATATTCCTGGGGGCGCGGCTTCAGCAAACTTTTCGAGAAGTTACTGCAGAACACATTTGAACTGGAACTTTGTATCAACGCATTTGAAAGATATAAAAACCAAAAAGTTCGATGGAAAGTAAATAGAAATAGAACGCCTGCTGACGGCGAAATAAAGTGCCAACTGTGTTCACAGCGTTCTGACCTATGTTGGGTGTCGTGGCGCGTTGAATCGGTAAGCCCATTTCATGTTTGCGCGATGAACACACGACAACCTCGATGAAGCATGGTTCTATGTACGTAGAGTGTACACTATATTAAAGCTGAGTGCTCATAATACACGTTATAGTGACGACCGCAGTGTGGTTATCGTGCAGTATGAAACAGACGCGCCGACGCTGCACATCGCGGCATTGTTCTCATGTGGCGATAGTTTAATGCCTGCAATGCCGCTGACACTTGGGCTCCATAGGCAAGCATAGGGCGAAGGCGAGAGGAGTACAATACCAGCCGTTCACGTCCTTCATCTTATGTTGAATTCCAATGGCGGAGTCGGAGCAAGTTTGTTCCAATGGCAGAGTGAGGGCGGGAGTAAGGTGTTCCAATGAGAGAGTCGGAGGGGATTCAGAGCGGGAGTCACTCCGTGGAGCAGAAAAAGCTGCTCCGCCAAAATCGGCGGAGTGGACCGGAACTCTGCGTGACGTATTTCCTTTACCACGTTTGCCTGCTGGGAGGCGCCACCGGTCACGACTCGCGAGGAAGCAAAGGCTGCTGCACGCTTGGCGAGATCTCCATTCCGCACTTTTAAAAAAACAACAGGTGAACGGCGCTGAAGAGACAAGTGACCGGTGCGGCGGTGCTGGGAGCAAACAGCGGAAGGAAATCACAAAACGCAAGGTATCCTGGGTGATAGAACTTCCGCTTCCGCCTTGCTCCGGCGGCGCAGGTTGTGTTCCACCGGTGCGGCGGTGCTGGGAGCAAACAGCGGAAGGAAATCACAAAACGCAAGGTATCCTCGGTGATAGAACTTCCGCTTCCGCCTTGCTCCGGCGGCGCAGGTTGTGTTCCACTCGCGGACCTGGAGGCGTTGCTCTGCGCCAGAGTCGAGTGCTCGCTCGCGGAGTCCGTCGGCTGCTCCGACTCCGCCATTGGAATTCAACATTAGTTTCGCCAACGCGGACAGTAAACATGAGATCTGTCCACCCTCCGCGTTTTGTTTTTATGCGAAGCATATTACGAGAGCTCAACCCAGCTCCTCAGGCGCGGCGGTGTCGCCTTCAATGACCTTTGACCCCATGCCATACCACGTGACACCGTGACGTCACGACAGAGGAGAAACGGGGCTTTACCTCGCGCCATCGCTCGCGGCGTCGCGGCGGTATATAAGCAGCTGTGCTGTTTCTAAGTGGCTTTGACTCAACTCTTGCAAGATGGTCTGGGTGGGAATCGAACCAGGGTCTGCGGAGTGTGAGACGGAGACGCTACCACTGAGCCACGAGTACGATGCTTCAAAGCGGTACAAAAGCGCCTCTAGTGAATGCGGTGTTGCCTTAGAAACGAGCTGTTTCTAAGGCTCAGGCGTGCGTCGCCTGTTCAGACGCACATTTCATTGCCGTGCCGAACGCTGCGTTGCTCGACGCTCACCGCGTCCAATGCGGGGCGCGTAGTCGCTGCGCCGTAGCCCATTGTCTTACACCCCTTGGCGGGTCGACGGGAACGCTGTCGCGTTCCACTCTTGAAGGCGAAGCAGAGTAACGCATGAGTTGTTTCATCGTCTAGCCGAACCAAATATAGCCAAGCAACAGCAGTTCACCAGGCTAAACAGTGGTTCGACAACTAAAATAAAGGCTAGTATGCTTCGCATCCTGGGCTTAACCTTAGCTAAGCCACAGCCATTTTATTTTGTACTGTTTTTTTTTCCTGCCTGTCAGATACGTCGACTTTGCGACAGCACTGACATCTACGTGACCACACTCGTATATGCCATATAACAACTCACAGATGACACGGATGACATTTTTTTTAGTTCAGATGAAAATTCGTTTGCCATTTTCATTCCCCTTGATCTTGTGTTAACGTCATTCCTGACCAGAGGAGCCATGCTGACATATGCGATATAAACGACGAAGGTGTCGAGTGTTAATGTAGCGGAAAATACTACAAATATCTTAATACTGCGCAGCTATACTGAAAATCACACTTATTCGTTTTACCAAGTTCAATTTTGTTGCCCTTGCACTGACGTCATTTTTTGACCAGTGAAATGCAATGGTGTCGTAGGCGGTATAAAGGTCGAAGCCGTCGAAGGTAAAGCTTATGAGAAATTGTGGAAATATCTGAGAATTATGCGGCTACATTGTGGTTAGCACTTGGTTCTGAGATTAATTCGCACTATCAGTACAGGGAGAACCTGTCAATGTGCAGGGAAATTCTAGGGTAAACCATAAGTTTTGGGGGAGCACCGCATCATGTTACTTTTGCTATCATCTACACATTCAGGCGTGCTTAGCATTTAGACAACGCACGTGTGGTATACTGGCTTTTCGTCATCTGTGAAACCAAACAGAATTGTAAATGACATGATCAGGTTTGTAATGTGGAGCAGGAAAGGCAGGACCTTACTACATCTCATTACTTGTGCGAAGGCGGAAGTTCTGTGGTTATATACGGTAATTGTGATCACCAACTGCAGGACATTGCTTCCGTGACATTCGTTCGTGTTGCGCTTTGCGTCCCCAAAATTGTGACAAAAACGACAAGGCAGCTTTAGGCCTCTGTTACCTCG
The DNA here is from genome assembly GCF_038994185.2 of Dermacentor albipictus. Taxonomy (NCBI): domain Eukaryota; kingdom Metazoa; phylum Arthropoda; class Arachnida; order Ixodida; family Ixodidae; genus Dermacentor; species Dermacentor albipictus. The sequence goes on from NC_091824.1 coordinate 111,667,886, forward strand.
TGAATAATACAACGATATCGTCGTTCTTGAAGTCGTCGTTGCGTGTGAAGGTAGCGAATTCGTGAAGTGTGCTGTCAAGCATGGTACTGCGATCACCGTTCCAGTTTCTAATAAAAGTTTCTTTTTCTTTCTGCAAGAATAAAGGGGAAACAATCAAATTTTATTTGAATGCAGAGACTATATTATTTTTTCTTTCGAGAATTTTCTTCCACTCATTCTATGCCCGATTAGAACCAGTGCGAAAATTACACTACGCTCCAATGTTTTCAGATAATTTCCGCTCAAAGGATATGCTGTGTTTTCGATCAGATAATTTACATATATAGTCTGATGTGCTCTGAGGTTCTGTACGTTAAAGAGCCCCTACAATGATTCTTGCTGTGGCGCTGACTACGCTTCCGATTGTTTTTGTTCGTCTACAGATGACACACTCAAAGCGTACAGAAAGACAAACTCCACTTAATTTAGTTGTTAAGGGGAATAATCGCAATGAAATGAACAAAACGAACAGTAGACGACGCACACACATGTAGGCAATAGGAACTTAAGCGATTGTGTGTGTCACCTCTACCTGTGTGCGCGTCTCCCCCCCCCCCTCTCTCTCTCGCTCAATTTTCTCAACAGCTGCCCAAGACCAAATATCCCAACATTTAGTCATTCTTAAAATGCAATCTGCTTATGTAATCTGAAATAAATGCAAAATTTATGTAATGCAAAAAACACGCAAACGAAAATTTGATCTTAACTATTGTACGAGAAGCCGCTCTGCTCTCACCTTAGCGCATACATAAAAGAAAGGAGGATCGTATGACCATTACTCTATTGCATGCTCATAGTATTGCATACTATTGCCTACACTCACTATGCGTCTGCGTCATCGTACGGGCAGCGCAGTGAATTATGCCACTAGTGGCATGAATTTCGCCAGCGGTCACTTGAAGCAAGCGAAACTCAGGAGAAGGAAACCTAATGCTAACAGCGTTTTCTGGCCCGTTTAGGCAGCTTGCATTTCCTAATTTATTTCACGTAATGCGCGATGGTGGTGACCGCAATGCAATGGCGGCTAAATGCGAAAACGCTTGTTTAAGTTAGATTTAAGTGCATTTTAAACAACATCAGTCGGTCAAAATTAACCCAAAGCACTCCACTGCGGCATCTCTCTAAACTCCAATGTCGGTTCGGTTCGTTAATGAAATCCCAGAAGTGAACCATAAATCAAGTAATCTTAAAAAAATGGCTATTGGCACAACTGACTGCGTTCTTACTAAATGAAGGTGCGTTAAAGAGTCCGTGGAAATAGCTTAAATTAAAGAAAAGTTACAGGTGCGTTTAGTAGAGCCTCAACTAACCGAAATTGTACAACAATACTTGCAGCTCCATCTCTCGGCGCCTGCAAGTACAGCATTAACATATGGCCACCTTGTTACTTTCAGTGTAGCACTGGCTTATCCGGCTTATCGGGTCGCAGTCATGCTGCCATTGTTGCTCTGGCTGCGATTTTGTGTCATTGGTATGTCTCGATGTAGTATATCTCAACGCATTTCCTGTGCTGCGAGATAATTGTAACGCACCCTATTATTAAAATGCAATAAAGCAATCCTTATATGTACTTTTTAAGTAATATATAAAGCCGCAGTTCTACTATTCAACTCTTTTCATAATACAGCGTCAATGAATTGTTTAAATTCACCAGTGACAGTTGGATCAGTTAGTGTCGTGACTTCGTGTGCCGGAAATCGATGGATAAGGTTAAACTTTTACGGACAGTGTACGCTTGACTAATTCCAAGGAATCTTTTCATAATAAGAAGAGAGAGGACAAAACAAAAATAAATAATAAAAAAAGCCGCGATCGGCCTTCTCAGCAAAGCTGTGCGAAATCACAGGAGCTTTCATGCACTACTCGTAATGCCAATATCAGTTGAACGGTCTCAGTGCCATTCTTTCCCCTATATAAGGTAATGTTAAAATAAGTACACTTTTTAATGACCACTCGAAATTATCGCCTTGCGTGAGGTTCAATTTTGTCTTCAACCTTGTCTTCAATGAACCATTTGTTTACCATGCACTGAATGGACACTGAAGTCAATGGGCAATGAATGGACACTGAATGGAATGCACTGAAGTCACCAATTTTCTTCTGCAAACGTCCTCAGATGGAATTTTCAAGTGCGGCCCACCTTAAATAACCGAGGTTCCTGCACTCACGCTTCCACGTTTCACACGGTGAAAACTGGGAGCGATGCAAGGTGCATCTTCAGTGCGTCAGATGCCGCTATTGCCATCATTGTTGTGATTTTTTTTTTCGTCTTCAGACGCTTCATATTGTCACCTTCGCCAATCTTCTCCTCTTTCCCGTTCTTGTTGGCTTCGACGACATCGTCGGCCCTCAATACTGAGGGTCTGACACTCTTGGTCAACTTCGACGTATTCGTGAGCCATCACGCACGCTGCCGTGTTGTATCGTACGTATAAATCGAGTTCTGGAGCTTTGCATCCGCACTAAAATACTAACTTTGGTTCTTGCAAATACTAACTTTGGTTCTTTGGTCCGCAGCTCAGTGGGAGCTGCGGAAGGCATTGGAGGCACAGCTAGGTGCATTCGCTGTAAAGCAAAATAGTCGATGGGGGATTCCTAAATTCGTTTGCTGCACAGGCAGATTTCTCGCAGAGCAATCATCGCTGGTAGGTGAGTATACAGTGCACACGAAAGATAGTTATTCGGTCGGGAGAAATGAAATGCTTCGCTGTACAAGTAATTTCGTTGTGGTGGTGTCGGTTGTAGAGGCGCTCGCCTGCATGTCGTCATACCGCGCGTTACAATCTTCCCGCACGTCTTTTTAGAAGCTTGGAAAGCTTGCTTACCGAGTAAATGATGATTCGCGTGATCACAACCTTGAGCTTTATGATGTTGGCCTGCAAGGTCTGAAACTTCATGTTCGCCTATAAGGAGAAAAAAAAAGATGTTTGTTTCTTTCCGCAAACAAGCATAAAGGTTTCTCGAAAGGCATGTAGTCTTTCCAGTGTATTTAGCAGCATTTGCGTTTCACAATAGCTTTACGGAATCGTGGAATGTAGCTGTTAGTGTGTTTTTTTCCAGCACCAATAGTACAAGTGATCGCTGTCAATCCTTTTTTGTGTGCTCCAGAGCAAGCCAGCTTGCAGAATTTCGCTGAAAGCTTATGAAAAATTGATAATTTGTTTAACCACTGAGATATGCGCACATGGGACGAGAAGTTCCTTGTCAGGTTATAATGTTAAACACTGATTTATGCCATGTGAGACCAACAGAGAAGGCGTTATCTGTTGACTACATATGGTTCTGGCTGACGAAAATTAGGACGCTCGGCTCCCCTTCTCGCTCATTGACCTATGCAACGTGTATGGGAAAAAAATGCAGTGGCATGATGTCTTGTAAGTATGTTTAGCTTTACAAGCGTGTTGCGTAGAATATTGAATTATTGCACTGCGCAAATAATAGAACTCACGAATGCTACGAGGACAGCAAGGTATCGCACAAGTTTCTTCTTCCTTCCTCTGAAAGAGTTCCAGAATGACGAGTCAACAGCGATGCCCGTTTCACAGGTGACGTCTAGAGGGTCTGTAATATTAAAATCAAGGACCAAAAAGTTAGAAAGAAAGAACACTTATTCTGGATGAAATTATAATGACGTGAAGCATTATTGGGATTGATTCCTCGGTTTCATTCTGTGATTTTGTTTTGGCCGAAAAAGTAGAGTCAGTTAGCGAGATTGTTCTGCTTAATTAAACAATAAATCACGACACATTATTTGTATGCATAGTCTCGGCTCGAAGGTTTCCCTATAGCAAAAATGCCTCTTAGTAAAAAAGCGCATGATATTCAACCGCTTTGATACTTCCAAATTTCTTATATTTGGACAACAGCAGCATTCATGCGCAACTAGGTAAGGGCTACCAGGTTTTCGGGCTTGAATAGCACGAGCATTCGACTGACAAATGACTGCCAGTTAGCGCATATCTGCATTAATTAACGAAACAATACCTTATAACAAAATTTGCGCATATAATGTCGGCTTAAAGGTATCTCTAAAGTACATGGACCTTTTAATAGCTTATAGTAGCATACACACACTACTGAAACGACGCCAGTCTTAGTCGTCGTTTCTTCGGCGTCATGACGCGCACCAGAACCATGTTCAGCAGATTAAAAAAAATGTATGTTTCTTATATTTGGTCAAGCTAATACTTGGTCAAGCAACACCGTGTAAGTGCCAGTGGGTGTGTGACATTTGTTTGCCAATCTTCCTGCGTGAGTATGCGCGGCTCTCACACAAGGGGCACAAAACGCTTAAATACTTTTGGATATGGGTCCTAAGTCTCTGTGCCATACACATTTAATCGCTATTTGTCCGTCGGCAAGCATCATAAATCATTATTACAAATTCACATATTACAGCAAACTGAACAAAATATAATTAATATCCATGTCTTTACTCTCTCTCTCTCTCACTATCAGGAATCTAGAAAAAGAGAATGCGCTGTGGAGCACGTTGTTCTTTATAGAATTAATGAAGTGATGTATTTTATCACGAAAGTGTTGACAAATTATCACCGCCGTCGCACATCAAGATTTCTAATGACGAGAAAGACAGGGATGACTTGAGGTAAATGTTTGACGCTGACTTCATTTCTTGATGACGACATTGATATAATTTTGGGAAGTGAGATCAATAAAGGCAGGAAAATCAAGGATGACGTTTATGACGAAGCACCGCTTCTTGTTTATAAGCCTTACTTAATGTAGATGAATAGCGTGTGGGTTTTGATATTCCTGACACTCAAGATGGTGTCTCACAGTCTGACGTATTTTTCTCTTGTTTCCTTTGTGTAAGTAATGTGGATTTTTGTCAGATTTAGTTCATTATATTTCCGGCAACTTCCAGGTAAACTGCACTTTAAATGAACTGAGCGCTGGAGATCCAAGGTAGCTTTGCTAGCTCGTACGTGTGCTATTGTTTCTAAACAAAACAACAGACATAACAATATATGGTTGTTTAGTGTTGATTCGCATTGTCTCGCTGATTCGTCATCCTTGTTCAGACAGATGAAATTTATGGGAACCTTTTTGCTCAGAGGCGTTGTAGACTTACATGTACTTCCTCCAGACCTGGATTCGAACTTTCTGTCTGAATATTCTTGCGAAGTATCATTGTGGGTGTCAAGTGAAAGATTAGTGCCTGTGGAACATCGAAAGGGAAAGGTATAACGTGGTATGAATCCTATAGTGGCAAACAGGCAGCACTGCATCTCATATCATATTCAATCCATGTATGTTGAGATACTGAAGGGGTAAAACGCTGGCTGCATCTCCAAGTTGAGCCAAGCTATTGCGCTGCTACAAAGACAAGCAGGTATGCGTTATGTTTTCTTTGTAAACCAGACATGACTGCACCTGAGCGAGATCTGGCCCCGGCTTTAATTTTTGTCAAAAGGTATTTCTTTTGTATTTTTCTTCTGCTGTACGTGTGCTAGTATAAACAAGAACCGAACTTTCTAAAAGTGCACGCTGATCGCTCATTCGCAATAAATCTTGACGTGTAAAAATCCGCCATTGCATGAGAGAAAAGGCCGGTGGTTGAGACGAGCGACGATCGTCAACATACGAGTGTATAAGTTAATTTCAATAGCGCCGCATTTCGGATTTTCAATGCGCTTATTGAGTCTAAAGGTCGGACGACTGAATCTTAAACTTCACTTATCTCGCATTGTTTTCTGACTACGTCTTTACAACACTCTGTAGCTGTCACTGTAGTTGCTACTATAATAGCTATCGCTGTCCCTGCATCTCAATCAGGGCAAAACTTCGATATTGCCTCTAATATCTACATTTCGGCTCAACAGCATTAGGCGAGCGATGATAGTGATAGATCAGCGATTGCGTCGAAATTTTTGCATCTAATTAAACCTCAGTGACGTGTTAGCACATTCAGGGCGCAAAAATGAAATTTTTGATTGATCTTATAATAACATTTTATATGTTTATCTTATAGTAAGATCTATAATAACATCATATAAGATTGTATTGGTCCTATAAAAAACGCCAAGGTCAAAATCTTCGATGATAACAAACGATGACAAGGAAGAAAAGGTGAAAACTAACCTTCATAATGGACATCAGCATTGCTTGCAGCAAGAGGAAGTATATCGTGGCTTACTGCATCTCCTTCATCGAATATGTTGACGATTGAAGGCTGTATACGCTCGGTCGGACTGAGTAATCCGACCTTCGCATCCGGAGAAAAAAATAGGGTCTTAATCAGTGCCTGAGACTTGACGTTTTCAGACTCGTATGTATGTATGGAGCAGGTTAAGAGAACCTTATATAAAGCCTTTACACTTTGGTCGAGCAGAAAAGCGCAAAATTAGTGTTCTGCATTTAGCACAGCGCTGTTTTGAGTTTCTCTATAAGGTAGGAAGAAAACGTCACTAAAGAACCAGGTGATAGCAATACATCTATTGCTAGGAAAATTTGTTAGTCATTTGCAATCAGAAACAAATTTTGCGATAAGCTTCCAGTGGTTTCTTCAGAGAACTCAGATGTATGAGAAGGACATTTTTGTTTGCTGTGCCTGGAGGACATGTATATAGTTAAGCATAATGCGAACTCTCTGCGACAAGAGCTAAAATTGGTGATCAGACGCTCAGCGCTTTGCTGAGGTCGTCGGACATACCTTATGGTAAGGCATACCAAGAGATAACTGTTAATACCACGCTGATTTCGCAATTAGAAATCTGTGAAAATGTTTGTTTTCAAGCAGTGGCAGCCGCGCAGACATGAAAAATTTGCAGTTCGGTCCGAAAGGCGAAGCACCGATTGCGATAGCAAATTAGTAGATGGCTGTACGAAGTAAGGATAATAATTTTATCAGCCGTGTAAACTTGTGAACATTCGCTTATACCTAAATTAACGATGATAGAATGTGTAAGCGTGACTCAATGAGGAGGTAGACACACAAAGACAGCGCTGTCTTTGTGTGTCTGCTTCTTTCTATATCCTTGTTCAGTCGCGCTTACACATTCTGTCATGGACTCAAATCAACTAGCCCGTCAACGTGCTTTATCTAAATTAACCAGCCTGGGGGGTGGGGATGGTATACTGTAAGAGTCCACCTAGTGGACTGTCCATTTCGGCGGCTGCTGATTGGCTAGGGCTGCTCCTCTCCTCCTCGTTCATACAGCTGCATCCACTCAGCAACAGCCGCAATGGACAGCCCACCAGGTGGACTCTTACAGAATATCTCCCCTGGTGTCACGCGCGCACACGTAAACATGAACACATCTCGCTCGATGACAGCGGGAACTGTCTGGGAAAGCGCTGGAGCTAGGAATCGTGGCAGCAGCCGCGAGCCAATTGACCTCCGTGCATCTGTCGCTTCAACGCGAGCGAAACGTCGAAGGCACAGCCCATACGAAGCTGCCGGCTGTATGGGCACTCTGCAGACATCGGAGATTGCTTTGAAGATGAGGCCCGCGCGGGCGCGCACTTTGACCACGTCGCAGGTCGCTTTCAAGACAAACGAGCGCCGGCAACGCGTCCCTACGCTGTCCGCCAAAGGCGTCTACTACGGCGTCCGTGATCCGCGTGACCAACGCCGTATGGTCGTAGTAGATGCCATGGTTGTCTGCACTCTGTAACGAACGGCGGGTTAAGAAGACATCGAGGCACCCTAGCAGCCGCCGGAGAACGCCCCTCCTCCTTTGCCTGACACCCCCGCCTCGCGCGCCACAGGAGAAGACACGCATCTGGGCGGCGTTCTTCGCTCGCGCACGCGAGATATCTAGGAAGTGCAGAGATAATGTTGCTAGCAAAAGACTTATTTACAAAACAAATAAAACAGCTGCGCATGATATATATATATATATATATATATATATATATATATATATATATATATATATATATATATATATATATATATATATATCAAGTCAAGGGTATAGAGCTGCGTTCGCCGGCTCACCTTCACATGCTTTCACTCATGCCAAACCTAATGGCGACGGCGTTGGCAGAAATGCGCCTGGAGTGTCCATGTAATTGCTATGGCCATAAAAAATGACCAACACTTCCCCTACCGGAAAATGGGGGTAAGCGAAGCTTGTCTGCGTGCACCTGACCTTCATGAGGGTGAAGTAACCCACAGGTAACGGTACCCGATTGTTTCGGCCTCCTGCTCCCTCAGCTCGGTATCTTTTTCTCGTTACTGTCGGATTGCCTGGGCTCGGGCAGCTGCGGAGACGCGTTTATAGTCTGATGTTATCGGCGCGCGGGCGAGTGTCACTTGACGCCGGGCGTGTCGGAGCACGTTGGCAGCGTCCGGTTAGGTTGGCTGCGCCAGTGCGCCGAACCGTCGGTCGAACTATATGCACTGTTGTTGTCGCCAACGTGACATAACGTGTGCGCGCGCTGCCGCTACGTCGGAGTATATCTAGCCCTCTAAGGGTTCAATGTACTCTGACGAAGCGGATCGGCGCGCCGACGGCGAGCCCTTTCACGGGCGAGTTTGCGCCGCCGCTGAACGGAAACTAAGCCGGTGCAGCACGCACGAAACCCTTTCCATCCCTTACCGTCCCCGGCGGAAGCGAAACGGCTCTGATTGGTTGCGCGCATGGCGTGAGCGCGCGCCTATGCAGCTGGAATCCTCGCCAATGACTCACGCTGCAGAGCCGGCGCCACTGTCAACTTATCAAACCGCCCTTTCCCACGGCTGCTCTGTTTAGGGGGCAACTGGGCTTTTTTTTGCGTGACCACGACAATGCCACTTGTGAGCCAATATGAGCGTCGCTTGAAAAATTGCTGGCTCTCCCGTAATTGAGAGTAATGCAAGCATGAAATAGCTACTGGCAAAGCAAATGTACTGGAGATGATACTAGCCACAATCTTAAAATGGGTGCAGTGCATGTTCACAAGGGCACACCACACCGCACCACGACATATTGTGCACAGGTCCATATGGACGCTGCCCAGCTAGAAGAAGAAAAGCACTTGAAGGAGGTGTCACGTAGCGTGGCGCCATCTCCAAAGTTGGCGCAAAACCCACGCCGCCGAACTCACGGACCGCTGGCTTTCAAAAGAGCACAGGCAACCTTGTCTCAACGTCAAAAGATGACAGTGAAGTGTATGGTGCCCTGTATCTGCCTTTCGAACGTCGCCTATTGGAAACGACAAATAAAGCTTCAGCGTACTAGAAGTTACAATTTGAGCGATATTATGAATTACCATTAGGAAGCACTCGGAAGCAACATTTCTTTAACTTGTTTGGGCAGTAACTAGCGTATGTAATGCGGTCCTGTACAAAAAAGTTGGGGGCCGGAGACCGCATCTTTTTAATGTTTGGATGGTTGCCAGGGTGATCTTGTTTTGCTGCCGCAACTTGCCCGGATAACGGCTCTGGCTTTTGGCTCAAGGTTACCTGAAGGTCGCCAACAGGAGCTAGAAGCATTTCATGCTTAAAACGGCTGTGTCCTCTGATACTCTGTTGGCGAGTAACTTCATTTTTACCTTGTCCTCCAGTTTTATTTCGCCTTATGCTTCTAGAGAAGGCATGTAAATAGGTAGCGATCGAAAGAACTGCATGCACTTAATAGTTTCAAATGGCACACGCATCCACGTGCAACCTTTCATTGTCCGTGTACACTTGGAAAGACATTCACACTTACCAGCCTGAGTCTCGGCCTACGCGTCAAGAGGACAGCAGAACGTGCTTTTGGGTCATGATAGAGCTCTTGTTCGAGTTTTGAGCCATTCATCTGCAGAAGGAATCATTGGTATCCTATGCCAACTGAAGAAGGGCGCCAGGGCACTGTCTAAGGTCGATGTTGATGAGATGCCTACGGTAATAGCACATAAATATTTTTAAGCTTATCTGGATATTCTATTCGCTCAAGGACTGAGATTGTCGAATTCCGAGCAGAGTAGGATATCTGTTTTTATAATCGCCTGTTATCTAAAATTTACAGCAATAGGACCTTCTCAGTCAGTTTATGACTTGGTGCCATAGGCTCGTTTTAATCTGTGCATATCTATAGTTGGGAAGAGTTCACACGCTAAATTATTTCAGTTGTAAGGTAATTTCGGCTTGTCTAATAATTGTTTTGGTCGATTCTACGATAGACAGCCACCAATTTAGATATTCAAACAAAGGACCCTATACCGTAAATCTATTCCAATACGTTTTTATTCCAAATCTCGTGACGTCAAATTTGCGTAACCACCGACGCAAGCATCGGGCGGTGACCCGCAACGTTGCCTGAACTGCCCAATCAAACGTTCTCTTATTTTGTTGGAGGTCAGTTTTCTTTTCTTTCCAAATGAATAAAATTGCCTTCACTGAGCGGTTTGTCTTATCTTATTAGCTGACGAGAGGCAAAAAACACACTCAAGTGGAGAGGGATTCGATGGGGCCGAGCCAGCGCGCTGATTATAGATAACCGGATGAAGAGGGCGGTGCCGTTGTCTGCGATTGCTCCGCTTTCCCTTACTTAGCATGCAGTGGCTGGTTGAAAATCACGGCGGCGTGCAACGGAAGCTTAAGAATGCTGATAAAATGGATACTCAGCAAGAAATAGTTGGCAGAGGGAGTTCGTAAACGTGACGAAAATGCTCGAAAACTTTACACGGCCCTTAAAAATTATTATCGTACGCAAATAAACCCATGCTCTCGGGCAGGTGCGAGTAGCCAGTGTGTAAGTGATTGGCGGCAGTCATCCTTTATTCCTTTCGGAACGGGGCAGCCTGCGTGTATTTGAAAAAAGAATCAGTTTTCTTCGGCATATTAATGCATCTTTAACGCGTACACGTCACTTCGACGCCGGGAGTGTTCGCGGTTTTGTTATGTCTTGTGACAGGCACCCAGGAAGTGGGTGCAGCTAGAAAACTTTTGACCAATAGCCGACGGCTAATGGCAAAAAGGTTTCTAATCAAAAATACCTATTTTTTTAGTTCGGTCTAATCATGCAAGATCAGTGTGTACACGTCATATCATATAGGGAGCTATCGCGGTTTTCATGACGTCGCGTGACAGATAGGCAGAGTGGGGGTCGTCCAGAAAAGTTATTGACCAATAGCGGAAGGCTGATCGCAGAATTGGAATAGCTTTACGTTATAGCGCCCAAAGTGCACTCTTTAAAGACTCAAGGGGCGTAACAGCCCTATGTTAGTTCATGCATGGAAAAAATGTGGTAATGGAGGGCTGTTTCAGCTTCGTCTCTGCCAGCCCTGAATTGTTTTCATTCATAAATATATTATCTTGCTTATTTAGGAAGTTAGACTTTGAGGAGAAAGAGAAAGAGGGAAAGCCAGGGAGGCCATCTACAATTAAACAAAATTTAAATTTAATTCCGCTGTTATATAGAGAATTCTCATTTCTTCAGGGAAATTACTTACGTAGTGAAGAACTTGCTTGTCATATTCAAACGTTGTCACTTCCAATCTCTCCCGCAGCACAGATGCTTTGGTTAAAGTCAGAATCTGATCGGGACTAATGAAGACTACTAGCTCACCGCTGTCACTTCGTTCCTGGAGGAGTCGAGGGAAAACAGTGGCTCTCGTTGGCGCTCCTGGGAAAAGGCAGTCGAGTTCTGGGCACCACTGGTTTTCTTTCTCAATCTCATCACCACATTGCATTCTTTTTGTCTACAAGAACTGTTACTTAAACTAAATTAATTTAAGTTCGATGTGACTGCTACGCTGTAAGGAACGTAAGATCAGTAGATGCGAAGATGTACCGGGTTGAAGAGTGGAAAAAGGAAAAAAAAACGTTCGAGGCTCTTTAAAGTTCACATTTTTGCCTGATGCTCGCGTTGTACGGGAACAAGCACAAAAGGCGTTCGACAATCAATGAAGGGGAGTTACGTTCATACAAAACTAATGTAAGCGGCTGCCCATATTTCAAAATTCAATAGTCCAGTTACATTTCGAAAGTTAATTTGCAGAACTCATAAATGCACATCTTGGGCCCTATAACGTAAAACTATTCCAATATATTTTTATTCCAATCTCCTGACGTCAAACGTGCGTAACCGCTGACGCAAGCATCGGGCGGTGACCCGCAGGGTTGTCTGAACAGACCAATGAAACGCTCTCCTCGTTCATAGGAGGTCACTTTCGTTTGCTTGAAAAACAAATAACATTGCCTACAATGAGCGGGTCGTCTTATCTAATTGGCTGATAAGAGGCGAAGAGCACGCTCAAGTGGAGAGGGATTCGATGGGGCGACACACTGCACTGAAAGTCGAGAAACGGATTAAGAGGGTGGTGCCGGTGTCAGCGATTGGTGCCCTTTCCCTCACTTAGCTTGCGGTGGCTGGTCGAAAATCGCGGCGGCATGCAACGCAAGCTAAAGAATGATGCGAAAACGAATCCTCAGCAAAGAAGAGTGAGCAGAACGAGGTCGTAAACGTGACCAAAATGCTCGAAAACGTTACACGGCCACGCAAAAAGTTTTATTATGCGCAAATAAACGCATGCTCTCCGGCAGGGGCGAGTAGCCAGTGACTGAGCAAATAGTTCATTAATTTACGTAACCAGAAGTTATGAAAATTGTTGATGGGTACTGGATGTCACTCTTGATTGCTGCTCAAGACATTTTTTGACATATGCACAACTACAAGCAATCCTCATGGGTGAATACACGGTTTATAGCCTCTGATTTGTCTAAATCTTCTATTTACGCATGATGATTACCCCATAAAGCTTGTTTACAGATCGATAACTGAAGGTAAATGTTGAGGAAAGGCAAAGAATACGGTAGTTACATAGGTCTATGACGCGGCATTGTTTTCAAGATAGTATATACAGCTGCCGCCACCGTTTGTTCATGTGTCCTTCTGCTATCTCAACTTTATTGCGAGTTTGGACAGTAGTTTAGAAAAGCAGATATTTTACAGCGAAGCTGCATATGGCGAGAGTTCCGCGCATTTTTGTTCTGTGTGAACAAAAACTATCGTCATCAACGGCTTATACCTCCGTAAGCATTCATACTCCCGAAAGCAAGCAAAAAATGCAATGACTCATAGCCCCGTAAGGCAAAGGCTACAAGCGCTCAGCAAAGTGAAGCAAACAGTGCTTAAATTCTTTCTAATCACACATACAACATACAGAATAGCATGTTGAAAACTGTCATCATCAATGGTTTGCCCTCGTAAGCAAGCAAAAAAATGCAATGACTCATAGTCTTGTAAGGTTCATGGCTACTCACTTTGCGTGAATTAGCTGCGATGACAGTACCCATTTTGTCGTTGTCGGTGATTTAAACGTAGATGTGTCGGTACCGAAATGGAGCGTTTCACGCGTTCCGTGTTGCAGACATATTCCTTGCGATGCCACACCGATCCCGCCCAACCGACCACCCAGTGGCGTACGTGCATCGATTTAACATTATAGAAGAATGTGATTGCAGTTGCGAGTGAAATAATGACTACCGATCAAGACAGTAAATGAGTGTGCGTACCTTTCGCCCCGATGACCACCCATCAAGAAAATAAATGAGGCCGTACCTTTGTTCAAAATTACGTGCTTCCTCCGTGTCGTGTGCTAAACAGCTTCACTGGTCAACGACCTTCACAGATTAGAATGGCTCATGGCTTTTTTCAACGAAACTTGTTGAAGGAGTTGATACATTTCATGCGAAGTAATCGTGAACAGACAAGCAGAATGTACCCTTCTTTAGCCATACAACATGTTATACAAGGCTGCAAGAATTTCGTGAAGAGCCTAACAAGAAGGCAATAATTAATGCTGCTTACCTTGGAGCATGCACCAGGGATGTAGAAGCACCAAACAGGCGGCTAAGCCGAGAAATTTGTTTTCGGGCTTCCTTCTCATATTTGGATGGTACAGTGGCGCGGAGGTGAAGCTCACTGATATCCACGTCTTTCTTCTAGTCAGAAAATGTTCTAGAGCACTTTTAATAGGGCGAGGGCTTCAGTATGTCGAGGCACTTCTGTCCTCAAGTAGCATTTCAACTTCATCTCGAATGCATGTCCTTTTTGACTCGATATTGTCACCAAATTATCAACCCTCATTCCAAACTCAGTTGCTTGTCAGTTTCTCAGGGTGGGATACTTCGTAGTTTATTACTTACTCCAGATATTACCTAATCAGTTTATTTAAATCTTCTCTGATGACAGGAAATACTCCTCTCAGGGCCTTTAACACCGATGATGTGCTTCCTGTAGTTGAATAATGTAAAATTCTTGACTGAACTGGCGGATAAAGCCAAGTTTCTGCAAAAAGAAATTGTAGGGAAAGATACGAACGAAGCCGCTCTAAGTTACCGTAACGAAAAGATGCGAAGCAAAGCAAACTTTTTGTAACTTGCATGCATGATATTATACATAGAGAACGAACGGAACTGTAGAGACGGAAATGCTTAAAAGCTGATGCCGGCCTTTCGTTGCCCATAGGTCGTATGTAGTTGACGTTTACAAGATCGTAAAGTCACAGTGATATTAAGTACTCGCAGACCGCTGGACTTTCTAAAACTAATCACTTCACGCCCTTACTCTTGGAGCTTCATTCGAGCTGGAAAAAGAAAAGACTCTCCACACAGTAGCCATCGGCCATACCATGCCGAATACGCCGGTTCTCGTCCACACAGTAGCAGCAGAAACCTCGGGGCGTTTCCTTCCGTATCTGAAGCACACAGACATTTTAATGGAAAAGTGCATGACAGTGAATGGTTCCCTTGATTTTCATAATTTTGTCATTTTCGCTCCACTCGTTTATTAAGCCACTGCTTACGTGTGTCACTGGGTTTATGCTTGTTCTTGACCAATCCGCCAGAATGGTTATGTTCCAATGCGACCGGTGGGATACAGTATCCTGAAATGTAGCTATATATAGGTTCTACTTCTCCGTTCCCAAACCTCTAAACACCACAAGCATAATAGATCGCCTTTGTCCTCCTGACATCGCTGCGTATATAGACCTGTTACACTGTGCATTCGCGTGATATATCGGCATAATTTGGGAATGGTGTAGGGCTAATCTCCGAACGTAGTAGATCATCAATTTAATATATGACGAAAATAAATACAATTGCACGCCACGCATTTCGCTTCCCATCGATTCAAAATGTGTGTTGGATCTGCGCAGAGAGAGAGAGAGAGAAGGGAAGACGGAAAGGCAGGGAGGTTAACCAGACTGAGTCCAGTTTGCTACCCTACACGTGGGGAGGGGAATGGGGAGTGAAAGAGGAAGAGAGAGAACTTAAGTGTAGGATGTCTATAGCCGGGCACTCAAGTCTGTTGCCCTCAGGTAGCGAAAAAGTGCTCGAACGGCTTTCTGGGCCAAGGAACTGTGAGACCAGGCTCCCAAGATCTTTGCTTCCGTAAATGGCCTGTCATCCAGTCTATTTAAGGCACACTGGAGAGTCTCACGTTGATTATCGAAGCGAGAACAGTGGCACAGAAGGTGACTGATGGTCTCTTCACACTTGCACTTAGCGCACATTGGTGAATCCGCCATTCCAATACGGTAGCTGTAGGAGTTGGTGAATGCTACTCCTACCCGCAGCCGACACAGCAGTGTTGCGTCACGTCGTGGAAGGTTCGCTGGTAATGTAAGTTTCAGTGAAGGGTCGAGGCCGTGTAAACGACACTTAGAGTTCTGTGGTGTATGCCAGCAACCTAACGTGATTGCACGAGCGAGACTGCGAAGCTCTCTTGCAGCGTCGACTCTGGATAAAGGTATAAGGAGTGTCGGTGAGCCAGCCTGGGCACGTCGGGCAGCGTCATCGGCGAGGTGATTACCAACGATGCCACAGTGTCCCGGCAGCCACTGAAATATGATATCATGTCCTCTTTCAGATGCGCAATGGCAGGTTTCGTTGATTTGTGACACCAGCTGTTCATAATTGCCACGTCGTAAACTTCGCAAGCTCTGGAGGGCTGCTTTCGAGTCACAAAATATTGCCCATCTGTTGGGCGGTTCTTTTTCAATATATTCGACAGCAGCGCGAAGAGCGGCCAGTTCAGAACCTGTAGATGTCGTTACGTGTGAAGTCTTGAACTTGATGACGACCGATTGAGATGGTAGAACAACGGCGCCCGTAGAATTTTCCGAGACGGAACCATCCGTGTAAACATGAATTCGGTTAGCGTATGAACAATGAAGAAGTTCCAATGTGATCTGCTTGAGAGCCGCGGTGGTCAGGCCAGCTTTCTTCACTATTCCTGGAACAGCAAGGTACACAGGAGGCTTCTTCAAGCACCACATAGGGGATGGCGTTCTTGTTGCGGGTGAGTGCCTCAAAGACAAAGAGTGCCGGTTAGCCGCAATTGATCTGGAGAACGCTGCCTTGGGTCTTTTCTCAGGCAAGTGAGCGAGATGGTGGTCAGGGACTCTGGATATATGGCGGACATGCGCCCGGAGTGCGTCGATATCTATATAGGTCCTTATTGGGTTGTCTCTCGCGGTGGCAATTGTTGCCACGGTTGAAGCATTTCGAGGTAGCCCCAGACATGTTCGAAGGGCTTGGCCTTGAATGCTCTGTAGGACATGGATGTTAGTTTTGTTAGCATTGGACAGCACCGGTGTGCTGTATCGCAAGTATCCCAGGAAGAGCGTCCTGTATAGTTGAAGCATAGATGTCACAGATGTGCCCCACGTTTTTCCGGCAAGAAACCTTAGTATATGGGAGATAGAAGTAAGCCTCTTCTTCAAGTATGAGATGTGGGGGCTCCATGAAAGGTCTCTGTCTATAATAACGCCTAGGAATCGGTGAGTTTTTGCGTAGGAAATTGGTTGGTGGTCAATAGAAATGGGGTACCAGGTCATGGGCTTGTGGGTAAAGGCGACTAAGGCGCACTTCTCGGTCGAAATGCTGAGGCCTTGCGCACTCAGGTACGATGATGTTAGGGTCACTGCTTTTTGGAGCCGTGCACGCACCTGGAGACGTGTAACTGCCGAGGCCCATATGCATATGTCGTCAGCATATATTGAAAGGTTTACTGTATGTGGTAGAACGTCGGCAAGGCCAAGGATTGCAAGGTTGAACAAAGTGGGGCTAAGAACCCCACCCTGAGGGACGTCACGGTAAGTGTAATGGTCAGCAGTTCGGCCATCTGCACTGTGCACAAAGAAGGATCTTTTGAATAGATAGCTCCGAATCCACCGAAACATGCGTCCACCAATTCCGTTATTTTCCAGGGCATCAAGGATGGCTTCATGCGTTACATTATCATAGGCGCTTTTCACGTCGAGGAATAGTGCAACCGATATGCGCTTGTGGTGTTTTTCTTGTTGTACAGACGTGACTAGGTCGATGACGTTGTCAATAGAGGAACGGCCTCTTCTAAAACCAGCCATGGCATCGGGGTATACGTTGTGGCGCTCAAGATACCATTCTAGGCGGGTGAGAATCATTCTTTCCATGACCTTCCCAACACAGCTGGACAGCGCAATGGGTCGGTAGGACGCTAGGTCAAGTGGCGACTTTCCAGGCTTCAGGAGTGGTATCAAGCGGCTGGACTTCCACCGCTCAGGAACGACGCCATCATTCCACGACTGGTTATAACATTCCAGGAGTCTGCTTCGGCCATCTTCACCTAGGTGGCATAAAGCAGCGTAGGTGATGCCGTCTGGTCCTGGCGACGAGGAGCGCCTGCAGGAGGCCAGAGCAGCGTCCAATTCCTCAAGTGAGAAGGACACATTTAATTCTGGGAAGCGTGTCGCAGGAACCTCACCCAGAATTTCGCTACTGATGGTGACCACACTGCCTGCAATCTTCACACAGAAGTCTTCGGCTATATCGACCTGTGAGCGGCCTTGATAGAGGGCTAGGGCTGAGAATGGGTGTCGTTGCTGTGGAGACGAGCCAAGGCCGCGCACCGTCCTCCATATGATAGACAGTGGCTTGCGGGGATCAAGTGATCCGCAGAACGTCTTCCACCGTTGCTCCTCCAGCCTGTCCATACGACGTTGCATTTTCTTCTGTATACGTCGAGCGACTCTAAGGTCATGAATGGACTTCGTGCGCCTGTATCGCCTCTCGGCTCTTCGGCGAATCGTTCGAAGTCGCTCAAGTTCCATGTCAAAATCCGTACGTTTTTTAGCGGATGTAAATGTGTACTTAGACGATTCCAGTACACTTGTAATAAGGTTCTCAATGGTGCCGGTAAATCCTCCTTTGCATGCCTCTTCCACCTTTGTCTTATACGTTGACCACCTTATATATGCTTGTCGGGAAATACAGGAGGAGGAGTTTCCAAATCCAGTGATACTTAAGTAGGTGGGAAAATGGTCACTACCATGAGTCTCGATGTCAGCGAACCATCGAACATTTTGACCAAGTTGCCGTGACACCAAGGTCAAGTCTAAGCAACTGCTGTAGTTCGAACCACGCAAGTACGTCGGACTGCCATCGTTCATAATGCAAAGTTCATGGTCGGAAGCAAATTCCACAAGTTTCCGGCCCCTGGAATCTATTCTGGAGCTTCCCCAAGCCAAGTGATGAGCATTAAAGTCTCCCGTGATAATCCAGGGTCCAGTAGTCGCCGTCAGGATGTCTCGCAATCGGTCGCCGTCGAACCGACTATATGGGGATATGTAGGCGCCGATAAGAGTGAAGGCCACTTTATTCTTTGTAATGCGGAGACACACATATTGGTTTCCATCATGAGGCTGCACCGAGTGGGGAATGTAAGTCAGTTCTGTACGGATGTAAACAATTACTTTGCTGGATTGCCCGCACGTCGACGCCATAAAGGTTTCGTATCCAGAGAGTCTTAGCGCTTTGGACACGTTCGGTTCACATATTACCACTACAGGAAATCGGTGCGTGAAAACGTAGTGGCGGAAACATGAAATCCGTGATTTAAGTCCTCTGGCATTCCACTGGAAAATCGTCGCGCTACGCACTTCATCACGGAATGAAGGCAGTGGAAGAGCCATTGTGCTTATGCAAGATTTGCAAGCACTGGGCCCAGGGCATCCAATACTTGCACTGCGCTTCGAGCTGTTGGCGTATTCGAGTTGCCCACAAGCGTACGAATCGCATTTATCAAAGACTTCAGCATGGTTACAATTCGGCGGTCATGCTCTGTCAGCTCATCTGAGTGAGGGGTGGAGCATTGTGGTGCCTTTCCTTGTTGGGGTTTTTCCACAGGGCTTATCCTTGGCAGTGGTGGCCATTCCTCATCCACGGCATCCTTTTGAGATGCTCCGTTATCCATACATGGTTTGGAAACGTTCTGCACTGAGGTTGGAGCAGATTCAACAGCAACAGGCTGTGCGGCACGCGTATTCTTTGTGCGGAGAGCAGAATTCCTTGATGAGCGTCTGCGACGAGAACGACGTCGCCTGATGTCAGCAGCTGCTTCACGATGAGTCGACCGGTCCCTCACCATTTTCTTCAAGATGGAGAGTTCTCGCTTAACTCTAGGACAGTCCTTTGATGAGGCATCGTGGGGCCCTTGACAGTTCGGACACTTATAAGTTTTTGCCTGGCAGTTGCCTGCAGAGTGTTGTGCTGCACAGCGGGAACATACAGCAGACTTTCCACAGACGGCGCTCACGTGGCCGAATTTCTGACAATTTCTACACTGAAGCGGCTTGGGAACAAAGGGCCGGACAGCATGTCGAAAATGACCTACCTTCACATGCGATGGAAGGCAGTCACCTTTAAAGACAAGTTTCACGCATCTGGAAGTTCCGAGACGGGCCACCTGTATTATCTGGGTCCCATGATTGGCAGGCTTTATCAAAAGTGGTAAATCCTCGCCTGAGATGGCCGCATCAATGTCATATATGACGCCTGTAGTAGTCTCTTTTCCCATCGGGATGATGGTACGGACGTTCATGCCACCGAGAACAGTGACGGCGCGCAGAGAATCTAACGCCGACGCGTGGGCGACGTCTACCGCGACAATATTCTTCCGAGGGTTGACTCGTACGTCCTCAATGCCATTTGGCAACAGTCTCTCGAGTTCAACCGATGCAACTTGCCTGTTGAGGAACCTCATGTTGTCGGAGGGTAGCACAGGTAAGAAAAGGATGGTGTACTTCGGCGAACTCTGCGGAGTCCTCATAGTAGATGTGTCCACAGAGGCCCTAAGCATCCGCCGCTTTGCTTTCTGACTCAGGACAGTCACGTAGTCGTCGTCGGAGCTGTCGTCGCTCTCGGTCGAGTCTATCAGGGTAGCCTCGCTGTCGCTCGAGAGGCTGTTCCGCTTCCTTGAGGCTGCCGACGCGGGCGCCGCTACTTCAGGTGGGGTTGCGAGCGGCTCCACTTCCATTCCCGTCGGGCAGGGAACAGTGTTCCCCGGAAGAAAGCGAGAATTACCACAAAATACTGGTGACGGAGAACAAACACTCAGCATTAGAATCACTTCTTCGTCTTCGTTCTGGATCTGCGCAATTTTTCTTGTCCCCTAGCTGCTCTGGTTAACAATTGTTGCATATTGTGCGGCTCGTGACAATGGGATCGGTGTTGTCCTGCATTATTGATCGCGAGAAATATTGCATATCTTATCCGACTGTGTCCACTCTTGTATGAAGCAGCCACACCTCGTTGGGGGTGCTGAGTATTTAATAGCCCAGCGCTCTCGGAAAGCACCGATGGCACATCGTTTCGTTGCCATCCGCGAGCGGAGAAGCACGCTTTTCATTGCATCGTGAATTACAGAAGACACCAAACTTCTTCAGTAGCTGTAGCATCCTTAAATGTGTTACGACGTAGTACTCAATTGGGGCATACCCCGATAGTCTAGGAAGACTTCAGCGTTCCCGCTGCAAGAATAACAATAAAGACCCAAAGAACAAAGTATATTGCAGTACCTTCATATATTGAAAACCACTCCGACGCACTACGTATTAATTTAGTTCATTGTTTGCTATTTGTTCTCATATATACAAGTGTGCATTAAGCTTTTTAATCATTGCGGTCACGTCCCTTCTTTCAGCTGAAAGTTCGCACCACTAAGGGCCAAACAAACAAGCAAACAAACAAACAATTCACGCATAGGGTAGTGGTTACAATCACATCTACAAAAAAATTGGAGGACGCTTAAGCTTCGCCTTCAAGAGTGGAACGCGATAGCGCTCCCGTCGACCCGCCAAGGGGTGTAAGACAATGGGCTACGGCGCAGCGATCACTTACGAGGCGCCCCGCATCGGACGCGGTGAGCGTCGAGCAACGCAACGTTCGGCGCGGCAACGAAACGTGTGCCTGAGCAAGCGGAACGAACCAAAGAACTCGATGTTTCGGAGGGGAAACGATGCACGCCAGCCAAACGTCGTGATCGGCACGGGCAGAGAGATAGACAGTGATCTAAAGAAAGGAGGGACGCTTGATTCTGCAACCCATCAGGGAGCAAGGCGGAACGTCGTCAGGGGAGAGGGAGTCCGGGCCGCGACGCGCCTCGCACCGGTCCCCGCACAACCCCAATGCGCGCGTGGCGCGCCACCTGTCGGGGCAGCGCCGTAAATCGAGAGGAGGGGGTCGTCTGTGTTTGCCGCAAGATGGCTCTGCGTGTGCGGAAACCGCAGAAGAAATGTAGCGGAAACGCACTTCGCTACTCGTGTAACTGCGACTTCTGTAAGTTACATGGTCATAATTACCTATATACACCGCAGTATAACTTTCTACGGCTCGTTTCTAAGCCAACACCGCATTCAGTAGAGGCACTTTTGTATCGCTTTGAAGCATCGAACTCGTGGCTGAGTGGACAATAAAGAAAAAAAAACTTGTGGCTGAGTGGTAGCGTCTCCGTCACACACTCTGGAGACCCTGGTTTGATTCCCACCCAGCCCATCTTGCAAGTTGTTTTTTTATTCATGAAGTGCCTCCCGGGATTTTTCGCTCACGGCCAACACCGCCGACGCCAACACCGACCACACCGGCTTTTCTGTGACACGAGCTCCTTAACGCTGTCGTGTTAATATTACAGCTGCGCATGCCGCAAAAGAATCTGAAAATTCGCATGAACTACTACGTAATCGTACTGACAAAGCATCCATTGTTCTCACGAGCAAAGACGACTTCGAATCTCTCGTCCACGCGTCGCATTTCCAGCTACTAGCATCCATGTAAACCACCTTAATGCACTACGAAGGCGAAAAGCATTAATGCGCCAGGAGAGGGTAATCGAAACGGGTAAAGTTTGTTGACGTACCGCTTGTAAACGCCGTCGCATCGCATCGCAGGAGAGTGAAAAAGCCAGACGGCAGGCAGCGTGTGCTCTCCTTCACTCACCGGACAAACGCGCTCGCCGTGAGCAGGTTCCGATTTGCTTGCGAGGGGAGATGGGCCACATATAAACGGTGTCGCGTCGTATTACCGCGACGCGCTGTCCAATGGGATACGCTACTTTCGCATTCATGTAAACGCTACTACTGGTCCCGCCTGCAGTGCACAAATAACCTCCAACAATACAAATTACACGGAGATTCCCGCGAGAGGTAGTATGCGCAGGACCACCAGTATAGGAATGCGCAGGCGAGCAAAAGGTAGAGAGAAAGTGAGATAAACATGTGGGGCATGCTTAAGCTTCACCTTTAAGAGTGGAACATGATAGCATTCAAAGATCCCCGACTGCTTCTCACGCTTTGCGACAACTGCGGCGTATGTAACCGTAATGTTTACCGGGAAACGCTCGCGGCGAACACTATGCACGAAGGCGGGCTTTCTGGTCGAAACGCGGTTTGTCTTGAAAACGCTGCCCTCGCTACTTTCCTGTCGAAAATGCTGTATCACACTGATAACGCGCATTCTGTTCGTGATTTGCGATTACCAGGCTCGCAGCGTTAAAGAAAGGAAATGCGGGTAAGACAGATGATTATCGTTGGGTGGCAAATATACATCCGAAAGGGTCAACTGTTTTTAGAGTGTGAGCGCTACTGAACAAGGACGTAGAAGCAGACACACAAAGGCAGTCATAATGGTAACAGCGCGAAAAAAACGGCGACGGAGCGAAAGGGACACAGGATGGGTGCTGGCTTTGTTCGCGCTGTTACCATTATGAATGTATACCAACTCGCCCAATTTTCCACTTGAATACACGAAGACAGACAGAAGCGAAGGTTGGGGGGAAACAAAATGGGGGGAGGGGGGTGTTGACGGCTTTGCTTCAGCCAAACAGCAAGCTGACATGGCGGCTGTAGTGAATGGCTACCACACATTCGGACCACAAAGGCCCGAATGTAAGGACCAGAAAAGGCAATATATAAGGACCAGAATAAGAATGAGACGTTAAAATTTGCAGCTCCACGTCACGCATCTTAATCTTGGTGAAAACGCAAAATTACATGTTGCAAGACGTCTGGTTCCCGCACAAATTTTGAAATACATGACCTCTCGACAGCCAATCAGAAGGTCAACATGGCAGATAACGGTGGCCGTGCAGCCACCATGCGTGTTTAGAATAGAGCCCCTGGTGCAGGCACGTACCCAGGGGGGGGCCCGGGGGGGCCCGGGCCCCCCCCGAAATCAAGTCGCATACCCCCCCCCCCCTCCCCACCCACGCCACCACTCCTCACACATTCCTAAAGCGCCGCCAGATTAATGTTGAGACTTGACAGCTGTTCATCGGTCAGCCTTATGCTGCCTTTTTCAGTCCTTTTAGATGGCGGTAGTCATCGGCATCTCTTGTAATGTGAAGGACAGTTTTCTCATAGACTCCGCACCCACGCGATTAACTCGAGATGCGCTCAGTTGTCACCATCTATTCAACCGTCACGCGCATAGCTGTTGCTTTTGTTAGTTCAACCTTCTTTGTTTAGGCTGATCCTGGGACCAGGAGAGGGTTGCGGCTGTTACTCAGCTGGTCTGTACTCTCATGAAACGAGTTGCGGCCGGAGAAAACACCAATTGCGTTTAACTTTTCCCTTTGCTTCATTATTTCCTTGAGTTACGGCTCGCCGCGACTCTGACAGATGCCCGGAGCCATATACACGTGATATGGGTTAGATAAGGTGGGAAATAAAATGATGTGAAAGAGCGTCCGTCATAAAACCCTGCAATAACCCTTGCACCCATAAGCAAGATGACTGTCGCCAGTTACCTCGTCTGTTTTTCCTTAATTGTATAGCACTTTTCGTGCAAAATTGGAAACCGGAAACAAAAATTGCAAGGACTTGAGAAATTAAGCGATCTACTAAGGGAGAGAGCCAACGCAACAACCAAACTGCAAGCAAAAGCGAATGATAAAAATGTTAACCGTTGTTTATGAAAATATTTATGGATCAACATCTTTTTTTAAAAAAAGGAAGTAGAGAAAACGCCGCCGGAAGTGGAGAATAATTACTTGCTTTGAATGACGCTTCTACAGTTATCGGTCGAACCGCCTCACGTAGCCACATCTCTCCTGTGCTTATGTGGGTGTTTTTCTAACCTTTCTCGGTGAGCGCAGTACGTCTAGAATCGCAGAGTCCTGCGCTCTACGCGGTTGTATGGGACTGGCGGCCGCACAGCGTTACGCAATTCGCGAAACTGTCAAAACTGATCCACAAGGCGAAAATAACTGATATTCGAAACTATAACATGTGAAAGACTGAAGAAGCCGTAAAAAAATGAACGCAGCCTGAAATCAGTAAAAACGAAACCTGGCATAGGACAAACCATGATGTATGCACTAAAAGATAAGAGGGATAATATCATAAGCAATCTCGAAGATACAGTAAAAGCAGCGGAAAAATTCTAAGCTGACCTGTATACAGTACCCAGAGGAGTCACGATACCTCACTTAGAAACAGTAATGAACAGGATATAGAAACTCTCCTATAACTAGCGATGAGGTCAGAAGGGCGCTGCAAGACACGAAACGATGAAGAGCGGGAGGAGAAGGTGGAATAACAGTCCATTTAATCAAAGATGGAGAAGACATAATGCTTGGAAAGCTGGCGGCTCTTTATACGAAGTGTATATCGACTGCAAGGGTCCCAGAAAACTGGAAGAATGCAGATATTATACTAATCCGCAAAAAAGTTGACGATAAAGAATTGAAAAACTATAGGACCATTAGCTTGCTCCCAGTATTATATAAGATATTTACCAAAAT
The DNA here is from genome assembly GCF_038994185.2 of Dermacentor albipictus. Lineage (NCBI taxonomy): Eukaryota > Metazoa > Arthropoda > Arachnida > Ixodida > Ixodidae > Dermacentor > Dermacentor albipictus. The sequence goes on from NC_091824.1 coordinate 111,692,923, forward strand.
AATCTCCAATAGAATAAGGGCAACACTGAATTTTGTCAACCAAGGGAACAGGCTGGCTTCAGGAAGAGATACCTTACAATGGATCACATCCATGTCATCAATCAGGTTATCGCAAAATCTGCAGAGTACAATAAGCCTCTCTATGTGGCTTATATAGATTACGAAAATGCATTTGATTCAGTAGAGATACCAGCAGTCTAGAGGCACTACGTAATCAAGGACTACAGAACGCTTACGTAAAAAGCTTGAAAAATATTGCTACATGCGTGTGGTATTTGTTTGTTTGAACGAGGTGCGTGGGCGCCATCACTCCAGAAAAGAGGAGGAAGAACGAACTGGGCTCGCGCTGTGCATCTAACCGGTCAGCGCTGCAACCGTTGTTGTAAATATAATCTGTAAATAGTTTCTCGTCTTACTGGCTCGTCCTTCGCGTAAGAATATATACAGAGGTTCTACAGCTACCTTAACTCTACCCAAGAAAAGCAGGGAGATACCTATAGGGAAATGGGTCAGACAGGGAGACACAATTTCTCCAAAGCTATTCACTGCGTGCTTAGAAGAATTCAAGCTATTAAACTGGGAAGGCTTAGGAGTAAAGATCGACGGCAACTATCTCAGCAACCTTCGGTTTGCCGTTGACATTGTTCTATTCAACAACAATGCAGACGAGTTACAACAAATGATTGGAGACCTTAACAGATAGAGTGTAAGAGTGGGGTTGAATATTAATATGCAGAAGGTGACGATAATGATAAACAGCCGGGCAAAGGAACAAGAGATCAGGCTCGCCAGTCGGCCACTAGAGACTGTGAAGGAGTACGTTTACCTAGGTCAATTAATCACAGGGTACCCTGATCATGAGAAGGAAATTCACAGAAGAATAAAAATAGGTTGGATCGCATACGGCAGACATTGCCAGCACCTGACTGGAAGCTTACCATTATTATTGAAAAGTAAGGTGTGCAATCAGTGCATTTTGCCAGTGCTGACTTATGGGGCAGAGACTTGAGAGCAAGTTAAGAACCGTGCAAAGAGCGATCGAACGATGATTGCTAGGCATAACGTTAAGAGAGAGAGCGGTTTGGATCAGAGAGCGAACGGGTATAGACGATATTCTAATTGACATCAAGAGGACAAAATGTAGCTGGGCAGGTCATGTAATGCGCCGGTTAGATAACCGTTGAACCATTAGGGTTACAGAATGGGTACCAAGAGAAGGAAAATGAAATCGAGGACGACAAAACACTAAGTGGAGCGATGAAATTAGGAAATTCGCGGGCGCTAGTTGGAATCGGTTGGCGCAGGACAGGGGTAAATGGAAATCGCAGGGAGAGGCCTTCATCCTGCATTGGACATAAAACATGACGATGATGATGATGATGATGATAGAGGTGGTGGGCCCCCCCCGAAAAAAAATCCTGGGTACGTGCCTGCCCTGGTGTATACGTTATTAACCTTTTTGAGGTGACGACGCAGTTTCTGCAGATGATGTGTCTCGCGTCCGATTAGCCTGTGACGCCTCATCGCCTCGTTTCCTTCGGAGTGCAGTTCCAGCATGTATAACCAGTGCTTACACGCCGCCTACTGCTTCGCTTGCGATAGCACCAACTAAGAAAACTGCGCTAAGCGGCGCCGAAAGGCAACGACGTCGACGGGGCAATTTCGCTTTTGTCTGGCGAGAGACAGACAGACAGACAAAGAACTTTATTAATGGTCCTGAGGAACCGGCGTTAGGGTACCCCCTTTTCAGGGAGTCCCCGTAGCCGTCGCGGGCCGCACCCACGTCGGGGTCGGAAGATCGTGGTCCTCCGCCCTGTCGCAGGCCCTCTGGACAGCCCGTAGTTGCTCTGAGAGGTCGCCGCTCTTAAGGGCTGCCTCCCAGTCGGTTAGAGTGGTTAGCGATGAGCTGCGTAACGCAGGGCATTGCCAGAGCATATGGGACAAGGAGCAGTACGCCTCCCCACAGTCTGGACAGTGGGGTTCTACGTTAGGCGCGAAGTGACTGAATCTGCCCCTGGAGGGAAATGACCCCGTCTGAAGCATGCGAAACGCCGACGATTGTGGTCTATTAAGTTTAGGGTGTGGTAGCGGAAAGGCCCGCCGAGCAAGTTGATAATGTGTCAAGACTTCGTGGAAGGTGAGAAGCGAATCCCTATACAGCCCTAAGTCGCCGCCCGTGAGTCCACCTGAACCGCCGCGGTGTGTAAGACCTCGCGCACAGTCATGGGCCAACTCATTGGCGTTAACAAGCTCAGAGTGTACATTGATTCCCATATGGGCCGGGAACCATTTGATGCTATGAAAACCAGCAGCCCCCTCGCTGCCGAGGATGGCCGCCGCCTCCTTTGAGATCGAGCCGGAGGCGAAAGCTCGGGCTGCCGATCTGGAGTCTGTAAAGATATTGGAACGTAGAGGGTCCTTCAGTGCTATAGCTATAGCAACTTGCTCGGCTACTGTTGAAGAAACCTTCCGCACGGATGCTGAATTAATGAGAGTGCCATTACAGTCAACCGAAACTACGGCATAGTGATCAGAGCACTCGTACTGGGCGGCATCAACGAAACATGCCAGATTCGGAGTGGCAGCAGCCGCTTTTAACAGGGAACGAGCCCTGGCTACCCGGCGCCCTACATTGTATTGAGGGTGGACGTTACGTGGCATGGGATCTACCTTGAACGTATCTCGGACCATGGGTGATAGGGTCACGTTGCGCTCCGTGATTTCCTGGTGACCGCATCCAACGGATTCGAGGATGCGTCTCCCCGCTCGCGATGATGATAGTCGAATTATTTGAGCCACTCGTTGGGCCTCGATCACCTCTGATAGGGTGTTGTGCATGCCTAGTTGCATGAGACGCGCGGTGCTGGTAGTGAGTGGTAAACCCAGCACGCGCTTGATGCTTTTGCGCATGAGGGCGTCGATTTTGGCCTCATCCCCTTTAGACCAGCGCAACGCGGAGGCTACATAGTTAACGTGGCTCATCAGAAACGCGTGGTAGAGTCTGAGTAGATTGCTCTCGCTTAAACCCCCTCTGCGGTTCGAGACCCTGAGGATAAGCCGAAGCATATTCTCCGTCTTCGAAGTAATGCGGGCTATAGTCTGTGAGTTGCCCCCGCGAGATTCCAGCAAGAGTCCGAGGACCCTGATGGTATCCACTCTGTGAATTTGTTGTCCGTCCTTCGTATAGAGGGCTATGGGAATTTGATCTAAGGAATTTGATCTAAGGATCTAAGGCGAGAGACACCTCAGCGCATAGAGTTTCATATTAGTATACCTAGAGGCAAATCTGGCGCTGCGATCGTTCAACCATCATGGGAATGATGGGAAGTACAGGCTTCGGATTGGCATTCTATTGACTGGCGAACTAGTCTACAAGTATTTTTTTGGCAGTTTTGTTTCGCTCCAAGCGCAATTGCTATAACCTGCAGTGGGACAGTGCAACGCAAAGCTCTCTGCCTTTGTTATGTTGCTCGGAGTGGCGATAGCGCGCTGGGCCAGCGACTTGGACGATGCTTGTGTCGCGGTGTGGCGTCGAAGCCGTGACGAGAAAGCGGCGGCATCGTAAACGTTGAAAGAACATGTTTTGAGCGTTTGGACCTTTGTTAAGTGTGTTAGGTTGGCACTGTAGCGTTACGTGCTTTATGAAACTTCAGAATAGGACAAAGAAGGCACTACTGATACAAGACATATACAGTTGTACTTCTAGAGGCTTGACAATTAAACTTTATTGAGGGCTTCATTATGTGCTCGTTTATGTGCTCATCGAAATGCGTGTTTTAGAACTTTGAGAACACAAACTTACTTGTGGTAGGAAAGATAGCTGCTTCCGAGCTGTAGTCTAGTGTCGCACAATGGGTACCCGCAAAGCCACGCTGTAACGCTTCGGAAGCGGTACGCCAATATAAAATATGATGAAGCATACTCGTAGGAGGCCACTAGCGTCCTAGCTAGCACTGCAGCAGATGTGCTTAAAAGTACTTGAAGACGTTCAGCAATCGTGACAGCCGACGCAACCTTTTCGAAAGAGCAAGAGAGTTCGCAAGTGCCTGTCGTTTGCGAGAAAAGTCTCGCGTTTGCAGCGAGCAGGCGTCGTAGCAGACGACACTTTTAGCATTCCGCTCAAGGGCGCAACGCTTTGTCACAATACAACATTTTTATTTCCAGAAATACTTGGTGAGTATTTTTATATAAGTACATGCACGGTTGTTTTGCTTTTGCAAAAATGAATAAATAATTATTCTTTGGCGTTAAATTGGGAACAGAATCGCACAAGCATGGATACCCTGGTGTGTCCTGGTGACCAACCATAGTAAACCATGCTTCCATCTCAAATTCATACAAAGTTTAGGTAGCGTGTTGTACATTACATAACATACTGCAGAAATAGAATTAGATTTTACGCGATAATATTTGAGTATAGCTTTGTTTACTGCGCCAGAAGCAAACGCCACTAGTCTAAAGACCGAAGTCAATCCGAAGCCTGTACTTCCCATCATTCCCATGTAGGTTGAGGCAACGCTCATGAGAACCCCCATAGACACTAGCGCCACATTTCCCTCTAGGGTATTTATTTAGAAACTCTATGCCTCAGCGTAACAGCTTGAAGCAGAACGCCTTCGCGCGTTCGCTTCGCTCTGCCACTCGCGTTCCTGAAGCTGAGCGCATCGCAACTCAACTGGCTGGGCAAGACACTACGGAGACGGTTGAACATCTTGAAGGGGCAGCGCAATAAGACGATGACAGAAGGCAGGAAACACACAGGACAGCGCTGAACTCACAACTAACTTTATTCGAAGGCATACACACACTTATGTACACAACCCATCGCCACGTGCTCTCCCGTCCATGGCGTCATTATCAGTGCGCAGGCAAAAAACACGAAACACCATTTAATCTAATGCTACGTTATGAAGCGGCTTAAAAATTCAAATTCACTATCATGCAAGTTTATCGATGGCATGCTTACACAACGCGACCCTTTTTTTCTGATATAGAAGGCCTCAATAATCTCCCTCGTAGTCTGATTTTTGTGCGTGGAAAGTACTGCGGTGTTTTTGTATATTGGAGTGCACCCATGCTCAGAGCAATGCCGCGCGACATGCGAGTAGGCATTACCCGTTAGTGAGCGCCTATGTTCAGATAATCTAATATTGAGGCAGCGACCTGTTTGACCTATGTATACGTGACCGCAGGAAAATGTCGATCCTACTACGGAGACGGACCAAAATGCTAGTACTTTCGCCTAAGCGACTCAGCAGCGGGCCGCCTCTCGCCAGCAGGACGCCGCGCGCCAAGCAAGCCTGCAATGTGGTTACCGACCCGCAAATCGTGCGCCTTTCGCTGCAGCGGACCGTGAGTTCACGAAGCGATTTACTAACAACCCGTTCGGTTTCCCTTGTACGGTTTGCGAACGCCTGTGGTTTACGGCGTATTTGCGCAGTGCTCCGGCGCGTGCAATGCAGTGTCTCCGGGGGGTGTTTCCCGGTCGTGTGCAATGATCCAGCTTTTGGAACCGTGTATATATATATATCTATATATAATGTGTTTGTGTGGGAGGTGTCCCACAGCACTTAAGTCAAGAATTTAAATATAAAAGGCACGACGGAAGCGAATTGAACGCAACGCATACTATTCGCAATATCTTATAGTAACTCACATTCCTTTGTTTACCATGAGCGAATGGGCCTATAATTTTGGAATTCTTTAACGCCGCCCTTTTTGTGGATTTGTATAAGGTTTGCACATTTCCAGTTCTCCGTGTTTATCTCCGAAATCAAGTAATTTGCATTGGTTCCTATATTGCACCAATTTTAGGTGACCTTTTCTTGCTCGTGTAAAGAGGATACTGGATGCCAGATTAGAAAACTCAAAGGTAAAGGTGTATAGGTACATTGACGACTACCTTGTGCCTCTCGATTAAGTTCAAGCGGGGAGGTTTGTGCTGATGTCACGCAAGTGCTAGATCTTTTTTAAAACGTGTTTGCAACCGCTCACTGTTACGCATGAAACGCCACAGGATGCTACTTTGCGATTCCTTGATTTAAGGATGTTTTTTTCAGGAAGACCAGGTGTGCTGGGCATATGAACCGAGGGTGCTACTGCCATTTTCATCAGACCACTCTAAGTAGGTTAGGAGAGGCATCGCAAAGTCAACCCTAATGAATGCGCTTCGCCTCTCATGTCCTCACAAGTGTTTGCCCAGTTTCCTGGCGCAAGAATATCACCTTAAACAGGCCGGTTTTCCGCAGTATATCATTAGGGCTGTGGCCGAAGGACGCCTTGAGACCGTAAAACGCGGATGACAGGATTAGCTGTTTAGTTCACCGGAAATTGCGCGAGGGAAGCAGAAACGCGAAGTTATACCCTACATCCACGATATCTCGCACAGACTGAAGAAGACTGGCAATAACGCAAATGTATGCGTCATCTTTTCAAAGCCAATCAAGCTGTCCAACTTGTGCAAGGCCAGCTACTGTGGTTCTGAGAAGCCCAATGGCCGGACAAATCACAAAGAAGGCTATGTTCATTGTGAGAATAGTATCGCGTATGAACTACCCTTGTCGTGTGGCAAAAATACATCGGCCAAACGGGAAGGTGCGTAAATGATAGGCTGCGTGAACACGCAAATGGTGTGCGAACTGGAAGAGTGGGGCATCTGGCTTTTCACTACAGAAAGCATGGATGCAGTCCCATTTATAAGCAGTGTACTGTGCTGGGAAGAAGCCCAACGCAAACAACACGTGAGATTATTGAAGCGGCGAAGATCGCTAGTTTGGGTAACGCATGCGTAAGCGCGCCTTCAATCGATCTTTCAAAAAAAAAATAGATTTTTTAAACATGACGCAGAGGGTGGCTTGATGGAGATAGCGTTTTAATCTTGCAGCTACAAAAAAATTTTTTGGTATGCATTGTCACTTTTTTTCATCGTCGATTTCATCTTAACTTTCCATTACACATGTCTCACCCGCCGTGGTTGCTCAGTGGCTATGGTGTTGGGCTGCTGAGCACGAAGTCGCGGAATCGAATCCCGGCCACGGCGGCCGCATTTCGATGGGGGCGAAATGCGAAAACACCCGTGTACTTAGATTTAGGCGCACGTTTCCAGAGTCCTCCACTACGGCGTGCCTCATAATCAGAAAGTGGTTTTGGCACGTAAAACCCCATAATTTAATTTTTACACGTGTCTTACTTGTTCAAAACCAGTACATATGCGCATGCGTGCGCTGCTGTCTGTTACCTATATATATGTGTACTGCTTCGTAGAATAAAAAACAAGCGTTGGAAGTTAGCACTGTGTCCGTGTCGAACCTCTGTCTCTCGTCCCTTTCGCGCGCTAAAAATGTTAAAGTTATGGAATACCAACATGCCCAAACTTAGGCTCTTTGAAGTTTACCGATTGTTAGCATAAGATTGATAATGAGAATGATCGTCTCTGAAATGAGGTGGCATATTTGCTTGATGTCCTTTGCACAAATTTCGTCAATTTAGGTTGCGACATTAGTTTTCAGTAGCTTTATAGATCCTACTACTTTAACAGGAGACGTTGGTTGCGAAAAATTGTGCACATTCATGGTGTTAACTGGAGCTTCACCACAAATGGTTTTACTATGTACAATCATTTCCATTATGTGGCGACAGTGTTTTTATGCGAAGCATACTAGCCGCACAACCACGCTCTTCCTTGCTGCGCCGCGCGCGGCCTCGTAGCTACCATATGACGTCATAACAGCTGCAAAGCGGACGCTTAAGCTTCGCCTTCAAGAGTGGAACGCGACAGCGTTCCCGTCGATCCGCCAAGGGGTGTAAGACAACGGGCTACGGTGCAGCGACTACGCGCCCCGCATCGGACGCGGTGAGCGTCGAGCAACGCAGCGTTCGGCGCGACAACGAAATGTGCGCATGAGCAAGCGACGCACGCCTGAACCGACGCCGACGACACCGGCTTTTCTGCGACACGAGCTCCTTAACGCTGTCGCGTAAAATAAAGGCTAGTATGCTTTGCATCCTGGGCTTAACCTTAGCTAAGCCATAGCCATTTTTTTCTACCCGTAAGTGCATTTACCATTCGCTTGACTTTTAGTATTGTCATAAACGTCAAATTATGTCATTTAATACAATTTTGAGCTTTCTTTATTCATGATTAAAGTACTTCAATACTTTAATCTACAAAGGTCTTCAGGATCCCGAAAAAATCAGAAATCCGTGGTGCACTTTGTTTTTGACCTTTATGCGTTGATAAAGACATTTGTTAAGCCACGACTTCCGGCATCTATTACTTTTACGCACCATGACCTCCTGGAAGGGAAACGCTTTGCCGAAAGCGCTGTGAAGCAAGTTGTGAAGCCGGTTACAGTGTTTGGCGCAGCCCGGTCAACTCACTTTTCTGAGAACCGCTGGTTCAGCGCATACATCACTAATGCTAACACACGTGCTGAAATATCCATGCGATACATAAACACACCATGTGCATATTGACTTTCTCGAAAAAAGAAAAAATGAGCCTATGACTCATCGCAACGTCACCCAAGCCAGGTCCACTCACCTATGTGGTAACCAATGGCTTGACGTATACTTAACTTCACAAGCTAATGAACTTTCTGGCGCCGATTTACGCGCTGAATAAACGGTTCGACTCTCGGGCAAGAAAAAAAAAATAGGAGAGCCGTCCGATTGAAGATGAATGACCAGCGTAGTTGTATTTATATGGTGATAAATATGTTGATAATAAATATGCTGATTGAAAATATGACACATACCACAATGAATTCTGTTTTTCACGATTTGTTTCGTTATATTAAACTGCATACTCAGTATTTTATTTTTTTATTTTTAACCTCCTTTTGTTTGCTCTTTTGAATTTATTATTTGGTCAGCAATGCGACTATCGCTTTATGATCGCTACACTCTAAAAACAAAGAGTTGCGGGCAGTCTATTTGAGGGAGTATCTGCTTGTCTCATATATCACTCTTTTCGAGAGTAGATCGACCCTCTTTGAGAGAGCGGGGCAACTTCTCCTGACAGAGTTTTGTTACTCCACCGCAAGGGAGTGCTAGTACACTTCCGCAGAGTGCTAATACTCTCCCCACATTGAGTGCTAGTACTCTGCCACAAGAGAGAGAGAGAGAGAGAAAATGATAAATGAAAGGTAGGGAGGTTAACCAGGACTGAGCCCGGTTGGCTACCCTACACTGGGGAAAGGGAAACGGGGACGGAAAGATTAAAGAAAGAAGAGAAAGTCCACCGGGGATATCGTTCAGTCACTCAGTCCGGATTACAGACGCTGACTCAATCCTGTATCTTTCAAATATCGCTGCAGCGCTTTTGTGGCCTTTTGTAGCTGCGATATACAAGGCCATGGTCCCAAGATCTTGTTCAAGGTGAACGGTTTTCTGTCTAACTGGTTGAGAGCTGTGCAGAGATCTTGTCTTTCATTTTCAAATGATGGGCAGTAGCACAGGAGATGGTCTATAGTTTCTTCGACACCGCAGGCATTGCACTCGGCGCTATCAGCCATTCCAATCAAAAACGTATATGCATTCGTGAATGCGACGCCCAAGCGTAAGCGGCACAGCATTGTTTCCTCATTACGCGGAAGCCCTGGTAACAGCCGCAGTTGCATAGATGGATCGAGGGAATGCAATCGATGGTGAGTGAAATCAGGTGTGTGCCACTTCTCCAATGTCATACGGTGCGCTAGCTTGCCTAAGTGTTGGGCTGCGTCAGTACGCGATAAAGGTATAGAAACAAGGGTTGCTCCTTCGTGTGCTTTCTTAGCAGCGTCGTCAGCGAGGTCGTTGCCGGAGATACCGCAATGGCCAGGCAGCCACTGAAACACGACGTCGTGCCCTTTCGCAATCATGTGATGGTGAATTTCTCGTATCTCCGATACGAGTTGTTCACAGGACCCGCGACGAAGAGATGACAGAAGACATTGTAAGGCCGCCTTTGAATCACAGAATATTGCCCACCGATTAGCCGGTTGGTTGTTAATATAATCAACGGCACCTCGGAGGGCAACAAGCTCCGAACCGGTCGATGTTGTCAAGTGAGAAATCTTGTATCGGAAGCTTAGTGATCGTGATGGTATAACCACTGCCCCGGTGGAGCTGGTCTGGGTGGAAGAGCCATCCGTATATATGTGGACTCGGTCAAAGTAGGAAGTGTGCAAACAATCCAGAGCTGCTTGCTTCAAGGCCAAGGTAGGTAGGTCGGTCTTCTTTCTTATTCCTGGAACCGTAAGCCGCACTTGAGGTTGTTTTAAACACCACAAAGCTGAGGTTGAACGTGCTGATGGTGTAAACCCCGATGGTAGGGAGGCACGATACTTGCTGACCTCGTTGGAGAAGGATGCCTGTGGTCGTCGTTCTGGCAGACAGGCAAGAAAGCTTGATTGAATCCGTGAAATATGACGAACATGGGCCCTGAGCGAGTCGGTGCTGATGTAAGTCGTGATAGGATGGTCTTGAGCCATTATAATGGTTCCTGCTGTTGAGGCGCTCCGCGGAAGGCCTAGGCAAACACGTAGTGCCTGTGCTTGCACGCTCTGAAGTTCTCGAAGATTTGACTTGCATATTTTAGCAAGCACGGGAGAACTATAGCGTAGAAATCCGATAAAAAGTGCTCGATATAACTGTAGCATGGAGCCTATTGACGATCCCCATGTTTTGCCGGCGATGAACTTGAAGATGTGAACAATAGATGCGAGCCTCTTCTTCAAGTGGGCAACCTGAGGGCTCCAAGAGAGGTCCCGGTCAACAATGACACCCAAAAACCGATGATTTTTCTTGTAGCAGATAGGCTGGCCATTGATGTATACTGGATAACCAGACATCGCTTTTCGCGTAAAAGCGACTAACGCACATTTTTCTGTTGAGATGGTAAGGCCTTGTGTCTGAAGATAGTCAGATGCCTGTGTTGCTGCTTGCTGTAGCCTTGCGCGAACCTGCAGACGAGTGACCGCTGATGTCCAGATGCAGATGTCGTCGGCGTATATTGAAACACTCACTGTTTCCGGGAGGGATTCAGTCAGCCCAAGAAGCGCGAGGTTGAAAAGAACAGGGCTTAGAACACCGCCTTGGGGAACGCCTCGGCATGTGTAGTGGTCGGTAGTCGGACCATCTTCCGTACGCACGAACAAGGACCTTTGTGTCAAGTAGTTTCTGATCCATCGATATACTCGCCCTCCTAGTTCAACTGTCAGAAGTGCGTCTAGAATGGTTTGACGGGAAACATTGTCGTAAGCGCCTTTCACGTCAAGAAAGAGTGCGGCTGATAATCGCTTCCGAGTTTTTTGTTGTTCTACAGAAGATACCAGATCGATGACACTGTCAATCGATGAACGGCCTCGTCGAAATCCCGCCATTGAGTCAGGGTAAATGTTATTGTACTCAAGGTACCATTCGAGACGCATGAGGATCATACGTTCCATGAGTTTCCCGACGCAGCTGGCAAGTGCTATCGGCCGATACGATGCCAGTTCGAGCGGTGACTTTCCTGTTTTCAGTAGAGGTACCAGGCGGCTTCGTTTCCATTCCTGTGGGACGACACCATCTCGCCATGAGCTGTTAAAAAGGCTGAGGAGTTGTCTTCGTGCTTCTTGACCTAGGTGGCGCAAAGCACTATATGTTATCCCATCGGGCCCTGGTGAAGATGAACTCCTGCAGAGCGCCATAGCAGCTTCTAACTCTTCCATAGAGAATGGAGCGTCCATACTTGTATCTCGTGGACCGGGGACGTCACCTGAAGGCATGTCAAAGGCTAAAACTGTGCCGCCGGCGACTTTCGCACAAAATTCCTCCGCAATTTCTACCTCACGGCGGTTTTCATAGAGAGCAAGGGCGTTGAAAGGGTGTCGTTGCTGGGGGCTTGAGCTAAGGCCCCGTAGGGTACGCCACACACGGGATAATGGCTTGCGGGGGTCCAGCGACTCGCAAAAGCATTTCCATCTTTGATCCGCTAGCATATCCATTCGCCGCTTTATCTTCTTTTGCATACGCCGAGCTTCTCTGAGGTCAAGAATTGACTTCGTGCGCCTGTACCTCCTTTCAGCTCGGCGACGAAGTGCACGAAGCCTTTCCAACTCAATGTCATTCTCTGTACGCTTTGATGAATGTGTGAAGCAACGCGTGCAATCTTGCATTGCGTCAGCAATTATATCTTCTAATTTGCGTGCGATACGTTTCTTGCATGTGTCTTCTACACGAGCTTGAAAGACTGACCAGTCGATGTGGCGAGATACAACCGGTAATGCGGCGTTTAGTCCATCGATTCTCACATAGGTCGGAATGTGATCACTTCCATGGGTTTCAATATCGGTGAACCACTGCACGCTCGAAGTCAGGCAACGTGACACAAAAGTCAAGTCAAGGCAGCTACTGTACGATGTTCCTCGCAGAAATGTCGGGCTTCCGTCGTTGAGAAGACATAGGTTGTGGCCTGATGCAAATGATATTAGTGACCGGCCCCTCGAGTTTATCCTGGAGCTTCCCCATATATAGTGGTGAGCGTTGAAATCCCCTGTTATTATCCAAGGACCGGGAGTAGCAGTCATAATATCTTCTAGTCTTTTGCTATTAAACTGACTGGTTGGCGATAGGTAGACGCCAATAAGAGTAAAAGACAGCCTCCTCTTTTTCACAGTAACACAGACGTATTGGTTACCGTCGTGTGGCGCTACGGGTTGGGAAAAATACGTAAGGTCTTTGCGGATGTAAACCACAACGTTACTACTACGGACACACGTGGTTGAAACAAAAGGTTCATATCCTGATAGTCTTATGGAGGCTGATAAGTTCGGTTCGCAGATAACCAGTATAGGAAAGTGGTTTTCAAACACGAACTGCCGCAACTCCGAAATACGTGACCTCAGGCCTCTCGCATTCCATTGGAATATGGAGGCACTTCTGACATCATCCCGGAACGATCGCTGTTGTTGTCGATGAGCCATGGTTCTGCTGTAGAAACCCTCAAGCACTGGACTTCTGAAGGCTCTCAAGAACCGGATTGATGGCATCCAGCACTTGCAACGCACTTCGAGCTGTTGGTGTCTGTAGCTTGTCCAGAAGAACACGAATAGCACTCATCAGAGAGCTTATCATGACAACGACTTGTTGATCCTGCCACAAAGTGCTAATACTCTCCCCACAGGGTAGTAGTACTTCCCCAGACCGAGTGCTTTTACTCCTCCAAGCAGTGTTTCTACTCCCCCAGAGTGCTTGTACTCCTCCAGAACAGAGTGCTAGTACTGTTCCCGATAGTGTGAAAGCACGATGTAGATCTATGGTCACGTTTGAAGGGATTCGCAATACTTACATGTGGGGAATATTTTATTCCTTCATAAGCAGCTTCTGCACTTGTGCTTGGTGAACGGGATGTAATCTGTAGTCGTTGAGTTATTCACATGAAACATTTTCTCCCTTAAAAGGTCAAAATCTGTATTGATCAGTCACAAGACAAACTGAATAATAATTTGAGAAACATACTTACAAACACATAAAATCAGATTACAATGGTGCCCATGAAATTTAGAACACATCTTGTAATAAAACATACATATATTCTCTAGTTTCATCAGTACTACAGTGTATAAATATCCTTTAATTTCGATTGGCTCCTTCTTTTCAAAAATAAAGTATACAATTGAAATTTAAACATAGAACAAACATGCGCAAACTCACAAAGTATTGACACGTGTACTTTATCTTTATCGGGCGACCACTTCTTACCGCCTAACAAATATTATCGCATAGCGCAGGACGCGCCTGCATGTAAAAGAAGTTTCTGGAATGTTATCGATAGTTCCCTCCCCTGTCTTTCACCGTAACCTGTGTAATCTGATTGCATGTATGCGTGACGCGAATAGTGTAAAACTTTGTGGAAGACATGCGGGTCCCAGTGGTTACTCTGGAACATTCTGCGACTGATGTATAAAAGCCGACGCGCTTGACCCGTTGATCAGATTTTAAACGATCGCCGAGTGTGTCCGCCGCTATCGTTGTTCTTTGAGTATAGCCTGCTTTTGAGGGCACAAGTTCGCCCAATAAAACGCCAGTTTCTATAATCACAGTTTGGCTTCCTTCTTCACCGTTACTACCACGTGACGGTATTGACACAGTGATCGAAGAGAAATATACACCGCATTACTGGCCAGCAAACGCATTTCTGGCACAAAACGCGTGCACTCACATGGCAGAGGTTACCAGATGAGCTGCTATGCATGGGTTGGTAATGTAGATAAACTGTGCAAGAAACTTTTTTCTTGTGCCATATTCTAAGACCGCAGCTCATTTTATAACGTCCTGTACAGCATATTGATGTTCCTGACTGAGAGTACAGTGCATTTAGAAATGTTTTATATTCTCATGTAACGCTGCAGGTCTAGCTCGCTTTGCTTATGTTTTACATAAAGTTATTCATGTATGGGCTGCACCTCATTGTCTCTAAGTGTGTCTTGTCGTGGTTCTGCAGCAATATTCTGCCCGGTCTCAAACCGGTACAGAGGCGTATTATATTTCCTATTCGGTTGGCCTCCTCACGAAAGTAGTTTCCTGGTGCTGTTTGAAATAATCCGTTACACTTTCTCACAAATAAATACAAATAAATTTACAATATTATCTAGTGTGTAGGAAATGAGTATAAAACTTCAAGGAGCACTGGCATTAAAATCTTGCGCATCAAATTTCTTGTCATATATGGTAGCTTTTCATTCCAATTACGGTAAGAATGCTATACTTCTGAGTAGCAGCTTGCATAATTACATGATCAATTATTGTGACTTGCTGGATATGCAATCTAACTGAAGTATAGCATGGCTTCATATGTGAACCAAAAATCAGATATGAAGAATATGATGCATCAAAGGGGACATAAGCATAAGTACAGGCAGGGAAGTGCACAAAAAAGACAAGCAAAGATCCAAAACAAACTGAGAATGGCACCATCCCGTTTCATGTATTCCTTCCATGCACGTGGATTTCGCATGCGACTATGCATATACTAAGTAAGTAAGTAGCGCCTTGCCTTTACTACTTAAAGAATGAACCAACTAGCCCAAGCAAGAGTTTTACTTGAGCATATTTCTTCTACACTGGGCCCTTTCTTTCAACAAAGCTTTCGCACCGATCCTGCCATTTTGTGCGTCAACCTGATCGCCATCTCAGCTTGCCAGTCTCGAGTGGCGCCGGTCCTGTCGTCTGTGTTCTTCTTCCTTAGTCCTGGTGTTCTGCGCCTTGCCTTTACTACTTCAAGCATGAGCCAACTAGCCCAAGCAAGAGTTTTACTTGAACTATAACGTAGTTCCGCCCGAAAGGCGAAGTACCGATTGCGAGAGCAAACTAGTAGATAGCTGTACGAAATAAGGACCGCAGTTTTATCGGCCATACAAACTTCTAAACATTCCCTTATTAACTAAATTAAGAATGATGAAATATGTAAGCGTAGCTCAAAGAGGACGTAGAAAGAAACAGACAGCGCTGTCTTTGTGTGTCAACTCCTTTCTACGTGAACCGCGCTCGCTGGCTCACCCTCAGACGCTTTCACTCACTCAAGCCAGCATCCCTGCTTAAAAAGCGTTGATTCGACGCATGCATTACCACCAATGCTAAGGCACTTGCTTACACCTGTTCAAGCGATGAAGAAATGGATATGTGCAGATTCGTTTTCCCTGGAAAATAACGAAATCTGTATCACCGTTGCAATTTCGGCAAGGCCAGGTTCATTTACTTGTGTGGAAAGCGATGCTTGCATGCAAACGTGGTTGCCCACGCTAATGCTTGTAGTGAGATCATTTCGCAAGGTGAATAAAGCAACATACACAGACTGAACCCCGCTCAAAGAAAAAAAAAAGAAGGCTAAATAAAGCTAGTTACTGTGCCGGAGCGAAATGTGCAGTCATTTCTCTGGAAAGTGCTGTTTCGAAGCCTTCTTCACTACCAATGCTAACGCACGTGCTGACACTAACATACGCGATGAATTAACGGATGTACGCAATTGGATTTCGTGGAAAAGGTGAGCTTACAGACTGTTATAATCTTGGCCCAGCAAGGTCCAGTTGTATGGAAAGCGATGGGTCAACGCATACCTCTTTACACGTGCGAATGCAAGTGTTGACGCCAATTTATGCCGTGAATAAAGTATATGCAAACACTGGCTTGTCTGACAAAAAGGTAAGTCTATAGACCGTCATAATAAAGCATCAGGAAGGGCCAATCACCTTTGTAGAAAGCGCTAGTTTGTCGCATACTTCACTCACTCCCCATGCAACTTCTGACGCCAATGTACGAGACGAATAAACATACATGAGTAGATTATCATGCCTCCCACCTATAAAAAGAAAAGATAAACGGTAAGCCAATAACCCATTCCCATGGTAGGCCGGTCCGGTTTAATCGCATCTCTGGAAAGCACTGGTTCGTCGTATACATTACGTCCCATGCAACTGCTCACGCCGATTTACACAATCAATAAACAAATACGCGCAGATTCGCTTGACCGGACTAAAAGAAAGTGGTAAGCCTACAGCCCTGTCCTGTGCCTCAGCCAGGCTCAATCACGTTTTCGCAACGCGCTGGTTTGCCATACACACATGTTGCACATGTTGCACCCTTGCACATGTTGATGCTGATTTACACGATTACTGAACGAATATGAGCATATTGGCTTGCCCCCAGAATAGGGAAAATACGGTAAAGCTATAACCCATAGTAATGTTATACCATCCAGGTTTAATGACTTCTCCGAAAAGCGCTCATTCTTTGTAATCTGCGCATACATTACTCCACATGCACGTGCTCACACCGATTTACGTGCTGAATGAACGAATATGCGCAGATTCAATTGCTCGAAAACAAAGAGAAAAAAAGAAACGGTAATGGTAAGATCAATCCAATCTTGTCCTAGCTAGGTCCAATCACTTTTTAGAAAGCACTGATTCGTCACGTACATAACTTCCAATGGAAGTGCTGACGCCGATTCACGCGAAGAATCAATGGATGTGCGAAGACTCGCTTGCCCGAAGAAAGACGAAACACAGAAAAAAAAGGTGCTGATGCTATAGTCCATTTCATTAGTGGCCCAGTAAGGTCAAGTCACTTCTCTGGAAAACTCTGGTGAGTCGCATATATTTATCCCCGTGCACGGGCCGGTGCCGATTTACGCGAAGGGTAAACAGGTGTGCGCGTACAGCCTTGTTCACCAAGAAGAGGGGGAAAAGAAGGTAAGCGTAGAGATTATTATGTTATACAAGTAAGGTCCTATCTCTTCTTTGGGAAGCGCTTCTTCGTCGCATACATAGCTCCCCAGGCGCACGTGGACACCAGTTTACGCATAGAGTAAATGCATATGCGCAGATCGCATTGCCGGAAAAACAGAGAAAAATGTTAAACTCGGAGTCCATACAAATGGTGGCCAAGCCAGGTCTAATCTATTCTCAGAAAACGCTGGGTTGTCGCATACATCACACCTCACGGAAGTGCTGCTGGTGACTTACGCGATGAATAAATGGATACGCGCAGATAGTCTTGCCAGAAAAATAAAGAAAACAAAAACGGTGAGCCCATTGCAATGCTGTCCCACCAAGGTCAAATCACTGGACTCGGAAACGCTGGTTCCTCGGAGACGTCAGTGCCCATACACACACTGGCGTTGATTTAGACGATGAATAAACCGATATGCACTCATTCGCTTAACTGGAAAAGAAAAATAACAGTGAACCTATAATCCATTACCACGGTAGGCCAGTGACGACCAATCATTTCTGAGGAAATCGCTGGTTCGTCGAAAACTTGACTGCCCACGCAAATGCTGATGCCGATTACGAATAAGGGCATATGGTACAATTGGTTTGTACGTAAAATAAAAAAAAGAAACTCGGTGCCCTTCCACTCTGAAGAAGAATGACCAGCGAAACTGTATATATGTGGGACCCTTAATCGCAAACTGCACCTCCACTGCGGGTCGGCCTGGCATTGCACTATCTTCGGGATTTTATGTCTGCACATGCACACGATCCTCGGGGAACTAGCCCTTAACAGCTTTGCTGTAAAATGGTTGATCCCTAGCTCTTTCATAGGAATGGGTGAAAAAACGAACGTGCAACGTGTCTTCAGAGAAGCTGTTGCATGTTTGCTACGTAAACTCCCGGTGCTCGGCAAGGAAAGGCGCACGATTTGCGGGTGGCGACCGTGTTGCAGACTTGCTTCGTGCACGGCGTCCTGTTGGCGAGTGGCATCGTGCTGTTGAGTCGCTTCGGCGAAGGCACGAGCATTATGGTACGGCTCTGTAGTGTCTTGGGTAGCCAGTTAAGTTGCGACTGGCTCAACTTCAAGAACGCGAGTGGCAGATTTCGCAGCGGGCGCTGCGAATGCCCGAACGCGTTGTGCTTCAGGCTGGCGTGTCTCTCGCCAGACTAAAGCGACATTCGACCCTCCACGTCGTTGCCTTTCTGCACCTACTAGCGCAGCAATTTTCTTAGTTGGTCCCGTCGGAAGCGAAACCGTAGGTGGCATGCAAGCACTGCTGATGCATGTGGAAGCTGTACTCCGTAGCAGGCAAGAAGTCGCAGGATAACTGAACGCGAAAGACAAACCATCTGCAGAAACTGCGTCGTCACCTCAACAGAATGCCTGGTGGCCTACACTGCATACACCAGGCTACACAGTGTTGGAGCCTCCGCTGCGCAGAGACAACCGAAGCGTTCACTGCAGGCGCTTGTTAATGCCATGATGCAGTACTTCGCTGTACCGCCCCTAGATGGTGCCGCAATCCCTGTCAAGATAAAGCCCCTCAATTTTCCAAAAGTAGCGCCATTCTTAGGTCTTTCCGCCACCCCGCTCACCCAGGCGCTTCCTCCTCCACTCCTCGTGTCGCCCCAGCCTCCTCCGCTCCCCCATTGGCCAATCTGTGTCACGTGAAAGCGGGCCCCGCGCTTTTGTATATTTTTTTCTTTCCGGCGCAGAGCAGGCGCCGCGCTTTTGTATATCTTTTCTTTCCAGCGCGCTGCGACCCCCAATCTTGGGCCTGCGACCCCCAATCTTGGGCCTGCGACCCCCATTCTTGGGCCTGCGCGACGAAGTAGGGCAGGCGGTTTGAAGTAGCGCGGTAGTTTTATATAATGTGTTAGGGCCGAGTGCTTAATTGCGATGCCGTGCTGCTGCGCCTACGGTTGCCACAACAGACCCAGTGACGGCAAAAAGCTTTTTGTTTTACCATCCGCCGGGCGCAACGCAAAACGAAGAAAAGTGTGGATTCACAAGATCGGGCGGGCTGACTTCGAGCAAGTGGCAAAGAACGCGCGGCTTTGTGAAGTGACACGGCTCCTCCAACCTCTTCTTTTGACGCCCGTGTCAAAACGGGCCCGTGTCCAGTGCATTGGGGGTACGTTAAAGAACCCCAGCTGCAAAAAAAAAAAAAATTAATCCAGAGCCCCCATTATGGCGTGCCTTATGAGATCGTGGTGTTGGGATGTAAAACCCAAGAATCAACTTTTCTTCTGTCTTGTGTGCCTTGACTGTTCCAGTTAACGCAACACTACTTCCTTGTGAAAACTTACAACGCAAAAGAATACAGACGCACGTAGTATGCAGAGATAAAATTAGCACTTCAACAAAAGTGTTGCTGGTGCCAATGAGGGAGGGGGATAATTATTTTCTGAACCTCTTTCCAGTTGTCCCATCAAGTTCCTTCTTTCTTTTCTATCAAATTCTAACCATTTGCACTGTAATAAATAAATAACGATTTCGTATGCTGGTACGTTGTTAAAATTATCTATACCGCCTATGTGTGAAAACGTTGCTCATGGCCACCACAACCTGTGCATGAGCTACGTACATCTGTAAAAGGCGCGGAACAGAAACGGCCCTGGTGCCAGGCATTGCTGACCGCAGACAGTCGGAATCTCTCACGCGCCGGCCGAACAAAAGCATCCTGCAGGTACGTAAATTAACCTACGAAACCACGTGCACATACTTTCGCGCTGTCAAAACCTGAAACTTGTGCTCAGATACTCGCGTATCTGAGCACACCGCGTGCTTGTGTCGTGTTTCAGCAACACGAACTTTCAACGTGCGCGCGCTTTACGCCTTAAATACGCCTTGAATAATTGTGCTTTTCTCTATTTCTTCCGCAAATCCGACACGACATTCTTAAGGCCAGTTACCGACTGACAAAGCAAGATCTAGATTGAAAAAACTGCTCCGCAGGACTCGAACGAACTTTTCCGCGGATTTCCTCCCGTAGCGTGTTAGCCGTCGTCTGCTACGGCAGGCCCACCACCAGCGGCGCCACCGTCGAGGCCGCGCCGAGCGGAGGAGGAGGGAAGTGAATGGCGCTACTTTGGGAGATTGAGGGGCTTTATGTCAAGATAGCATATTCTACGCATTCGCGTAGACGTCACATTTGTAACAGGAAGATCGCGGTGGACCCCGACAAATAACACTTTTATGTTAAAAAGAAACAGTAAACCGATCGCGCATTACAATAAACACACAGAAATATTCAATCCCTTCCCTAAATAGTGCCCGCAGTTTGCATGCAATACTGCCCATTCGCGTGCTAACATTCATTTATGCGGAAGATAAACGGACATGCGCAGATTTGCCTGCCAGAAAAAAAAATAAACGGTAAGGCTATAGCAGATTGCAATCTTATTCGAGCAACGCCCAATCATATCCCTGTAGAAAGCACTCGTTCACAGCATACGTAACGCTCCATGCAAGTGCTGAGGTTCCTTACATAATGGATCGTAGGATATGTTCGAAGTGGCTTGCTCGAACAAGAAAACAGCAAGCCTGGTTCGTTGATGGCCGATTACATTTTATTCCCAGTGTTGTGATCGGCCGTTCGCCCAGCGATACCCCTTGGTCGCGGCTTGCATGGTTATGGTGAAAGGGCCGACGGCCCCGTCGCGATGGTTCTCGACCCGGATAAGTTATGGCCAGCGCGGGAGCGTCTCGTTCATGAAAGGTTTCAGTGATTAGCAATGATACGGCTGTTACCTGTCAGCAGCACAAACTGTTGTGTCCAAGCCAGGGATGCCCTCAGTATGAACCGCCTAGTTTGATCCGCTCTGTATAGCCATCTCGGTGTACGATCAGCGTCGGCGAAAAGGGCGACCTACCTCCGGATTGGTAGGACCTGAAGTGAACGACCCCCAGGGTGCAGGATTGGAGGAAACGACTAAACAAAGATCACACACGGCATAAAAGGAGTGATCGGCGACTAGCACTTTATCTTCAGCTTTTCTGTATTTCTTTGCATTTTCTCGCTTTTACTTTGCATTTTCTTGTACTTGTGTAAATATATACGTGTTGTCCAACGTCCTGAATATCGGACCCAGCCTCACCTTTATCTCGCTCCTCCACGAGGAAAGGGGAGCCCACGTATTCAAACCCCAGTCGCAACACCAGCAAGGTTCAATACTCCTCTAGAAAACGCTGGTTCATCGCATTCATCCCTCCTCTCACAAGTGTTCACGCCAATTTACGCGATACATCAACAGATGTGCGAAGACAATTTGCCAACAAAAAGGAAAAAAAACGGTAAACCTACCGCCTATAACATTATTGGCCAAGCCAGGTCCAGTTCAGATTTACGCGATTAATAAACGTATAAGCTAATATAAATTTTCCCGGAAAAAAAAAACGGCACGAGACATTGTTTCAGTCAAGGATGTTTCACCCACCGTGGTTGCTCAGTGGCTATGGTGTTGTACTGCTAAGCACGAGGTCGCGCGATCGGATCACAGCCACTGCAGCCACATTTCGATGGGGGCGAAATGCGAAAAACACCCGTCTACTTCGATTTAGGAGCACGTTAAAGAACTTCAGGTGGTCTAAATTTCTGGAGTCCACCACTACGGCGTGCCTTATAATCATAAAGTGGTTTTGGCACGTAATACCTCATAAGTTATCTTATTCATTAAAGATCATTTCCCAGGTAGGCCAGTAGAGACCTGCCTTGTCTGTTGTGCTTCAGGCGTTCTTCGTGTCCCGCCTTCGACGCTTCGATGGTTGCCCGGAGGGTAGGCAACTTCACGTAGCGATGTAGCTCGTCGACACGTGTGTGTTTCGGGAGCCCTGTGATAACATGGAGAGCAGATCTGTGGAGTACCTCTAGCTGTATCCAGTGCCGAGCAAGCGGGTCATAACAGCGCGCTCCGTATATCGCTCGGGATGTCAGCAAAGCACTAACAAGTTTTCGGCATACGTCTGTACCAGCACCGCCCATGCGGAAACAGATTTGTTTTGTGAGATGCATAGTGTTGTGCCATGTTCGACGAACGTCTGCGAGCCACGCATCCGCTGTGCCTGTGGGATTATTAGATATCCCGAGAACGCGCACTGATTTTTTCCCTCGCTACAGCATTTCGCCTGCGAGAGTGAGCGTGAGGGCTGCTTCGTCCTGCGTTGAATCTCGGATCACCACACAGGTTGTCTTCTCTGCAGATGGCCGCATGCCAGTTTGTGGCAGGTAGTGGTCAATAACGTCAAGTGCTGCCTGCAGGGTCTCCTGCTGCTCACCAATTGGTCGTGATGCAGTCCATAACGTGATGTGATCTGCGTAAATTGGGAAGCCCAGTTCGGAAAAAGCCTCCAGTCGCTCATCCAGGCCTATCATAGTCAAATTAAAGAGGAGGGGTGATAGTATGGAGCCTTGTGGGACTCCCACTATGTTTGGGTAAACCTTCCCGAGGTCTCCGTCTACCCGTATGGAAAAAATGCGATCTTGAAGGAAGGAACGCACAATGTTGAGGGGGCGGTCTGTGATTCCGTGCCTGTCAGCTGCCTCCATTATGGCCTCATGCATCACAGTGTCAAAAGCTTCACGGAGGTCCACCGCCACCAAGATGCTCGGATGTCGCTTTGCGCAACCGACTGCCTTTCGACGCAGTACACCTTCCCTCACAAGTAGGAGGCTGTCATGTGTACCAAGGTTTGGTCTAAATCCTGTCTGCGCTGGATGAAAGCGACCCTCGGTTTCTAGAAAGTGAGATATGCGTGTCAAGGCCATTCGCTCCGCCAGCTTACACGTAGTAAGTGTGAGAGATACAGGGCGCATGTTCAACAGTACATGTGGCTGTTTGTTTGGTTTCGGTATTGGTGTGACTATTGAATGCTTATATCTTGCTGGGATTTCACCGTTGATCCACACTTCGTTAATCTCCTCGAGAAGTTGCTTTTTTTGCGTATTCTTCCAGATTCCTCAGAGCTGCCCACGTCACGCCGTCATACCTGGCGCGCTGCGCCCGTTGATGGAAGAAAGTGCCTGTTCGAGCTCGAAGAGTGAGAATGGCACCTGCATACCCTCATCGGTCAGTGGCGGCGTTTTCCGGTAAATGTCGACGTTCGGTGGCGTCGACGGTTGGGGAACAAGCGTGTTCGCGGCATCATCTTGGAGTTGGCTGACTGACCTGCTAGTTTTGAGCAAGACCTTAGAAGTAGCGCTGCGTGTTTTACCTTGACCTGTCATAGCCTTGAACGTGTGCCACACCTTACGGAGGCCAGTTCTTTCGTTGAATTATGAGCAGTGCTGGCTCCGACGTTCTCAATACAGGCGCTTGGCGTATCTTCTAGCGATGGCAGTGCGACATCGAAGTCGCACACGGTCACGATGTCGACGGCCATTGGCTTCGAATTTCAACTGTACTCATTTGCGCGCATCCCAAAGATTTAGCATATGTATGTCCGGCGTCGGAGCATCAGCTATCACCTCAGTTTCAGTAGTGGCCTTGCGCAGGGCGCGTGACGCCCGTTCTCGTACGGATGCAGTCTTGGGTTGCTCCGCAAATGCTCTTCTGTAGGCATCCCATCTGATCGTGCGCACAGTGCGCTCGGCCGCACGCTTTTGTCCCACATTCAAAGTAATTCACAGTGGATAGAGGTCGCTGCCCCAGGCGTCCGGATCGCATCGCCAGTCTTTCACGTAGGCTGGTGGTGACAGCGTCAGGTCCGGGGTCGTGTTACATTGTCCACTATGCAGGGCGGCGTGGGTGAGGTAGTCGGTGTCATTTGCGAGCACTAAGTCAGCTGACTCCATGGCATCTGCGAGTGCTGTTCCACGGGGCATGTGATAGTCATAGCCCCACTGCGGATGCTTGGCATTGAAATCATCACCTATCAGGAAGTCGCCGTTTGGGTAACGTCTCCACTGCATGCCTGCAAGTCGCGCCACAGAGCATTATCGGAAGTACTCCTAGTCAAGCAGGGCTTCAGGCCTGCGGAGACCCACGGGGTCACTGCAACACTTCATTGGAGCCCTGGTAACCAGGGCGTCGAGGGAAATGAGAGAGCCCACGAGGCGGCGCGCGGCCTTTCCAACCGCGTCGTCTCCCGGGATCCTTCAGAAACCCTCACAACCTGCACAAGCAGCACGACAAATGGAGCCCCGTATGACTCAGACAGAGCTCTGTGAGCAGCAGCCAACCGACGCAAGAGGGAACTCCGTGCGAGTGTGCGCTCGGAACTAGACCCACTTCACGCGGGTATTCCCAGGCCAGGGCACGTGCCTCTGCATAGGTTCCGTTCCGGCTTCGTCCTCACACCGGATGTGCTGGAGTGGTGGCGGCAGCTCCAGCGACGCCGAGAAAGACGCTCTCCATCTCCCTCTCCCAACTCCTTTCTATCGCAGGAACCCGGCCCTCCAATAGCCTCTGCGGACCAAGAAGCACTCCAGGCGCCACACAGGTGCCCCGACTACGACATGGCCACGTGGCCATACCCAGACCACCAGTTTTAGGAGTGCTAGCGACACGCACAGCAGCGGGACCACCACCTGAGGGTACTGCGAGTGCCGCCATACGAGTGGATTAAACTGGCAATTGGCTGGATAGATTCCGACAGGGTCATTCTGCACTCGCTCTTGGCTTTCGCAAAGGACGCGCAGCTTCTAGCACGGCTCTGAAAACGCCTCCCCCTTCCTCTTCCTATTCCCCATTACAGGCTTTCCAGCCATCCATTAATAATTACATATTGTCATCATCATCATTAAAGATTGTTTAAGCCACGTAAGGTAAGTTCGGTCTAAAGCGTTTCTTCTTCCTATACATCATACACCGTGCACGTGCTGACACTGATTCAGGTGATAAATCCATGAATAGGCTCAGATAAATTTTCGCACAAAAATGATAAAGTCGTAAGCCTATAGCCCAGGGAAAGTTTGTTTCTGCCATGTCCAGTGAGGTGAGTCTAAAGCTTTTTTTCTTCCTATACCTTACCCTCCGCGCATGTTCTGACACTGAATAATGTGACAAATACACGAATAAGCTCAGAGAAATTTTCTCCGAAAAAGAGAAAAAAAATGGTAAGCCTGTAGCCCAGCGAAAGTTTGCTTCTGCCAGGTCCAGTAACGTCAGTCAAAGCGTTTGTTCTTCCTATACTTTACTTTCCGCGCACGTTCTGACACTGATTCAGGCGATAAATAGACGAATAAGCTTAGATGACGTTCCTCAGAAAAATTGAAAAAATGGTAAGTCTATAGCCTAGCGAAAGTTTATTTCCGTCAGGTGCAGTAAGTTCGGTCCAAAGCGTTTGTTCTTCCTATACATCACTCCCCACGCACGTGTTCACGCTGACTTATGCGATAAATACAAGAACCAGGCTCAGATACATTTTCTCAGAAAAAGTGAAAAAAAAGGTAAACCCAGGAAAAGTTTTTCTGCCAGCTCCAGTAAGTTCAGTCTAAAGCGCTTCTTTTACTATACCTTACTCTCCGCGCACGCTCTGACAATGACTAAAGCGATAAATACAAGAATAAGCTCAGATAATTTTTTTTTTCAGAAAAACTGAAAATATGTTATGCTTATAGCCCAGGGAATGTTCATGTCCGCCAGGTCCAGTAGGTGCACTCTAAAGCCTTTGTTCTTCGTAAACCTTACTCTCCGCGCACGCTTCGACAATGATTAAGGCCATAAATACAAGAATAAGCTCAGATTATTTTCTCAGGAAAAGTGAAAAAATGGTAAGCCCATAGCCCAGGGAAAGTTTAATTCTGCCAGCTCCAGTGTGTTCGGTCTAAAGCGTTTGTTCTTCCTATACCTTACTTTCTGCGCACGCTCTGACAGTAATTAAGGCGATAAATACAAGAATAAGCTCAGATAAATTTTCCCAGGAAAAGTGAAAAAATGGCAAGCCTATAGCCCAAAGAAGTTTATTTCCGCCAGGTCCAGTAAATTCGGTCTAAAGCGTTTGTTCTTCCTATAACTTACTCCGCGCACGCTCTGACAGTGATTAAGGCGATAAATACAAGAATAAGCTCAGATAAATTTTCCCAGGAAAAATGATAAAATGGGAAGCCTATATATAGCCCAGGGAAAGTTTATTTCTGCCAGTTCCAGTGAGTTCGTCTAAAGCGTTTCTTCTTCCTATAACTTACTACGCGCACGCTCTGACAGTGATTAAGGCGATAAATACAAGAATAAGCTCAGATAAATTTTCCCAGGAAAAGTGAAAAAATGGTAAACCTATAGCCCAAGGAAAGCTTATTTCTGCCAGTTCCAGTAAGTTCGGTCTAAAGCGTTTGTTCTTCCTATAGCTTACTCCGCGCACGCCCTGACAGTTATTAAGGCGATAAATACAAGCATATGCTCAGATAAATTTTCTCAGGAAAAGTGAAAAAATGGTAAGCCTATAGCCCAGGGAAAGTTTATTTCTGCCAGGTCCAGTAAGTTCGGTCTAAGGCGTTTGTTCTTCCTATAACTTACTCCGCGCACGCCCTGACAGTTATTAAGGATATAAATACAAGAAGAAGCTCAGATAAATTTTCCCAGGTAAAGTGAAAAAATGGTAAGCCTATAGCCCAGGGAAAGTTTATTTCTGCCAGTTCCAGTAAGTTCGGTCTAAAGCATTTGTTCTTCCTCTATCTTACTCCGCGCACGCCCTGACAGTTATTAAGGCGATAAATACAAGAATAGGCTCAGATAAAATTTCCCAGGAAAAGTGAAAAAATGGTAAGCCTATAGCCCAGGGAAAGTTTATTTCTGCCAGTTCCAGTAAGTTCGGTCTAAAGCATTTGTTCTTCCTATATCTTACTCCGCGCACGCCCTGACAGTTATTAAGGCGATAAATACAAGAATAGGCTCAGATAAAATTTCCCAGGAAAAGTGAAAAAATGGTAAGCCTATAGCCCAGTGAAAGTTTATTTCTGCCAGTTCCAGTAAGTTCGGTCTAAAGCATTTGTTCTTCCTATATCTTACTCCGCGCACGCCCTGACAGTTATTAAGGCGATAAATACAAGAATAGGCTCAGATAAAATTTCCCAGGAAAAGTGAAAAAATGGTAAGCCTATAGCCCAGGGAAAGTTTATTTCTGCCAGTTCCAGTAAGTTCGGTCTAAAGCGTTTGTTCTTCCTATAACTTACTCCGCGCACGCCCTGACAGTTTTTAAGGCGATAATTACAAGAAGAAGCTCAGATAAAATTTCCCAGGAAAAGTGAAAAAATGGTAAGCCTATAGCACAGGGAAAGTTTATTTCTGCCAGTTCCAGTAAGTTCGGTCTAAAGCATTTGTTCTTCCTATATCTTACTCCGCGCACGCCCTGACAGTTATTAAGGCGATAAATACAAGAATAGGCTCAGATAAAATTTCCCAGGAAAAGTGAAAAAATGGTAAGCCTATAGCCCAGGGAAAGTTTATTTCTGCCAGTTCCAGTAAGTTCGGTGTAAATCGTTTGTTCTTCCTATAACTTACTCCGCGCACGCCCTGACAGTTTTTAAGGCGATAAATACAAGAAAAGGCTCAGATAAATTTTCCCAGGAAAAGTGAAAAAATGGTAAGCCTATAGCCCAGGGAAAGTTTATTTCTGCCAGTTCCAGTAAGTTCGGTCTAAAGCATTTGTTCTTCCTATATCTTACTCCGCGCACGCCCTGACAGTTATTAAGGCGATAAATACAAGAATAGGCTCAGATAAAATTTCCCAGGAAAAGTGAAAAAATGGTAAGCCTATAGCCCAGGGAAAGTTTATTTCTGCCAGTTCCAGTAAGTTCGGTGTAAATCGTTTGTTCTTCCTATAACTTACTCCGCGCACGCCCTGACAGTTATGAAGGCGATAAATACAAGAATAAGCTCAGATAAAGTTTCCCAGGAAAAGTGAAAAAATAGTAAGCCTATAGCCCAGGGAAAGTTTATTTCTTCCAGTTCCAGTAAGTTCCGTCTAAAGCGTTTGTTCTTCCTATAACTTACTCCGCGCACGGCCTGACAGTTATTAAGGCGATAAATACAAGAATAGGCTCAGATAAATTTTCCCAGGAAAAGTGAAAAAATGGTAAGCCTATAGCCCAGGGAAAGTTTATTTCTGCCAGTTCCAGTAAGTTCGGTCTAAAGCGTTCGTTCTTCCTCTACTTTACTTTCCCCGCACGTTCTGACAGTTATTAAGGCGATAAATACAAGAATAAGCTCAGATAAATTTTCCCAGGAAAAGTGAAAAAATGGCAAGCCTATAGCCCAGGGAAAGTTTATTTCTGCCAGTTCCAGTAAGTTCGGTCTAAAGCGTTTGTTCTTCCTATAACTTACTTCGCGCACGCCCTGACAGTTATTAAGGCGATAAATACAAGAAGAAGCTCAGATAAATTTTCCCAGGAAAATTGAAAAAATGGTAAGCCTATAGCCCAGCCAGGGAAAGTTTATTTCTGCCAGTTCCAGTAAGTTCGGTCTAAAGCGTTTGTTCTTCCTCTACTTTACTTTCCGCGCACGTTCTGACAATTATTAAGACGATAAATACAAGAATAAGCTCAGATAAATTTTCCCAGGAAAAGTGAAAAAATGGCGAGCCTATAGACCAGGTAAAGTTTATTTCTGCCAGTTCCAGTAAGTTCGGTCTAAAGCATTTGTTCTTTCTATAACTTACTCCGCGCACGCCCTGACAGTTATTAAGGCGATAAATACAAGAATAGGCTCAGATAAATTTTCCCAGGAAAAGTGAAAACATGGTAAGCCTATAGCCCAGGGAAAGTTTATTTCTGCCAGTTCCAGTAAGTTCGGTCTAAAGCGTTTGTTCTTCCTATAACTTACTCCGCGCACGCCCTGACAGTTTTTAAGGCGATAAATACAAGAAGAAGCTCAGATAAAATTTCCCAGGAAAAGTGAAAAAATGGTAAGCCTATAGCCCAGGGAAAGTTTATTTCTGGCAGTTCCAGTAAGTTCGGTCTAAAGCGTTTGTTCTTCCTATAACTTACTCCGCGCACGCCCTGACAGTTATTAAGGCGATAAATACAAGGATAGGCTCAGATAAATTTTCCCAGGAAAAGTGAAAAAATGGCAAGCCTATAGTCCAGGGAAAGTTTATTTCTGGCAGTTCCAGTAAGTTCGGTCTAAAGCGTTTGTTCTTCCTATAACTTACTCCGCGCACGCCCTGACAGTTATTAAGGCGATAAATACAAGGATAGGCTCAGATAAATTTTCCCAGGAAAAGTGAAAAAATGGTAAGCCTATAGCCCAGGGAAAGTTTATTTCTGGCAGTTCCAGTAAGTTCGGTCTAAAGCATTTGTTCTTCCTATAACTTACTCCGCGCACGCCCTGACAGTTATTAAGGCGATAAATACAAGAATAGGCTCAGATAAATTTTCCCAGGAAAAGTGAAAAAATGGTAAGCCTATAGTCCAGGTTAAGTTTATTTCTGCCAGTTCCAGTAAGTTCGGTCTAAAGCGTTTGTTCTTCCTATAACTTACTCCGCGCACGCCCTGACAGCTATTAAGGCGATAAATACAAGAATAGGCTCAGATAAATTTTCCCAGGAAAAGTGAAAAAATGGTAAGCCTATAGCCCAGGGAAAGTTTATTTCTGCCAGTTCCAGTAAGTTCGGTCTAAAGCGTTTGTTCTTCCTATAACTTACTCCGCGCACGCCCTGACAGTTTTTAAGGCGATAAATACAAGAAGAAGCTCAGATAAAATTTCCCAGGAAAAGTGAAAAAATGGTAAGCCTATAGCCCAGGGAAAGTTTATTTCTGCCAGTTCCAGTAAGTTCGGTCTAAAGCATTTGTTCTTCCTATAACTTACTCCGCGCACGCCCTGACAGTTTTTAAGGCGATAATTACAAGAAGAAGCTCAGATAAAATTTCCCAGGAAAAGTGAAAAAATGGTAAGCCTATAGCACAGGGAAAGTTTATTTCTGCCAGTTCCAGTAAGTTCGGTCTAAAGCATTTGTTCTTCCTATATCTTACTCCGCGCACGCCCTGACAGTTATTAAGGCGATAAATACAAGAATAGGCTCAGATAAAATTTCCCAGGAAAAGTGAAAAAATGGTAAGCCTATAGCC
Source organism: Dermacentor albipictus (assembly GCF_038994185.2). Classification (NCBI taxonomy): domain Eukaryota; kingdom Metazoa; phylum Arthropoda; class Arachnida; order Ixodida; family Ixodidae; genus Dermacentor; species Dermacentor albipictus. The sequence goes on from NC_091824.1 coordinate 111,723,164, forward strand.
CAGGGAAAGTTTATTTCTGCCAGTTCCAGTAAGTTTGGTCTAAAGCGTTTGTTCTTCCTATAACTTACTCCGCGCACGCCCTGACAGTTATTAAGGCGATAAATACAAGAATAGGCTCAGATAAAATTTCCCAGGAAAAGTGAAAAAATGGTAAGCCTATAGCCCAGGGAAAGTTTATTTCTGCCAGTTCCAGTAAGTTCGGTCTAAAGCGTTTGTTCTTCCTATAACTTACTCCGCGCACGCCCTGACAGTTATTAAGGCGATAAATACAAGAATAGGCTCAGATAAAATTTTCCAGGAAAAGTGAAAAAATGGTAAGCCTATAGCCCAGGGAAAGTTTATTTCTGCCAGTTCCAGTAAGTTCGGTCTAAAGCGTTTGTTCTTCCTATAACTTACTCCGCGCACGCCCTGACAGTTATTAAGGCGATAAATACAAGAATAGGCTCAGATAAAATTTCCCAGGAAAAGTGAAAAAATGGTAAGCCTATAGCCCAGTGAAAGTTTATTTCTGCCAGTTCCAGTAAGTTCGGTCTAAAGCGTTCGTTCTTCCTCTACTTTACTTTCCCCGCACGTTCTGACAGTTATTAAGGCGATAAATACAAGAAGAAGCTCAGATAAATTTTCCCAGGAAAAGTGAAAAAATGGTAAGCCTTATAGCCCAGGGAAAGTTTATTTCTGCCAGTTCCAGTAAGTTCGGTCTAAAGCGTTTGTTCTTCCTATAACTTACTCCGCGCACGCCCTGACAGTTATTAAGGCGATAAATACAAGAATAGGCTCAGATAAAATTTCCCAGGAAAAGTGAAAAAATGGTAAGCCTATAGCCCAGGGAAATTTTATTTCTGCCAGTTCCAGTAAGTTCGGTCTAAAGCGTTTGTTCTTCCTATAACTTACTGCGCGCACGCCCTGACAGTTTTTAAGGCGATAAATACAAGAAGAAGCTCAGATAAAATTTCCCAGGAAAAGTGAAAAAATGGCAAGCCTATAGCCCAGGGAAAGTTTATTTCTGCCAGTTCCAGTAAGTTCGGTCTAAAGCGTTTGTTCTTCCTATAACTTACTCCGCGCACGCCCTGACAGTTATTAAGGCGATAAATACAAGAATAGGCTCAGATAAAATTTCCCAGGAAAAGTGAAAAAATGGTAAGCCTATAGCCCAGGGAAAGTTTATTTCTGCCAGTTCCAGTGTGTTCGGTCTAAAGCGTTTGTTCTTCCTATAACTTACTGCGCGCACGCCCTGACAGTTTTTAAGGCGATAAATACAAGAAGAAGCTCAGATAAAATTTCCCAGGAAAAGTGAAAAAATGGCAAGCCTATAGCCCAGGGAAAGTTTATTTCTGCCAGTTCCAGTAAGTTCGGTCTAAAGCATTTGTTCTTCCTATATCTTACTCCGCGCACGCCCTGACAGTTATTAAGGCGATAAATACAAGAATAGGCTCAGATAAAATTTCCCAGGAAAAGTGAAAAAATGGTAAGCCTATAGCCCAGGGAAAGTTTATTTCTGCCAGTTCCAGTAAGTTCGGTCTAAATCGTTTGTTCTTCCTATAACTTACTCCGCGCACGCCCTGACAGTTTTTAAGGCGATAAATACAAGAAGAAGCTCAGATAAATTTTCCCAGGAAAAGTGAAAAAATGGTAAGCCTATAGCCCAGGGAAAGTTTATTTCTGCCAGTTCCAGTAAGTTCGGTCTAAAGCATTTGTTCTTCCTATATCTTACTCCGCGCACGCCCTGACAGTTATTAAGGCTATAAATACAAGAATAGGCTCAGATAAAATTTCCCAGGAAAATGGAAAAAATGGTAAGCCTATAGCCCAGTGAAAGTTTATTTCTGCCAGTTCCAGTAAGTTTGGTCTAAAGCGTTTGTTCTTCCTATAACTTACTCCGCGCACGCCCTGACAGTTATGAAGGCGATAAATACAAGAATAAGCTCAGATAAAGTTTCCCAGGAAAAGTGAAAAAATAGTAAGCCTATAGCCCAGGGAAAGTTTATTTCTTCCAGTTCCAGTAAGTTCCGTCTAAAGCGTTTGTTCTTCCTATAACTTACTCCGCGCACGGCCTGACAGTTATTAAGGCGATAAATACAAGAATAGGCTCAGATAAATTTTCCCAGGAAAAGTGAAAAAATGGTAAGCCTATAGCCCAGGGAAAGTTTATTTCTGCCAGTTCCAGTAAGTTCGGTCTAAATCGTTTGTTCTTCCTATAACTTACTCCGCGCACGCCCTGACAGTTTTTAAGGCGATAAATACAAGAATAGGCTCAGATAAATTTTCCCACGAAAAGTGAAAAAATGGTAAGCCTATAGCCCAGGGAAAGTTTATTTCTGCCAGTTCCAGTAAGTTCGGTCTAAAGCGTTTGTTCTTCCTATAACTTACTCCGCGCACGCCCTGACAGCTATTAAGGCGATAAATACAAGAATAGGCTCAGATAAATTTTCCCAGGAAAAGTGAAAAAATGGTAAGCCTATAGCCCAGGGAAAGTTTATTTCTGCCAGTTCCAGTAAGTTCGGTCTAAAGCGTTTGTTCTTCCTATAACTTACTCCGCGCACGCCCTGACAGTTTTTAAGGCGATAAATACAAGAAGAAGCTCAGATAAAATTTCCCAGGAAAAGTGAAAAAATGGTAAGCCTATAGCCCAGGGAAAGTTTATTTCTGCCAGTTCCAGTAAGTTCGGTCTAAAGCATTTGTTCTTCCTATAACTTACTCCGCGCACGCCCTGACAGTTTTTAAGGCGATAATTACAAGAAGAAGCTCAGATAAAATTTCCCAGGAAAAGTGAAAAAATGGTAAGCCTATAGAACAGGGAAAGTTTATTTCTGCCAGTTCCAGTAAGTTCGGTCTAAAGCATTTGTTCTTCCTATATCTTACTCCGCGCACGCCCTGACAGTTATTAAGGCGATAAATACAAGAATAGGCTCAGATAAAATTTCCCAGGAAAAGGGAAAAAATGGTAAGCCTATAGCCCAGTGAAAGTTTATTTCTGCCAGTTCCAGTAAGTTTGGTCTAAAGCGTTTTTTCTTCCTATAACTTACTCCGCGCACGCCCTGACAGTTATTAAGGCGATAAATACAAGAATAGGCTCAGATAAAATTTTCCAGGAAAAGTGAAAAAATGGTAAGCCTATAGCCCAGGGAAAGTTTATTTCTGCCAGTTCCAGTAAGTTTGGTCTAAAGCGTTTGTTCTTCCTATAACTTACTCCGCGCACGCCCTGACAGTTATTAAGGCGATAAATACAAGAATAGGCTCAGATAAAATTTCCCAGGAAAAGTGAAAAAATGGTAAGCCTATAGCCCAGGGAAAGTTTATTTCTGCCAGTTCCAGTAAGTTCGGTCTAAAGCGTTTGTTCTTCCTATAACTTACTCCGCGCACGCCCTGACAGTTATTAAGGCGATAAATACAAGAATAGGCTCAGATAAAATTTTCCAGGAAAAGTGAAAAAATGGTAAGCCTATAGCCCAGGGAAAGTTTATTTCTGCCAGTTCCAGTAAGTTCGGTCTAAAGCGTTTGTTCTTCCTATAACTTACTCCGCGCACGCCCTGACAGTTATTAAGGCGATAAATACAAGAATAGGCTCAGATAAAATTTCCCAGGAAAAGTGAAAAAATGGTAAGCCTATAGCCCAGTGAAAGTTTATTTCTGCCAGTTCCAGTAAGTTCGGTCTAAAGCGTTCGTTCTTCCTCTACTTTACTTTCCCCGCACGTTCTGACAGTTATTAAGGCGATAAATACAAGAAGAAGCTCAGATAAATTTTCCCAGGAAAAGTGAAAAAATGGTAAGCCTATAGCCCAGGGAAAGTTTATTTCTGCCAGTTCCAGTAAGTTCGGTCTAAAGCGTTTGTTCTTCCTATAACTTACTCCGCGCACGCCCGGACAGTTATTAAGGCGATAAATACAAGAATAGGCTCAGATAAAATTTCCCAGGAAAAGTGAAAAAATGGTAAGCCTATAAAATTTTATTTCTGCCAGTTCCAGTAAGTTCGGTCTAAAGCGTTTGTTCTTCCTATAACTTACTGCGCGCACGCCCTGACAGTTTTTAAGGCGATAAATACAAGAAGAAGCTCAGATAAAATTTCCCAGGAAAAGTGAAAAAATGGCAAGCCTATAGCCCAGGGAAAGTTTATTTCTGCCAGTTCCAGTAAGTTCGGTCTAAAGCGTTTGTTCTTCCTATAACTTACTCCGCGCACGCCCTGACAGTTATTAAGGCGATAAATACAAGAATAGGCTCAGATAAAATTTCCCAGGAAAAGTGAAAAAATGGTAAGCCTATAGCCCAGGGAAAGTTTATTTCTGCCAGTTCCAGTGTGTTCGGTCTAAAGCGTTTGTTCTTCCTATAACTTACTGCGCGCACGCCCTGACAGTTTTTAAGGCGATAAATACAAGAAGAAGCTCAGATAAAATTTCCCAGGAAAAGTGAAAAAATGGCAAGCCTATAGCCCAGGGAAAGTTTATTTCTGCCAGTTCCAGTAAGTTCGGTCTAAAGCATTTGTTCTTCCTATATCTTACTCCGCGCACGCCCTGACAGTTATTAAGGCGATAAATACAAGAATAGGCTCAGATAAAATTTCCCAGGAAAAGTGAAAAAATGGTAAGCCTATAGCCCAGGGAAAGTTTATTTCTGCCAGTTCCAGTAAGTTCGGTCTAAATCGTTTGTTCTTCCTATAACTTACTCCGCGCACGCCCTGACAGTTTTTAAGGCGATAAATACAAGAAGAAGCTCAGATAAATTTTCCCAGGAAAAGTGAAAAAATGGTAAGCCTATAGCCCAGGGAAAGTTTATTTCTGCCAGTTCCAGTAAGTTCGGTCTAAAGCATTTGTTCTTCCTATATCTTACTCCGCGCACGCCCTGACAGTTATTAAGGCTATAAATACAAGAATAGGCTCAGATAAAATTTCCCAGGAAAAGGGAAAAAATGGTAAGCCTATAGCCCAGTGAAAGTTTATTTCTGCCAGTTCCAGTAAGTTTGGTCTAAAGCGTTTGTTCTTCCTATAACTTACTCCGCGCACGCCCTGACAGTTATGAAGGCGATAAATACAAGAATAAGCTCAGATAAAGTTTCCCAGGAAAAGTGAAAAAATAGTAAGCCTATAGCCCAGGGAAAGTTTATTTCTTCCAGTTCCAGTAAGTTCCGTCTAAAGCGTTTGTTCTTCCTATAACTTACTCCGCGCACGGCCTGACAGTTATTAAGGCGATAAATACAAGAATAGGCTCAGATAAATTTTCCCAGGAAAAGTGAAAAAATGGTAAGCCTATAGCCCAGGGAAAGTTTATTTCTGCCAGTTCCAGTAAGTTCGGTCTAAATCGTTTGTTCTTCCTATAACTTACTCCGCGCACGCCCTGACAGTTTTTAAGGCGATAAATACAAGAATAGGCTCAGATAAATTTTCCCAGGAAAAGTGAAAAAATGGTAAGCCTATAGCCCAGGGAAAGTTTATTTCTGCCAGTTCCAGTAAGTTCGGTCTAAAGCGTTTGTTCTTCCTATAACTTACTCCGCGCACGCCCTGACAGTTTTTAAGGCGATAAATACAAGAAGAAGCTCAGATAAAATTTCCCAGGAAAAGTGAAAAAATGGTAAGCCTATAGCCCAGGGAAAGTTTATTTCTGCCAGTTCCAGTAAGTTCGGTCTAAAGCATTTGTTCTTCCTATAACTTACTCCGCGCACGCCCTGACAGTTTTTAAGGCGATAATTACAAGAAGAAGCTCAGATAAAATTTCCCAGGAAAAGTGAAAAAATGGTAAGCCTATAGAACAGGGAAAGTTTATTTCTGCCAGTTCCAGTAAGTTCGGTCTAAAGCATTTGTTCTTCCTATATCTTACTCCGCGCACGCCCTGACAGTTATTAAGGCGATAAATACAAGAATAGGCTCAGATAAAATTTCCCAGGAAAAGGGAAAAAATGGTAAGCCTATAGCCCAGTGAAAGTTTATTTCTGCCAGTTCCAGTAAGTTTGGTCTAAAGCGTTTTTTCTTCCTATAACTTACTCCGCGCACGCCCTGACAGTTATTAAGGCGATAAATACAAGAATAGGCTCACATAAAATTTTCCAGGAAAAGTGAAAAAATGGTAAGCCTATAGCCCAGGGAAAGTTTATTTCTGCCAGTTCCAGTAAGTTTGGTCTAAAGCGTTTGTTCTTCCTATAACTTACTCCGCGCACGCCCTGACAGTTATTAAGGCGATAAATACAAGAATAGGCTCAGATAAAATTTCCCAGGAAAAGTGAAAAAATGGTAAGCCTATAGCCCAGGGAAAGTTTATTTCTGCCAGTTCCAGTAAGTTCGGTCTAAAGCGTTTGTTCTTCCTATAACTTACTCCGCGCACGCCCTGACAGTTATTAAGGCGATAAATACAAGAATAGGCTCAGATAAAATTTTCCAGGAAAAGTGAAAAAATGGTAAGCCTATAGCCCAGGGAAAGTTTATTTCTGCCAGTTCCAGTAAGTTCGGTCTAAAGCGTTTGTTCTTCCTATAACTTACTCCGCGCACGCCCTGACAGTTATTAAGGCGATAAATACAAGAATAGGCTCAGATAAAATTTCCCAGGAAAAGTGAAAAAATGGTAAGCCTATAGCCCAGTGAAAGTTTATTTCTGCCAGTTCCAGTAAGTTCGGTCTAAAGCGTTCGTTCTTCCTCTACTTTACTTTCCCCGCACGTTCTGACAGTTATTAAGGCGATAAATACAAGAAGAAGCTCAGATAAATTTTCCCAGGAAAAGTGAAAAAATGGTAAGCCTATAGCCCAGGGAAAGTTTATTTCTGCCAGTTCCAGTAAGTTCGGTCTAAAGCGTTTGTTCTTCCTATAACTTACTCCGCGCACGCCCGGACAGTTATTAAGGCGATAAATACAAGAATAGGCTCAGATAAAATTTCCCAGGAAAAGTGAAAAAATGGTAAGCCTATAAAATTTTATTTCTGCCAGTTCCAGTAAGTTCGGTCTAAAGCGTTTGTTCTTCCTATAACTTACTGCGCGCACGCCCTGACAGTTTTTAAGGCGATAAATACAAGAAGAAGCTCAGATAAAATTTCCCAGGAAAAGTGAAAAAATGGCAAGCCTATAGCCCAGGGAAAGTTTATTTCTGCCAGTTCCAGTAAGTTCGGTCTAAAGCGTTTGTTCTTCCTATAACTTACTCCGCGCACGCCCTGACAGTTATTAAGGCGATAAATACAAGAATAGGCTCAGATAAAATTTCCCAGGAAAAGTGAAAAAATGGTAAGCCTATAGCCCAGGGAAAGTTTATTTCTGCCAGTTCCAGTGTGTTCGGTCTAAAGCGTTTGTTCTTCCTATAACTTACTGCGCGCACGCCCTGACAGTTTTTAAGGCGATAAATACAAGAAGAAGCTCAGATAAAATTTCCCAGGAAAAGTGAAAAAATGGCAAGCCTATAGCCCAGGGAAAGTTTATTTCTGCCAGTTCCAGTAAGTTCGGTCTAAAGCATTTGTTCTTCCTATATCTTACTCCGCGCACGCCCTGACAGTTATTAAGGCGATAAATACAAGAATAGGCTCAGATAAAATTTCCCAGGAAAAGTGAAAAAATGGTAAGCCTATAGCCCAGGGAAAGTTTATTTCTGCCAGTTCCAGTAAGTTCGGTCTAAATCGTTTGTTCTTCCTATAACTTACTCCGCGCACGCCCTGACAGTTTTTAAGGCGATAAATACAAGAAGAAGCTCAGATAAATTTTCCCAGGAAAAGTGAAAAAATGGTAAGCCTATAGCCCAGGGAAAGTTTATTTCTGCCAGTTCCAGTAAGTTCGGTCTAAAGCATTTGTTCTTCCTATATCTTACTCCGCGCACGCCCTGACAGTTATTAAGGCTATAAATACAAGAATAGGCTCAGATAAAATTTCCCAGGAAAAGGGAAAAAATGGTAAGCCTATAGCCCAGTGAAAGTTTATTTCTGCCAGTTCCAGTAAGTTTGGTCTAAAGCGTTTGTTCTTCCTATAACTTACTCCGCGCACGCCCTGACAGTTATGAAGGCGATAAATACAAGAATAAGCTCAGATAAAGTTTCCCAGGAAAAGTGAAAAAATAGTAAGCCTATAGCCCAGGGAAAGTTTATTTCTTCCAGTTCCAGTAAGTTCCGTCTAAAGCGTTTGTTCTTCCTATAACTTACTCCGCGCACGGCCTGACAGTTATTAAGGCGATAAATACAAGAATAGGCTCAGATAAATTTTCCCAGGAAAAGTGAAAAAATGGTAAGCCTATAGCCCAGGGAAAGTTTATTTCTGCCAGTTCCAGTAAGTTCGGTCTAAATCGTTTGTTCTTCCTATAACTTACTCCGCGCACGCCCTGACAGTTTTTAAGGCGATAAATACAAGAATAGGCTCAGATAAATTTTCCCAGGAAAAGTGAAAAAATGGTAAGCCTATAGCCCAGGGAAAGTTTATTTCTGCCAGTTCCAGTAAGTTCGGTCTAAAGCGTTTGTTCTTCCTATAACTTACTCCGCGCACGCCCTGACAGTTTTTAAGGCGATAAATACAAGAAGAAGCTCAGATAAATTTTCCCAGGAAAAGTGAAAAAATGGTAAGCCTATAGCCCAGTGAAAGTTTATTTCTGCCAGTTCCAGTAAGTTCGGTCTAAAGCGTTCGTTCTTCCGCTACTTTACTTTCCCCGCACGTTCTGACAGTTATTAAGGCGATAAATACAAGAATAAGGTCAGATAAATTTTCCCATGAAAAGTGAAAAAATGGCAAGCCTATAGCCCAGGGAAAGTTTATTTCTGCCAGTTCCAGTAAGTTCGGTCTAAAGCGTTTGTTCTTCCTATAACTTACTCCGCGCACGCCCTGACAGTTTTTAAGGCGATAATTACAAGAAGAAGCTCAGATAAAATTTCCCAGGAAAAGTGAAAAAATGGTAAGCCTATAGCACAGGGAAAGTTTATTTCTGCCAGTTCCAGTAAGTTCGGTCTAAAGCATTTGTTCTTCCTATATCTTACTCCGCGCACGCCCTGACAGTTATTAAGGCGATAAATACAAGAATAGGCTCAGATAAAATTTCCCAGGAAAAGTGAAAAAATGGTAAGCCTATAGCCCAGGGAAAGTTTATTTCTGCCAGTTCCAGTAAGTTCGGTGTAAATCGTTTGTTCTTCCTATAACTTACTCCGCGCACGCCCTGACAGTTTTTAAGGCGATAAATACAAGAAAAGGCTCAGATAAATTTTCCCAGGAAAAGTGAAAAAATGGTAAGCCTATAGCCCAGGGAAAGTTTATTTCTGCCAGTTCCAGTAAGTTCGGTCTAAAGCGTTTGTTCTTCCTATAACTTACTCCGCGCACGCCCTGACAGTTTTTAAGGCGATAAATACAAGAAGAAGCTCAGATAAAATTTCCCAGGAAAAGTGAAAAAATGGTAAGCCTATAGCCCAGGGAAAGTTTATTTCTGCCAGTTCCAGTAAGTTCGGTCTAAAGCGTTTGTTCTTCCTATACCTTACTCCGCGCACGCCCTGACAGTTTTTAAGGCGATAAATACAAGAAGAAGCTCAGATAAAATTTCCCAGGAAAAGTGAAAAAATGGTAAGCCTATAGCCCAGGGAAAGTTTATTTCTGCCAGTTCCAGTAAGTTCGGTCTAAAGCGTTTGTTCTTCCTATAACTTACTTCGCGCACGCCCTGACAGTTATTAAGGCGATAAATACAAGAAGAAGCTCAGATAAATTTTCCCAGGAAAATTGAAAAAATGGTAAGCCTATAGCCCAGCCAGGGAAAGTTTATTTCTGCCAGTTCCAGTAAGTTCGGTCTAAAGCGTTTGTTCTTCCTCTACTTTACTTTCCGCGCACGTTCTGACAATTATTAAGACGATAAATACAAGAATAAGCTCAGATAAATTTTCCCATGAAAAGTGAAAAAATGGCAAGCCTATAGACCAGGTAAAGTTTATTTCTGCCAGTTCCAGTAAGTTCGGTCTAAAGCATTTGTTCTTTCTATAACTTACTCCGCGCACGCCCTGACAGTTATTAAGGCGATAAATACAAGAATAGGCTCAGATAAATTTTCCCAGGAAAAGTGAAAACATGGTAAGCCTATAGCCCAGGGAATGTTTATTTCTGCCAGTTCCAGTAAGTTCGGTCTAAAGCGTTTGTTCTTCCTATAACTTACTCCGCGCACGCCCTGACAGTTTTTAACGCGATAAATACAAGAAGAAGCTCAGATAAAATTTCCCAGGAAAAGTGAAAAAATGGTAAGCCTATAGCCCAGGGAAAGTTTATTTCTGCCAGTTCCAGTATGTTCGGCCTAAAGCGTTTGTTCTTCCTATAACTTACTCCGCGCACGCCCTGACAGTTTTTAAGGCGATAAATACAAGAAGAAGCTCAGATAAAATTTCCCAGGAAAAGTGAAAAAATGGTAAGCCTATAGCCCAGGGAAAGTTTATTTCTGCCAGTTCCAGTAAGTTCGGTCTAAAGCGTTTGTTCTTCCTATACCTTACTCCGCGCACGCCCTGACAGTTTTTAAGGCGATAAATACAAGAAGAAGCTCAGATAAAATTTCCCAGGAAAAGTGAAAAAATGGTAAGCCTATAGCCCAGGGAAAGTTTATTTCTGCCAGTTCCAGTAAGTTCGGTCTAAAGCATTTGTTCTTCCTATAACTTACTCCGCGCACGCCCTGACAGTTTTTAAGGCGATAATTACAAGAAGAAGCTGAGATAAAATTTCCCAGGAAAAGTGAAAAAATGGTAAGCCTATAGCACAGGGAAAGTTTATTTCTGCCAGTTCCAGTAAGTTCGGTCTAAAGCATTTGTTCTTCCTATATCTTACTCCGCGCACGCCCTGACAGTTTTTAAGGCGATAAATACAAGAATAGGCTCAGATAAAATTTCCCAGGAAAAGTGAAAAAATGGTAAGCCTATAGCCCAGGGAAAGTTTATTTCTGCCAGTTCCAGTAAGTTCGGTCTAAATCGTTTATTCTTCCTATACCTTCCTCCGCGGACGCCCTGACAGTTTTTAAGGCGATAAATACAAGAATAGGCTCAGATAAATTTTCCCAGGAAAAGTGAAAAAATGGTAAGCCTATAGCCCAGGGAAAGTTTATTTCTGCCAGTTCCAGTAAGTTCGGTCTAAAGCATTTGTTCTTCCTATAACTTACTCCGCGCACGCCCTGACAGTTTTTAAGGCGATAAATACAAGAAGAAGCTCAGATAAAATTTCCCAGGAAAAGTGAAAAAATGGTAAGCCTATAGCCCAGGGAAAGTTTATTTCTGCCAGTTCCAGTAAGTTCGGTCTAAAGCATTTGTTCTTCCTATATCTTACTCCGCGCACGCCCTGACAGTTTTTAAGGCGATAAATACAAGAATAGGCTCAGATAAATTTTCCCAGGAAAAGTGAAAAAATGGTAAGCCTATAGCCCAGGGAAAGTTTATTTCTGCCAGTTCCAGTAAGTTCGGTCTAAATCGTTTGTTCTTCCTATAACTTACTCCGCGCACGCCCTGACAGTTTTTAAGGCGATAAATACAAGAATAGGCTCAGATAAATTTTCCCAGGAAAAGTGAAAAAATGGTAAGCCTATAGCCCAGGGAAAGTTTATTTCTGCCAGTTCCAGTAAGTACGGTCTAAAGCGTTTGTTCTTTCTATAACTTACTCCGCGCACGCCCTGACAGTTTTTAAGGCGATAAATACAAGAATAGGCTCAGATAAATTTTCCCAGGAAAAGTGAAAAAATGGTAAGCCTATAGCCCAGGGAAAGTTTATTTCTGCCAGTTCCAGTAAGTTCGGTCTAAAGCATTTGTTCTTCCTATAACTTACTCCGCGCACGCCCTGACAGTTAATAAGGCGATAAACACAAGAATAAGCTCAGATAAATTTTCCCAGGAAAAGTGAAAAAATGGTAAGCCTATAGCCCAGGGAAAGTTTATTTCTGCCAGTTCCAGTAAGTTCGGTCTAAAGCATTTGTTCTTCCTATAACTTACTCCGCGCACGCCCTGACAGTTAATAAGGCGATAAACACAAGAATAAGCTCAGATAAATTTTCCCAGGAAAAGTGAAAAAATGGTAAGCCTATAGCCCAGGGAAAGTTTATTTCTGCCAGTTCCAGTAAGTTCGGTCTAAATCGTTTGTTCTTCCTATAACTTACTCCGCGCACGCCCTGACAGTTTTTAAGGCGATAAATACAAGAATAGGCTCAGATAAATTTTCCAAGGAAAAGTGAAAAAATGGTAAGCCTATAGCCCAGGGAAAGTTTATTTCTGCCAGTTCCAGTAAGTTCCGTCTTAAGCGTTTGTTCTTCCTATAACTTACTCCGCGCACGCCCTGACAGTTTTTAAGGCGATAAATACAAGAAGAAGCTCAGATAAATTTTCCCAGGAAAAGTGAAAAAATGGTAAGCCTATAGCCCAGGGAAAGTTTATTTCTGCCAGTTCCAGTAAGTTCGGTCTAAAGCATTTGTTCTTCCTATAACTTACTCCGCGCACGCCCTGACAGTTTTTAAGGCGATAAATACAAGAATAGGCTCAGATAAATTTTCCCAGGAAAAGTGAAAAAATGGTAAGCCTATAGCCCAGGGAAAGTTTATTTCTGCCAGTTCCAGTAAGTTCGGTCTAAATCGTTTGTTCTTCCTATAACTTACTCCGCGCACGCCCTGACAGTTTTTAAGGCGATAAATACAAGAATAGGCTCAGATAAATTTTCCCGGGAAAAGTGAAAAAATGGTAAGCCTATAGCCCAGGGAAAGTTTATTTCTGCCAGTTCCAGTAAGTTCGGTCTAAATCGTTTATTCTTCCTATACCTTCCTCCGCGGACGCCCTGACAGTTTTTAAGGCGATAAATACAAGAATAGGCTCAGATAAATTTTCCCAGGAAAAGTGAAAAAATGGTAAGCCTATAGCCCAGGGAAAGTTTATTTCTGCCAGTTCCAGTAAGTTCGGTCTAAAGCATTTGTTCTTCCTATAACTTACTCCGCGCACGCCCTGACAGTTTTTAAGGCGATAAATACAAGAAGAAGCTCAGATAAAATTTCCCAGGAAAAGTGAAAAAATGGTAAGCCTATAGCCCAGGGAAAGTTTATTTCTGCCAGTTCCAGTAAGTTCGGTCTAAAGCATTTGTTCTTCCTATATCTTACTCCGCGCACGCCCTGACAGTTTTTAAGGCGATAAATACAAGAATAGGCTCAGATAAATTTTCCCAGGAAAAGTGAAAAAATGGTAAGCCTATAGCCCAGGGAAAGTTTATTTCTGCCAGTTCCAGTAAGTTCGGTCTAAATCGTTTGTTCTTCCTATAACTTACTCCGCGCACGCCCTGACAGTTTTTAAGGCGATAAATACAAGAATAGGCTCAGATAAATTTTCCCAGGAAAAGTGAAAAAATGGTAAGCCTATAGCCCAGGGAAAGTTTATTTCTGCCAGTTCCAGTAAGTTCGGTCTAAAGCGTTTGTTCTTTCTATAACTTACTCCGCGCACGCCCTGACAGTTTTTAAGGCGATAAATACAAGAATAGGCTCAGATAAATTTTCCCAGGAAAAGTGAAAAAATGGTAAGCCTATAGCCCAGGGAAAGTTTATTTCTGCCAGTTCCAGTAAGTTCGGTCTAAAGCATTTGTTCTTCCTATAACTTACTCCGCGCACGCCCTGACAGTTAATAAGGCGATAAACACAAGAATAAGCTCAGATAAATTTTCCCAGGAAAAGTGAAAAAATGGTAAGCCTATAGCCCAGGGAAAGTTTATTTCTGCCAGTTCCAGTAAGTTCGGTCTAAAGCATTTGTTCTTCCTATAACTTACTCCGCGCACGCCCTGACAGTTAATAAGGCGATAAACACAAGAATAAGCTCAGATAAATTTTCCCAGGAAAAGTGAAAAAATGGTAAGCCTATAGCCCAGGGAAAGTTTATTTCTGCCAGTTCCAGTAAGTTCGGTCTAAATCGTTTGTTCTTCCTATAACTTACTCCGCGCACGCCCTGACAGTTTTTAAGGCGATAAATACAAGAATAGGCTCAGATAAATTTTCCAAGGAAAAGTGAAAAAATGGTAAGCCTATAGCCCAGGGAAAGTTTATTTCTGCCAGTTCCAGTAAGTTCCGTCTTAAGCGTTTGTTCTTCCTATAACTTACTCCGCGCACGCCCTGACAGTTTTTAAGGCGATAAATACAAGAAGAAGCTCAGATAAATTTTCCCAGGAAAAGTGAAAAAATGGTAAGCCTATAGCCCAGGGAAAGTTTATTTCTGCCAGTTCCAGTAAGTTCGGTCTAAAGCATTTGTTCTTCCTATAACTTACTCCGCGCACGCCCTGACAGTTTTTAAGGCGATAAATACAAGAATAGGCTCAGATAAATTTTCCCAGGAAAAGTGAAAAAATGGTAAGCCTATAGCCCAGGGAAAGTTTATTTCTGCCAGTTCCAGTAAGTTCGGTCTAAATCGTTTGTTCTTCCTATAACTTACTCCGCGCACGCCCTGACAGTTTTTAAGGCGATAAATACAAGAATAGGCTCAGATAAATTTTCCCGGGAAAAGTGAAAAAATGGTAAGCCTATAGCCCAGGGAAAGTTTATTTCTGCCAGTTCCAGTAAGTTCGGTCTAAAGCGTTTGTTCTTTCTATAACTTACTCCGCGCACGCCCTGACAGTTTTTAAGGCGATAAATACAAGAATAGGCTCAGATAAATTTTCCCAGGAAAAGTGAAAAAATGGTAAGCCTATAGCCCAGGGAAAGTTTATTTCTGCCAGTTCCAGTAAGTTCGGTCTAAAGCATTTGTTCTTCCTATAACTTACTCCGCGCACGCCCTGACAGTTAATAAGGCGATAAACACAAGAATAAGCTCAGATAAATTATCCCAGGAAAAGTGAAAAAATGGTAAGCCTATAGCCCAGGGAAAGTTTATTTCTGCCAGTTCCAGTAAGTTCGGTCTAAAGCGTTTGTTCTTCCTATAACTTACTCCGCGCACGCCCTGACAGTTTTTAAGGCGATAAATACAAGAAGAAGCTCAGATAAAATTTCCCAGGAAAAGTGAAAAAATGGTAAGCCTATAGCCCAGGGAAAGTTTATTTCTGCCAGTTCCAGTAAGTTCGGTCTAAAGCATTTGTTCTTCCTATAACTTACTCCGCGCACGCCCTGACAGTTTTTAAGGCGATAATTACAAGAAGAAGCTCAGATAAAATTTCCCAGGAAAAGTGAAAAAATGGTAAGCCTATAGCACAGGGAAAGTTTATTTCTGCCAGTTCCAGTAAGTTCGGTCTAAAGCATTTGTTCTTCCTATATCTTACTCCGCGCACGCCCTGACAGGTATTAAGGCGATAAATACAAGAATAGGCTCAGATAAAATTTCCCAGGAAAAGTGAAAAAATGGTAAGCCTATAGCCCAGGGAAAGTTTATTTCTGCCAGTTCCAGTAAGTTCGGTGTAAATCGTTTGTTCTTCCTATAACTTACTCCGCGCACGCCCTGACAGTTTTTAAGGCGATAAATACAAGAATAGGCTGAGATAAATTTTCCCAGGAAAAGTGAAAAAATGGTAAGCCTATAGCCCAGGGAAAGTTTATTTCTGCCAGTTCCAGTAAGTTCGGTCTAAAGCATTTGTTCTTCCTATATCTTACTCCGCGCACGCCCTGACAGTTATTAAGGCGATAAATACAAGAATAGGCTCAGATAAAATTTCCCAGGAAAAGTGAAAAAATGGTAAGCCTATAGCCCAGGGAAAGTTTATTTCTGCCAGTTCCAGTAAGTTCGGTCTAAAGCATTTGTTCTTCCTCTATCTTACTCCGCGCACGCCCTGACAGTTATTAAGGCGATAAATACAAGAATAGGCTCAGATAAAATTTCCCAGGAAAAGTGAAAAAATGGTAAGCCTATAACCCAGGGAAGGTTTATTTCTGCCAGTTCCAGTAAGTTCGGTCTAAAGCATTTGTTCTTCCTATATCTTACTCCGCGCACGCCCTGACAGTTATTAAGGCGATAAATACAAGAATAGGCTCAGATAAAATTTCCCAGGAAAAGTGAAAAAATGGTAAGCCTATAGCCCAGTGAAAGTTTATTTCTGCCAGTTCCAGTAAGTTCGGTCTAAAGCATTTGTTCTTCCTATATCTTACTCCGCGCACGCCCTGACAGTTATTAAGGCGATAAATACAAGAATAGGCTCAGATAAAATTTCCCAGGAAAAGTGAAAAAATGGTAAGCCTATAGCCCAGGGAAAGTTTATTTCTGCCAGTTCCAGTAAGTTCGGTCTAAAGCGTTTGTTCTTCCTATAACTTACTCCGCGCACGCCCTGACAGTTTTTAAGGCGATAAATACAAGAATAGGCTCAGATAAATTTTCCCAGGAAAAGTGAAAAAATGGTAAGCCTATAGCCCAGGGAAAGTTTATTTCTGCCAGTTCCAGTAAGTTCGGTCTAAAGCATTTGTTCTTCCTATATCTTACTCCGCGCACGCCCTGACAGTTATTAAGGCGATAAATACAAGAATAGGCTCAGATAAAATTTCCCAGGAAAAGTGAAAAAATGGTAAGCCTATAGCCCAGGGAAAGTTTATTTCTGCCAGTTCCAGTAAGTTCGGTGTAAATCGTTTGTTCTTCCTATAACTTACTCCGCGCACGCCCTGACAGTTTTTAAGGCGATAAATACAAGAAGAAGCTCAGATAAATTTTCCCAGGAAAAGTGAAAAAATGGTAAGCCTATAGCCCAGGGAAAGTTTATTTCTGCCAGTTCCAGTAAGTTCGGTGTAAATCGTTTGTTCTTCCTATAACTTACTCCGCGCACGCCCTGACAGTTATGAAGGCGATAAATACAAGAATAAGCTCAGATAAAGTTTCCCAGGAAAAGTGAAAAAATAGTAAGCCTATAGCCCAGGGAAAGTTTATTTCTTCCAGTTCCAGTAAGTTCCGTCTAAAGCGTTTGTTCTTCCTATAACTTACTCCGCGCACGGCCTGACAGTTATTAAGGCGATAAATACAAGAATAGGCTCAGATAAATTTTCCCAGGAAAAGTTAAAAAATGGTAAGCCTATAGCCCAGGGAAAGTTTATTTCTGCCAGTTCCAGTAAGTTCGGTCTAAAGCGTTCGTTCTTCCTCTACTTTACTTTCCCCGCACGTTCTGACAGTTATTAAGGCGATAAATACAAGAATAAGCTCAGATAAATTTTCCCAGGAAAAGTGAAAAAATGGCAAGCCTATAGCCCAGGGAAAGTTTATTTCTGCCAGTTCCAGTAAGTTCGGTCTAAAGCGTTTGTTCTTCCTATAACTTACTTCGCGCACGCCCTGACAGTTATTAAGGCGATAAATACAAGAAGAAGCTCAGATAAATTTTCCCAGGAAAATTGAAAAAATGGTAAGCCTATAGCCCAGCCAGGGAAAGTTTATTTCTGCCAGTTCCAGTAAGTTCGGTCTAAAGCGTTTGTTCTTCCTCTACTTTACTTTCCGCGCACGTTCTGACAATTATTAAGACGATAAATACAAGAATAAGCTCAGATAAATTTTCCCAGGAAAAGTGAAAAAATGGCGAGCCTATAGACCAGGTAAAGTTTATTTCTGCCAGTTCCAGTAAGTTCGGTCTAAAGCATTTGTTCTTTCTATAACTTACTCCGCGCACGCCCTGACAGTTATTAAGGCGATAAATACAAGAATAGGCTCAGATAAATTTTCCCAGGAAAAGTGAAAACATGGTAAGCCTATAGCCCAGGGAAAGTTTATTTCTGCCAGTTCCAGTGAGTTCGGTCTAAAGCGTTTGTTCTTCCTATAACTTACTCCGCGCACGCCCTGACAGTTTTTAAGGCGATAAATACAAGAAGAAGCTCAGATAAAATTTCCCAGGAAAAGTGAAAAAATGGTAAGCCTATAGCCCAGGGAAAGTTTATTTCTGCCAGTTCCAGTAAGTTCGGTCTAAAGCGTTTGTTCTTCCTATAACTTACTCCGCGCACGCCCTGACAGTTTTTAAGGCGATAAATACAAGAAGAAGCTCAGATAAAATTTCCCAGGAAAAGTGAAAAAATGGTAAGCCTATAGCCCAGGGAAAGTTTATTTCTGCCAGTTCCAGTAAGTTCGGTCTAAAGCATTTGTTCTTCCTATAACTTACTCCGCGCACGCCCTGACAGTTTTTAAGGCGATAATTACAAGAAGAAGCTCAGATAAAATTTCCCAGGAAAAGTGAAAAAATGGTAAGCCTATAGCACAGGGAAAGTTTATTTCTGCCAGTTCCAGTAAGTTCGGTCTAAAGCATTTGTTCTTCCTATATCTTACTCCGCGCACGCCCTGACAGTTATTAAGGCGATAAATACAAGAATAGGCTCAGATAAAATTTCCCAGGAAAAGTGAAAAAATGGTAAGCCTATAGCCCAGGGAAAGTTTATTTCTGCCAGTTCCAGTAAGTTTGGTCTAAATCGTTTGTTCTTCCTATAACTTACTCCGTGCACGCCCTGACAGTTTTTAAGGCGATAAATACAAGAATAGGCTCAGATAAATTTTCCCAGGAAAAGTGAAAAAATGGTAAGCCTATAGCCCAGGGAAAGTTTATTTCTGCCAGTTCCAGTAAGTTCGGTCTAAATCGTTTGTTCTTCCTATAACTTACTCCGCGCACGCCCTGACAGTTTTTAAGGCGATAAATACAAGAAGAAGCTCAGATAAATTTTCCCAGGAAAAGTGAAAAAATGGTAAGCCTATAGCCCAGGGAAAGTTTATTTCTGCCAGTTCCAGTAAGTTCGGTCTAAAGCATTTGTTCTTCCTATATCTTACTCCGCGCACGCCCTGACAGTTATTAAGGCGATAAATACAAGAATAGGCTCAGATAAAATTTTCCAGGAAAAGTGAAAAAATGGTAAGCCTATAGCCCAGTGAAAGTTTATTTCTGCCAGCTCCAGTAAGTTTGGTCTAAAGCGTTTGTTCTTCCTATAACTTACTCCGCGCACGCCCTGACAGTTATGAAGGCGATAAATACAAGAATAAGCTCAGATAAAGTTTCCTAGGAAAAGTGAAAAAATAGTAAGCCTATAGCCCAGGGAAAGTTTATTTCTTCCAGTTCCAGTAAGTTCCGTCTAAAGCGTTTGTTCTTCCTATAACTTACTCCGCGCACGGCCTGACAGTTATTAAGGCGATAAATACAAGAATAGGCTCAGATAAATTTTCCCAGGAAAAGTGAAAAAATGCTAAGCCTATAGCCCAGGGAAAGTTTATTTCTGCCAGTTCCAGTAAGTTCGGTCTAAAGCGTTTGTTCTTCCTATATCTTACTCCGCGCACGCCCTGACAGTTATTAAGGCTATAAATACAAGAATAGGCTCAGATAAAATTTCCCAGGAAAAGTGAAAAAATGGTAAGCCTATAGCCCAGGGAAAGTTTATTTCTGCGAGTTCCAGTAAGTTCGGTCTAAAGCATTTGTTCTTCCTATAACTTACTCCGCGCACGCCCTGACAGTTATTAAGGCGATAAATACAAGAATAGGCTCAGATAAATTTTCCAAGGAAAAGTGAAAAAATGGTAAGCCTATAGCCCAGGGAAAGTTTATTTCTGCCAGTTCCAGTAAGTTCCGTCTAAAGCGTTTGTTCTTCCTATAACTTACTCCGCGCACGCCCTGACAGTTTTTAAGGCGATAAATACAAGAAGAAGCTCAGATAAATTTTCCCAGGAAAAGTGAAAAAATGGTAAGCCTATAGCCCAGGGAAAGTTTATTTCTGCCAGTTCCAGTAAGTTCGGTCTAAATCGTTTGTTCTTCCTATAACTTACTCCGCGCACGCCCTGACAGTTTTTAAGGCGATAAATACAAGAAGAAGCTCAGATAAATTTTCCCAGGAAAAGTGAAAAAATGGTAAGCCTATAGCCCAGGGAAAGTTTATTTCTGCCAGTTCCAGTAAGTTCGGTCTAAAGCATTTGTTCTTCCTATATCTTACTCCGCGCACGCCCTGACAGTTATTAAGGCGATAAATACAAGAATAGGCTCAGATAAAATTTCCCAGGAAAAGTGAAAAAATGGTAAGCCTATAGCCCAGTGAAAGTTTATTTCTGCCAGTTCCAGTGTGTTTGGTCTAAAGCGTTTGTTCTTCCTATAACTTACTCCGCGCACGCCCTGACAGTTATGAAGGCGATAAATACAAGAATAAGCTCAGATAAAGTTTCCCAGGAAAAGTGAAAAAAAAGTAAGCCTATAGCCCAGGGAAAGTTTATTTCTTCCAGTTCCAGTAAGTTCCGTCTAAAGCGTTTGTTCTTCCTATAACTTACTCCGCGCACGGCCTGACAGTTATTAAGGCGATAAATACAAGAATAGGCTCAGATAAATTTTCCCAGGAAAAGTGAAAAAATGGTAAGCCTATAGCCCAGGGAAAGTTTATTTCTGCCAGTTCCAGTAAGTTCGGTCTAAAGCGTTTGTTCTTCCTATAACTTACTCCGCGCACGCCCTGACAGTTTTTAAGGCGATAAATACAAGAAGAAGCTCAGATAAATTTTCCCAGGAAAAGTGAAAAAATGGTAAGCCTATAGCCCAGTGAAAGTTTATTTCTGCCAGTTCCAGTAAGTTCGGTCTAAAGCGTTCGTTCTTCCTCTACTTTACTTTCCCCGCACGTTCTGACAGTTATTAAGGCGATAAATACAAGAATAAGCTCAGATAAACTTTCCCATGAAAAGTGAAAAAATGGCAAGCCTATAGCCCAGGGAAAGTTTATTTCTGCCAGTTCCAGTAAGTTCGGTCTAAAGCGTTTGTTCTTCCTATAACTTACTTCGCGCACGCCCTGACAGTTATTAAGGCGATAAATACAAGAAGAAGCTCAGATAAATTTTCCCAGGAAAAGTGAAAAAATGGTAAGCCTATAGCCCAGCCAGGGAAAGTTTATTTCTGCCAGTTCCAGTAAGTTCGGTCTAAAGCGTTTGTTCTTCCTCTACTTTACTTTCCGCGCACGTTCTGACAATTATTAAGACGATAAATACAAGAATAAGCTCAGATAAATTTTCCCAGGAAAAGTGAAAAAATGGCGAGCCTATAGACCAGGTAAAGTTTATTTCTGCCAGTTCCAGTAAGTTCGGTCTAAAGCATTTGTTCTTTCTATAACTTACTCCGCGCACGCCCTGACAGTTATTAAGGCGATAAATACAAGAATAGGCTCAGATAAATTTTCCCAGGAAAAGTGAAAACATGGTAAGCCTATAGCCCAGGGAAAGTTTATTTCTGCCAGTTCCAGTAAGTTCGGTCTAAAGCGTTTGTTCTTCCTCTACTTTACTTTCCGTGCACGCTCTGACAGTTATTAAGGCGATAAATACAAGAATAAGCTCAGATAAATTTTCCCAGGAAAAGTGAAAAAATGGCAAGCCGATAGCCCAGGGAAAGTTTATTTCTGCCAGTTCCAGTAAGTTCGGTCTAAAGCGTTTGTTCTTCCTATAACTTACTCCGCGCACGCCCTGACAGTTATTAAGGCGATAAATACAAGAAGAAGCTCAGATAAAATTTCCCAGGAAAAGTGAAAAAATGGTAAGCCTATTGCCCAGGGAAAGTTTATTTCTGCCAGTTCCAGTAAGTTCGGTCTAAAGCATTTGTTCTTCCTATAACTTACTCCGCGCACGCCCTGACAGTTTTTAAGGCGATAATTACAAGAAGAAGTTCAGATAAAATTTCCCAGGAAAAGTGAAAAAATGGTAAGCCTATAGCCCAGGGAAAGTTTATTTCTGCCAGTTCCAGTAAGTTCGGTCTAAAGCATTTGTTCTTCCTATAACTTACTCCGCGCACGCCCTGATAGTTTTTAAGGCGATAATTACAAGAAGAAGCTGAGATAAAATTTCCCAGGAAAAGTGAAAAAATGGTAAGCCTATAGCACAGGGAAAGTTTATTTCTGCCAGTTCCAGTAAGTTCGGTCTAAATCGTTTGTTCTTCCTCTACTTTACTTTCCGCGCACGCTCTGACAGTTATTAAGGCGATAAATACAAGAATAAGCTCAGATAAATTTTCCCAGGAAAAGTGAAAAAATGGCAAGCCTATAGTCCAGGGAAAGTTTATTTCTGCCAGTTCCAGTAAGTTCGGTCTAAAGCGTTTGTTCTTCCTATATCTTACTCCGCGCACGCCCTGACAGTTATTAAGGCGATAAATACAAGAATAGGCTCAGATAAAATTTCCCAGGAAAAGTGAAAAAATGGTAAGCCTATAGCCCAGGGAAAGTTTATTTCTGCCAGTTCCAGTAAGTTCCGTCTAAAGCGTTTGTTCTTCCTATAACTTACTCCGCGCACGCCCTGACAGTTTTTAAGGCGATAAATACAAGAAGAAGCTCAGATAAATTTTCCCAGGAAAAGTGAAAAAATGGTAAGCCTATAGCCCAGGGAAAGTTTATTTCTGCCAGTTCCAGTAAGTTCGGTCTAAATCGTTTGTTCTTCCTATAACTTACTCCGCGCACGCCCTGACAGTTTTTAAGGCGATAAATACAAGAAGAAGCTCAGATAAATTTTCCCAGGAAAAGTGAAAAAATGGTAAGCCTATAGCCCAGGGAAAGTTTATTTCTGCCAGTTCCAGTAAGTTCGGTCTAAAGCATTTGTTCTTCCTATATCTTACTCCGCGCACGCCCTGACAGTTATTAAGGCGATAAATACAAGAATAGGCTCAGATAAAATTTCCCAGGAAAAGTGAAAAAATGGTAAGCCTATAGCCCAGTGAAAGTTTATTTCTGCCAGTTCCAGTAAGTTTGGTCTAAAGCGTTTGTTCTTCCTATAACTTACTCCGCGCACGCCCTGACAGTTATGAAGGCGATAAATACAAGAATAAGCTCAGATAAAGTTTCCCAGGAAAAGTGAAAAAAAAGTAAGCCTATAGCCCAGGGAAAGTTTATTTCTTCCAGTTCCAGTAAGTTCCGTCTAAAGCGTTTGTTCTTCCTATAACTTACTCCGCGCACGGCCTGACAGTTATTAAGGCGATAAATACAAGAATAGGCTCAGATAAATTTTCCCAGGAAAAGTGAAAAAATGGTAAGCCTATAGCCCAGGGAAAGTTTATTTCTGCCAGTTCCAGTAAGTTCGGTCTAAAGCGTTTGTTCTTCCTATAACTTACTCCGCGCACGCCCTGACAGTTTTTAAGGCGATAAATACAAGAAGAAGCTCAGATAAATTTTCCCAGGAAAAGTGAAAAAATGGTAAGCCTATAGCCCAGTGAAAGTTTATTTCTGCCAGTTCCAGTAAGTTCGGTCTAAAGCGTTCGTTCTTCCGCTACTTTACTTTCCCCGCACGTTCTGACAGTTATTAAGGCGATAAATACAAGAATAAGGTCAGATAAATTTTCCCATGAAAAGTGAAAAAATGGCAAGCCTATAGCCCAGGGAAAGTTTATTTCTGCCAGTTCCAGTAAGTTCGGTCTAAAGCGTTTGTTCTTCCTATAACTTACTCCGCGCACGCCCTGACAGTTTTTAAGGCGATAATTACAAGAAGAAGCTCAGATAAAATTTCCCAGGAAAAGTGAAAAAATGGTAAGCCTATAGCACAGGGAAAGTTTATTTCTGCCAGTTCCAGTAAGTTCGGTCTAAAGCATTTGTTCTTCCTATATCTTACTCCGCGCACGCCCTGACAGTTATTAAGGCGATAAATACAAGAATAGGCTCAGATAAAATTTCCCAGGAAAAGTGAAAAAATGGTAAGCCTATAGCCCAGGGAAAGTTTATTTCTGCCAGTTCCAGTAAGTTCGGTGTAAATCGTTTGTTCTTCCTATAACTTACTCCGCGCACGCCCTGACAGTTTTTAAGGCGATAAATACAAGAAAAGGCTCAGATAAATTTTCCCAGGAAAAGTGAAAAAATGGTAAGCCTATAGCCCAGGGAAAGTTTATTTCTGCCAGTTCCAGTAAGTTCGGTCTAAAGCGTTTGTTCTTCCTATAACTTACTCCGCGCACGCCCTGACAGTTTTTAAGGCGATAAATACAAGAAGAAGCTCAGATAAAATTTCCCAGGAAAAGTGAAAAAATGGTAAGCCTATAGCCCAGGGAAAGTTTATTTCTGCCAGTTCCAGTAAGTTCGGTCTAAAGCGTTTGTTCTTCCTATACCTTACTCCGCGCACGCCCTGACAGTTTTTAAGGCGATAAATACAAGAAGAAGCTCAGATAAAATTTCCCAGGAAAAGTGAAAAAATGGTAAGCCTATAGCCCAGGGAAAGTTTATTTCTGCCAGTTCCAGTAAGTTCGGTCTAAAGCGTTTGTTCTTCCTATAACTTACTTCGCGCACGCCCTGACAGTTATTAAGGCGATAAATACAAGAAGAAGCTCAGATAAATTTTCCCAGGAAAATTGAAAAAATGGTAAGCCTATAGCCCAGCCAGGGAAAGTTTATTTCTGCCAGTTCCAGTAAGTTCGGTCTAAAGCGTTTGTTCTTCCTCTACTTTACTTTCCGCGCACGTTCTGACAATTATTAAGACGATAAATACAAGAATAAGCTCAGATAAATTTTCCCATGAAAAGTGAAAAAATGGCAAGCCTATAGACCAGGTAAAGTTTATTTCTGCCAGTTCCAGTAAGTTCGGTCTAAAGCATTTGTTCTTTCTATAACTTACTCCGCGCACGCCCTGACAGTTATTAAGGCGATAAATACAAGAATAGGCTCAGATAAATTTTCCCAGGAAAAGTGAAAACATGGTAAGCCTATAGCCCAGGGAATGTTTATTTCAGCCAGTTCCAGTAAGTTCGGTCTAAAGCGTTTGTTCTTCCTATAACTTACTCCGCGCACGCCCTGACAGTTTTTAACGCGATAAATACAAGAAGAAGCTCAGATAAAATTTCCCAGGAAAAGTGAAAAAATGGTAAGCCTATAGCCCAGGGAAAGTTTATTTCTGCCAGTTCCAGTAAGTTCGGTCTAAAGCGTTTGTTCTTCCTATAACTTACTCCGCGCACGCCCTGACAGTTTTTAAGGCGATAAATACAAGAAGAAGCTCAGATAAAATTTCCCAGGAAAAGTGAAAAAATGGTAAGCCTATAGCCCAGGGAAAGTTTATTTCTGCCAGTTCCAGTAAGTTCGGTCTAAAGCGTTTGTTCTTCCTATACCTTACTCCGCGCACGCCCTGACAGTTTTTAAGGCGATAAATACAAGAAGAAGCTCAGATAAAATTTCCCAGGAAAAGTGAAAAAATGGTAAGCCTATAGCCCAGGGAAAGTTTATTTCTGCCAGTTCCAGTAAGTTCGGTCTAAAGCATTTGTTCTTCCTATAACTTACTCCGCGCACGCCCTGACAGTTTTTAAGGCGATAATTACAAGAAGAAGCTCAGATAAAATTTCCCAGGAAAAGTGAAAAAATGGTAAGCCTATAGCACAGGGAAAGTTTATTTCTGCCAGTTCCAGTAAGTTCGGTCTAAAGCATTTGTTCTTCCTATATCTTACTCCGCGCACGCCCTGACAGTTTTTAAGGCGATAAATACAAGAATAGGCTCAGATAAAATTTCCCAGGAAAAGTGAAAAAATGGTAAGCCTATAGCCCAGGGAAAGTTTATTTCTGCCAGTTCCAGTAAGTTCGGTCTAAATCGTTTGTTCTTCCTATACCTTCCTCCGCGGACGCCCTGACAGTTTTTAAGGCGATAAATACAAGAATAGGCTCAGATAAATTTTCCCAGGAAAAGTGAAAAAATGGTAAGCCTATAGCCCAGGGAAAGTTTATTTCTGCCAGTTCCAGTAAGTTCGGTCTAAAGCATTTGTTCTTCCTATAACTTACTCCGCGCACGCCCTGACAGTTTTTAAGGCGATAAATACAAGAAGAAGCTCAGATAAAATTTCCCAGGAAAAGTGAAAAAATGGTAAGCCTATAGCCCAGGGAAAGTTTATTTCTGCCAGTTCCAGTAAGTTCGGTCTAAAGCATTTGTTCTTCCTATAACTTACTCCGCGCACGCCCTGACAGTTTTTAAGGCGATAAATACAAGAATAGGCTCAGATAAATTTTCCCAGGAAAAGTGAAAAAATGGTAAGCCTATAGCCCAGGGAAAGTTTATTTCTGCCAGTTCCAGTAAGTTCGGTCTAAATCGTTTGTTCTTCCTATAACTTACTCCGCGCACGCCCTGACAGTTTTTAAGGCGATAAATACAAGAATAGGCTCAGATAAATTTTCCCAGGAAAAGTGAAAAAATGGTAAGCCTATAGCCCAGGGAAAGTTTATTTCTGCCAGTTCCAGTAAGTTCGGTCTAAAGCGTTTGTTCTTTCTATAACTTACTCCGCGCACGCCCTGACAGTTTTTAAGGCGATAAATACAAGAATAGGCTCAGATAAATTTTCCCAGGAAAAGTGAAAAAATGGTAAGCCTATAGCCCAGGGAAAGTTTATTTCTGCCAGTTCCAGTAAGTTCGGTCTAAAGCATTTGTTCTTCCTATAACTTACTCCGCGCACGCCCTGACAGTTAATAAGGCGATAAACACAAGAATAAGCTCAGATAAATTTTCCCAGGAAAAGTGAAAAAATGGTAAGCCTATAGCCCAGGGAAAGTTTATTTCTGCCAGTTCCAGTAAGTTCGGTCTAAAGCATTTGTTCTTCCTATAACTTACTCCGCGCACGCCCTGACAGTTAATAAGGCGATAAACACAAGAATAAGCTCAGATAAATTTTCCCAGGAAAAGTGAAAAAATGGTAAGCCTATAGCCCAGGGAAAGTTTATTTCTGCCAGTTCCAGTAAGTTCGGTCTAAATCGTTTGTTCTTCCTACAACTTACTCCGCGCACGCCCTGACAGTTTTTAAGGCGATAAATACAAGAATAGGCTCAGATAAATTTTCCAAGGAAAAGTGAAAAAATGGTAAGCCTATAGCCCAGGGAAAGTTTATTTCTGCCAGTTCCAGTAAGTTCCGTCTTAAGCGTTTGTTCTTCCTATAACTTACTCCGCGCACGCCCTGACAGTTTTTAAGGCGATAAATACAAGAAGAAGCTCAGATAAATTTTCCCAGGAAAAGTGAAAAAATGGTAAGCCTATAGCCCAGGGAAAGTTTATTTCTGCCAGTTCCAGTAAGTTCGGTCTAAAGCATTTGTTCTTCCTATAACTTACTCCGCGCACGCCCTGACAGTTTTTAAGGCGATAAATACAAGAATAGGCTCAGATAAATTTTCCCAGGAAAAGTGAAAAAATGGTAAGCCTATAGCCCAGGGAAAGTTTATTTCTGCCAGTTCCAGTAAGTTCGGTCTAAATCGTTTGTTCTTCCTATAACTTACTCCGCGCACGCCCTGACAGTTTTTAAGGCGATAAATACAAGAATAGGCTCAGATAAATTTTCCCGGGAAAAGTGAAAAAATGGTAAGCCTATAGCCCAGGGAAAGTTTATTTCTGCCAGTTCCAGTAAGTTCGGTCTAAAGCGTTTGTTCTTTCTATAACTTACTCCGCGCACGCCCTGACAGTTTTTAAGGCGATAAATACAAGAATAGGCTCAGATAAATTTTCCCAGGAAAAGTGAAAAAATGGTAAGCCTATAGCCCAGGGAAAGTTTATTTCTGCCAGTTCCAGTAAGTTCGGTCTAAAGCATTTGTTCTTCCTATAACTTACTCCGCGCACGCCCTGACAGTTTTTAAGGCGATAAATACAAGAATAGGCTCAGATAAATTTTCCCAGGAAAAGTGAAAAAATGGTAAGCCTATAGCCCAGGGAAAGTTTATTTCTGCCATTTCCAGTAAGTTCGGTCTAAAGCATTTGTTCTTCCTATAACTTACTCCGCGCACGCCCTGACAGTTAATAAGGCGATAAACACAAGAATAAGCTCAGATAAATTATCCCAGGAAAAGTGAAAAAATGGTGAGCCTATAGCCCAGGGAAAGTTTATTTCTGCCAGTTCCAGTAAGTTCGGTCTAAAGCGTTTGTTCTTCCTATAACTTACTCCGCGCACGCCCTGACAGTTTTTAAGGCGATAAATACAAGAAGAAGCTCAGATAAAATTTCCCAGGAAAAGTGAAAAAATGGTAAGCCTATAGCCCAGGGAAAGTTTATTTCTGCCAGTTCCAGTAAGTTCGGTCTAAAGCATTTGTTCTTCCTATAACTTACTCCGCGCACGCCCTGACAGTTTTTAAGGCGATAATTACAAGAAGAAGCTCAGATAAAATTTCCCAGGAAAAGTGAAAAAATGGTAAGCCTATAGCACAGGGAAAGTTTATTTCTGCCAGTTCCAGTAAGTTCGGTCTAAAGCATTTGTTCTTCCTATATCTTACTCCGCGCACGCCCTGACAGGTATTAAGGCGATAAATACAAGAATAGGCTCAGATAAAATTTCCCAGGAAAAGTGAAAAAATGGTAAGCCTATAGCCCAGGGAAAGTTTATTTCTGCCAGTTCCAGTAAGTTCGGTGTAAATCGTTTGTTCTTCCTATAACTTACTCCGCGCACGCCCTGACAGTTTTTAAGGCGATAAATACAAGAATAGGCTGAGATAAATTTTCCCAGGAAAAGTGAAAAAATGGTAAGCCTATAGCCCAGGGAAAGTTTATTTCTGCCAGTTCCAGTAAGTTCGGTCTAAAGCATTTGTTCTTCCTATATCTTACTCCGCGCACGCCCTGACAGTTATTAAGGCGATAAATACAAGAATAGGCTCAGATAAAATTTCCCAGGAAAAGTGAAAAAATGGTAAGGCTATAGCCCAGTGAAAGTTTATTTCTGCCAGTTCCAGTAAGTTTGGTCTAAAGCGTTTGTTCTTCCTATAACTTACTCCGCGCACGCCCTGACAGTTTTTAAGGCGATAATTACAAGAAGAAGCTCAGATAAAATTTCCCAGGAAAAGTGAAAAAATGGTAAGCCTATAGCCCAGGGAAAGTTTATTTCTGCCAGTTCCAGTAAGTTCGGTCTAAAGCATTTGTTCTTCCTCTATCTTACTCCGCGCACGCCCTGACAGTTATTAAGGCGATAAATACAAGAATAGGCTCAGATAAAATTTCCCAGGAAAAGTGAAAAAATGGTAAGCCTATAACCCAGGGAAGGTTTATTTCTGCCAGTTCCAGTAAGTTCGGTCTAAAGCATTTGTTCTTCCTATATCTTACTCCGCGCACGCCCTGACAGTTATTAAGGCGATAAATACAAGAATAGGCTCAGATAAAATTTCCCAGGAAAAGTGAAAAAATGGTAAGCCTATAGCCCAGTGAAAGTTTATTTCTGCCAGTTCCAGTAAGTTCGGTCTAAAGCATTTGTTCTTCCTATATCTTACTCCGCGCACGCCCTGACAGTTATTAAGGCGATAAATACAAGAATAGGCTCAGATAAAATTTCCCAGGAAAAGTGAAAAAATGGTAAGCCTATAGCCCAGGGAAAGTTTATTTCTGCCAGTTCCAGTAAGTTCGGTCTAAAGCGTTTGTTCTTCCTATAACTTACTCCGCGCACGCCCTGACAGTTTTTAAGGCGATAATTACAAGAAGAAGCTCAGATAAAATTTCCCAGGAAAAGTGAAAAAATGGTAAGCCTATAGCACAGGGAAAGTTTATTTCTGCCAGTTCCAGTAAGTTCGGTCTAAAGCATTTGTTCTTCCTATATCTTACTCCGCGCACGCCCTGACAGTTATTAAGGCGATAAATACAAGAATAGGCTCAGATAAAATTTCCCAGGAAAAGTGAAAAAATGGTAAGCCTATAGCCCAGGGAAAGTTTATTTCTGCCAGTTCCAGTAAGTTCGGTGTAAATCGTTTGTTCTTCCTATAACTTACTCCGCGCACGCCCTGACAGTTTTTAAGGCGATAAATACAAGAATAGGCTCAGATAAATTTTCCCAGGAAAAGTGAAAAAATGGTAAGCCTATAGCCCAGGGAAAGTTTATTTCTGCCAGTTCCAGTAAGTTCGGTCTAAAGCATTTGTTCTTCCTATATCTTACTCCGCGCACGCCCTGACAGTTATTAAGGCGATAAATACAAGAATAGGCTCAGATAAAATTTCCCAGGAAAAGTGAAAAAATGGTAAGCCTATAGCCCAGGGAAAGTTTATTTCTGCCAGTTCCAGTAAGTTCGGTGTAAATCGTTTGTTCTTCCTATAACTTACTCCGCGCACGCCCTGACAGTTTTTAAGGCGATAAATACAAGAAGAAGCTCAGATAAATTTTCCCAGGAAAAGTGAAAAAATGGTAAGCCTATAGCCCAGGGAAAGTTTATTTCTGCCAGTTCCAGTAAGTTCGGTGTAAATCGTTTGTTCTTCCTATAACTTACTCCGCGCACGCCCTGACAGTTATGAAGGCGATAAATACAAGAATAAGCTCAGATAAAGTTTCCCAGGAAAAGTGAAAAAATAGTAAGCCTATAGCCCAGGGAAAGTTTATTTCTTCCAGTTCCAGTAAGTTCCGTCTAAAGCGTTTGTTCTTCCTATAACTTACTCCGCGCACGGCCTGACAGTTATTAAGGCGATAAATACAAGAATAGGCTCAGATAAATTTTCCCAGGAAAAGTTAAAAAATGGTAAGCCTATAGCCCAGGGAAAGTTTATTTCTGCCAGTTCCAGTAAGTTCGGTCTAAAGCGTTCGTTCTTCCTCTACTTTACTTTCCCCGCACGTTCTGACAGTTATTAAGGCGATAAATACAAGAATAAGCTCAGATAAATTTTCCCAGGAAAAGTGAAAAAATGGCAAGCCTATAGCCCAGGGAAAGTTTATTTCTGCCAGTTCCAGTAAGTTCGGTCTAAAGCGTTTGTTTTTCCTATAACTTACTTCGCGCACGCCCTGACAGTTATTATGGCGATAAATACAAGAAGAAGCTCAGATAAATTTTCCCAGGAAAATTGAAAAAATGGTAAGCCTATAGCCCAGCCAGGGAAAGTTTATTTCTGCCAGTTCCAGTAAGTTCGGTCTAAAGCGTTTGTTCTTCCTCTACTTTACTTTCCGCGCACGTTCTGACAATTATTAAGACGATAAATACAAGAATAAGCTCAGATAAATTTTCCCAGGAAAAGTGAAAAAATGGCGAGCCTATAGACCAGGTAAAGTTTATTTCTGCCAGTTCCAGTAAGTTCGGTCTAAAGCATTTGTTCTTTCTATAACTTACTCCGCGCACGCCCTGACAGTTATTAAGGCGATAAATACAAGAATAGGCTCAGATAAATTTTCCCAGGAAAAGTGAAAACATGGTAAGCCTATAGCCCAGGGAAAGTTTATTTCTGCCAGTTCCAGTAAGTTCGGTCTAAAGCGTTTGTTCTTCCTATAACTTACTCCGCGCACGCCCTGACAGTTTTTAAGGCGATAAATACAAGAAGAAGCTCAGATAAAATTTCCCAGGAAAAGTGAAAAAATGGTAAGCCTATAGCCCAGGGAAAGTTTATTTCTGCCAGTTCCAGTAAGTTCGGTCTAAAGCGTTTGTTCTTCCTATAACTTACTCCGCGCACGCCCTGACAGTTTTTAAGGCGATAAATACAAGAAGAAGCTCAGATAAAATTTCCCAGGAAAAGTGAAAAAATGGTAAGCCTATAGCCCAGGGAAAGTTTATTTCTGCCAGTTCCAGTAAGTTCGGTCTAAAGCATTTGTTCTTCCTATAACTTACTCCGCGCACGCCCTGACAGTTTTTAAGGCGATAATTACAAGAAGAAGCTCAGATAAAATTTCCCAGGAAAAGTGAAAAAATGGTAAGCCTATAGCACAGGGAAAGTTTATTTCTGCCAGTTCCAGTAAGTTCGGTCTAAAGCATTTGTTCTTCCTATATCTTACTCCGCGCACGCCCTGACAGTTATTAAGGCGATAAATACAAGAATAGGCTCAGATAAAATTTCCCAGGAAAAGTGAAAAAATGGTAAGCCTATAGCCCAGTGAAAGTTTATTTCTGCCAGTTCCAGTAAGTTCGGTCTAAAGCATTTGTTCTTCCTATATCTTACTCCGCGCACGCCCTGACAGTTATTAAGGCGATAAATACAAGAATAGGCTCAGATAAAATTTCCCAGGAAAAGTGAAAAAATGGTAAGCCTATAGCCCAGGGAAAGTTTATTTCTGCCAGTTCCAGTAAGTTCGGTCTAAAGCGTTTCTTCTTCCTATAACTTACTCCGCGCACGCCCTGACAGTTTTTAAGGCGATAATTACAAGAAGAAGCTCAGATAAAATTTCCCAGGAAAAGTGAAAAAATGGTAAGCCTATAGCACAGGGAAAGTTTATTTCTGCCAGTTCCAGTAAGTTCGGTCTAAAGCATTTGTTCTTCCTATATCTTACTCCGCGCACGCCCTGACAGTTATTAAGGCGATAAATACAAGAATAGGCTCAGATAAAATTTCCCAGGAAAAGTGAAAAAATGGTAAGCCTATAGCCCAGGGAAAGTTTATTTCTGCCAGTTCCAGTAAGTTCGGTGTAAATCGTTTGTTCTTCCTATAACTTACTCCGCGCACGCCCTGACAGTTTTTAAGGCGATAAATACAAGAATAGGCTCAGATAAATTTTCCCAGGAAAAGTGAAAAAATGGTAAGCCTATAGCCCAGGGAAAGTTTATTTCTGCCAGTTCCAGTAAGTTCGGTCTAAAGCATTTGTTCTTCCTATATCTTACTCCGCGCACGCCCTGACAGTTATTAAGGCGATAAATACAAGAATAGGCTCAGATAAAATTTCCCAGGAAAAGTGAAAAAATGGTAAGCCTATAGCCCAGGGAAAGTTTATTTCTGCCAGTTCCAGTAAGTTCGGTGTAAATCGTTTGTTCTTCCTATAACTTACTCCGCGCACGCCCTGACAGTTTTTAAGGCGATAAATACAAGAAGAAGCTCAGATAAATTTTCCCAGGAAAAGTGAAAAAATGGTAAGCCTATAGCCCAGGGAAAGTTTATTTCTGCCAGTTCCAGTAAGTTCGGTGTAAATCGTTTGTTCTTCCTATAACTTACTCCGCGCACGCCCTGACAGTTATGAAGGCGATAAATACAAGAATAAGCTCAGATAAAGTTTCCCAGGAAAAGTGAAAAAATAGTAAGCCTATAGCCCAGGGAAAGTTTATTTCTTCCAGTTCCAGTAAGTTCCGTCTAAAGCGTTTGTTCTTCCTATAACTTACTCCGCGCACGGCCTGACAGTTATTAAGGCGATAAATACAAGAATAGGCTCAGATAAATTTTCCCAGGAAAAGTTAAAAAATGGTAAGCCTATAGCCCAGGGAAAGTTTATTTCTGCCAGTTCCAGTAAGTTCGGTCTAAAGCGTTCGTTCTTCCTCTACTTTACTTTCCCCGCACGTTCTGACAGTTATTAAGGCGATAAATACAAGAATAAGCTCAGATAAATTTTCCCAGGAAAAGTGAAAAAATGGCAAGCCTATAGCCCAGGGAAAGTTTATTTCTGCCAGTTCCAGTAAGTTCGGTCTAAAGCGTTTGTTTTTCCTATAACTTACTTCGCGCACGCCCTGACAGTTATTATGGCGATAAATACAAGAAGAAGCTCAGATAAATTTTCCCAGGAAAATTGAAAAAATGGTAAGCCTATAGCCCAGCCAGGGAAAGTTTATTTCTGCCAGTTCCAGTAAGTTCGGTCTAAAGCGTTTGTTCTTCCTCTACTTTACTTTCCGCGCACGTTCTGACAATTATTAAGACGATAAATACAAGAATAAGCTCAGATAAATTTTCCCAGGAAAAGTGAAAAAATGGCGAGCCTATAGACCAGGTAAAGTTTATTTCTGCCAGTTCCAGTAAGTTCGGTCTAAAGCATTTGTTCTTTCTATAACTTACTCCGCGCACGCCCTGACAGTTATTAAGGCGATAAATACAAGAATAGGCTCAGATAAATTTTCCCAGGAAAAGTGAAAACATGGTAAGCCTATAGCCCAGGGAAAGTTTATTTCTGCCAGTTCCAGTAAGTTCGGTCTAAAGCGTTTGTTCTTCCTATAACTTACTCCGCGCACGCCCTGACAGTTTTTAAGGCGATAAATACAAGAAGAAGCTCAGATAAAATTTCCCAGGAAAAGTGAAAAAATGGTAAGCCTATAGCCCAGGGAAAGTTTATTTCTGCCAGTTCCAGTAAGTTCGGTCTAAAGCGTTTGTTCTTCCTATAACTTACTCCGCGCACGCCCTGACAGTTTTTAAGGCGATAAATACAAGAAGAAGCTCAGATAAAATTTCCCAGGAAAAGTGAAAAAATGGTAAGCCTATAGCCCAGGGAAAGTTTATTTCTGCCAGTTCCAGTAAGTTCGGTCTAAAGCATTTGTTCTTCCTATAACTTACTCCGCGCACGCCCTGACAGTTTTTAAGGCGATAATTACAAGAAGAAGCTCAGATAAAATTTCCCAGGAAAAGTGAAAAAATGGTAAGCCTATAGCACAGGGAAAGTTTATTTCTGCCAGTTCCAGTAAGTTCGGTCTAAAGCATTTGTTCTTCCTATATCTTACTCCGCGCACGCCCTGACAGTTATTAAGGCGATAAATACAAGAATAGGCTCAGATAAAATTTCCCAGGAAAAGTGAAAAAATGGTAAGCCTATAGCCCAGGGAAAGTTTATTTCTGCCAGTTCCAGTAAGTTTGGTCTAAATCGTTTGTTCTTCCTATACCTTACTCCGCGCACGCCCTGACAGTTTTTAAGGCGATAAATACAAGAATAGGCTCAGATAAATTTTCCCAGGAAAAGTGAAAAAATGGTAAGCCTATAGCCCAGGGAAAGTTTATTTCTGCCAGTTCCAGTAAGTTCGGTCTAAATCGTTTGTTCTTCCTATAACTTACTCCGCGCACGCCCTGACAGTTTTTAAGGCGATAAATACAAGAAGAAGCTCAGATAAATTTTCCCAGGAAAAGTGAAAAAATGGTAAGCCTATAGCCCAGGGAAAGTTTATTTCTGCCAGTTCCAGTAAGTTCGGTCTAAAGCATTTGTTCTTCCTATATCTTACTCCGCGCACGCCCTGACAGTTATTAAGGCGATAAATACAAGAATAGGCTCAGATAAAATTTCCCAGGAAAAGTGAAAAAATGGTAAGCCTATAGCCCAGTGAAAGTTTATTTCTGCCAGTTCCAGTAAGTTTGGTCTAAAGCGTTTGTTCTTCCTATAACTTACTCCGCGCACGCCCTGACAGTTATGAAGGCGATAAATACAAGAATAAGCTCAGATAAAGTTTCCTAGGAAAAGTGAAAAAATAGTAAGCCTATAGCCCAGGGAAAGTTTATTTCTTCCAGTTCCAGTAAGTTCCGTTTAAAGCGTTTGTTCTTCCTATAACTTACTCCGCGCACGGCCTGACAGTTATTAAGGCGATAAATACAAGAATAGGCTCAGATAAATTTTCCCAGGAAAAGTGAAAAAATGCTAAGCCTATAGCCCAGGGAAAGTTTATTTCTGCCAGTTCCAGTAAGTTCGGTCTAAAGCGTTTGTTCTTCCTATATCTTACTCCGCGCACGCCCTGACAGTTATTAAGGCTATAAATACAAGAATAGGCTCAGATAAAATTTCCCAGGAAAAGTGAAAAAATGGTAAGCCTATAGCCCAGGGAAAGTTTATTTCTGCGAGTTCCAGTAAGTTCGGTCTAAAGCATTTGTTCTTCCTATAACTTACTCCGCGCACGCCCTGACAGTTATTAAGGCGATAAATACAAGAATAGGCTCAGATAAATTTTCCAAGGAAAAGTGAAAAAATGGTAAGCCTATAGCCCAGGGAAAGTTTATTTCTGCCAGTTCCAGTAAGTTCCGTCTAAAGCGTTTGTTCTTCCTATAACTTACTCCGCGCACGCCCTGACAGTTTTTAAGGCGATAAATACAAGAAGAAGCTCAGATAAATTTTCCCAGGAAAAGTGAAAAAATGGTAAGCCTATAGCCCAGGGAAAGTTTATTTCTGCCAGTTCCAGTAAGTTCGGTCTAAATCGTTTGTTCTTCCTATAACTTACTCCGCGCACGCCCTGACAGTTTTTAAGGCGATAAATACAAGAAGAAGCTCAGATAAATTTTCCCAGGAAAAGTGAAAAAATGGTAAGCCTATAGCCCAGGGAAAGTTTATTTCTGCCAGTTCCAGTAAGTTCGGTCTAAAGCATTTGTTCTTCCTATATCTTACTCCGCGCACGCCCTGACAGTTATTAAGGCGATAAATACAAGAATAGGCTCAGATAAAATTTCCCAGGAAAAGTGAAAAAATGGTAAGCCTATAGCCCAGTGAAAGTTTATTTCTGCCAGTTCCAGTAAGTTTGGTCTAAAGCGTTTGTTCTTCCTATAACTTACTCCGCGCACGCCCTGACAGTTATGAAGGCGATAAATACAAGAATAAGCTCAGATAAAGTTTCCCAGGAAAAGTGAAAAAAAAGTAAGCCTATAGCCCAGGGAAAGTTTATTTCTTCCAGTTCCAGTAAGTTCCGTCTAAAGCGTTTGTTCTTCCTATAACTTACTCCGCGCACGGCCTGACAGTTATTAAGGCGATAAATACAAGAATAGGCTCAGATAAATTTTCCCAGGAAAAGTGAAAAAATGGTAAGCCTATAGCCCAGGGAAAGTTTATTTCTGCCAGTTCCAGTAAGTTCGGTCTAAAGCGTTTGTTCTTCCTATAACTTACTCCGCGCACGCCCTGACAGTTTTTAAGGCGATAAATACAAGAAGAAGCTCAGATAAATTTTCCCAGGAAAAGTGAAAAAATGGTAAGCCTATAGCCCAGTGAAAGTTTATTTCTGCCAGTTCCAGTAAGTTCGGTCTAAAGCGTTCGTTCTTCCTCTACTTTACTTTCCCCGCACGTTCTGACAGTTATTAAGGCGATAAATACAAGAATAAGCTCAGATAAACTTTCCCATGAAAAGTGAAAAAATGGCAAGCCTATAGCCCAGGGAAAGTTTATTTCTGCCAGTTCCAGTAAGTTCGGTCTAAAGCGTTTGTTCTTCCTATAACTTACTTCGCGCACGCCCTGACAGTTATTAAGGCGATAAATACAAGAAGAAGCTCAGATAAATTTTCCCAGGAAAAGTGAAAAAATGGTAAGCCTATAGCCCAGCCAGGGAAAGTTTATTTCTGCCAGTTCCAGTAAGTTCGGTCTAAAGCGTTTGTTCTTCCTCTACTTTACTTTCCGCGCACGTTCTGACAATTATTAAGACGATAAATACAAGAATAAGCTCAGATAAATTTTCCCAGGAAAAGTGAAAAAATGGCAAGCCGATAGCCCAGGTAAAGTTTATTTCTGCCAGTTCCAGTAAGTTCGGTCTAAAGCATTTGTTCTTTCTATAACTTACTCCGCGCACGCCCTGACAGTTATTAAGGCGATAAATACAAGAATAGGCTCAGATAAATTTTCCCAGGAAAAGTGAAAACATGGTAAGCCTATAGCCCAGGGAAAGTTTATTTCTGCCAGTTCCAGTAAGTTCGGTCTAAAGCGTTTGTTCTTCCTCTACTTTACTTTCCGTGCACGCTCTGACAGTTATTAAGGCGATAAATACAAGAATAAGCTCAGATAAATTTTCCCAGGAAAAGTGAAAAAATGGCAAGCCGATAGCCCAGGGAAAGTTTATTTCTGCCAGTTCCAGTAAGTTCGGTCTAAAGCGTTTGTTCTTCCTATAACTTACTCCGCGCACGCCCTGACAGTTATTAAGGCGATAAATACAAGAAGAAGCTCAGATAAAATTTCCCAGGAAAAGTGAAAAAATGGTAAGCCTATTGCCCAGGGAAAGTTTATTTCTGCCAGTTCCAGTAAGTTCGGTCTAAAGCATTTGTTCTTCCTATAACTTACTCCGCGCACGCCCTGACAGTTTTTAAGGCGATAATTACAAGAAGAAGCTCAGATAAAATTTCCCAGGAAAAGTGAAAAAATGGTAAGCCTATAGCCCAGGGAAAGTTTATTTCTGCCAGTTCCAGTAAGTTCGGTCTAAAGCATTTGTTCTTCCTATAACTTACTCCGCGCACGCCCTGACAGTTTTTAAGGCGATAATTACAAGAAGAAGCTGAGATAAAATTTCCCAGGAAAAGTGAAAAAATGGTAAGCCTATAGCACAGGGAAAGTTTATTTCTGCCAGTTCCAGTAAGTTCGGTCTAAATCGTTTGTTCTTCCTCTACTTTACTTTCCGCGCACGCTCTGACAGTTATTAAGGCGATAAATACAAGAATAAGCTCAGATAAATTTTCCCAGGAAAAGTGAAAAAATGGCAAGCCTATAGTCCAGGGAAAGTTTATTTCTGCCAGTTCCAGTAAGTTCGGTCTAAAGCGTTTGTTCTTCCTATATCTTACTCCGCGCACGCCCTGACAGTTATTAAGGCGATAAATACAAGAATAGGCTCAGATAAAATTTCCCAGGAAAAGTGAAAAAATGGTAAGCCTATAGCCCAGGGAAAGTTTATTTCTGCCAGTTCCAGTAAGTTCCGTCTAAAGCGTTTGTTCTTCCTATAACTTACTCCGCGCACGCCCTGACAGTTTTTAAGGCGATAAATACAAGAAGAAGCTCAGATAAATTTTCCCAGGAAAAGTGAAAAAATGGTAAGCCTATAGCCCAGGGAAAGTTTATTTCTGCCAGTTCCAGTAAGTTCGGTCTAAATCGTTTGTTCTTCCTATAACTTACTCCGCGCACGCCCTGACAGTTTTTAAGGCGATAAATACAAGAAGAAGCTCAGATAAATTTTCCCAGGAAAAGTGAAAAAATGGTAAGCCTATAGCCCAGGGAAAGTTTATTTCTGCCAGTTCCAGTAAGTTCGGTCTAAAGCATTTGTTCTTCCTATATCTTACTCCGCGCACGCCCTGACAGTTATTAAGGCGATAAATACAAGAATAGGCTCAGATAAAATTTCCCAGGAAAAGTGAAAAAATGGTAAGCCTATAGCCCAGTGAAAGTTTATTTCTGCCAGTTCCAGTAAGTTTGGTCTAAAGCGTTTGTTCTTCCTATAACTTACTCCGCGCACGCCCTGACAGTTATGAAGGCGATAAATACAAGAATAAGCTCAGATAAAGTTTCCCAGGAAAAGTGAAAAAAAAGTAAGCCTATAGCCCAGGGAAAGTTTATTTCTTCCAGTTCCAGTAAGTTCCGTCTAAAGCGTTTGTTCTTCCTATAACTTACTCCGCGCACGGCCTGACAGTTATTAAGGCGATAAATACAAGAATAGGCTCAGATAAATTTTCCCAGGAAAAGTGAAAAAATGGTAAGCCTATAGCCCAGGGAAAGTTTATTTCTGCCAGTTCCAGTAAGTTCGGTCTAAAGCGTTTGTTCTTCCTATAACTTACTCCGCGCACGCCCTGACAGTTTTTAAGGCGATAAATACAAGAAGAAGCTCAGATAAATTTTCCCAGGAAAAGTGAAAAAATGGTAAGCCTATAGCCCAGTGAAAGTTTATTTCTGCCAGTTCCAGTAAGTTCGGTCTAAAGCGTTCGTTCTTCCTCTACTTTACTTTCCCCGCACGTTCTGACAGTTATTAAGGCGATAAATACAAGAATAAGCTCAGATAAACTTTCCCATGAAAAGTGAAAAAATGGCAAGCCTATAGCCCAGGGAAAGTTTATTTCTGCCAGTTCCAGTAAGTTCGGTCTAAAGCGTTTGTTCTTCCTATAACTTACTTCGCGCACGCCCTGACAGTTATTAAGGCGATAAATACAAGAAGAAGCTCAGATAAATTTTCCCAGGAAAAGTGAAAAAATGGTAAGCCTATAGCCCAGCCAGGGAAAGTTTATTTCTGCCAGTTCCAGTAAGTTCGGTCTAAAGCGTTTGTTCTTCCTCTACTTTACTTTCCGCGCACGTTCTGACAATTATTAAGACGATAAATACAAGAATAAGCTCAGATAAATTTTCCCAGGAAAAGTGAAAAAATGGCGAGCCTATAGACCAGGTAAAGTTTATTTCTGCCAGTTCCAGTAAGTTCGGTCTAAAGCATTTGTTCTTTCTATAACTTACTCCGCGCACGCCCTGACAGTTATTAAGGCGATAAATACAAGAATAGGCTCAGATAAATTTTCCCAGGAAAAGTGAAAACATGGTAAGCCTATAGCCCAGGGAAAGTTTATTTCTGCCAGTTCCAGTAAGTTCGGTCTAAAGCGTTTGTTCTTCCTCTACTTTACTTTCCGTGCACGCTCTGACAGTTATTAAGGCGATAAATACAAGAATAAGCTCAGATAAATTTTCCCAGGAAAAGTGAAAAAATGGCAAGCCGATAGCCCAGGGAAAGTTTATTTCTGCCAGTTCCAGTAAGTTCGGTCTAAAGCATTTGTTCTTCCTATAACTTACTCCGCGCACGCCCTGACAGTTTTTAAGGCGATAATTACAAGAAGAAGCTCAGATAAAATTTCCCAGGAAAAGTGAAAAAATGGTAAGCCTATAGCACAGGGAAAGTTTATTTCTGCCAGTTCCAGTAAGTTCGGTCTAAAGCATTTGTTCTTCCTATATCTTACTCCGCGCACGCCCTGACAGTTATTAAGGCGATAAATACAAGAATAGGCTCAGATAAAATTTCCCAGGAAAAGGGAAAAAATGGTAAGCCTATAGCCCAGTGAAAGTTTATTTCTGCCAGTTCCAGTAAGTTTGGTCTAAAGCGTTTGTTCTTCCTATAACTTACTCCGCGCACGCCCTGACAGTTATTAAGGCGATAAATACAAGAATAGGCTCAGATAAAATTTTCCAGGAAAAGTGAAAAAATGGTAAGCCTATAGCCCAGGGAAAGTTTATTTCTGCCAGTTCCAGTAAGTTTGGTCTAAAGCGTTTGTTCTTCCTATAACTTACTCCGCGCACGCCCTGACAGTTATTAAGGCGATAAATACAAGAATAGGCTCAGATAAAATTTCCCAGGAAAAGTGAAAAAATGGTAAGCCTATAGCCCAGGGAAAGTTTATTTCTGCCAGTTCCAGTAAGTTCGGTCTAAAGCGTTTGTTCTTCCTATAACTTACTCCGCGCACGCCCTGACAGTTATTAAGGCGATAAATACAAGAATAGGCTCAGATAAAATTTTCCAGGAAAAGTGAAAAAATGGTAAGCCTATAGCCCAGGGAAAGTTTATTTCTGCCAGTTCCAGTAAGTTCGGTCTAAAGCGTTTGTTCTTCCTATAACTTACTCCGCGCACGCCCTGACAGTTATTAAGGCGATAAATACAAGAATAGGCTCAGATAAAATTTCCCAGGAAAAGTGAAAAAATGGTAAGCCTATAGCCCAGCCAGGGAAAGTTTATTTCTGCCAGTTCCAGTAAGTTCGGTCTAAAGCGTTTGTTCTTCCTCTACTTTACTTTCCGCGCACGTTCTGACAATTATTAAGACGATAAATACAAGAATAAGCTCAGATAAATTTTCCCATGAAAAGTGAAAAAATGGCAAGCCTATAGACCAGGTAAAGTTTATTTCTGCCAGTTCCAGTAAGTTCGGTCTAAAGCATTTGTTCTTTCTATAACTTACTCCGCGCACGCCCTGACAGTTATTAAGGCGATAAATACAAGAATAGGCTCAGATAAATTTTCCCAGGAAAAGTGAAAACATGGTAAGCCTATAGCCCAGGGAATGTTTATTTCTGCCAGTTCCAGTAAGTTCGGTCTAAAGCGTTTGTTCTTCCTATAACTTACTCCGCGCACGCCCTGACAGTTTTTAACGCGATAAATACACGAAGAAGCTCAGATAAAATTTCCCAGGAAAAGTGAAAAAATGGTAAGCCTATAGCCCAGGGAAAGTTTATTTCTGCCAGTTCCAGTAAGTTCGGTCTAAAGCGTTTGTTCTTCCTATAACTTACTCCGCGCACGCCCTGACAGTTTTTAAGGCGATAAATACAAGAAGAAGCTCAGATAAAATTTCCCAGGAAAAGTGAAAAAATGGTAAGCCTATAGCCCAGGGAAAGTTTATTTCTGCCAGTTCCAGTAAGTTCGGTCTAAAGCGTTTGTTCTTCCTATACCTTACTCCGCGCACGCCCTGACAGTTTTTAAGGCGATAAATACAAGAAGAAGCTCAGATAAAATTTCCCAGGAAAAGTGAAAAAATGGTAAGCCTATAGCCCAGGGAAAGTTTATTTCTGCCAGTTCCAGTAAGTTCGGTCTAAAGCATTTGTTCTTCCTATAACTTACTCCGCGCACGCCCTGACAGTTTTTAAGGCGATAATTACAAGAAGAAGCTCAGATAAAATTTCCCAGGAAAAGTGAAAAAATGGTAAGCCTATAGCACAGGGAAAGTTTATTTCTGCCAGTTCCAGTAAGTTCGGTCTAAAGCATTTGTTCTTCCTATATCTTACTCCGCGCACGCCCTGACAGTTTTTAAGGCGATAAATACAAGAATAGGCTCAGATAAAATTTCCCAGGAAAAGTGAAAAAATGGTAAGCCTATAGCCCAGGGAAAGTTTATTTCTGCCAGTTCCAGTAAG
Organism: Dermacentor albipictus; assembly: GCF_038994185.2. Taxonomy (NCBI): domain Eukaryota; kingdom Metazoa; phylum Arthropoda; class Arachnida; order Ixodida; family Ixodidae; genus Dermacentor; species Dermacentor albipictus. The sequence continues at coordinate 111,765,088 of NC_091824.1, forward strand.
TTCGGTCTAAATCGTTTGTTCTTCCTATAACTTACTCCGCGCACGCCCTGACAGTTTTTAAGGCGATAAATACAAGAATAGGCTCAGATAAATTTTCCCAGGAAAAGTGAAAAAATGGTAAGCCTATAGCCCAGGGAAAGTTTATTTCTGCCAGTTCCAGTAAGTTCGGTCTAAAGCATTTGTTCTTCCTATAACTTACTCCGCGCACGCCCTGACAGTTTTTAAGGCGATAAATACAAGAAGAAGCTCAGATAAAATTTCCCAGGAAAAGTGAAAAAATGGTAAGCCTATAGCCCAGGGAAAGTTTATTTCTGCCAGTTCCAGTAAGTTCGGTCTAAAGCATTTGTTCTTCCTATAACTTACTCCGCGCACGCCCTGACAGTTTTTAAGGCGATAAATACAAGAATAGGCTCAGATAAATTTTCCCAGGAAAAGTGAAAAAATGGTAAGCCTATAGCCCAGGGAAAGTTTATTTCTGCCAGTTCCAGTAAGTTCGGTCTAAATCGTTTGTTCTTCCTATAACTTACTCCGCGCACGCCCTGACAGTTTTTAAGGCGATAAATACAAGAATAGGCTCAGATAAATTTTCCCAGGAAAAGTGAAAAAATGGTAAGCCTATAGCCCAGGGAAAGTTTATTTCTGCCAGTTCCAGTAAGTTCGGTCTAAAGCGTTTGTTCTTTCTATAACTTACTCCGCGCACGCCCTGACAGTTTTTAAGGCGATAAATACAAGAATAGGCTCAGATAAATTTTCCCAGGAAAAGTGAAAAAATGGTAAGCCTATAGCCCAGGGAAAGTTTATTTCTGCCAGTTCCAGTAAGTTCGGTCTAAAGCATTTGTTCTTCCTATAACTTACTCCGCGCACGCCCTGACAGTTAATAAGGCGATAAACACAAGAATAAGCTCAGATAAATTTTCCCAGGAAAAGTGAAAAAATGGTAAGCCTATAGCCCAGGGAAAGTTTATTTCTGCCAGTTCCAGTAAGTTCGGTCTAAAGCATTTGTTCTTCCTATAACTTACTCCGCGCACGCCCTGACAGTTAATAAGGCGATAAACACAAGAATAAGCTCAGATAAATTTTCCCAGGAAAAGTGAAAAAATGGTAAGCCTATAGCCCAGGGAAAGTTTATTTCTGCCAGTTCCAGTAAGTTCGGTCTAAATCGTTTGTTCTTCCTATAACTTACTCCGCGCACGCCCTGACAGTTTTTAAGGCGATAAATACAAGAATAGGCTCAGATAAATTTTCCAAGGAAAAGTGAAAAAATGGTAAGCCTATAGCCCAGGGAAAGTTTATTTCTGCCAGTTCCAGTAAGTTCCGTCTTAAGCGTTTGTTCTTCCTATAACTTACTCCGCGCACGCCCTGACAGTTTTTAAGGCGATAAATACAAGAAGAAGCTCAGATAAATTTTCCCAGGAAAAGTGAAAAAATGGTAAGCCTATAGCCCAGGGAAAGTTTATTTCTGCCAGTTCCAGTAAGTTCGGTCTAAAGCATTTGTTCTTCCTATAACTTACTCCGCGCACGCCCTGACAGTTTTTAAGGCGATAAATACAAGAATAGGCTCAGATAAATTTTCCCAGGAAAAGTGAAAAAATGGTAAGCCTATAGCCCAGGGAAAGTTTATTTCTGCCAGTTCCAGTAAGTTCGGTCTAAATCGTTTGTTCTTCCTATAACTTACTCCGCGCACGCCCTGACAGTTTTTAAGGCGATAAATACAAGAATAGGCTCAGATAAATTTTCCCGGGAAAAGTGAAAAAATGGTAAGCCTATATCCCAGGGAAAGTTTATTTCTGCCAGTTCCAGTAAGTTCGGTCTAAAGCGTTTGTTCTTTCTATAACTTACTCCGCGCACGCCCTGACAGTTTTTAAGGCGATAAATACAAGAATAGGCTCAGATAAATTTTCCCAGGAAAAGTGAAAAAATGGTAAGCCTATAGCCCAGGGAAAGTTTATTTCTGCCAGTTCCAGTAAGTTCGGTCTAAAGCATTTGTTCTTCCTATAACTTACTCCGCGCACGCCCTGACAGTTTTTAAGGCGATAAATACAAGAATAGGCTCAGATAAATTTTCCCAGGAAAAGTGAAAAAATGGTAAGCCTATAGCCCAGGGAAAGTTTATTTCTGCCAGTTCCAGTAAGTTCGGTCTAAAGCATTTGTTCTTCCTATAACTTACTCCGCGCACGCCCTGACAGTTAATAAGGCGATAAACACAAGAATAAGCTCAGATAAATTATCCCAGGAAAAGTGAAAAAATGGTAAGCCTATAGCCCAGGGAAAGTTTATTTCTGCCAGTTCCAGTAAGTTCGGTCTAAAGCGTTTGTTCTTCCTATAACTTACTCCGCGCACGCCCTGACAGTTTTTAAGGCGATAAATACAAGAAGAAGCTCAGATAAAATTTCCCAGGAAAAGTGAAAAAATGGTAAGCCTATAGCCCAGGGAAAGTTTATTTCTGCCAGTTCCAGTAAGTTCGGTCTAAAGCATTTGTTCTTCCTATAACTTACTCCGCGCACGCCCTGACAGTTTTTAAGGCGATAATTACAAGAAGAAGCTCAGATAAAATTTCCCAGGAAAAGTGAAAAAATGGTAAGCCTATAGCACAGGGAAAGTTTATTTCTGCCAGTTCCAGTAAGTTCGGTCTAAAGCATTTGTTCTTCCTATATCTTACTCCGCGCACGCCCTGACAGGTATTAAGGCGATAAATACAAGAATAGGCTCAGATAAAATTTCCCAGGAAAAGTGAAAAAATGGTAAGCCTATAGCCCAGGGAAAGTTTATTTCTGCCAGTTCCAGTAAGTTCGGTGTAAATCGTTTGTTCTTCCTATAACTTACTCCGCGCACGCCCTGACAGTTTTTAAGGCGATAAATACAAGAATAGGCTGAGATAAATTTTCCCAGGAAAAGTGAAAAAATGGTAAGCCTATAGCCCAGGGAAAGTTTATTTCTGCCAGTTCCAGTAAGTTCGGTCTAAAGCATTTGTTCTTCCTATATCTTACTCCGCGCACGCCCTGACAGTTATTAAGGCGATAAATACAAGAATAGGCTCAGATAAAATTTCCCAGGAAAAGTGAAAAAATGGTAAGGCTATAGCCCAGTGAAAGTTTATTTCTGCCAGTTCCAGTAAGTTTGGTCTAAAGCGTTTGTTCTTCCTATAACTTACTCCGCGCACGCCCTGACAGTTTTTAAGGCGATAATTACAAGAAGAAGCTCAGATAAAATTTCCCAGGAAAAGTGAAAAAATGGTAAGCCTATAGCCCAGGGAAAGTTTATTTCTGCCAGTTCCAGTAAGTTCGGTCTAAAGCATTTGTTCTTCCTCTATCTTACTCCGCGCACGCCCTGACAGTTATTAAGGCGATAAATACAAGAATAGGCTCAGATAAAATTTCCCAGGAAAAGTGAAAAAATGGTAAGCCTATAGCCCAGGGAAAGTTTATTTCTGCCAGTTCCAGTAAGTTCGGTCTAAAGCATTTGTTCTTCCTATATCTTACTCCGCGCACGCCCTGACAGTTATTAAGGCGATAAATACAAGAATAGGCTCAGATAAAATTTCCCAGGAAAAGTGAAAAAATGGTAAGCCTATAGCCCAGTGAAAGTTTATTTCTGCCAGTTCCAGTAAGTTCGGTCTAAAGCATTTGTTCTTCCTATATCTTACTCCGCGCACGCCCTGACAGTTATTAAGGCGATAAATACAAGAATAGGCTCAGATAAAATTTCCCAGGAAAAGTGAAAAAATGGTAAGCCTATAGCCCAGGGAAAGTTTATTTCTGCCAGTTCCAGTAAGTTCGGTCTAAAGCGTTTGTTCTTCCTATAACTTACTCCGCGCACGCCCTGACAGTTTTTAAGGCGATAATTACAAGAAGAAGCTCAGATAAAATTTCCCAGGAAAAGTGAAAAAATGGTAAGCCTATAGCACAGGGAAAGTTTATTTCTGCCAGTTCCAGTAAGTTCGGTCTAAAGCATTTGTTCTTCCTATATCTTACTCCGCGCACGCCCTGACAGTTATTAAGGCGATAAATACAAGAATAGGCTCAGATAAAATTTCCCAGGAAAAGTGAAAAAATGGTAAGCCTATAGCCCAGGGAAAGTTTATTTCTGCCAGTTCCAGTAAGTTCGGTGTAAATCGTTTGTTCTTCCTATAACTTACTCCGCGCACGCCCTGACAGTTTTTAAGGCGATAAATACAAGAAAAGGCTCAGATAAATTTTCCCAGGAAAAGTGAAAAAATGGTAAGCCTATAGCCCAGGGAAAGTTTATTTCTGCCAGTTCCAGTAAGTTCGGTCTAAAGCATTTGTTCTTCCTATATCTTACTCCGCGCACGCCCTGACAGTTATTAAGGCGATAAATACAAGAATAGGCTCAGATAAAATTTCCCAGGAAAAGTGAAAAAATGGTAAGCCTATAGCCCAGGGAAAGTTTATTTCTGCCAGTTCCAGTAAGTTCGGTGTAAATCGTTTGTTCTTCCTATAACTTACTCCGCGCACGCCCTGACAGTTTTTAAGGCGATAAATACAAGAAGAAGCTCAGATAAATTTTCCCAGGAAAAGTGAAAAAATGGTAAGCCTATAGCCCAGGGAAAGTTTATTTCTGCCAGTTCCAGTAAGTTCGGTGTAAATCGTTTGTTCTTCCTATAACTTACTCCGCGCACGCCCTGACAGTTATGAAGGCGATAAATACAAGAATAAGCTCAGATAAAGTTTCCCAGGAAAAGTGAAAAAATAGTAAGCCTATAGCCCAGGGAAAGTTTATTTCTTCCCGTTCCAGTAAGTTCCGTCTAAAGCGTTTGTTCTTCCTATAACTTACTCCGCGCACGGCCTGACAGTTATTAAGGCGATAAATACAAGAATAGGCTCAGATAAATTTTCCCAGGAAAAGTGAAAAAATGGTAAGCCTATAGCCCAGGGAAAGTTTATTTCTGCCAGTTCCAGTAAGTTCGGTCTAAAGCGTTCGTTCTTCCTCTACTTTACTTTCCCCGCACGTTCTGACAGTTATTAAGGCGATAAATACAAGAATAAGCTCAGATAAATTTTCCCAGGAAAAGTGAAAAAATGGCAAGCCTATAGCCCAGGGAAAGTTTATTTCTGCCAGTTCCAGTAAGTTCGGTCTAAAGCGTTTGTTCTTCCTATAACTTACTTCGCGCACGCCCTGACAGTTATTAAGGCGATAAATACAAGAAGAAGCTCAGATAAATTTTCCCAGGAAAATTGAAAAAATGGTAAGCCTATAGCCCAGCCAGGGAAAGTTTATTTCTGCCAGTTCCAGTAAGTTCGGTCTAAAGCGTTTGTTCTTCCTCTACTTTACTTTCCGCGCACGTTCTGACAATTATTAAGACGATAAATACAAGAATAAGCTCAGATAAATTTTCCCAGGAAAAGTGAAAAAATGGCGAGCCTATAGACCAGGTAAAGTTTATTTCTGCCAGTTCCAGTAAGTTCGGTCTAAAGCATTTGTTCTTTCTATAACTTACTCCGCGCACGCCCTGACAGTTATTAAGGCGATAAATACAAGAATAGGCTCAGATAAATTTTCCCAGGAAAAGTGAAAACATGGTAAGCCTATAGCCCAGGGAAAGTTTATTTCTGCCAGTTCCAGTAAGTTCGGTCTAAAGCGTTTGTTCTTCCTATAACTTACTCCGCGCACGCCCTGACAGTTTTTAAGGCGATAAATACAAGAAGAAGCTCAGATAAAATTTCCCAGGAAAAGTGAAAAAATGGTAAGCCTATAGCCCAGGGAAAGTTTATTTCTGGCAGTTCCAGTAAGTTCGGTCTAAAGCGTTTGTTCTTCCTATAACTTACTCCGCGCACGCCCTGACAGTTATTAAGGCGATAAATACAAGGATAGGCTCAGATAAATTTTCCCAGGAAAAGTGAAAAAATGGCAAGCCTATAGTCCAGGGAAAGTTTATTTCTGGCAGTTCCAGTAAGTTCGGTCTAAAGCGTTTGTTCTTCCTATAACTTACTCCGCGCACGCCCTGACAGTTATTAAGGCGATAAATACAAGGATAGGCTCAGATAAATTTTCCCAGGAAAAGTGAAAAAATGGTAAGCCTATAGCCCAGGGAAAGTTTATTTCTGGCAGTTCCAGTAAGTTCGGTCTAAAGCATTTGTTCTTCCTATAACTTACTCCGCGCACGCCCTGACAGTTATTAAGGCGATAAATACAAGAATAGGCTCAGATAAATTTTCCCAGGAAAAGTGAAAAAATGGTAAGCCTATAGTCCAGGTTAAGTTTATTTCTGCCAGTTCCAGTAAGTTCGGTCTAAAGCGTTTGTTCTTCCTATAACTTACTCCGCGCACGCCCTGACAGCTATTAAGGCGATAAATACAAGAATAGGCTCAGATAAATTTTCCCAGGAAAAGTGAAAAAATGGTAAGCCTATAGCCCAGGGAAAGTTTATTTCTGCCAGTTCCAGTAAGTTCGGTCTAAAGCGTTTGTTCTTCCTATAACTTACTCCGCGCACGCCCTGACAGTTTTTAAGGCGATAAATACAAGAAGAAGCTCAGATAAAATTTCCCAGGAAAAGTGAAAAAATGGTAAGCCTATAGCCCAGGGAAAGTTTATTTCTGCCAGTTCCAGTAAGTTCGGTCTAAAGCATTTGTTCTTCCTATAACTTACTCCGCGCACGCCCTGACAGTTTTTAAGGCGATAATTACAAGAAGAAGCTCAGATAAAATTTCCCAGGAAAAGTGAAAAAATGGTAAGCCTATAGCACAGGGAAAGTTTATTTCTGCCAGTTCCAGTAAGTTCGGTCTAAAGCATTTGTTCTTCCTATATCTTACTCCGCGCACGCCCTGACAGTTATTAAGGCGATAAATACAAGAATAGGCTCAGATAAAATTTCCCAGGAAAAGTGAAAAAATGGTAAGCCTATAGCCCAGGGAAAGTTTATTTCTGCCAGTTCCAGTAAGTTTGGTCTAAAGCGTTTGTTCTTCCTATAACTTACTCCGCGCACGCCCTGACAGTTATTAAGGCGATAAATACAAGAATAGGCTCAGATAAAATTTCCCAGGAAAAGTGAAAAAATGGTAAGCCTATAGCCCAGGGAAAGTTTATTTCTGCCAGTTCCAGTAAGTTCGGTCTAAAGCGTTTGTTCTTCCTATAACTTACTCCGCGCACGCCCTGACAGTTATTAAGGCGATAAATACAAGAATAGGCTCAGATAAAATTTTCCAGGAAAAGTGAAAAAATGGTAAGCCTATAGCCCAGGGAAAGTTTATTTCTGCCAGTTCCAGTAAGTTCGGTCTAAAGCGTTTGTTCTTCCTATAACTTACTCCGCGCACGCCCTGACAGTTATTAAGGCGATAAATACAAGAATAGGCTCAGATAAAATTTCCCAGGAAAAGTGAAAAAATGGTAAGCCTATAGCCCAGTGAAAGTTTATTTCTGCCAGTTCCAGTAAGTTCGGTCTAAAGCGTTCGTTCTTCCGCTACTTTACTTTCCCCGCACGTTCTGACAGTTATTAAGGCGATAAATACAAGAAGAAGCTCAGATAAATTTTCCCAGGAAAAGTGAAAAAATGGTAAGCCTATAGCCCAGGGAAAGTTTATTTCTGCCAGTTCCAGTAAGTTCGGTCTAAAGCGTTTGTTCTTCCTATAACTTACTCCGCGCACGCCCTGACAGTTATTAAGGCGATAAATACAAGAATAGGCTCAGATAAAATTTCCCAGGAAAAGTGAAAAAATGGTAAGCCTATAGCCCAGGGAAATTTTATTTCTGCCAGTTCCAGTAAGTTCGGTCTAAAGCGTTTGTTCTTCCTATAACTTACTGCGCGCACGCCCTGACAGTTTTTAAGGCGATAAATACAAGAAGAAGCTCAGATAAAATTTCCCAGGAAAAGTGAAAAAATGGCAAGCCTATAGCCCAGGGAAAGTTTATTTCTGCCAGTTCCAGTAAGTTCGGTCTAAAGCGTTTGTTCTTCCTATAACTTACTCCGCGCACGCCCTGACAGTTATTAAGGCGATAAATACAAGAATAGGCTCAGATAAAATTTCCCAGGAAAAGTGAAAAAATGGTAAGCCTATAGCCCAGGGAAAGTTTATTTCTGCCAGTTCCAGTGTGTTCGGTCTAAAGCGTTTGTTCTTCCTATAACTTACTGCGCGCACGCCCTGACAGTTTTTAAGGCGATAAATACAAGAAGAAGCTCAGATAAAATTTCCCAGGAAAAGTGAAAAAATGGCAAGCCTATAGCCCAGGGAAAGTTTATTTCTGCCAGTTCCAGTAAGTTCGGTCTAAAGCATTTGTTCTTCCTATATCTTACTCCGCGCACGCCCTGACAGTTATTAAGGCGATAAATACAAGAATAGGCTCAGATAAAATTTCCCAGGAAAAGTGAAAAAATGGTAAGCCTATAGCCCAGGGAAAGTTTATTTCTGCCAGTTCCAGTAAGTTCGGTCTAAATCGTTTGTTCTTCCTATAACTTACTCCGCGCACGCCCTGACAGTTTTTAAGGCGATAAATACAAGAAGAAGCTCAGATAAATTTTCCCAGGAAAAGTGAAAAAATGGTAAGCCTATAGCCCAGGGAAAGTTTATTTCTGCCAGTTCCAGTAAGTTCGGTCTAAAGCATTTGTTCTTTTTATATCTTACTCCGCGCACGCCCTGACAGTTATTAAGGCTATAAATACAAGAATAGGCTCAGATAAAATTTCCCAGGAAAAGGGAAAAAATGGTAAGCCTATAGCCCAGTGAAAGTTTATTTCTGCCAGTTCCAGTAAGTTTGGTCTAAAGCGTTTGTTCTTCCTATAATTTACTCCGCGCACGCCCTGACAGTTATGAAGGCGATAAATACAAGAATAAGCTCAGATAAAGTTTCCCAGGAAAAGTGAAAAAATAGTAAGCCTATAGCCCAGGGAAAGTTTATTTCTTCCAGTTCCAGTAAGTTCCGTCTAAAGCGTTTGTTCTTCCTATAACTTACTCCGCGCACGGCCTGACAGTTATTAAGGCGATAAATACAAGAATAGGCTCAGATAAATTTTCCCAGGAAAAGTGAAAAAATGGTAAGCCTATAGCCCAGGGAAAGTTTATTTCTGCCAGTTCCAGTAAGTTCGGTCTAAATCGTTTGTTCTTCCTATAACTTACTCCGCGCACGCCCTGACAGTTTTTAAGGCGATAAATACAAGAATAGGCTCAGATAAATTTTCCCAGGAAAAGTGAAAAAATGGTAAGCCTATAGCCCAGGGAAAGTTTATTTCTGCCAGTTCCAGTAAGTTCGGTCTAAAGCGTTTGTTCTTCCTATAACTTACTCCGCGCACGCCCTGACAGCTATTAAGGCGATAAATACAAGAATAGGCTCAGATAAATTTTCCCAGGAAAAGTGAAAAAATGGTAAGCCTATAGCCCAGGGAAAGTTTATTTCTGCCAGTTCCAGTAAGTTCGGTCTAAAGCGTTTGTTCTTCCTATAACTTACTCCGCGCACGCCCTGACAGTTTTTAAGGCGATAAATACAAGAAGAAGCTCAGATAAAATTTCCCAGGAAAAGTGAAAAAATGGTAAGCCTATAGCCCAGGGAAAGTTTATTTCTGCCAGTTCCAGTAAGTTCGGTCTAAAGCATTTGTTCTTCCTATAACTTACTCCGCGCACGCCCTGACAGTTTTTAAGGCGATAATTACAAGAAGAAGCTCAGATAAAATTTCCCAGGAAAAGTGAAAAAATGGTAAGCCTATAGCACAGGGAAAGTTTATTTCTGCCAGTTCCAGTAAGTTCGGTCTAAAGCATTTGTTCTTCCTATATCTTACTCCGCGCACGCCCTGACAGTTATTAAGGCGATAAATACAAGAATAGGCTCAGATAAAATTTCCCAGGAAAAGGGAAAAAATGGTAAGCCTATAGCCCAGTGAAAGTTTATTTCTGCCAGTTCCAGTAAGTTTGGTCTAAAGCGTTTGTTCTTCCTATAACTTACTCCGCGCACGCCCTGACAGTTATTAAGGCGATAAATACAAGAATAGGCTCAGATAAAATTTTCCAGGAGAAGTGAAAAAATGGTAAGCCTATAGCCCAGGGAAAGTTTATTTCTGCCAGTTCCAGTAAGTTTGGTCTAAAGCGTTTGTTCTTCCTATAACTTACTCCGCGCACGCCCTGACAGTTATTAAGGCGATAAATACAAGAATAGGCTCAGATAAAATTTCCCAGGAAAAGTGAAAAAATGGTAAGCCTATAGCCCAGGGAAAGTTTATTTCTGCCAGTTCCAGTAAGTTCGGTCTAAAGCGTTTGTTCTTCCTATAACTTACTCCGCGCACGCCCTGACAGTTATTAAGGCGATAAATACAAGAATAGGCTCAGATAAAATTTTCCAGGAAAAGTGAAAAAATGGTAAGCCTATAGCCCAGGGAAAGTTTATTTCTGCCAGTTCCAGTAAGTTCGGTCTAAAGCGTTTGTTCTTCCTATAACTTACTCCGCGCACGCCCTGACAGTTATTAAGGCGATAAATACAAGAATAGGCTCAGATAAAATTTCCCAGGAAAAGTGAAAAAATGGTAAGCCTATAGCCCAGTGAAAGTTTATTTCTGCCAGTTCCAGTAAGTTCGGTCTAAAGCGTTCGTTCTTCCTCTACTTTACTTTCCCCGCACGTTCTGACAGTTATTAAGGCGATAAATACAAGAAGAAGCTCAGATAAATTTTCCCAGGAAAAGTGAAAAAATGGTAAGCCTATAGCCCAGGGAAAGTTTATTTCTGCCAGTTCCAGTAAGTTCGGTCTAAAGCGTTTGTTCTTCCTATAACTTACTCCGCGCACGCCCTGACAGTTATTAAGGCGATAAATACAAGAATAGGCTCAGATAAAATTTCCCAGGAAAAGTGAAAAAATGGTAAGCCTATAGCCCAGGGAAATTTTATTTCTGCCAGTTCCAGTAAGTTCGGTCTAAAGCGTTTGTTCTTCCTATAACTTACTGCGCGCACGCCCTGACAGTTTTTAAGGCGATAAATACAAGAAGAAGCTCAGATAAAATTTCCCAGGAAAAGTGAAAAAATGGCAAGCCTATAGCCCAGGGAAAGTTTATTTCTGCCAGTTCCAGTAAGTTCGGTCTAAAGCGTTTGTTCTTCCTATAACTTACTCCGCGCACGCCCTGACAGTTATTAAGGCGATAAATACAAGAATAGGCTCAGATAAAATTTCACAGGAAAAGTGAAAAAATGGTAAGCCTATAGCCCAGGGAAAGTTTATTTCTGCCAGTTCCAGTGTGTTCGGTCTAAAGCGTTTGTTCTTCCTATAACTTACTGCGCGCACGCCCTGACAGTTTTTAAGGCGATAAATACAAGAAGAAGCTCAGATAAAATTTCCCAGGAAAAGTGAAAAAATGGCAAGCCTATAGCCCAGGGAAAGTTTATTTCTGCCAGTTCCAGTAAGTTCGGTCTAAAGCATTTGTTCTTCCTATATCTTACTCCGCGCACGCCCTGACAGTTATTAAGGCGATAAATACAAGAATAGGCTCAGATAAAATTTCCCAGAAAAAGTGAAAAAATGGTAAGCCTATAGCCCAGGGAAAGTTTATTTCTGCCAGTTCCAGTAAGTTCGGTCTAAATCGTTTGTTCTTCCTATAACTTACTCCGCGCACGCCCTGACAGTTTTTAAGGCGATAAATACAAGAAGAAGCTCAGATAAATTTTCCCAGGAAAAGTGAAAAAATGGTAAGCCTATAGCCCAGGGAAAGTTTATTTCTGCCAGTTCCAGTAAGTTCGGTCTAAAGCATTTGTTCTTCCTATATCTTACTCCGCGCACGCCCTGACAGTTATTAAGGCTATAAATACAAGAATAGGCTCAGATAAAATTTCCCAGGAAAAGGGAAAAAATGGTAAGCCTATAGCCCAGTGAAAGTTTATTTCTGCCAGTTCCAGTAAGTTTGGTCTAAAGCGTTTGTTCTTCCTATAACTTACTCCGCGCACGCCCTGACAGTTATGAAGGCGATAAATACAAGAATAAGCTCAGATAAAGTTTCCCAGGAAAAGTGAAAAAATAGTAAGCCTATAGCCCAGGGAAAGTTTATTTCTTCCAGTTCCAGTAAGTTCCGTCTAAAGCGTTTGTTCTTCCTATAACTTACTCCGCGCACGGCCTGACAGTTATTAAGGCGATAAATACAAGAATAGGCTCAGATAAATTTTCCCAGGAAAAGTGAAAAAATGGTAAGCCTATAGCCCAGGGAAAGTTTATTTCTGCCAGTTCCAGTAAGTTCGGTCTAAATCGTTTGTTCTTCCTATAACTTACTCCGCGCACGCCCTGACAGTTTTTAAGGCGATAAATACAAGAATAGGCTCAGATAAATTTTCCCAGGAAAAGTGAAAAAATGGTAAGCCTATAGCCCAGGGAAAGTTTATTTCTGCCAGTTCCAGTAAGTTCGGTCTAAAGCGTTTGTTCTTCCTATAACTTACTCCGCGCACGCCCTGACAGTTTTTAAGGCGATAAATACAAGAAGAAGCTCAGATAAATTTTCCCAGGAAAAGTGAAAAAATGGTAAGCCTATAGCCCAGTGAAAGTTTATTTCTGCCAGTTCCAGTAAGTTCGGTCTAAAGCGTTCGTTCTTCCGCTACTTTACTTTCCCCGCACGTTCTGACAGTTATTAAGGCGATAAATACAAGAATAAGGTCAGATAAATTTTCCCATGAAAAGTGAAAAAATGGCAAGCCTATAGCCCAGGGAAAGTTTATTTCTGCCAGTTCCAGTAAGTTCGGTCTAAAGCGTTTGTTCTTCCTATAACTTACTCCGCGCACGCCCTGACAGTTTTTAAGGCGATAATTACAAGAAGAAGCTCAGATAAAATTTCCCAGGAAAAGTGAAAAAATGGTAAGCCTATAGCACAGGGAAAGTTTATTTCTGCCAGTTCCAGTAAGTTCGGTCTAAAGCATTTGTTCTTCCTATATCTTACTCCGCGCACGCCCTGACAGTTATTAAGGCGATAAATACAAGAATAGGCTCAGATAAAATTTCCCAGGAAAAGTGAAAAAATGGTAAGCCTATAGCCCAGGGAAAGTTTATTTCTGCCAGTTCCAGTAAGTTCGGTGTAAATCGTTTGTTCTTCCTATAACTTACTCCGCGCACACCCTGACAGTTTTTAAGGCGATAAATACAAGAAAAGGCTCAGATAAATTTTCCCAGGAAAAGTGAAAAAATGGTAAGCCTATAGCCCAGGGAAAGTTTATTTCTGCCAGTTCCAGTAAGTTCGGTCTAAAGCGTTTGTTCTTCCTATAACTTACTCCGCGCACGCCCTGACAGTTTTTAAGGCGATAAATACAAGAAGAAGCTCAGATAAAATTTCCCAGGAAAAGTGAAAAAATGGTAAGCCTACAGCCCAGGGAAAGTTTATTTCTGCCAGTTCCAGTAAGTTCGGTCTAAAGCGTTTGTTCTTCCTATACCTTACTCCGCGCACGCCCTGACAGTTTTTAAGGCGATAAATACAAGAAGAAGCTCAGATAAAATTTCCCAGGAAAAGTGAAAAAATGGTAAGCCTATAGCCCAGGGAAAGTTTATTTCTGCCAGTTCCAGTAAGTTCGGTCTAAAGCGTTTGTTCTTCCTATAACTTACTGCGCGCACGCCCTGACAGTTTTTAAGGCGATAAATACAAGAAGAAGCTCAGATAAAATTTCCCAGGAAAAGTGAAAAAATGGCAAGCCTATAGCCCAGGGAAAGTTTATTTCTGCCAGTTCCAGTAAGTTCGGTCTAAAGCGTTTGTTCTTCCTATAACTTACTCCGCGCACGCCCTGACAGTTATTAAGGCGATAAATACAAGAATAGGCTCAGATAAAATTTCACAGGAAAAGTGAAAAAATGGTAAGCCTATAGCCCAGGGAAAGTTTATTTCTGCCAGTTCCAGTGTGTTCGGTCTAAAGCGTTTGTTCTTCCTATAACTTACTGCGCGCACGCCCTGACAGTTTTTAAGGCGATAAATACAAGAAGAAGCTCAGATAAAATTTCCCAGGAAAAGTGAAAAAATGGCAAGCCTATAGCCCAGGGAAAGTTTATTTCTGCCAGTTCCAGTAAGTTCGGTCTAAAGCGTTTGTTCTTCCTATAACTTACTCCGCGCACGCCCTGACAGTTATTAAGGCGATAAATACAAGAATAGGCTCAGATAAAATTTCACAGGAAAAGTGAAAAAATGGTAAGCCTATAGCCCAGGGAAAGTTTATTTCTGCCAGTTCCAGTGTGTTCGGTCTAAAGCGTTTGTTCTTCCTATAACTTACTGCGCGCACGCCCTGACAGTTTTTAAGGCGATAAATACAAGAAGAAGCTCAGATAAAATTTCCCAGGAAAAGTGAAAAAATGGCAAGCCTATAGCCCAGGGAAAGTTTATTTCTGCCAGTTCCAGTAAGTTCGGTCTAAAGCATTTGTTCTTCCTATATCTTACTCCGCGCACGCCCTGACAGTTATTAAGGCGATAAATACAAGAATAGGCTCAGATAAAATTTCCCAGAAAAAGTGAAAAAATGGTAAGCCTATAGCCCAGGGAAAGTTTATTTCTGCCAGTTCCAGTAAGTTCGGTCTAAATCGTTTGTTCTTCCTATAACTTACTCCGCGCACGCCCTGACAGTTTTTAAGGCGATAAATACAAGAAGAAGCTCAGATAAATTTTCCCAGGAAAAGTGAAAAAATGGTAAGCCTATAGCCCAGGGAAAGTTTATTTCTGCCAGTTCCAGTAAGTTCGGTCTAAAGCATTTGTTCTTCCTATATCTTACTCCGCGCACGCCCTGACAGTTATTAAGGCTATAAATACAAGAATAGGCTCAGATAAAATTTCCCAGGAAAAGGGAAAAAATGGTAAGCCTATAGCCCAGTGAAAGTTTATTTCTGCCAGTTCCAGTAAGTTTGGTCTAAAGCGTTTGTTCTTCCTATAACTTACTCCGCGCACGCCCTGACAGTTATGAAGGCGATAAATACAAGAATAAGCTCAGATAAAGTTTCCCAGGAAAAGTGAAAAAATAGTAAGCCTATAGCCCAGGGAAAGTTTATTTCTTCCAGTTCCAGTAAGTTCCGTCTAAAGCGTTTGTTCTTCCTATAACTTACTCCGCGCACGGCCTGACAGTTATTAAGGCGATAAATACAAGAATAGGCTCAGATAAATTTTCCCAGGAAAAGTGAAAAAATGGTAAGCCTATAGCCCAGGGAAAGTTTATTTCTGCCAGTTCCAGTAAGTTCGGTCTAAATCGTTTGTTCTTCCTATAACTTACTCCGCGCACGCCCTGACAGTTTTTAAGGCGATAAATACAAGAATAGGCTCAGATAAATTTTCCCAGGAAAAGTGAAAAAATGGTAAGCCTATAGCCCAGGGAAAGTTTATTTCTGCCAGTTCCAGTAAGTTCGGTCTAAAGCGTTTGTTCTTCCTATAACTTACTCCGCGCACGCCCTGACAGTTTTTAAGGCGATAAATACAAGAAGAAGCTCAGATAAATTTTCCCAGGAAAAGTGAAAAAATGGTAAGCCTATAGCCCAGTGAAAGTTTATTTCTGCCAGTTCCAGTAAGTTCGGTCTAAAGCGTTCGTTCTTCCGCTACTTTACTTTCCCCGCACGTTCTGACAGTTATTAAGGCGATAAATACAAGAATAAGGTCAGATAAATTTTCCCATGAAAAGTGAAAAAATGGCAAGCCTATAGCCCAGGGAAAGTTTATTTCTGCCAGTTCCAGTAAGTTCGGTCTAAAGCGTTTGTTCTTCCTATAACTTACTCCGCGCACGCCCTGACAGTTTTTAAGGCGATAATTACAAGAAGAAGCTCAGATAAAATTTCCCAGGAAAAGTGAAAAAATGGTAAGCCTATAGCACAGGGAAAGTTTATTTCTGCCAGTTCCAGTAAGTTCGGTCTAAAGCATTTGTTCTTCCTATATCTTACTCCGCGCACGCCCTGACAGTTATTAAGGCGATAAATACAAGAATAGGCTCAGATAAAATTTCCCAGGAAAAGTGAAAAAATGGTAAGCCTATAGCCCAGGGAAAGTTTATTTCTGCCAGTTCCAGTAAGTTCGGTGTAAATCGTTTGTTCTTCCTATAACTTACTCCGCGCACACCCTGACAGTTTTTAAGGCGATAAATACAAGAAAAGGCTCAGATAAATTTTCCCAGGAAAAGTGAAAAAATGGTAAGCCTATAGCCCAGGGAAAGTTTATTTCTGCCAGTTCCAGTAAGTTCGGTCTAAAGCGTTTGTTCTTCCTATAACTTACTCCGCGCACGCCCTGACAGTTTTTAAGGCGATAAATACAAGAAGAAGCTCAGATAAAATTTCCCAGGAAAAGTGAAAAAATGGTAAGCCTACAGCCCAGGGAAAGTTTATTTCTGCCAGTTCCAGTAAGTTCGGTCTAAAGCGTTTGTTCTTCCTATACCTTACTCCGCGCACGCCCTGACAGTTTTTAAGGCGATAAATACAAGAAGAAGCTCAGATAAAATTTCCCAGGAAAAGTGAAAAAATGGTAAGCCTATAGCCCAGGGAAAGTTTATTTCTGCCAGTTCCAGTAAGTTCGGTCTAAAGCGTTTGTTCTTCCTATAACTTACTTCGCGCACGCCCTGACAGTTATTAAGGCGATAAATACAAGAAGAAGCTCAGATAAATTTTCCCAGGAAAATTGAAAAAATGGTAAGCCTATAGCCCAGCCAGGGAAAGTTTATTTCTGCCAGTTCCAGTAAGTTCGGTCTAAAGCGTTTGTTCTTCCTCTACTTTACTTTCCGCGCACGTTCTGACAATTATTAAGACGATAAATACAAGAATAAGCTCAGATAAATTTTCCCATGAAAAGTGAAAAAATGGCAAGCCTATAGACCAGGTAAAGTTTATTTCTGCCAGTTCCAGTAAGTTCGGTCTAAAGCATTTGTTCTTTCTATAACTTACTCCGCGCACGCCCTGACAGTTATTAAGGCGATAAATACAAGAATAGGCTCAGATAAATTTTCCCAGGAAAAGTGAAAAAATGGTAAGCCTATAGCCCAGGGAAAGTTTATTTCTGCCAGTTCCAGTAAGTTCGGTCTAAAGCATTTGTTCTTCCTATAACTTACTCCGCGCACGCCCTGACAGTTTTTAAGGCGATAAATACAAGAATAGGCTCAGATAAATTTTCCCAGGAAAAGTGAAAAAATGGTAAGCCTATAGCCCAGGGAAAGTTTATTTCTGCCAGTTCCAGTAAGTTCGGTCTAAAGCGTTTGTTCTTCCTATACCTTACTCCGCGCACGCCCTGACAGTTTTTAAGGCGATAAATACAAGAAGAAGCTCAGATAAAATTTCCCAGGAAAAGTGAAAAAATGGTAAGCCTATAGCCCAGGGAAAGTTTATTTCTGCCAGTTCCAGTAAGTTCGGTCTAAAGCATTTGTTCTTCCTATAACTTACTCCGCGCACGCCCTGACAGTTTTTAAGGCGATAATTACAAGAAGAAGCTCAGATAAAATTTCCCAGGAAAAGTGAAAAAATGGTAAGCCTATAGCACAGGGAAAGTTTATTTCTGCCAGTTCCAGTAAGTTCGGTCTAAAGCATTTGTTCTTCCTATATCTTACTCCGCGCACGCCCTGACAGTTTTTAAGGCGATAAATACAAGAATAGGCTCAGATAAAATTTCCCAGGAAAAGTGAAAAAATGGTAAGCCTATAGCCCAGGGAAAGTTTATTTCTGCCAGTTCCAGTAAGTTCGGTCTAAAGCATTTGTTCTTCCTATAACTTACTCCGCGCACGCCCTGACAGTTTTTAAGGCGATAAATACAAGAATAGGCTCAGATAAATTTTCCCAGGAAAAGTGAAAAAATGGTAAGCCTATAGCCCAGGGAAAGTTTATTTCTGCCAGTTCCAGTAAGTTCGGTCTAAATCGTTTGTTCTTCCTATAACTTACTCCGCGCACGCCCTGACAGTTTTTAAGGCGATAAATACAAGAATAGGCTCAGATAAATTTTCCCAGGAAAAGTGAAAAAATGGTAAGCCTATAGCCCAGGGAAAGTTTATTTCTGCCAGTTCCAGTAAGTTCGGTCTAAAGCGTTTGTTCTTTCTATAACTTACTCCGCGCACGCCCTGACAGTTTTTAAGGCGATAAATACAAGAATAGGCTCAGATAAATTTTCCCAGGAAAAGTGAAAAAATGGTAAGCCTATAGCCCAGGGAAAGTTTATTTCTGCCAGTTCCAGTAAGTTCGGTCTAAAGCATTTGTTCTTCCTATAACTTACTCCGCGCACGCCCTGACAGTTAATAAGGCGATAAACACAAGAATAAGCTCAGATAAATTTTCCCAGGAAAAGTGAAAAAATGGTAAGCCTATAGCCCAGGGAAAGTTTATTTCTGCCAGTTCCAGTAAGTTCGGTCTAAAGCATTTGTTCTTCCTATAACTTACTCCGCGCACGCCCTGACAGTTAATAAGGCGATAAACACAAGAATAAGCTCAGATAAATTTTCCCAGGAAAAGTGAAAAAATGGTAAGCCTATAGCCCAGGGAAAGTTTATTTCTGCCAGTTCCAGTAAGTTCGGTCTAAATCGTTTGTTCTTCCTATAACTTACTCCGCGCACGCCCTGACAGTTTTTAAGGCGATAAATACAAGAATAGGCTCAGATAAATTTTCCAAGGAAAAGTGAAAAAATGGTAAGCCTATAGCCCAGGGAAAGTTTATTTCTGCCAGTTCCAGTAAGTTCCGTCTTAAGCGTTTGTTCTTCCTATAACTTACTCCGCGCACGCCCTGACAGTTTTTAAGGCGATAAATACAAGAAGAAGCTCAGATAAATTTTCCCAGGAAAAGTGAAAAAATGGTAAGCCTATAGCCCAGGGAAAGTTTATTTCTGCCAGTTCCAGTAAGTTCGGTCTAAAGCATTTGTTCTTCCTATAACTTACTCCGCGCACGCCCTGACAGTTTTTAAGGCGATAAATACAAGAATAGGCTCAGATAAATTTTCCCAGGAAAAGTGAAAAACTGGTAAGCCTATAGCCCAGGGAAAGTTTATTTCTGCCAGTTCCAGTAAGTTCGGTCTAAATCGTTTGTTCTTCCTATAACTTACTCCGCGCACGCCCTGACAGTTTTTAAGGCGATAAATACAAGAATAGGCTCAGATAAATTTTCCCGGGAAAAGTGAAAAAATGGTAAGCCTATAGCCCAGGGAAAGTTTATTTCTGCCAGTTCCAGTAAGTTCGGTCTAAAGCGTTTGTTCTTTCTATAACTTACTCCGCGCACGCCCTGACAGTTTTTAAGGCGATAAATACAAGAATAGGCTCAGATAAATTTTCCCAGGAAAAGTGAAAAAATGGTAAGCCTATAGCCCAGGGAAAGTTTATTTCTGCCAGTTCCAGTAAGTTCGGTCTAAAGCATTTGTTCTTCCTATAACTTACTCCGCGCACGCCCTGACAGTTTTTAAGGCGATAAATACAAGAATAGGCTCAGATAAATTTTCCCAGGAAAAGTGAAAAAATGGTAAGCCTATAGCCCAGGGAAAGTTTATTTCTGCCATTTCCAGTAAGTTCGGTCTAAAGCATTTGTTCTTCCTATAACTTACTCCGCGCACGCCCTGACAGTTAATAAGGCGATAAACACAAGAATAAGCTCAGATAAATTATCCCAGGAAAAGTGAAAAAATGGTAAGCCTATAGCCCAGGGAAAGTTTATTTCTGCCAGTTCCAGTAAGTTCGGTCTAAAGCGTTTGTTCTTCCTATAACTTACTCCGCGCACGCCCTGACAGTTTTTAAGGCGATAAATACAAGAAGAAGCTCAGATAAAATTTCCCAGGAAAAGTGAAAAAATGGTAAGCCTATAGCCCAGGGAAAGTTTATTTCTGCCAGTTCCAGTAAGTTCGGTCTAAAGCATTTGTTCTTCCTATAACTTACTCCGCGCACGCCCTGACAGTTTTTAAGGCGATAATTACAAGAAGAAGCTCAGATAAAATTTCCCAGGAAAAGTGAAAAAATGGTAAGCCTATAGCACAGGGAAAGTTTATTTCTGCCAGTTCCAGTAAGTTCGGTCTAAAGCATTTGTTCTTCCTTTATCTTACTCCGCGCACGCCCTGACAGGTATTAAGGCGATAAATACAAGAATAGGCTCAGATAAAATTTCCCAGGAAAAGTGAAAAAATGGTAAGCCTATAGCCCAGGGAAAGTTTATTTCTGCCAGTTCCAGTAAGTTCGGTGTAAATCGTTTGTTCTTCCTATAACTTACTCCGCGCACGCCCTGACAGTTTTTAAGGCGATAAATACAAGAATAGGCTGAGATAAATTTTCCCAGGAAAAGTGAAAAAATGGTAAGCCTATAGCCCAGGGAAAGTTTATTTCTGCCAGTTCCAGTAAGTTCGGTCTAAAGCATTTGTTCTTCCTATATCTTACTCCGCGCACGCCCTGACAGTTATTAAGGCGATAAACACAAGAATAAGCTCAGATAAATTATCCCAGGAAAAGTGAAAAAATGGTAAGCCTATAGCCCAGGGAAAGTTTATTTCTGCCAGTTCCAGTAAGTTCGGTCTAAAGCGTTTGTTCTTCCTATAACTTACTCCGCGCACGCCCTGACAGTTTTTAAGGCGATAAATACAAGAAGAAGCTCAGATAAAATTTCCCAGGAAAAGTGAAAAAATGGTAAGCCTATAGCCCAGGGAAAGTTTATTTCTGCCAGTTCCAGTAAGTTCGGTCTAAAGCATTTGTTCTTCCTATAACTTACTCCGCGCACGCCCTGACAGTTTTTAAGGCGATAATTACAAGAAGAAGCTCAGATAAAATTTCCCAGGAAAAGTGAAAAAATGGTAAGCCTATAGCACAGGGAAAGTTTATTTCTGCCAGTTCCAGTAAGTTCGGTCTAAAGCATTTGTTCTTCCTTTATCTTACTCCGCGCACGCCCTGACAGGTATTAAGGCGATAAATACAAGAATAGGCTCAGATAAAATTTCCCAGGAAAAGTGAAAAAATGGTAAGCCTATAGCCCAGGGAAAGTTTATTTCTGCCAGTTCCAGTAAGTTCGGTGTAAATCGTTTGTTCTTCCTATAACTTACTCCGCGCACGCCCTGACAGTTTTTAAGGCGATAAATACAAGAATAGGCTGAGATAAATTTTCCCAGGAAAAGTGAAAAAATGGTAAGCCTATAGCCCAGGGAAAGTTTATTTCTGCCAGTTCCAGTAAGTTCGGTCTAAAGCATTTGTTCTTCCTATATCTTACTCCGCGCACGCCCTGACAGTTATTAAGGCGATAAATACAAGAATAGGCTCAGATAAAATTTCCCAGGAAAAGTGAAAAAATGGTAAGGCTATAGCCCAGTGAAAGTTTATTTCTGCCAGTTCCAGTAAGTTTGGTCTAAAGCGTTTGTTCTTCCTATAACTTACTCCGCGCACGCCCTGACAGTTTTTAAGGCGATAATTACAAGAAGAAGCTCAGATAAAATTTCCCAGGAAAAGTGAAAAAATGGTAAGCCTATAGCCCAGGGAAAGTTTATTTCTGCCAGTTCCAGTAAGTTCGGTCTAAAGCATTTGTTCTTCCTCTATCTTACTCCGCGCACGCCCTGACAGTTATTAAGGCGATAAATACAAGAATAGGCTCAGATAAAATTTCCCAGGAAAAGTGAAAAAATGGTAAGCCTATAACCCAGGGAAGGTTTATTTCTGCCAGTTCCAGTAAGTTCGGTCTAAAGCATTTGTTCTTCCTATATCTTACTCCGCGCACGCCCTGACAGTTATTAAGGCGATAAATACAAGAATAGGCTCAGATAAAATTTCCCAGGAAAAGTGAAAAAATGGTAAGCCTATAGCCCAGTGAAAGTTTATTTCTGCCAGTTCCAGTAAGTTCGGTCTAAAGCATTTGTTCTTCCTATATCTTACTCCGCGCACGCCCTGACAGTTATTAAGGCGATAAATACAAGAATAGGCTCAGATAAAATTTCCCAGGAAAAGTGAAAAAATGGTAAGCCTATAGCCCAGGGAAAGTTTATTTCTGCCAGTTCCAGTAAGTTCGGTCTAAAGCGTTTGTTCTTCCTATAACTTACTCCGCGCACGCCCTGACAGTTTTTAAGGCGATAATTACAAGAAGAAGCTCAGATAAAATTTCCCAGGAAAAGTGAAAAAATGGTAAGCCTATAGCACAGGGAAAGTTTATTTCTGCCAGTTCCAGTAAGTTCGGTCTAAAGCATTTGTTCTTCCTATATCTTACTCCGCGCACGCCCTGACAGTTATTAAGGCGATAAATACAAGAATAGGCTCAGATAAAATTTCCCAGGAAAAGTGAAAAAATGGTAAGCCTATAGCCCAGGGAAAGTTTATTTCTGCCAGTTCCAGTAAGTTCGGTGTAAATCGTTTGTTCTTCCTATAACTTACTCCGCGCACGCCCTGACAGTTTTTAAGGCGATAAATACAAGAATAGGCTCAGATAAATTTTCCCAGGAAAAGTGAAAAAATGGTAAGCCTATAGCCCAGGGAAAGTTTATTTCTGCCAGTTCCAGTAAGTTCGGTCTAAAGCATTTGTTCTTCCTATATCTTACTCCGCGCACGCCCTGACAGTTATTAAGGCGATAAATACAAGAATAGGCTCAGATAAAATTTCCCAGGAAAAGTGAAAAAATGGTAAGCCTATAGCCCAGGGAAAGTTTATTTCTGCCAGTTCCAGTAAGTTCGGTGTAAATCGTTTGTTCTTCCTATAACTTACTCCGCGCACGCCCTGACAGTTTTTAAGGCGATAAATACAAGAAGAAGCTCAGATAAATTTTCCCAGGAAAAGTGAAAAAATGGTAAGCCTATAGCCCAGGGAAAGTTTATTTCTGCCAGTTCCAGTAAGTTCGGTGTAAATCGTTTGTTCTTCCTATAACTTACTCCGCGCACGCCCTGACAGTTATGAAGGCGATAAATACAAGAATAAGCTCAGATAAAGTTTCCCAGGAAAAGTGAAAAAATAGTAAGCCTATAGCCCAGGGAAAGTTTATTTCTTCCAGTTCCAGTAAGTTCCGTCTAAAGCGTTTGTTCTTCCTATAACTTACTCCGCGCACGGCCTGACAGTTATTAAGGCGATAAATACAAGAATAGGCTCAGATAAATTTTCCCAGGAAAAGTGAAAAAATGGTAAGCCTATAGCCCAGGGAAAGTTTATTTCTGCCAGTTCCAGTAAGTTCGGTCTAAAGCGTTCGTTCTTCCTCTACTTTACTTTCCCCGCACGTTCTGACAGTTATTAAGGCGATAAATACAAGAATAAGCTCAGATAAATTTTCCCAGGAAAAGTGAAAAAATGGCAAGCCTATAGCCCAGGGAAAGTTTATTTCTGCCAGTTCCAGTAAGTTCGGTCTAAAGCGTTTGTTCTTCCTATAACTTACTTCGCGCACGCCCTGACAGTTATTAAGGCGATAAATACAAGAAGAAGCTCAGATAAATTTTCCCAGGAAAATTGAAAAAATGGTAAGCCTATAGCCCAGCCAGGGAAAGTTTATTTCTGCCAGTTCCAGTAAGTTCGGTCTAAAGCGTTTGTTCTTCCTCTACTTTACTTTCCGCGCACGTTCTGACAATTATTAAGACGATAAATACAAGAATAAGCTCAGATAAATTTTCCCAGGAAAAGTGAAAAAATGGCGAGCCTATAGACCAGGTAAAGTTTATTTCTGCCAGTTCCAGTAAGTTCGGTCTAAAGCATTTGTTCTTTCTATAACTTACTCCGCGCACGCCCTGACAGTTATTAAGGCGATAAATACAAGAATAGGCTCAGATAAATTTTCCCAGGAAAAGTGAAAACATGGTAAGCCTATAGCCCAGGGAAAGTTTATTTCTGCCAGTTCCAGTAAGTTCGGTCTAAAGCGTTTGTTCTTCCTATAACTTACTCCGCGCACGCCCTGACAGTTTTTAAGGCGATAAATACAAGAAGAAGCTCAGATAAAATTTCCCAGGAAAAGTGAAAAAATGGTAAGCCTATAGCCCAGGGAAAGTTTATTTCTGCCAGTTCCAGTAAGTTCGGTCTAAAGCGTTTGTTCTTCCTATAACTTACTCCGCGCACGCCCTGACAGTTTTTAAGGCGATAAATACAAGAAGAAGCTCAGATAAAATTTCCCAGGAAAAGTGAAAAAATGGTAAGCCTATAGCCCAGGGAAAGTTTATTTCTGCCAGTTCCAGTAAGTTCGGTCTAAAGCATTTGTTCTTCCTATAACTTACTCCGCGCACGCCCTGACAGTTTTTAAGGCGATAATTACAAGAAGAAGCTCAGATAAAATTTCCCAGGAAAAGTGAAAAAATGGTAAGACTATAGCACAGGGAAAGTTTATTTCTGCCAGTTCCAGTAAGTTCGGTCTAAAGCATTTGTTCTTCCTATATCTTACTCCGCGCACGCCCTGACAGTTATTAAGGCGATAAATACAAGAATAGGCTCAGATAAAATTTCCCAGGAAAAGTGAAAAAATGGTAAGCCTATAGCCCAGGGAAAGTTTATTTCTGCCAGTTCCAGTAAGTTTGGTCTAAATCGTTTGTTCTTCCTATAACTTACTCCGCGCACGCCCTGACAGTTTTTAAGGCGATAAATACAAGAATAGGCTCAGATAAATTTTCCCAGGAAAAGTGAAAAAATGGTAAGCCTATAGCCCAGGGAAAGTTTATTTCTGCCAGTTCCAGTAAGTTCGGTCTAAATCGTTTGTTCTTCCTATAACTTACTCCGCGCACGCCCTGACAGTTTTTAAGGCGATAAATACAAGAAGAAGCTCAGATAAATTTTCCCAGGAAAAGTGAAAAAATGGTAAGCCTATAGCCCAGGGAAAGTTTATTTCTGCCAGTTCCAGTAAGTTCGGTCTAAAGCATTTGTTCTTCCTATATCTTACTCCGCGCACGCCCTGACAGTTATTAAGGCGATAAATACAAGAATAGGCTCAGATAAAATTTCCCAGGAAAAGTGAAAAAATGGTAAGCCTATAGCCCAGTGAAAGTTTATTTCTGCCAGTTCCAGTAAGTTTGGTCTAAAGCGTTTGTTCTTCCTATAACTTACTCCGCGCACGCCCTGACAGTTATGAAGGCGATAAATACAAGAATAAGCTCAGATAAAGTTTCCCAGGAAAAGTGAAAAAATAGTAAGCCTATAGCCCAGGGAAAGTTTATTTCTTCCAGTTCCAGTAAGTTCCGTCTAAAGCGTTTGTTCTTCCTATAACTTACTCCGCGCACGGCCTGACAGTTATTAAGGCGATAAATACAAGAATAGGCTCAGATAAATTTTCCCAGGAAAAGTGAAAAAATGCTAAGCCTATAGCCCAGGGAAAGTTTATTTCTGCCAGTTCCAGTAAGTTCGGTCTAAAGCGTTTGTTCTTCCTATATCTTACTCCGCGCACGCCCTGACAGTTATTAAGGCTATAAATACAAGAATAGGCTCAGATAAAATTTCCCAGGAAAAGTGAAAAAATGGTAAGCCTATAGCCCAGGGAAAGTTTATTTCTGCGAGTTCCAGTAAGTTCGGTCTAAAGCATTTGTTCTTCCTATAACTTACTCCGCGCACGCCCTGACAGTTATTAAGGCGATAAATACAAGAATAGGCTCAGATAAATTTTCCAAGGAAAAGTGAAAAAATGGTAAGCCTATAGCCCAGGGAAAGTTTATTTCTGCCAGTTCCAGTAAGTTCCGTCTAAAGCGTTTGTTCTTCCTATAACTTACTCCGCGCACGCCCTGACAGTTTTTAAGGCGATAAATACAAGAAGAAGCTCAGATAAATTTTCCCAGGAAAAGTGAAAAAATGGTAAGCCTATAGCCCAGGGAAAGTTTATTTCTGCCAGTTCCAGTAAGTTCGGTCTAAATCGTTTGTTCTTCCTATAACTTACTCCGCGCACGCCCTGACAGTTTTTAAGGCGATAAATACAAGAAGAAGCTCAGATAAATTTTCCCAGGAAAAGTGAAAAAATGGTAAGCCTATAGCCCAGGGAAAGTTTATTTCTGCCAGTTCCAGTAAGTTCGGTCTAAAGCATTTGTTCTTCCTATATCTTACTCCGCGCACGCCCTGACAGTTATTAAGGCGATAAATACAAGAATAGGCTCAGATAAAATTTCCCAGGAAAAGTGAAAAAATGGTAAGCCTATAGCCCAGTGAAAGTTTATTTCTGCCAGTTCCAGTAAGTTTGGTCTAAAGCGTTTGTTCTTCCTATAACTTACTCCGCGCACGCCCTGACAGTTATGAAGGCGATAAATACAAGAATAAGCTCAGATAAAGTTTCCCAGGAAAAGTGAAAAAAAAGTAAGCCTATAGCCCAGGGAAAGTTTATTTCTTCCAGTTCCAGTAAGTTCCGTCTAAAGCGTTTGTTCTTCCTATAACTTACTCCGCGCACGGCCTGACAGTTATTAAGGCGATAAATACAAGAATAGGCTCAGATAAATTTTCCCAGGAAAAGTGAAAAAATGGTAAGCCTATAGCCCAGGGAAAGTTTATTTCTGCCAGTTCCAGTAAGTTCGGTCTAAAGCGTTTGTTCTTCCTATAACTTACTCCGCGCACGCCCTGACAGTTTTTAAGGCGATAAATACAAGAAGAAGCTCAGATAAATTTTCCCAGGAAAAGTGAAAAAATGGTAAGCCTATAGCCCAGTGAAAGTTTATTTCTGCCAGTTCCAGTAAGTTCGGTCTAAAGCGTTCGTTCTTCCTCTACTTTACTTTCCCCGCACGTTCTGACAGTTATTAAGGCGATAAATACAAGAATAAGCTCAGATAAACTTTCCCATGAAAAGTGAAAAAATGGCAAGCCTATAGCCCAGGGAAAGTTTATTTCTGCCAGTTCCAGTAAGTTCGGTCTAAAGCGTTTGTTCTTCCTATAACTTACTTCGCGCACGCCCTGACAGTTATTAAGGCGATAAATACAAGAAGAAGCTCAGATAAATTTTCCCAGGAAAAGTGAAAAAATGGTAAGCCTATAGCCCAGCCAGGGAAAGTTTATTTCTGCCAGTTCCAGTAAGTTCGGTCTAAAGCGTTTGTTCTTCCTCTACTTTACTTTCCGCGCACGTTCTGACAATTATTAAGGCGATAAATACAAGAATAAGCTCAGATAAATTTTCCCAGGAAAAGTGAAAAAATGGCGAGCCTATAGACCAGGTAAAGTTTATTTCTGCCAGTTCCAGTAAGTTCGGTCTAAAGCATTTGTTCTTTCTATAACTTACTCCGCGCACGCCCTGACAGTTATTAAGGCGATAAATACAAGAATAGGCTCAGATAAATTTTCCCAGGAAAAGTGAAAACATGGTAAGCCTATAGCCCAGGGAAAGTTTATTTCTGCCAGTTCCAGTAAGTTCGGTCTAAAGCGTTTGTTCTTCCTCTACTTTACTTTCCGTGCACGCTCTGACAGTTATTAAGGCGATAAATACAAGAATAAGCTCAGATAAATTTTCCCAGGAAAAGTGAAAAAATGGCAAGCCGATAGCCCAGGGAAAGTTTATTTCTGCCAGTTCCAGTAAGTTCGGTCTAAAGCGTTTGTTCTTCCTATAACTTACTCCGCGCACGCCCTGACAGTTATTAAGGCGATAAATACAAGAAGAAGCTCAGATAAAATTTCCCAGGAAAAGTGAAAAAATGGTAAGCCTATTGCCCAGGGAAAGTTTATTTCTGCCAGTTCCAGTAAGTTCGGTCTAAAGCATTTGTTCTTCCTATAACTTACTCCGCGCACGCCCTGACAGTTTTTAAGGCGATAATTACAAGAAGAAGCTCAGATAAAATTTCCCAGGAAAAGTGAAAAAATGGTAAGCCTATAGCCCAGGGAAAGTTTATTTCTGCCAGTTCCAGTAAGTTCGGTCTAAAGCATTTGTTCTTCCTATAACTTACTCCGCGCACGCCCTGACAGTTTTTAAGGCGATAATTACAAGAAGAAGCTGAGATAAAATTTCCCAGGAAAAGTGAAAAAATGGTAAGCCTATAGCACAGGGAAAGTTTATTTCTGCCAGTTCCAGTAAGTTCGGTCTAAATCGTTTGTTCTTCCTCTACTTTACTTTCCGCGCACGCTCTGACAGTTATTAAGGCGATAAATACAAGAATAAGCTCAGATAAATTTTCCCAGGAAAAGTGAAAAAATGGCAAGCCTATAGTCCAGGGAAAGTTTATTTCTGCCAGTTCCAGTAAGTTCGGTCTAAAGCGTTTGTTCTTCCTATATCTTACTCCGCGCACGCCCTGACAGTTATTAAGGCGATAAATACAAGAATAGGCTCAGATAAAATTTCCCAGGAAAAGTGAAAAAATGGTAAGCCTATAGCCCAGGGAAAGTTTATTTCTGCCAGTTCCAGTAAGTTCCGTCTAAAGCGTTTGTTCTTCCTATAACTTACTCCGCGCACGCCCTGACAGTTTTTAAGGCGATAAATACAAGAAGAAGCTCAGATAAATTTTCCCAGGAAAAGTGAAAAAATGGTAAGCCTATAGCCCAGGGAAAGTTTATTTCTGCCAGTTCCAGTAAGTTCGGTCTAAATCGTTTGTTCTTCCTATAACTTACTCCGCGCACGCCCTGACAGTTTTTAAGGCGATAAATACAAGAAGAAGCTCAGATAAATTTTCCCAGGAAAAGTGAAAAAATGGTAAGCCTATAGCCCAGGGAAAGTTTATTTCTGCCAGTTCCAGTAAGTTCGGTCTAAAGCATTTGTTCTTCCTATAACTTACTCCGCGCACGCCCTGACAGTTTTTAAGGCGATAAATACAAGAAGAAGCTCAGATAAATTTTCCCAGGAAAAGTGAAAAAATGGTAAGCCTATAGCCCAGGGAAAGTTTATTTCTGCCAGTTCCAGTAAGTTCGGTCTAAAGCATTTGTTCTTCCTATATCTTACTCCGCGCACGCCCTGACAGTTATTAAGGCGATAAATACAAGAATAGGCTCAGATAAAATTTCCCAGGAAAAGTGAAAAAATGGTAAGCCTATAGCCCAGTGAAAGTTTATTTCTGCCAGTTCCAGTAAGTTTGGTCTAAAGCGTTTGTTCTTCCTATAACTTACTCCGCGCACGCCCTGACAGTTATGAAGGCGATAAATACAAGAATAAGCTCAGATAAAGTTTCCCAGGAAAAGTGAAAAAAAAGTAAGCCTATAGCCCAGGGAAAGTTTATTTCTTCCAGTTCCAGTAAGTTCCGTCTAAAGCGTTTGTTCTTCCTATAACTTACTCCGCGCACGGCCTGACAGTTATTAAGGCGATAAATACAAGAATAGGCTCAGATAAATTTTCCCAGGAAAAGTGAAAAAATGGTAAGCCTATAGCCCAGGGAAAGTTTATTTCTGCCAGTTCCAGTAAGTTCGGTCTAAAGCGTTTGTTCTTCCTATAACTTACTCCGCGCACGCCCTGACAGTTTTTAAGGCGATAAATACAAGAAGAAGCTCAGATAAATTTTCCCAGGAAAAGTGAAAAAATGGTAAGCCTATAGCCCAGTGAAAGTTTATTTCTGCCAGTTCCAGTAAGTTCGGTCTAAAGCGTTCGTTCTTCCTCTACTTTACTTTCCCCGCACGTTCTGACAGTTATTAAGGCGATAAATACAAGAATAAGCTCAGATAAACTTTCCCATGAAAAGTGAAAAAATGGCAAGCCTATAGCCCAGGGAAAGTTTATTTCTGCCAGTTCCAGTAAGTTCGGTCTAAAGCGTTTGTTCTTCCTATAACTTACTTCGCGCACGCCCTGACAGTTATTAAGGCGATAAATACAAGAAGAAGCTCAGATAAATTTTCCCAGGAAAAGTGAAAAAATGGTAAGCCTATAGCCCAGCCAGGGAAAGTTTATTTCTGCCAGTTCCAGTAAGTTCGGTCTAAAGCGTTTGTTCTTCCTCTACTTTACTTTCCGCGCACGTTCTGACAATTATTAAGGCGATAAATACAAGAATAAGCTCAGATAAATTTTCCCAGGAAAAGTGAAAAAATGGCGAGCCTATAGACCAGGTAAAGTTTATTTCTGCCAGTTCCAGTAAGTTCGGTCTAAAGCATTTGTTCTTTCTATAACTTACTCCGCGCACGCCCTGACAGTTATTAAGGCGATAAATACAAGAATAGGCTCAGATAAATTTTCCCAGGAAAAGTGAAAACATGGTAAGCCTATAGCCCAGGGAAAGTTTATTTCTGCCAGTTCCAGTAAGTTCGGTCTAAAGCGTTTGTTCTTCCTCTACTTTACTTTCCGTGCACGCTCTGACAGTTATTAAGGCGATAAATACAAGAATAAGCTCAGATAAATTTTCCCAGGAAAAGTGAAAAAATGGCAAGCCGATAGCCCAGGGAAAGTTTATTTCTGCCAGTTCCAGTAAGTTCGGTCTAAAGCGTTTGTTCTTCCTATAACTTACTCCGCGCACGCCCTGACAGTTATTAAGGCGATAAATACAAGAAGAAGCTCAGATAAAATTTCCCAGGAAAAGTGAAAAAATGGTAAGCCTATTGCCCAGGGAAAGTTTATTTCTGCCAGTTCCAGTAAGTTCGGTCTAAAGCATTTGTTCTTCCTATAACTTACTCCGCGCACGCCCTGACAGTTTTTAAGGCGATAATTACAAGAAGAAGCTCAGATAAAATTTCCCAGGAAAAGTGAAAAAATGGTAAGCCTATAGCCCAGGGAAAGTTTATTTCTGCCAGTTCCAGTAAGTTCGGTCTAAAGCATTTGTTCTTCCTATAACTTACTCCGCGCACGCCCTGACAGTTTTTAAGGCGATAATTACAAGAAGAAGCTGAGATAAAATTTCCCAGGAAAAGTGAAAAAATGGTAAGCCTATAGCACAGGGAAAGTTTATTTCTGCCAGTTCCAGTAAGTTCGGTCTAAATCGTTTGTTCTTCCTCTACTTTACTTTCCGCGCACGCTCTGACAGTTATTAAGGCGATAAATACAAGAATAAGCTCAGATAAATTTTCCCAGGAAAAGTGAAAAAATGGCAAGCCTATAGTCCAGGGAAAGTTTATTTCTGCCAGTTCCAGTAAGTTCGGTCTAAAGCGTTTGTTCTTCCTATATCTTACTCCGCGCACGCCCTGACAGTTATTAAGGCGATAAATACAAGAATAGGCTCAGATAAAATTTCCCAGGAAAAGTGAAAAAATGGTAAGCCTATAGCCCAGGGAAAGTTTATTTCTGCCAGTTCCAGTAAGTTCCGTCTAAAGCGTTTGTTCTTCCTATAACTTACTCCGCGCACGCCCTGACAGTTTTTAAGGCGATAAATACAAGAAGAAGCTCAGATAAATTTTCCCAGGAAAAGTGAAAAAATGGTAAGCCTATAGCCCAGGGAAAGTTTATTTCTGCCAGTTCCAGTAAGTTCGGTCTAAATCGTTTGTTCTTCCTATAACTTACTCCGCGCACGCCCTGACAGTTTTTAAGGCGATAAATACAAGAAGAAGCTCAGATAAATTTTCCCAGGAAAAGTGAAAAAATGGTAAGCCTATAGCCCAGGGAAAGTTTATTTCTGCCAGTTCCAGTAAGTTCGGTCTAAAGCATTTGTTCTTCCTATATCTTACTCCGCGCACGCCCTGACAGTTATTAAGGCGATAAATACAAGAATAGGCTCAGATAAAATTTCCCAGGAAAAGTGAAAAAATGGTAAGCCTATAGCCCAGTGAAAGTTTATTTCTGCCAGTTCCAGTAAGTTTGGTCTAAAGCGTTTGTTCTTCCTATAACTTACTCCGCGCACGCCCTGACAGTTATTAAGGCGATAAATACAAGAAGAAGCTCAGATAAATTTTCCCAGGAAAAGTGAAAAAATGGTAAGCCTATAGCCCAGCCAGGGAAAGTTTATTTCTGCCAGTTCCAGTAAGTTCGGTCTAAAGCGTTTGTTCTTCCTCTACTTTACTTTCCGCGCACGTTCTGACAATTATTAAGACGATAAATACAAGAATAAGCTCAGATAAATTTTCCCAGGAAAAGTGAAAAAATGGCGAGCCTATAGACCAGGTAAAGTTTATTTCTGCCAGTTCCAGTAAGTTCGGTCTAAAGCATTTGTTCTTTCTATAACTTACTCCGCGCACGCCCTGACAGTTATTAAGGCGATAAATACAAGAATAGGCTCAGATAAATTTTCCCAGGAAAAGTGAAAACATGGTAAGCCTATAGCCCAGGGAAAGTTTATTTCTGCCAGTTCCAGTAAGTTCGGTCTAAAGCGTTTGTTCTTCCTCTACTTTACTTTCCGTGCACGCTCTGACAGTTATTAAGGCGATAAATACAAGAATAAGCTCAGATAAATTTTCCCAGGAAAAGTGAAAAAATGGCAAGCCGATAGCCCAGGGAAAGTTTATTTCTGCCAGTTCCAGTAAGTTCGGTCTAAAGCGTTTGTTCTTCCTATAACTTACTCCGCGCACGCCCTGACAGTTATTAAGGCGATAAATACAAGAAGAAGCTCAGATAAAATTTCCCAGGAAAAGTGAAAAAATGGTAAGCCTATTGCCCAGGGAAAGTTTATTTCTGCCAGTTCCAGTAAGTTCGGTCTAAAGCATTTGTTCTTCCTATAACTTACTCCGCGCACGCCCTGACAGTTTTTAAGGCGATAATTACAAGAAGAAGCTCAGATAAAATTTCCCAGGAAAAGTGAAAAAATGGTAAGCCTATAGCCCAGGGAAAGTTTATTTCTGCCAGTTCCAGTAAGTTCGGTCTAAAGCATTTGTTCTTCCTATAACTTACTCCGCGCACGCCCTGACAGTTTTTAAGGCGATAATTACAAGAAGAAGCTGAGATAAAATTTCCCAGGAAAAGTGAAAAAATGGTAAGCCTATAGCACAGGGAAAGTTTATTTCTGCCAGTTCCAGTAAGTTCGGTCTAAATCGTTTGTTCTTCCTCTACTTTACTTTCCGCGCACGCTCTGACAGTTATTAAGGCGATAAATACAAGAATAAGCTCAGATAAATTTTCCCAGGAAAAGTGAAAAAATGGCAAGCCTATAGTCCAGGGAAAGTTTATTTCTGCCAGTTCCAGTAAGTTCGGTCTAAAGCGTTTGTTCTTCCTATATCTTACTCCGCGCACGCCCTGACAGTTATTAAGGCGATAAATACAAGAATAGGCTCAGATAAAATTTCCCAGGAAAAGTGAAAAAATGGTAAGCCTATAGCCCAGGGAAAGTTTATTTCTGCCAGTTCCAGTAAGTTCCGTCTAAAGCGTTTGTTCTTCCTATAACTTACTCCGCGCACGCCCTGACAGTTTTTAAGGCGATAAATACAAGAAGAAGCTCAGATAAATTTTCCCAGGAAAAGTGAAAAAATGGTAAGCCTATAGCCCAGGGAAAGTTTATTTCTGCCAGTTCCAGTAAGTTCGGTCTAAATCGTTTGTTCTTCCTATAACTTACTCCGCGCACGCCCTGACAGTTTTTAAGGCGATAAATACAAGAAGAAGCTCAGATAAATTTTCCCAGGAAAAGTGAAAAAATGGTAAGCCTATAGCCCAGGGAAAGTTTATTTCTGCCAGTTCCAGTAAGTTCGGTCTAAAGCATTTGTTCTTCCTATATCTTACTCCGCGCACGCCCTGACAGTTATTAAGGCGATAAATACAAGAATAGGCTCAGATAAAATTTCCCAGGAAAAGTGAAAAAATGGTAAGCCTATAGCCCAGTGAAAATTTATTTCTGCCAGTTCCAGTAAGTTTGGTCTAAAGCGTTTGTTCTTCCTATAACTTACTCCGCGCACGCCCTGACAGTTATGAAGGCGATAAATACAAGAATAAGCTCAGATAAAGTTTCCCAGGAAAAGTGAAAAAAAAGTAAGCCTATAGCCCAGGGAAAGTTTATTTCTTCCAGTTCCAGTAAGTTCCGTCTAAAGCGTTTGTTCTTCCTATAACTTACTCCGCGCACGGCCTGACAGTTATTAAGGCGATAAATACAAGAATAGGCTCAGATAAATTTTCCCAGGAAAAGTGAAAAAATGGTAAGCCTATAGCCCAGTGAAAGTTTATTTCTGCCAGTTCCAGTAAGTTCGGTCTAAAGCGTTCGTTCTTCCTCTACTTTACTTTCCCCGCACGTTCTGACAGTTATTAAGGCGATAAATACAAGAATAAGCTCAGATAAACTTTCCCATGAAAAGTGAAAAAATGGCAAGCCTATAGCCCAGGGAAAGTTTATTTCTGCCAGTTCCAGTAAGTTCGGTCTAAAGCGTTTGTTCTTCCTATAACTTACTTCGCGCACGCCCTGACAGTTATTAAGGCGATAAATACAAGAAGAAGCTCAGATAAATTTTCCCAGGAAAAGTGAAAAAATGGTAAGCCTATAGCCCAGCCAGGGAAAGTTTATTTCTGCCAGTTCCAGTAAGTTCGGTCTAAAGCGTTTGTTCTTCCTCTACTTTACTTTCCGCGCACGTTCTGACAATTATTAAGACGATAAATACAAGAATAAGCTCAGATAAATTTTCCCAGGAAAAGTGAAAAAATGGCGAGCCTATAGACCAGGTAAAGTTTATTTCTGCCAGTTCCAGTAAGTTCGGTCTAAAGCATTTGTTCTTTCTATAACTTACTCCGCGCACGCCCTGACAGTTATTAAGGCGATAAATACAAGAATAGGCTCAGATAAATTTTCCCAGGAAAAGTGAAAACATGGTAAGCCTATAGCCCAGGGAAAGTTTATTTCTGCCAGTTCCAGTAAGTTCGGTCTAAAGCGTTTGTTCTTCCTCTACTTTACTTTCCGTGCACGCTCTGACAGTTATTAAGGCGATAAATACAAGAATAAGCTCAGATAAATTTTCCCAGGAAAAGTGAAAAAATGGCAAGCCGATAGCCCAGGGAAAGTTTATTTCTGCCAGTTCCAGTAAGTTCGGTCTAAAGCATTTGTTCTTCCTATAACTTACTCCGCGCACGCCCTGACAGTTTTTAAGGCGATAATTACAAGAAGAAGCTCAGATAAAATTTCCCAGGAAAAGTGAAAAAATGGTAAGCCTATAGCCCAGGGAAAGTTTATTTCTGCCAGTTCCAGTAAGTTCGGTCTAAAGCATTTGTTCTTCCTATAACTTACTCCGCGCACGCCCTGACAGTTTTTAAGGCGATAATTACAAGAAGAAGCTGAGATAAAATTTCCCAGGAAAAGTGAAAAAATGGTAAGCCTATAGCACAGGGAAAGTTTATTTCTGCCAGTTCCAGTAAGTTCGGTCTAAATCGTTTGTTCTTCCTCTACTTTACTTTCCGCGCACGCTCTGACAGTTATTAAGGCGATAAATACAAGAATAAGCTCAGATAAATTTTCCCAGGAAAAGTGAAAAAATGGCAAGCCTATAGTCCAGGGAAAGTTTATTTCTGCCAGTTCCAGTAAGTTCGGTCTAAAGCGTTTGTTCTTCCTATATCTTACTCCGCGCACGCCCTGACAGTTATTAAGGCGATAAATACAAGAATAGGCTCAGATAAAATTTCCCAGGAAAAGTGAAAAAATGGTAAGCCTATAGCCCAGGGAAAGTTTATTTCTGCCAGTTCCAGTAAGTTCGGTCTAAAGCATTTGTTCTTCCTATAACTTACTCCGCGCACGCCCTGACAGTTTTTAAGGCGATAATTACAAGAAGAAGCTCAGATAAAATTTCCCAGGAAAAGTGAAAAAATGGTAAGCCTATAGCACAGGGAAAGTTTATTTCTGCCAGTTCCAGTAAGTTCGGTCTAAAGCGTTTGTTCTTCCTCTACTTTACTTTCCGCGCACGCTCTGACAGTTATTAAGGCGATAAATACAAGAATAAGCTCAGATAAATTTTCCCAGGAAAAGTGAAAAAATGGCAAGCCTATAGTCCAGGGAAAGTTTATTTCTGCCAGTTCCAGTAAGTTCGGTCTAAAGCGTTTGTTCTTCCTATAACTTACTCCGCGCACGCCCTGACAGTTTTTAAGGCGATAAATACAAGAAGAAGCTCAGATAAAATTTCCCAGGAAAAGTGAAAAAATGGTAAGCCTATAGCCCAGGGAAAGTTTATTTCTGCCAGTTCCAGTAAGTTCGGTCTAAAGCATTTGTTCTTCCTATAACTTACTCCGCGCACGCCCTGACAGTTTTTAAGGCGATAATTACAAGAAGAAGCTCAGATAAAATTTCCCAGGAAAAGTGAAAAAATGGTAAGCCAATAGCACAGGGAAAGTTTATTTCTGCCAGTTCCAGTAAGTTCGGTCTAAATCGTTTGTTCTTCCTATAACTTACTCCGCGCACGCCCTGACAGTTTTTAAGGCGATAAATACAAGAAGAAGCTCAGATAAATTTTCCCAGGAAAAGTGAAAAAATGGTAAGCCTATAGCCCAGGGAAAGTTTATTTCTGCCAGTTCCAGTAAGTTCGGTCTAAAGCATTTGTTCTTCCTATATCTTACTCCGCGCACGCCCTGACAGTTATTAAGGCGATAAATACAAGAATAGGCTCAGATAAATTTTCCCAGGAAAAGTGAAAAAATGGTAAGCCTATAGCCCAGGGAAAGTTTATTTCTGCCAGTTCCAGTAAGTTCGGTCTAAAGCATTTGTTCTTCCTATAACTTACTCCGCGCACGCCCTGACAGTTATTAAGGCGATAAATACAAGAATAGGCTCAGATAAATTTTCCAAGGAAAAGTGAAAAAATGGTAAGCCTATAGCCCAGGGAAAGTTTATTTCTGCCAGTTCCAGTAAGTTCCGTCTAAAGCGTTTGTTCTTCCTATAACTTACTCCGCGCACGCCCTGACAGTTTTTAAGGCGATAAATACAAGAATAAGCTCAGATAAATTTTCCCAGGAAAAGTGAAAAAATGGTAAGCCTATAGCCCAGGGAAAGTTTATTTCTGCCAGTTCCAGTAAGTTCGGTCTAAAGCATTTGTTCTTCCTATATCTTACTCCGCGCACGCCCTGACAGTTATTAAGGCGATAAATACAAGAATAGGCTCAGATAAATTTTCCCAGGAAAAGTGAAAAAATGGTAAGCCTATAGCCCAGGGAAAGTTTATTTCTGCCAGTTCCAGTAAGTTCGGTCTAAAGCATTTGTTCTTCCTATAACTTACTCCGCGCACGCCCTGACAGTTTTTAAGGCGATAAATACAAGAATAGGCTCAGATAAATTTTCCAAGGAAAAGTGAAAAAATGGTAAGCCTATAGCCCAGGGAAAGTTTATTTCTGCCAGTTCCAGTAAGTTCCGTCTAAAGCGTTTGTTCTTCCTATAACTTACTCCGCGCACGCCCTGACAGTTTTTAAGGCGATAAATACAAGAAGAAGCTCAGATAAATTTTCCCAGGAAAAGTGAAAAAATGGTAAGCCTATAGCCCAGGGAAAGTTTATTTCTGCCAGTTCCAGTAAGTTCGGTCTAAAGCATTTGTTCTTCCTATATCTTACTCCGCGCACGCCCTGACAGGTATTAAGGCGATAAATACAAGAATAGGCTCAGATAAAATTTCCCAGGAAAAGTGAAAAAATGGTAAGCCTATAGCCCAGTGAAAGTTTATTTCTGCCAGTTCCAGTAAGTTTGGTCTAAAGCGTTTGTTCTTCCTATAACTTACTCCGCGCACGCCCTGACAGTTATGAAGGCGATAAATACAAGAATAAGCTCAGATAAAGTTTCCCAGGAAAAGTGAAAAAATAGTAAGCCTATAGCCCAGGGAAAGTTTATTTCTTCCAGTTCCAGTAAGTTCCGTCTAAAGCGTTTGTTCTTCCTTTAACTTACTCCGCGCACGGCCTGACAGTTATTAAGGCGATAAATACAAGAATAGGCTCAGATAAATTTTCCCAGGAAAAGTGAAAAAATGGTAAGCCTATAGCCCAGGGAAAGTTTATTTCTGCCAGTTCCAGTAAGTTCGGTCTAAAGCGTTTGTTCTTCCTATAACTTACTCCCCGCACGCCCTGACAGTTAATAAGGCGATAAACACAAGAATAAGCTCAGATAAATTTTCCCAGGAAAAGTGAAAAAATGGTAAGCCTATAGCCCAGGGAAAGTTTATTTCTGCCAGTTCCAGTAAGTTCGGTCTAATGCGTTTGTTCTTCCTATAACTTACTCCGCGCACGCCCTGACAGTTAATAAGGCGATAAACACAAGAATGAGCTCAGATAAATTTTCCCAGGAAAAGTGAAAAAATGGTAAGCCTATAGCCCAGGGAAAGTTTATATCTTCCAGTTCCAGTAAGTTCGGTCTAATGCATTTGTTCTTCCTATAACTTACTCCGCGCACGCCCTGGCAGTTATTAAGGCGATAAATACAAGAAGAAGCTCAGATAAAATTTCCCAGGAAAAGTGAAAAAATGGTAAGCCTATAGCCGAGTGAAAGTTTATTTCTGCCAGTTCCAGTAAGTTCGGTCTAAAGCGTTTGTTCTTCCTATAACTTACTCCGCGCACGCCCTGACAGTTAATAAGGCGATAAACACAAGAATAAGCTCAGATAAAATTTCCCAGAAAATGTGAAAAAATGGTAAGCCTATATGTAGCCCAGGGAAAGTTTCTTTTTGCCAGATCGAGTAAGGTCGATCTAAAGCGTTTGTTCTTCCTATACTTTACTTTCCACGCACGTTCTGACACTGATTCAGGCGATAAATACACGAATAAGCTTAGATAACGTTTGTGAGAAAAATTGAAAAATGGTAAGCGAATAGCCCAGGGAACGCTTATTTCTGCCAGCTCCAATAAGTTCGGTCTAAAGCGTTTGTTCTTCCTATAACTTACTCCGCGCACGCCCTGACAGTTTTTAAGGCGATAAATACAAGAAGAAGCTCAGATAAATTTTCCCAGCAAAAGTGAAAAAATGGTAAGCCTATAGCCCACTGAAAGTTTATTTCTGCCAGTTCCAGTAAGTTCGGTCTAAAGCGTTCGTTCTTCCTCTACTTTACTTTCCCCGCACGTTCTGACAGTTATTAAGGCGATAAATACAAGAATAAGCTCAGATAAATTTTCCCATGAAAAGTGAAAAAATGGCAAGCCTATAGCCCAGGGAAAGTTTATTTCTGCCAGTTCCAGTAAGTTCGGTCTAAAGCGTTTGTTCTTCCTATAACTTACTCCGCGCACGCCCTGACAGTTATTAAGGCGATAAATACAAGAAGAAGCTCAGATAAATTTTCCCAGGAAAAGTGAAAAAATGGTAAGCCGATAGCCCAGGGAAAGTTTATTTCTGCCAGTTCCAGTAAGTTTGGTCTAAAGCGTTTGTTCTTCCTATAACTTACTCCGCGCACGCCCTGACAGTTATTAAGGCGATAAATACAAGAAGAAGCTCAGATAAATTTTCCCAGGAAAAGTGAAAAAATGGTAAGCCGATAGCCCAGGGAAAGTTTATTTCTGCCAGTTCCAGTAAGTTCGGTCTAAAGCGTTTGTTCTTCCTATAACTTACTCCGCGCACGCCCTGACAGTTATTAAGGCGATAAATACAAGAATAAGCTCAGATAAATTTTCCCAGGAAAAGTGAAAAAATGGCAAGCCTATTCCAGGGAAAGTTTATTTCTGCCAGTTCCAGTAAGTTCGGTCTAAAGCGTTTGTTCTTCCTATAACTTACTGCGCGCACGCCCTGACAGTTATTAAGGCGATAAATACAAGAATAAGCTCAGATAAGTTTTCCCAGGAAAAGTGAAAAAATGGTAAGCCTATAGCCCAGGGAAAGTTTATATCTTCCAGTTCCAGTAAGTTCGGTCTAAAGCATTTGTTCTTCCTATAACTTACTCCGCGCACGCCCTGGCAGTTATTAAGGCGATAAATACAAGAAGAAGCTCAGATAAAATTTCCCAGGAAAAGTGAAAAAATGGTAAGCCTATAGCCGAGTGAAAGTTTATTTCTGCCAGTTCCAGTAAGTTCGGTCTAAAGCGTTTGTTCTTCCTATAACTTACTCCGCGCACGCCCTGACAGTTAATAAGGCGATAAACACAAGAATAAGCTCAGATAAAATTTCCCAGAAAAAGTGAAAAAATGGTAAGCCTATATGTAGCCCAGGGAAAGTTTCTTTTTGCCAGATCGAGTAAGGTCGATCTAAAGCGTTTGTTCTTCCTATACTTTACTTTCCACGCACGTTCTGACACTGATTCACGCGATAAATACACGAATAAGCTTAGATAACGTTTGTGAGAAAAATTGAAAAATGGTAAGCGAATAGCCCAGGGAACGCTTATTTCTGCCAGCTCCAATAAGTTCGGTCTAAAGCGTTTGTTCTTCCTACGCATTACTCTCAGCACACTTTCTGACACTGATTGAGGCGATAAATGCGTGAATAAGGGCAGATAACTTTTCTCAGAAAAATTGAAAAAATGGCAAACCTATAGCCCAGGGAAAGTTTATTTCCGCCAGGTCCAGTAAGTGTGGTCTAAAGCCTTTGTTCTTCCTATACCTTACTCTCCGCGCATGTTCTGACACTGATTAAGGCGATAAATGCACGAATAAGCTCAGATAAGTTTTCTCAGAGGAGGAATAAACTTTTATTTTGGAAACGGTATTCCGGGTTAAGCCCCGCTTCTACTCTCGGTGGGAGGTCTCCTCATTCGAGGAAACCTCCGGTCTTCGTTGCCTCCTTTGCCCTGGCGACGAGGCCTCGTTGTTGTTCCAGGTCCTCGGAGACGAGCTTGTCCTCCCACGTTTCTATGAGATCTTCGCTTTGTCTGGCGTTGCAACAGTCTCTCGGTGAAGGCAATGCATCATTGTATAGATGATCAGGTGCGCTAAGGTGTCCGCTATGCCGCACATTGGGCAGTGTTATCGTTGTAGCGTTGGGTACAGTCTATGCATGATGATCCCGTGGATGTATTGCTTTGCAGTCTTCTGAGTATAGTGCTTTCTTCGTTGTTGATCTCTGGGTGTGGTGGCGGGTACACCCTGCGGTCCAGCCTGTGATGTTGAAGGATCCCTGAGTACGTGATGGGTATGGTCTTTGCCTCCCCTGACGCAGACCAGGCGTCTCGAGAGCAGGAAGGGTTGGCCTGGCACGTGTGAAATAGAAAACATCGTAAGGCTTTAGACCAGAGAAAGTTTTTCTGTGTCAGGTCCTGTAAGTTTGGTCTAAAACGTTTGTTCTACCAATATATCACTCTGCGTGGACTTTCTGACACTGATTCAGGCGATAAATAAACGAATTAGGTCAGATAACGTTTCCCTGAAAAAGTGAAAAAATGGTAAGCCTGTAGCCCAGTGAAAGTTTGTTTCTGAAATGTCCAGTAAGTTCGTTCTAGGGAGTTTGTTCTTGCCATACATCACTCTTGGAGCACGTTCGGACACTGATTCTGGCGATAAATACACGAATTAGCTCAGATCAATTGTCTCAGAAGGGAAAAAATGGTAAGCCAATAACCCAGGGAAAGTTTGTTTCTGCCAAGTCCAGTAAGTTCGGCCTAAAGCACTTGTTCTTTCTATACCTCACTCTCTGTGCACGTTCTGACACTGATTCGGGTGATTTATACACGAATAAGTTCAGATAAATTTTGTCAGATAAAGTGAAAAAAAATGGTAACATTCTTTCTGCCAGGTTAAGTAAGTTCAGTCTAAAGCGTTCGTTCTTACTATACATCACTCTCCACGCACATTCTGACACTGATCCAGGCGATAAGTACACAAGCAAACTCAGATAAATTTCTTAGAAAAAGTGAAACAATGGTAAGCCTACAACCCAGTGAAAGTTTGTTTCTGACATGTCCAGTAAGTTCAGCCTAGAGCGTTTGTTCTTCCTATGCATCACTCTCCGCGCACGTTCTCACACTGATTCGGGCGATAAATAGGCGGATAAGCTTAGATAATGTTTCTCAGAAAAAATTTTCTGCCAGTGCCAGCAAGTTCGGTCTAAAGCGTTTGTTCTTCCTATACATCACTCTTGGCGCACGTTCCGACACTGATTCAGGCAATATATACACGATTTAGCTGAGATAAATTTTCTTTGAAAAATTGAAAAAATGGTAAGCTTGTTTCTTACAGGTCCAGTAAGTTCGGTCCAAAGCGTTTGTTCTTCCTGTACATCACACCACGCGCACGTGCTGACGCTGATTCATGCGATAAATAATTGAATAAGCTCTCATAAATTTGCGCAGCAACAATGAAAACATGGTAAGCCTATAGCCCAGGGAAAGTTTGTTTCTGCCAGGTCCAGTAAGTTTGGTCTAAAGTGTTAGTTGTTCCTATACATCACTCTCGGCGCACGTTACAGCACTGATTAAGGCGATAAATACATCAATAAACGCTGGTCAATTTTCCCAGAAAAAGTGAAAAAATGGTAAGCTCATTGCTCAGGGAGTTTGTTTCTGAAATGTACAGTGAGTTCGGCCTAGAGCGTTTGTTCTTCCTATATTTTACTCTGCGCCCACGTTCTGACACCGATTAGGGCGATAAATGTTCCCTATAGTGAAAGCAAGTGGACGTATGCCACGCCTGCGGAAGACTCGGGCATCGCGCCGATGTCTGTGCAATGCCGAGCGACGTCGTCTGTCGGGGTTGTTATCATGCCAAATCCCGATGGGCAGCGTCAATGCACCCCAAAATGCAAGATCTGTGGCGGTCCGCACCTTACAGCCGGTAAAGAGTGTGCGCATAGATTCAAGACGCCGTACATTGTTCGCCGACGACGCTTCGAGCGTGCCAGGCAGTAAGAGCAGCTTCCCACGCCGTCGATCCTGCGATCCTCCTATGCGTAAGCCTCAGCCAGCACCAACCTTAGGGGCAGAACACGCTTGCGCTCGAGAAGCCGCTCTACAAGCCGACGGGGCTGCAGAAGGCGCTCTACCTCTAGATCACGACTCACATCGTCTTCTCCACCGCGCTCCAGCTCCAGAAGCAGCTCCGAGTCCCGTACTGGGAGCGACTCATCCATCAGCTCACGATAGAAGACCCCCAATGGCAGTAAATGCAAGTCTTCTTTAACGTGGGCCGATAGGGCCCACGTTAAGATATGTCATTTTATTAAAATATGTCATGTTAATTAAAAATATGTCATATGTCGATGAATTTTTAATTCTTTTAAAAGGTAACCATGATTTTACCGTTGACCAGTGCATTAGCCAGGTCTTAGATGTTTTAGACTACATGGGAAGGGCATGCTATTTGCACATGAAATCCCTTCCCATGGCACTCTTCAGTTTTTAGATCTGTCTTTATTTTTTCACAAAGAGCACGTATGTTGGCAGTATAGCCCACGTGCTCAGAAGGCATTGCTACCGTATGATTCGGCACACTCAAAGTTAGTTAAAACAGGAATAGCCACTCTTTGCCTTGAATCTGCTCTCATGAAGTCGTGCCCCCACACGATGCAGACTAGCTTTGATAAGCAATTGGCGAGGCTACACACAGCCGGCTACCCGAGCTCGGTCGTTGTGGCGGTGTCTAAAACATTGCTCCAGAAGGTGAAGGGGAAAAGGCATGCGCCTAGGCCCGACCAAAAACGAGGCAAACCCGCAGTGGTGCCATACGTCCACAAGCTTTCCCACAACTTGAAGAAAGTCGCTGCTAGGTTTGGTGTGCCAGTTGTTTTCTCGGCACCACGCAAGTTGGCTGGACTGTGTCAGCGCATAAGCCGCGTCGACAAGAAGTCAGGATGCCAGAAAAAGCACACTAGACAGTAAGTCAAATGTGTGACGGGCGTTATATACGAAATACCGCTAAAATGTGGGAATTCCTACGTTGGACGAACGGGGAAATGTGGTAATGACCGGGCCCGGGAGCACGAATTGTCTGTAATCAATAAA
The DNA here is from genome assembly GCF_038994185.2 of Dermacentor albipictus. Lineage (NCBI taxonomy): Eukaryota > Metazoa > Arthropoda > Arachnida > Ixodida > Ixodidae > Dermacentor > Dermacentor albipictus. Next base: position 111,808,391 of record NC_091824.1, read on the forward strand.
GGTAATGCGCATTTACCTGCGCATTGCACGGTTTGCCTGGAGGCAGATGCCAGCCACTGCTGCGTGAGATAAAGATACTTGGCAGGAGTGGTGATACGTTAGCAAGAGAACTTTTGGAGGCATATCACATTAAAGAGAGAGACACGAGTTGTATGAGTGACACGTCTGTTTTTCTGTTTGAAAACGAGTTGCAACTGTTAAAAACGTTACTGGAATCACTCTAGGCAACACTGGTGTACGCATGCGCATTTGTTCATTCTCCCTGTCCTGCTGTAAGAATAAAATCAGTTGAAGTTCAGCGCTCAATCTGTCGTCTCGTACTCTTCTTTCCCAAGTCTTTATTTTCCTTTTTTGGCGCAACAATGTATTCTTTATAACATTGTTTCAATAGGTTTGTGGGCTAAACCTCATCCTGCTTAAAGAACTCGGGTGTAGCTCAGCTTTTTACAGGGAGTCACGCCTTGATGAGAGCTGTCCTGCCCGTCATAACAATCTTGTGTGCCTTGAAGAACAAACGCACGTACTTTGCGCCTGTATCCTCCGGCCATGACTTGTTTTCTGAAGCCTAGCTAGCCCTCGCAGTACCTGCACGTAAATGTTCCCGTTCTACCTCTTGTGGTTTGCAAGTCATGACAATGTTCACTATAGCGAAAGCATGAGGCCCACCGACCTGAATGCCAGCCTAATATGCTTGCCTACATTGGTGAGGTGAGGTGAGGATTCTTGAATATGCTTCCGTCTTATGGGACCCATTTACTGAATTAAATATAAGTAAACTCGAAAGTGTCCAAAGGAAATCAATCAGATTCGTCTATAATTCATATAGCTGGCACACATCTCCGACTCAGCTGCTAGAAAAAGCTAATTTAGAAACACTTCAACTAAGACGCCATCGTGATAGGTTGAAATATATGTATTTAATATATCATGATAATTTGCGTATCAATAAGGAATTGTACATTCAACAGGTGACTCGTCGTTCCACACGAGGAAATCACTCGAAAAAGGTCAAAGAATTCGCCTGCAGGACCGATTGCTTCAGTAATTCATTTTTTCCTCGAACTATTCGAGAATGGAACCGCCTCAGTGCACACATTGTCGAGAAACCCACCATGCAGTCATTCTTAAGTGCTTTATAATTCCATCAGCCTTCAATTTTCAGCACCACTTATCATCTCGCGACATATGCTATGGTTCTCCCGCAAAATGCTTCGATAAGTGATGCATTACAGCAGTTTGTCATCTCGAGCGACGCGCATGTGCAGCTTGAATTGTCCATGTTCTGATTTCTTTTTTCCTTGTCAAACACTCTGTCAATATATCATTGTACATTTTTATATCTGTAGCACGGGTTTGTATGCAAGCGACATGCAAACTATTGGTCTCGCTACTTTTCAGTGCGTAGTGCGAGCATTGTGTAATGCGTTCTTGTCTTATTATTTTTGATAATTTTTTCATATGTACTGTCCACTCCTGCCTACGGCCTTCTGTGAAGGCTGGCAGTATTTCTCAAATAAAATAAAATAAAATAAATATCATCAGAGTGAATGCACAGGTCCCAGTTTAATAGGCCCAATATCAGAATTCATATCCGGAGGCATGATGCCAAGAGCCCCGGATGAAGCAGAATCGCTACTCTGACATTTCCAACGGCTCACGTCACAGCAGTTTCCACTTGCTCTAAACACAGAAATGCCACCTGCTGATGCGAAAGGTAGTAGCCAGACAGGTGCGTCTCGTCATACACTTAGCCTTTGCAAATCCACCTTCTCTGACGCTGGTCTTTTTCTGTATGTATTTTACCTCACCTTTTCATCCCATTTCGCAAAACACTTCAGACAGGGTATTTTTTTTTTCTTTAGAAGGGTACTGACAACAATTTGTCTCGTTTATTATAGAGGCTACTGGTATGACTTGACATTTTCAACCTTCCATTCTCGCTTTTGCATTATATAGAGCTCAGAAATATCTGCCCCATTAAAAAAAAAGCACCCAGATAAATGAAGAAGCGCCCAAATTAATTTACTCTAATACCCTTTCTACGAACAAGCTTCGGCGTCGGTGCTCTGGAAATCAATACGTTTCTGTGGTCACTGAGCGCAGTCAAAAGAAACGCGCGCAGCACTCTTGTTAACTTTTTTTTTATGAGCAACGTCATTAAACCTAGCCGTATTGCCACACGACGTTAGCAAATTTTGCTTTCTATCGTGACGTTACAATACTCTCGGTGGCGCCAGGTATTTCGAGGCCAACATTAGTTTTTAAATGAAGCACCATATGTTTTCCAAACTTAGCACAAGATATTCAAAATGTCGATCGCCCTCTACCGACTTGCCCCAAAACACCATTCGCCATCTCGGTGACGGCACGGAAAACGGAACTGCTCGCAGGACAGCATATCGACACGTACAACAGTTGTTTTCACATTTGTTCTGTGGTGACAGCCCACTCCTGTTCGCCGATATTACCGAAGGAAGGGATTCGTCGCAACGCTGGCAACAACGTAGGGTTGTCTGTTTTCAGCGGCCGGCGCAGCAAAATAAGATAAAAGCAAATCCGCATGCTAAACAATTGCCGACACTGACGACGTTGCTGACCCGGTATTGCTGTGTGCGCGTAACGGTAGCCTTTAACATTAATTTCACTTCCTTGACTAGTACAATAGTCTCCTCCCACTGCCGCCATGGAGAGAAAGAAAGAAAACGGTTATATTTAACCATGTCAGCTTTGTTTAAATTTGGTTTGAAGGGTATAAAAATTGCTGTAAAGATATATGTTGAGTACACGAGCACGGAATTTGGTTTGCTTTTTCGGGAGGCCATGCTCTATACAGCGAAGCACTTCAAAATCTTTTAGCGCTTTAAGCTTTTTAGAGGAAAAATACGCTTTGCTAATGAAATAAAAAACACATTGCAGGTTGTTGCGGATACATATGGCTGTAAGTTTATTGCGGACGGAGTGGAAATGAAAAACGTTTGAAAAGACAGCGCGATGATCCCAAAAATTGTATTTCAGTTCATACACATACAAAAGAAAAGGAATTCTCTTTGACGCCTTTGTTAAGCGCGCAGACGAAGCAGCTATTATTGCGGTTTATTCACTGAAAAATTCAGACAGCACAGCAACTTTAATTGAAGCAGGCTTTGCCAAGCGAGGATAAAGGTAGTGGTTACGACTTCGGTGCCCGTTGATTCAGCAGATATTCACAGCAGCGTACCAAAGGCCGAGATAGTCAAGGCCCAACCGCTATATCCCCAAGCTGTTGCTGCTTTACCACACAGCATGCTGTTGAATCGCATGTGCATTGGTTTTCTGTACTTTCTTTGCACACTTAATCACCTCGTGGTGATTCATTTTCGACTATTGTATTCAGAAGCCCCGCTATAGTGGGCATATCCGCGCGCTTGCTGTGTTGCTGATGTTACTGCGCTGTGCTTGCGTCCGGAGCGTCTTTAAACAGTGAAGTCCCCAGCTTAGAGATACAGAACAGTGCGCGAATTAGAAGTTAACATAACGCGAGTGAGAGGGAACGCACGCAATGCACCATCGTTTGAGAACTTATAACGGGCCGTGGCAAACGGAACGAAAAACAGCGCACGCAAGCAAGTCCTGATGTCTAACCAGGCGATCCAACACTTGTACTCCATTTTCTGGGGCCATGCTTGTGCGACATTATTTGCGCAATTTGCGCTCGTACAGGCAAAGGGAGAATCCTATTCAAGAAAGAGCAACCACACTTCTCACTGGTTGGGTGCTTGAAATCATCAGCTACGACACACGGGAGCTTTTATTTCTCTCATGCTACGCGTTTTCTTGCGGTCACAACGGTTCTGGTCATCGCATTGCAATTCCAGGTTTTTTTCCAGGCTTGAAGCAAAAATTCCAGTGCGAATGAAAAATTTTTTCAGATGACTTAACTCAGGTTCAATGTGCTCGCACCTTGTGAGTGTCATCCGGATGAATATCAGAGTGTGCAAAGAACCAACGGCGTGACTTTGTTGATTTGTGACAGTACAGTGAAGTTCGCTGTTCTTTATTCGCTACGACAAACTACGGCAAGCTACGCCATCACCAAGAAGGCTGACAAGTACCGTGCTGCCAGATGAGTACGTATTTCGAACATCTATGTGCAAGCGTATTGCGTGCGAGGAGTGTATGGTAAGTACAGCTTTAGCCACTAAACACATGTCAGTACTTATTTAGTGCAAAGTTGAATTTTTTCGAAAATTCTGTGCTTCTACCTGCCAATAATGCAAAGCTGTCGACTCTGTCGATGCCGCATGCAGTATTAGCCTCCATTCCTTGAGGGCTCTACAAATAAATAAAACACGTCACAGCTTTTTCGAGATCAGTTTGAAACGTGCGTACCAAGTGCAGCGCAGCTTGCAACGTAAAGAAAAGGCCGGCCACGTAACACAGGCCGAAAATTGGGGTCACGTGATGTAACGCGCCCGAGGCTTAGAGCTGTATAAAATGCAAAAAAAAAAACACACACCGGAGACCCGGGTTCGATTCCCCCCCAGCCCATCTTGCAAGTTGTTTTTATTCATGAAGTGCCTCCTGGGATTTATCACTCACGGCCAACGCCACCGACACCGACATCGATGCCGATGACACCGGCTTTTCTGCGACACGAGCTCCTTAACGCTGTCGCGTTAAAAATCACACAAAAAGAATGCCACATGCCACTGACGTTTTGCGCGACGAGAAACCGGGGAAGCAGCAGCGGCCAAGGCCGGCAGGCCCAAGCAGCAGCTAACCCGTATGGGGATGAAACCCAGAGATACGGACCACGCGCCGGCTTCCGAGAGTGAGAGTGAAGCCACGTGACGTCGAGGCGATGCCCTTTCCCATCACGCAACACCTGGCGCATTATTGCGACAGCAGGCGTGAGAGTAGAGGGCATCGCTGCCCTACTCGCATCGCCCGCTCTAGTTCGTCGAGGCGCTCTCATGACATGGCATCACAGCCAATGGTAACGCAATTTTAGCTGCCGTTGCGCAGCTACAGGTGACGCAGGCGAACTTTCCCACTCCATGGGCTAGTCGACGCTTTCACATCGAATAAAGAATGTAAAAGTTGCCCTATCTGGCGACGTTGAACCACGTGCTGTCATGCTGATCATTTTTGGAAATTAGTTTTATCCGCGTTCGCTCTATGGCGCAGTACACTGCGCAGTAGCGAAACGCAAAGGGTAGGAAATTCGTCTAAAACTGTAAATTTGAAAGTGACTGATTTGCTGGAGCTTGTACCTGTTGCGATCATACCGTTCATATTGATGCATGCATATTGCGTGTTTCTTGTGGCCAATGCACCTGGGCGCCCCGACGAAGACGACGAACGCTCTCTGCCTCTCGAGCTGTCCGCTGAACTGGTCAGCGCTGCAGTTATCGTTTGTAAATATACTTTGTATATACTCTCCAGTTCTTAATCCTTCGCTTGCGTAGCAATATCTCGCTACATACAATCGTCGTAGGCTAGGTAAGCAAAGCTTCGCAAAAGAATAAGAAAAGGAAGATGTAGACCCCCACGCATTGAGGGAATCGATGTTATGCGAAGTATCTTGCAGGTAGCTGGCTGTCAAGCATTATTTGGGGTTTCGCGAAGCGTTACCAAGCGGACCAACAGGTTTGTGTGAATCGAGCCGCTGTACGTTGTACGATTTGCGGTCGTACATAAAATAAGTGGTAGCTGGCCCATGCCATCGTCCAACTCACCCACGTTTGGGACGTGGTTGTAGGGAGGAACTTGCTCTCATCGAGAACGAGGACCACGGAATTTATTTACAAAATTTACATTAAGACAGGAGATACGTTTGAACAGTCTAGCATGACTGCCAGATCTAGCTCGAAAGACGAAGCACGAAGTGCCCACCCACAAGCCCTGAAAAATGGCTCCCTCCCTAGATCACCCTCTGTACTCCCTAGATCCCTAGGTGAGGCAAAACTGCCGTCCAATCGGAGCGTCCACAATCAGTGGAGGCGTAGTCGATCCGCCTTTGAGGGGGAAGGTTTACACACTCACATCCACACTTTGGATTCACAGAACACACCGAGCGGAGAGGGCCCTCGTAGACATGGTGGTGGTGGTAACAACTTTATTAACAATCCGGCAAATTCGTGGCCTGTGCCTATAGGCCGCCCCCGAGGAGGTCCGGAGATCCTGTCTCCTCGCCGCCTCACGGGCTTGCTGGATGGCCCATAGTTGATTTTCGAGGCTTGAGCTGCGCAACGCGGCCGACCATCGCGCCGCAGCTTCATCTGGGGAAACTGCATTTTCTTTGCATATAATTTCACATTCCCAGAGAATGTGTCTAAGAGATGCGTGAGCCCTGCTGCATAATTTGCAGTTCTCATCTGAGTAGATGTCCGGATATATCCTTCTGAGATTGACGGGGTTGGGGAAGGTCTTTGTAGCTGCCTCCAGTCTACCGCTTGGGCCCTGTTGAGTTTGGGGTTAGGGGGCGGATAAACCCGCCTTGAGTTTTGATAAAATTTTGTAATATCACAGTATCTAGTCATTCTGTCCCTCTCTGTCCATGCCTCCATTGGATTTCCAACCCCCAAGAGAGGATCCTTCTTCGCGGGCGCGGAACGTGAGACCTCGCGCTACGCGGTGGACCTCCTCGTTGAGGTTGGGTACGGGGTTGTCGGGGGACGTGTGAGCCGGGAACCATATAATGTGTCGTTCCTCCATCTCCTCGGAGGTGACAGAGTTCGCGTTGGCTTTGAGTATAGCCTCAGCCTTCGGCGAAATTCTGCCTTGTGCATAGTTTCTGACCGCCGTCTGCGAGTCACTGAGTACGTATCTACAACTGGGGTTAACGATGGCTAGGGCTATCGCCACCTCTTCCGCTACCTCGGGGTTTTTTACACGTATGCTACAAGAACTGACCAATTGTTTTTCGGTATTGAGGACGGCCACTGGAAAAGCACGTCGATCCTCGTATTCTGCCGCGTCTACGAACAGCGCTTCCTTGTCCCTACCGAAGGCTTTGAGTAAAGCCTTGGCTCTACTCTCTCTTCGACCCTGATAGAATTCGGGGATCATGTTCTTGGGTATATTAGCCACCTGCAGCTTTTCCCTGATCGCGTTTGAAAGGGATGTCTTGTCGCCGTGCTGCTTGTGATAACTTATACCGAGTTTGTCCAGAATGCTCCTGCCCGTTCGTGGCTTCGCTAGTCTTTCGAGTTGCGAGATTTGGTGTGCCTCAATTAACTCTTCAAGCGTGTTGTGGACGCCCAGCTGTAGCAGAACATGGTTTTTTTTTTACCAATAGCCATAGAGGCGTCAACCGGCGCCACGAGGACGGCAGCGAGCGTGAGAAGCGGCGGAGCAGACCAAGCGGAGGAGGTAGCCATTGCCCTGGCCATCGCAGACGCAGATTGTCACACGGTGCTGAGTGAGTCGAGATAGGCGGTGCAAAACTTCGGCAAAGGCCAAATCTGCAGCGAAGCTGGGCGCGTACTGCGAGCGGTCAAACTACAAGACAGAAAAGTAAGACTCAAGTGGTTCCTGGCGCACGCGGGCGACGCGTCGGAATGCAATGAGAACCACAATGAGACGGCACACGCAGTGGCGCAAGTGCTAACCAGCCGCGCCCCGGCGACAGACCGTCCGACGTGGTTCGGAACCAAGGACCGCATGACGGAATACAATGAAATTACGAAGGCCTACCGCCTGGCTCGCAGGACTCTCCAACCTCCGCACCCGAGGCTGAGTCAAGCGGAGGCGGCACTACTGAGACTGCTCTAGACCGGATCGCTACCGAGCCCGAGACTGATGCATCGCATGTACCCCGAGACATATCCCACCGATAAGTGCAGAGTATGCCGGAGGGAGAGGGCAGATTACAGGCACATCTTGTGGGACTGCGTTAAAACCCGGAGGAAGCAAAATCAAGAACAATCCCACCGCGGCTCGAGGCAGCTGCGAAGAGCTGCGCCCGAGACGAACAGCTCTGGGACGTCCAGCAGGTCCTCGGGGCGCTCGAAAGGCAGGGACCCAGCGAGCCGGCAACGGCGAGCGGAGACCCGCGCCGAGTAACGGCAACTTCGTAGATGACGTAGACCCTCGTCGGGGCGCACGAACGCCCAACTACAGGCACAAATAAAGTTGGCTCCAATCCAATCCAATGACCAATAGCCGAGAGATAATGGCAAAAAGGCGTCGAATAAGAAACAACTATTTTTCTTTTGTTCGGTTCAATCATGAATAATCAGTCTGTACAAGCCATATCAGATGGAGAGCTATCGCGGTTTTCGTGACGTCGCGTGACAGACAGCCGAAGTGGGATAAGGCGGAGGGCTGATTGCAGAATTGGAATAGAAAAGTTTGGAATAGCTTTACGTTATAGCACCCAAAGTGCACTTTATAATGACTCAAGGGGTGTAACTTTCCTATCTTAGTTCATGTATGGAAGATATTTGTTAATAAAGGGTAGTTTCAGCTTCGCCTCTACCAGCCATGAATTGTTTTAATTTAAGAATAAATTATTCGGCTTAGTCAAGAAATTAGAATTTAAGGCGAAAGGAAAAGATGGAAACCCAGCGAGACTATTAAGAATTAAATAAAATTTAGATTTAAAGTCCTTGTTCCAGAATACAGATAACAGGGATTCCAGGATACAGATAACTTTTCATTTTTTTCGAGAAATTACTTCCGTAGTGAAGAACTTGCCTGTCATTTTCAAACGTTGTCACTTCCGATCTCTCGCGTAGCACAGATGCTTTGGTTAAAATTAGAGAGTCTGACCGGGACTAACGGCAACTACCAGCTCAGAAGTACGGGAGAGGCCTTTGCCCTGCAGGGGGCGTAACCGGGCTGATGATGATGATGAACAGTACCGTGAACAAATAATTGACAAAATTACTGATTAAGACCTCTCATACATACTTACGGAGGAACATGTGACATTGAGCTCTACTGCGACTTATGATAGCTGTATCATTTAGCGCAATCTAACGCAGATAGTGCCGTGTACCTGTATCATAGGAAATTATGCAATAAAAGATGGCAGGCTATCGTGCTTTTGGTACATATAATCACTTTGAGCCCGCATATCATAGCATTAAACTACAATGGGAGCCTTTGTATGAAAGCGACTTTTTCTTTTGTTCTTGTTTTTTTAACGGCCGAGCAAATTTAGGTTAGGAAGCAATGAAATCTCTGCAAGGTAGTCAAAATAAATACGAGTGTTATGAACTAAGAAAAGGAGCCAAAAAGAAGCAGAAGATTTACATTAATCACTTGAGAATGCAGCCCTTCTACATAAATATACTACATTTATTATATCGCATTTCGACACCTATTTTTTGGCTACGACCAAAGTTGTTAAAAACATGCAAAAAGGCCGGTCAGAAACCGGATCTCTAATAACTACGATAGTACCCCCATTGAGCTAAGAAATGGGGGGGGGGGGGTGTTTGGCTTTCTCTTGTCTTCGGTGTGAGTCAGCTGTGGCGCCTAAGATAACGCTCTTACAAGCCATTTAGAACTACAGTTGAGTGGAACAAATCAGGGATTCCACAATGCAAATCAAATAGCTGTCAAAAATGCTTTTCACTTTACGGATTTCTGACCGCTAGACCCGTTCACATATTTATGGGGGTGGGGCGGGAGGTGGAACTAGGGTAATGAAAGCAATAAAAGAGCAGAAGGCAAGTTGTGCAAAGGCAGAATTTATTGAGAAATGCTGCAATGTGCAGCTTTATGATTTTCTTTCCATGGTCAGCTTTCTTATTCACATTTACTAAGCTTGTTGGAAACTGGCAATGCTTTAGATTTGAACGTTCTTCTTACATTTTCTTCAGTTTTGGAGAATGCGGAAGTGCTGTCAGTTTGCTTAGTTATCGAGATGTGACTTCTGTGGCCATGTCTGCACGTCCTCTAATTCAGCTGAATCATCGAATCCTTAACATCGTTTCCGAATGTATCGACACGAATGTCTTTAACACGTGTGCATCTACCGTTCATGCAGATCTGCAAAAACATGCCACAAATTCAATGCTTATAATTCTGCCTCTGTAATTAACCAAAACAAAACATTCATTTACACTATGCTTTGAACCTTACCGCGTGTGGTCTGGTATTGCGACAGCTCGTGCCATCAGGTGCGTCGTTGATTATTATTACGCCTGGTCTTTCAGGCACGCTGCATGTGATGATGCATTTATCTAGAGTCAGTCTCGGGTCAGAAAGCTGAAAGAAAATTCATTGTTTTTGTATAAGCAGTAAGGTTAGCGCGAATAAACACTGTCATATTTCAATGTATGATCATATGGGGTGTTTTATTTGCCAATGGCCAATCATGGCGAAAGAGCACCAAGCAATGTTGCAATGCACTCATAGATACAATTAAGGACTAATCCAAGGCATGTTTATTGCTCTGAGTAATATACATTAAAATTTCAGCTCACTGCAGTATTCCTACAGCTTGTTGGCTGCAATCACCAAAAGTAGACAAATAGCGTAATATCGTGCTGTTGTTCAAAATCGTGTACAGATTGAGCCACTACGCTCCCATAACATCAAACGTAGTCGGCGTGACTAATTATTAGTCGTTTTTTACAGCATGGGAAGTTACGAGCTCAATCATGTCTGTTCTGTACATCTTCCACACCTCGATTCACGTCGTGTGACAACGTCAGCTTCAAGAGCTCAGCAACGTTCAATTGTTCCGCTTTACGAGTCTTCCTGCATTCAAGTGACGTCGAACAGTATAAACTGACGAAAAGACGTATCGGGGTGAAACATTGCAGATGTGGACTGAGGTCAAACAGCATCGCCCCATTTTCAAGACGCTAAGAACCACGGGAGTTCAGAAGAAAAATTTCGACCAACAACGCACTCACGTGGCAAAGCACATTTTAGGGCACATAAAGCACAAGTGTTGCTTTAGAATTGCTAGGTCGCCTTCGGGGATCCATGAATGCATGCATGTTGTTAGCGTTTGGACGAAAGGCGGTTCCTGTTTTGTTGCTTCGATAAAACGCTCCAACAAAGAGAAGTAAAGAAGTTATTTATTATAAAACTTGGAGGCTTTTACCTGCGATAAACCAGTATCTGATTATGAGGCACACAGTAGCGAGGAACTCCGGAATAATTTTGGACCCCCAGGGGTTCTCTAATATACACCTAAATTCAAATACACGACCGTTTTTGTGTTTCACCCTTGTCAAAACACGGCGGCTGTGGCAGGAGTTGATAACTGACCTTGAGCTCTGCAGCGCAACAACATAGCCACTGGGCTACAGTGGCGGGTAAGCAGAGATGTTTATTGCCCTTATTTTAAAGAAACATTAAGAACTTGGTTAATTACCTGCTTGCGTTTTCACAATATACATTCCACTTTTTTTATTTCATACATTCTTTTTACATTGTCCACGCTTGAAAATTATTTTGCTGAGGCCCAAAATTATAAGCTGTGCGGACAAAGTGCGCTCGACATGATTGTTCTGTAGTTCATAAAACATGCGATTCTAGATCGTGAAGCTGTTATTTTTCTTTTTTTTCTTTTTTGCACATACTTCGTTTTTTAAAAAAGTCGAATTGCATACAGCATATAGCTCAAATAGATCCATATAGGGGGTCTACTTTAAGAGACGGACACTACATACTTGCATGACAAATAGCAATGTCAGGTAGCTAACTAAAAAAATTGCCTAATGAGCCTCTCAATTCTTCCCTGCAGGGCTGATGTAATTGTGAAACTGAAACCGAACAGTAAAGAAGTCTTATAAAGATATGCTGAGCAGGAACCCTAAGACCGGCACCAACTTCTGTGTAATCAGCCCTTACAACGTTCAACGAAGTGTGCTGGTGTTCCAGGTAACAGTTTCCGAAAATCCTCAATGTAGCAGTTCGGAATTTTAACTAGAACGCCAACGCACTTCTTAGCTGATTTTAAGGATAGATATCTCTATAGTGGCGCTGTATTCTTAGAATTTCTGCTATACAACCACACATGACTTCACTAATTCTCGTATTGTATTTTACAGTTATAACGCGCATCGCTAAGCAAATAAATATAAAGTTAATTATGACACCTTAATATGTTATCGAACATCGTGTGTTCTACAAAAATAGCTGCCACATCATTCAGAAATTCACATAAAAAGGTGGTACAACTGTTACAGGCGTTGTTTAAAAACATTGTTCGAAATAGCAAAGAAATATTTGCCGTGAATCTGCACAATTGCAGGAGCTTGCCTTTTTTGCGGTTGTAAATGTTCAAAATGCGACTAGAACATTAACAGTGAAGACGCTACCATGAACTCAAACCATACTGAAAGCCTGAGAAGACGTTAATATAATGCCACAAGTTGTTCGTCTTCCTTATGTGAAAAGGCCCTTTAAAATAAGTGTATTTTGCCCTAGACTTTGGTGTGTACAATAGTACAGGGGCGTCCAGTCAAACTTACTTTTGTGTATCTAGTCCCTCTATGTTCTGCATAGTGGCGCTGGCAGAACTCGTCCAGCGAAGGTCGGGTCTTGTTAACAGCAGCAAAAGTGAGCTTTTCACTCATTTTCGAAGTAGTAGTAGTTGTCAAACAGTGTCCTTTGTCGCTCCTGGTTTTTTTTAAAAGAAAGACAATGCTGTTGAAAAGGAGCTCAACAGGGGCGAAAGATGGGGCTAAATTAAGCGCAATGTGTAGCACATTGTAAAATGGCTCGAGAAGCTGCGAAACCACTCTGTCGGTAGCGTCACGAAGTGTTACGAGTATAAGTATCTGCTTCGCTCTCAAATATCGTGCGAGAATAACACAACCGCCAAGTCGAACTAATACTTTTGTTAAAGAAAAATACTGGTTATTTCTCTAACCACTTCACTATCATAAGAACATCTTGTAAGTGCGTAAGCGACGGTATAGGTTGTAAGCTGCACACTGGATGGTTTCACGGCAATAACTCGTTACCACAATAGCCAGCTCCTGAAGATGTCTGATAAGAATCACAGTAGATCACTCACTGCCCTGAGTCCCACCAGGATATGCTGTTGACCGAAGACACAAATAGTAATTATAAAAGAGCACGACACTTTGAAAATACACTACATTCCCATCAGTTTGTGTGAAAAAGCAGCATAATTGTGAGTTATGGCTTGGCACTTGCTCAAGTTTTACTCTTAGAGAGGAGAAGAAAGAGCGAAGGAACATAAGCTAGAGAGATTAACTAGGTACTGTGTATAGTTTGAAACTCTACACGCTGGGAGGGGAGAGCGAAAGAGAGAATATATGAGTTCAGGTTAATCACGCGTTCTAGACGACGTGCAGCGGATGTAAGTCAGGCCACTCAAACCTGTCGAATTCAGGTACTGCATAAGAGGCCGTGTGGCCTTCTGAGCTGGCGAGTGGGGAGGCCAGGCTACCACCATCGTTGAAGAAAGCAACGTCCGGCTAAGCCAATCTCGCTTCGTTTTCCGGAATCACGAGCCAACCGTAGCGTGGTAGCCGACATGGTTTTCATCCCGCACTGCGGAGACCTACTTTAATCGGCTAAAGCGGGCCTGCTGCAACGGTACTTCCAGTGCGAGGCTGTCGTAGCCTCAGACTAAAGGTGCTACCAGCATGTTTGTAAGGCACTGAGATATTTTGCTTGTCAGCAGATGACAGCACGGGCTCCTTGCCATCTTGAATGATCTCACGGCCCGTCATGACGTCACGAACGGCTCGACCATCTGCCGCAAACTCGGGATACAACATGACAACCCCCCTCGTAGTAAGAACATGCGATGCTCTTAGAGAACTGTTCGTCACAATTTCAACTAGGAACACTTTGACCTCGTAATGTACTGGTTTTACAGTTGATGTGTTTTGTTGTGTTGGCATAAGTTCTAACAAAAATTCACATAGGATGGACTTGGTGGTGCTTCAAAAACAGGGAAAGAGCGCAGAACCAAGGGATAAGAATGAACTTAGTTGGGCACCTCGATAATCACAGCAAATGACGCTTTGCAAATGATGAATGAATCCTTTAATGTGTTGTCGAGAAGCGACAAAGACCTGAATAATTTAGGCTTTTCATGTAATGTAGCCGAATGACAATTGCATGAACATGCTTTCTGTTTCAGTAAATGACAATGAAAGCACCTTCCTAGAAGCATATAGGTAGTTTCCTGTTTCACAGTGAAACATTTATTGCAAGTATAGGCGCTCAAAAATGTTATATGCCAGTTTTCGCTGCCTTAGAAAAAAAAAGTATCACTCACGCAGGATGCATTTGAAGGAAATGTGGGGATGGTCTCCCTCAGTTAGGGTGATATGAAAATTTTAAACCCTCGTTTTCGGCACGTTTAGAAGCGTTGTATGAAACGCTTTAAAAGCTTTACCTCTTCCGTGGGTGGACTTAAGAACACCGCGCACATCTCTATTTTTGTGTCATATCTTTCAGCAATCATTATCATCTGGAGTGGTGCCGCAAAACTGGTAATTAGGTACGATAATTCCAGTACCAAAAAAGGATCATCATCATCGTGCCACAATTACCGTCCAATTTCCCTCATCAGTGTTTGTTCTAAACTAATGGAGCATATAATTTATTCTCATATTGTAAACTTCCTAACATCCGGTAATTTCTTTAATCCAAATCAACACGGTTTTCAGAAAGGCATGTCCTGCGAGACTCAACTAGCCCTATTCGTTAATGACATCTGCTCGCATCTTGATCAAAACATACCCATAGACGCCCTCTTCCTAGATTTCCAAAAGGCTTTCGACAAGGTTCCTCATGAACGGCTCTTTCTAAAATTATCATGTCTTAATCTTAACCCTCGTGTTCTCCAATGGATACGCAACTTTCTCACTAACCGTCAACAGTTCGTTTACGCTAACCAATGCTCGTCTACCTTATCAGCCGTTATCTCTGGCGTGCCACAAGGCACAGTCCTGGGACCACTACTCTTCTTAATATACATTAACGACTTACCTATAGGTTGTTCTTTCAAAATTCGTTTATTTGCTGATGACTGTGTAATCTATCGTCCTATTACTAACGACGCTGATTCTCGCGCCCTCCAGTCCGACCTTAACGTCATTGAAACTTGGTGTAATAATTGGCTAATGTCCCTCAACGTCAAAAAAACGTCACTACTTACTTTCCATCGTCGCCAATCATTTATGTCAGCTAATTACACTATCGCCGGTTCGGAAATAAGTGACGTGACTTCATGAAAATACCTAGGCGTTAACTTGTCCAATAACCTCAGTTGGTCCTCACATATTTGCAACATTAGCAATGATGCCAATCGTGTACTAAGCTACCTGCCCCGTAATCTACGTCTTGTCCCGCACTCAGTAAAACTACTCGCATACTTAACAATCGTTCGACCCAAACTAGAATACGCATGCTCAGTGTGGGACCCACACCAATCTAACCTGGCAACAGCACTAGAATCCATTCACAATCGTGCAGCAAGGTTCATTCATTCTGACTACTCTTACCACACTAGCGTTACTAAACTTAAATCATCTCTGAAACTTCCAACCCTCGAGCAGCGCCGCAAAACAGCAAGACTGTGCCTCTTTTACAAATTTTATCACTCACTACTTCATCAGACCAACATCACGCCTGCGCATCGCACTTCATCCCGTCATGGACATTCAAAGGCTGTTTATCCCCCTCCAGCTCGCACCTCCGCTCATCTTAACTCTTTCTTCATTCACACAGCGAAAGACTGGAATAATCTACCTGCTGAAGCGGTGCACCACTCCAGTCATTCATCGTTCAAGGCATTTGTTGAAAATATTATGTAAATATGCCCACCCCTCATGTAAAACCCCAAATGGGGTATTTGAGGTACCAATAAATAAATAAATAAATAAATAAATAAATAAATAAATAAATAAATAAATAAATAAATAAATAAATAAAGCACAAGGCTCTCATTTCATCAGAAACGAGAACTACTCTATGGGTGACGTGTACCACTAAGGTTCGAACGTCTAGGTTAATTATATGCTTTGAAAACAATTAGGGAATGCTCGACTTTCCCAATTTTCATAATCAAACTTTAATCAATTTAATTTTATGAATACAGGCATGTAGTTCTTCCTCGGTCTCCTACGTAAAACAAGCAAGGCATACTCTTGCAGGTATATTTTATTGAAGTAGGAAGCCTGCTGGGCGAGATGAACGATAAATGTTTCATCTCTGTAGCTCTATTACAGCCTTTGCAGAAAGTTAACTTACTAAATGTTCCAGAGTGTCATACTGACGTTATTGGGTATATTTTCCAAAGTGCTAAAACAACTGCGCAACCCATCAAGGTAAACCTTTATTATTCTTTAATTATGGGACTTTACGTGCGAAGATCAGAATCTGATTAGGAGGCACGCCTCAGTGGGGGACTCCGGAATAATTTTGACTACCTGGGGTTCTTTAACGTGCACTTATATCTAAGTACGCCTTTGTTTTCACATTTCGCTCCTATCGAAATGCGGCCGCCGTGACCGGGATGCGACTCAGTGACCTCGTGCTTAGCATCCCAACACGGCAGCCACCAAGCAACCACGCTGGGTCAATTTCGATTAAAATAGAGGGCACGTTAAGTGTAAGCTATGGTGAAATTTTATTGTTTCTGGTTTTAATAAAAGGGCTGCAAAGATTTACTGATCTTTCGATTTTTCTTTATAATTATGTGTCACACGAGGCTTGAAGCTCCGTTCTCCGGTGGCCTCGGCAAACTACACTAGCACCTTGTTTGTAATACATGGAAGTAAGGGGCAGCTTATGGCTAATGTGTCCGCAAAGTTCGAAAATGTGAATGAATTGCGGCATTTGGGAAAAATAACGTATGTTAGTGCTCCGGACCATTAAAAGGGTGTTCTAGAAGGGTTGAGAAATTTCGCCCGCTGTCCTCACGTATCTACATATGGCAGCAAAATCAAAATTAAGAAATGCTGGCGGACCTCTATGAGGACAAAAATGCGAGATTAAGTGGGTGTGAATAAAATACAGCCTGTTAAAAAATGGCTAGGTAACTGCTCGCAAGTGTCAGGCTGCCGTTGAGAGATACGTTTCTCAGTGTCCCGAGATAACTCTACATTACAAAACTTTAATGCTCCTAACATGACTAGAAAGCGTTGCAAATTATTACTAAACCCCTGTATTTTTCTCTTTTTTATGCGTTGCGCTAGGTAATAGTTGGTTTCCCCGGTGTCCTCGATGAATTACAAGATGTGCCTTGGAGGCACGCAGCCAGAATATTTTATTTCTGAGGGGGGGGGGGGGGGAAGGGGGCAATCGAACGTGACTTTTCTATGCACATGAAGGGGTACCTTTACTACCACGAATGTGAAGAACGCCCCCCCCCCCCCCATTCGCCATAAAGACGCATGAACTCGCAAAAGAGAAATGAAATAAGGTGTATCGCAAAGGTACACCTGTGAGATACACTTCTCATTTGCATGGCGAACAAGGAACCAAGTCAAATGGACTCGCGCCGGAAAGAAGCACAGGAAGAGCACTGCCAAGAACAAGTAAACAAGCCAAAGTGCTAAATAAAGG
Organism: Dermacentor albipictus; assembly: GCF_038994185.2. Classification (NCBI taxonomy): domain Eukaryota; kingdom Metazoa; phylum Arthropoda; class Arachnida; order Ixodida; family Ixodidae; genus Dermacentor; species Dermacentor albipictus. The sequence continues at coordinate 111,825,896 of NC_091824.1, forward strand.
TTACGATAGTAGAATACAACTTAAAGAAGCTGCAGTTGGCAGCCAAGGCACAAGGGCCGCGCGGGGTTGTGTTACTCCGCCAGCCAATCACAGAAGCAAACATAATCGTCGTCTTGAGGCCTTTTCAAGATGGCGTCGTACTTGATACCTCCGGAGCGTCTGCTGTTCTTGAAGAGTCTTTCATCGGCGGAAGCAATGAGTGGTGCAACAAACACGGATAAAGTGTATGGAGTCTGAGCATTTCACTCTTGAAAAGTCTTCGGTACAGTTCATTTTACTGCTGAACCCGTTTTACTCATGAAACTTCACTGCCAACTGAAGTGAAACTTGACAATAAATACTTGCACCGAAGCAAACATCTTATTTTAGTTCATTAACGAATTAGGCTTTCGCCATTCCACTATAATAGGCGAGGGAAAACGTATAAAATTACGCGCTAATAATTTTATTTTTATGATTACCGCCTTATAGGACTAACAGGAAAAATATAAAGTACGAATTATATGCAGCCTCGCGGAGGTACAGTGGCTGGCGGTTATGAGGGCGTGGGCGCGACTTCCCTGCATACTTAAACTGTATCCGTCTATAGTAGCGTTTTCTGAATTTGGTCTGGAAGAATTATAGAGAAATATATATTTGCAAAACAGTTACAGTTCTTCTGGATCCTTCATTTACTGCAGAAGGTTAGAAAAACACCCACATAAACACATCACGGAATTGGCTGCGTCAGGCGGCTCGACTAGTAACTATAGAAGCATCATTCAAAACACACGGAATTGTTCTCCCCTTCCGGCGGCGTTTTCTCTACTTCCTTTTTAAATAAAAAGATGTTGATCCATAAATATTTCATAAACAACGGTTAAATTTGGTAATTTTTGCTTTTCCTTCCTGTTTGGCTGTTGCCTTGGCTCTCTCCCTTAGTTGATAACTTAATTTCTCAACCTTGCGACTCACGTTTCGAGTTGCCACTTCTGCACGAAAAGTGCTGTACAATTAGTGAAAAACCAGATGACGTAACGGTTGACAGTCATATTCTTATGGGCTTAACGGTTATTGCATGGTTTGATGATGGACGCTGCCTCGCATTATCTTATTTTCCGCCTTATCTAACCCATATCACGGTTATATGGTTCCGAAGATCTGCCAGCGTCGCGGCGAACCCTCACTGGAGCAAATTATGAAGCAAAAGGAAAAGTTAAATGCGACTGGCGTTTTTTCCGGCCACAACTCGTTCCACGGGCATACAGACCAGCTGACAACGAAACGAATCCGTTTCCTGGTCCCGGGGTCAGTCTGAACAAAGAAAGTTGAACTAACGAGGCAACACCGATGCGGGTGACGATTGCAATGAATGGTGACGCGTGAACGCATCTCGAGTTAATCGCGTGCATGGGCACCAAATCGATTAGAAAACTAGCCTTCACACCCCAGGAAATGCCGATAACTACCGCCATCCAAAAGGAGTAAAAAAGGCAGCAGAATGTCGACCGCCGAATGGCTGTCAAGTCTCAACATTGATTTGGCGACGCTTTAGGAATGTGTGTCAGGAGTGGTGGCGTGGGTGGGGAAGCGGGGGGCGGTTATGTCGCTTAATTTGGAGGGGCCGCCTCCTCCGCCCCCTCCCTCGTGTACGTGCCTGGTGCCTTGTATGTATTTGTATAACTCTGTTAACAGAGTTCAAAGTGTGTGGTCAAAACTGCGGCCTTGGCAGTAAGTTACTTATCCATGCTAACCGGAGCGTTGTACGTGTGTTTTAGAAACAACGCATGATTTAAACAGCTGCCCTGGGGGAACTGGCCAACAAGGCCACGTTTAATGAAAATGGGGGAAACATTATCGCCAATGTTCCCGCAAAGTAAAGTGTATGTGGATGAAATACTGCATCCGAAAAATTTCTTTACCAAGGGCCCGAAGCCGTTATACGTTGGTAAATTATCGTACGGACCAGTCATATAGGCGCAACGTTTTGAACTGTGTGATTTTATTACAGGCCACTGAAACTTTTATTGCAACTGCTCGAAAGAAACAGCTTCGCTGGAAATTGAGTTCTGCTTCTGCAAGATAAAGCAACTTTGCAGTACGTTTTTAGCCGTAGCACTTGTCTTTTAATGCACATTTTCAATTGCACGGTTTTTTTCTTGCGATATTAATTACATGGACACGCCAGTGGCATTTTCGCCGCCCTCGTCATCGTTGCCGCGATGTTTCGTATACAGTCCAAAGGAGATAACATCGCCGCCGTGCGTCGTGGGCTGCATGTGCGAGCGAAAGCACGCGTGGGAAGGCGACAATCACGGCTCAATCTGGCGCGCAGGAACGAGGTAAGCGTAGAGCAAACGCGCCGTCGCTCGAAAGGCCGTGGGGGGACCGGAGGGAAGCGGGGGAGGGGGGGCGGTGTTGTTCTTCTGCAGCAAGAGCGTATGTCTCGGCCGGGCGCAAGGGGAACTGACGATCGCGGCAGGGAGGAAAGTGGGGCGGCAGCGCGGGAGGGAGCGGCGGTGGCTTCGACTCCGCCAACAAGTCCGTGCTTTGCACGGTCGCGCACGGGCGCGCGCCTTATCTGGAAAGGGACCTGCAGACGACAAACCTTTGTGCGCCCCGTGTTCTCGCCGTCCTTCCGCTGAAGCGATCGATAGACATCACGAAAATCACTTCGCTCGCCGCTGCTTCCGCGCTTGCTCACATCATCGTTTCGACAGCGAGTGTCGGCGCTCATCGAGTGTGGTGTGTGCATGTTTACTTGTGCGCACTGATGTCATGCTTGTTATTTAAATTACAAGCGAATGTTTCCAAGTTTGCAAGTTTATACGGCCGATTAAACTGCTATCCTTTTTTTTTATTGAGATGAATATTAGGAGAGGTTGGCGCCTTTATGGTGGCACCGGCTACTCCTTGTCACTTGGCAAAGGAAACAAATTTGCGTAAAAAGGGAGAATAGCGACACGAAATATGGCACTCAGTAGAACACTGGATAAATAAAAAATATACAGTCCAACAGTACATGAGTCGCAAAGTTCTCTGCATTAGTTCAGTCCACGTACGCACATATAAAGTCAGATATTTAGAACAGCCATAACACACAACACATGTAATGCACTGCAAGTACAGAACAGAATTATACATATTGCATAAAAGTTGCGATCGCCACATAAACCAATTATGAATCACGAACAAAGTTTATGTTACTCATTTAGCGCATTCGGATCATCTGATACCTATTATTGTCCCAAAATGTTGGTCTCCTCTAAATACTTTTTCAGAGCAAGAAGCGCTCTTATTTGAAGGCCCGCAGTTGGCCATGGGCCAAGTATTTTTTTTTTAGAGTGAATGGTCTTCTGTCTAATATCAACAAATTTGCTTGCAGTACCCTTCTTTGTGGATTGTATTTAGTGCACTCGAGGAGAAGATGATGCACATCTTCCTCTGCATGGCCACAAGAACACTGTGGACTAGAGACACGTTTTATCCTGTACAAGAAGTGTTTAGTGAATGCAGTACGAAGACGCAGGCGGTGTACCAATGTTTCAAATTTTCTGTTGTCTCTTAGATTTTCCGGCATTGTTAAGTTTATACATGGGTCTATAAAGTATAACTCAGAGTTTTTAGTTTGCTGATCAAACCAGGTAGTTTTGCTGAGGCGACAAGAAATCTGTCTCAGGAGCAGACGGACTTCACTACGCAATAGAGGAAGATTGGTTGTCTCCACGTTATTGTGCGCCCGATTTGCAGCTGCGTCCGCTGCAGTATTTCCAGGAATATTGCAGTGCCCAGGTAACCACTGGAATGCAATTACGTGGTTCATTGCGCTTGCTTTTGTTAGTTCTTTGAGTGTCTCATACAATAGCAAAGTGTTCAAAGAATTTTTCTTATTGCTCTGTAGTAATGTGAGAGCGGCTTGCGAATCGCTAAAGATAACCCATTTTTGCGAATGTTCTTTTGATGCTATGAAACGCAAAGCACACAGGATTGCAAACAGTTCTGCCACGGTGGAAGATGTCTCTCGGGATAATTTAAATGTTTGCTCTAGCGCTAAATGTGGAATGACGAATGCTGAAGTCGAGGAATTTTTATGACGCGAACCATCTGTATAAACGTGTATGTACTGGGGATATAAGGAGTAAATTTGGAAGACTGCCAGTTGTTGGGCGACTACTATGAACATGTCTCTCTTAGATATAATCCCGTCAACCGATAATTCTATTTTAGGACATGTTAACATCCAGGGAGGGTAACAAACATCCACTTTGCATAATTCAAATCTTGGTAATAATGCTTTATGTTCTCGAACAACATCGTGAATTTTGCTTTTGTTTCTTTCGGTAAGCGCGAGGTTTAATGGATGATTCTCGTGTTGGGTTAAGATGCGATAAATATGTCGGCATGTTTCAACCGTTCGTATGATTGGAAATGGTGGGTGACGATCGAGCTTCAGCAATTACTAAAGAACTCGAGGTAGCCTGCGGAACCCCAAGACACACTCGCAGCCCTTTTGCCAGTAAACGTTGAAGACGTTCCTCAGAAGTTTGCGATAAACTATGGAGAATAGGTGCCGATTAAGCAATTTTTGTTTTATGAGTGCGTTATGAACTTGTAGCAGCGAAGAGACTGATCCCCCCCACGTTGTACCTGCGAGTCGCCGAAGTACGTTTATTACTGCATTGGTCTGCTTTTCAATTGCGCGGATCTGTGAAGCCCATGTTAGCTGGCGGTCAAGAATAACTGTAAGAAATTTATGCTCTTTCACAAACATCAAAGTTTGCCCATTAAGCGTAAGTTGGAAATTATTCAGCTGTCGTCTAGTAAAAGGAAGTACGGCTGTCTTTGCGTATGAAAGACTCATGCCTCTTTCTTTTAAGAAGGTGTCGATACTATCAAGTCCGTCTTGCAGCGTTGTTTGAATGTCTTGTATATGTGATCCAGAGGCCCATATGCAGATGTCATCTGCGTACAGCGAATACTGTAGACCAGACGGGAGGTTTAGTGGCAAAGCTGCCATGACGCAGTTGAATAAAAACGGACTGAGAACACTGCCCTGCGGAACGCCCTGTGTGATGCTGTGATAATTACTCGCGCCTTCGATTGTTTCCAGAAATATTTTTCTGTCTTTCAAGAAATTTGATACCCATCGTAGTGCTCGACCGTGTAGGCCAAGCTCTAACATACCACCAAGGATGTGTACGTGACTTACAGTGTCGAATGCTCTTCGAAGGTCTAAAAATACTGCTACTGTCACATTTCCGCAACTTCGTTCATATTCGACGCATGTGGAAATGTCTAATACTGAATCCATTGTACACCGATTTTGTCGAAAACCGGTCATGTAATTGGAAAACATATTTGTGACACCATCTGTGAAAACATCATATACGTGACACCATCTGGGCCTGCGGTTGTCTTTGTACGGCATGACGAAAGAGCACATTTCAATTCATTTAGACTAAACTCACAGTCAAGTTGAGGATGTTGTGACATAAAGCACGCACGAACTTTGTGTTCTGCTAGTGTTATCGAACTTGTAAATTGTAGGCAAGTGAACGGAATTCCTGGTCTGGATACAAGTTGGCAGAATTCGTCAGCAACAGATGTTTCCGGAGTGCTTCGAGCTACGGCAAGGGCTCGGAAGGGATGGCTTTGGGTAATTGGACCACTAAAGGATCGGACAACTGACCATATTCTGGGAAATGGAGTAAAGGGAGACAACGACGCGCAGTATTCTCGCCACCTTCTCGTACCTAATTTTTGTAAGTGTCTGCGTGAAGTTGACCGAACTTTCTGTGCCATCTTGTAGTCATCGAGCTTTCCACTGCGGCGGTAAGCCCGTTCTGCGCGTCTGCTAATGGCTCTTAGACATTCATATTCCCCGTCGACTGCAGCGCATTCATTTGGAACAATGACTTGCTTTGTGCAGATCTCGTAAGACTCACACAAGATATTTGCAAAACTTTGAAAGCTCGGATTTTCGCCCTATGAGTTACTCAAGTGGTGACGAAAACTTTGCCAATTAGTATATTTTGAGTAGCGCCGGGTCCGCTCACTCCGTATGAGGCGATGTTTTACCAGGATCGGAAGATGATCACTACCGTGCGCTTCTATGTCCGTTGACCATTCAACGCCATCAAGAAGGTCTTGTGAGCAGAGCGTGACGTCTATACAGCTTGAGTAACGAAACTCCCGCAAGAACGTTGGAGAGCTGTCATTTAACACGATAAGATGACTTTTTTCGGCGGCAGACTCTATGATGCTTCCACGGGAATTGTTATATTCACTGCCCCAGATGACGTTATGTGCGTTGAAGTCCCCACAAACCAGCACATGTGAGTTTGCGATACCAAACACATTCACCAAGCTGTCTACTGATATTTTGCTAGCACATTGTAGATAAAGACTGATCACTGTGACGCTTGTATTTCTGAAAGATATCTTGCATGCTACGAACTCCAGTATATTTAAATCGCTCGACTGTATTAAATAGGACGGCAGGTCCTTTCTCACATATAACATCGCTGTGCTACTTCCAGCAATGCGCGATGATTTATATATAACATAGTTTGAAAGATGAAAGTCATCTCTTACGCCTTCCTCCTGTATACATAAAACAGGAAAGTTATGTTAAGCTAGTAGTTTGCGAAAATCAGCTGACTTATTTCGAAGGCTATTAGCATTCCACTGAAATACGAAAACATTGTTGTAACGATTACTCATTGTAAGCCTGCCGTGGAGCTGTTGGTGGTTGTGGAAGCACCAACGATTCCATAGAAAGCAGTGCTTTTACCTCTGATAGGTTGTTTGCTTGTGGAATGGCACTTAGAATTGCACGCAGAGCTGTGAATAGCATGGGCAGGATCACCTGGACTGGGGGCTATCCTTACTTTCTTTAGCTCTTTACTAATTTGCTATCGCAATCGATGTTTCGCCTTTAGGGCGAAACTGCGATTTTTTAAATTCTGATTTCAGAATTCAGTTCACGTTTCCTTCTTTGTTTTGATGCAGCTTTTGCTTACAAGTCACGTTCCACCTGGTCTTAAGCTGCCAATTCGGCAGGTATATTAAAACGTTGGCCATGTTAGTCGAGTTTTATTACAGTATCTAGTGGGGTTTTAGGGATGTGCACCCGTTTTCTTTTTTTTCTTTTTTCTAAACGATAGCTTTCTTTGGCTTTTTCCCCCATGCTTGTTTCTTTCGCACTGTATGTTTATGGCCCTTCATGGTAGTAGAGTCAACTTGGGCTGCCGGATATGTGCTGGCTTGTTGGTTTACCGAGCAAATGTGAATATCAATGCGCAGCTTACTTTGACAAGACGACAGCCGTAGCTAAAGAAAAAAGATAAAATAACCAGGAAAATCCGAGAAGGTTTAGAAATAGAACAATAAAATGACAACTGTGTAAGCACGCCTTGAGTCATGCTTACTAACGCTGAAATTACTTACGCAAGGAATGCATACACACACAGAACGCACTGATAGAGTAATAACAAACAGATACGTGCGAACGCGATATGATAAAGTCTGCTACAACCGTTGTTCACGCAGTCACAACGTGTCGTTGTGTGCTTTATAAACTGTGGTATGATCTGACAATAAACCTGTTGGTTGTTGCGCTTCCCTGTGTCACCTCGTGTCCGCTCCATATATAGTGGTTTTTTCGTCCCCATTGCGTCTTACAGTACTTAGAGCAAGAAAAATGAGTGCAAGACATGTGTTTGAACTGCAGTGTTCCGTTCATTGAAGCTTTTTTACCATAGGGAACACCAAGATCCCACGTCGCACTGGAGAAGACACCACTGAGCCACTTGGGGAATTACACCATACGAACCATCGCTAATCAGAGCGATCATGTATACCTGTCTAGAATACTCAGTTACTAAGAAAATTCGGAGGGAACGATCAACACAACGAGGCTCTGACGCCATGGCTTACCATTCCAGTGGCGATACTCGTCAAACGTGCGATTTATTTGTGTTTCCCGCCTTAATGCGTAGCAGGGCTCAGTTAGATGAACAGTTGAAGACTGGTCAAACGAGTTAATGAGGTAGCACGGTCCATCTTATCAGCTTTCGCTAAAGCACTCACATGACAAACTCCGCTACTTGTATGGTGCTGCAGTAGGAGAACGCATGCTGCATGTTCCGGCCCATGCTTGGTGACATCATCTTTTTATCAGCCGCCAGACAAGTCCTCGGGTCGACCGAACTGTGTTTATTCTCAGAGCCATCGTGCACCGAGCCTACCCTGAAGAGGGCAGAAAATAAATAACTTAATTGTCGTTTCAGGACGACGTACAAACAGAAAAGAACATTGCGCAAAGATAGCTTCACGGGCTGAAGTAAAAATAAAGTTTTTCACTCGAAAGTGATGATTGCCATTCGCCGGCCAGCTTGGCTGATATGTCCGACATCACGATTACCTGGAACCTGCCCTTACGAACAGTTTCAGCGTAAGAAATGTCTTAATAATGTAAGTCCTTATAGATCCTTGCCTCTCAAAACAACAGTTATGCCAAAACAGACTGACACATTCCCGAAAGGCAGCTGGGTACACGATTCACTGGCAACAAACTAAAAGCCCACAATATTGCGCAGGCATTTAACACGTGCTCAGTTTATCTTTCGCCTTTGAACGTACTGCATCAATTAAATGCCAAAACTTTGCTATTTCTTCCTGCAGGCTTGGAATTATAATAGTGCATTTTTAAATTATTTTACAGTTTGATAAATTTATAGAATGTGAAGCACATATTACGCTTGCTTCCTGACAAACACGGAGTGCGAGCTTTTTACCGTAGAGCAGATTCCCGCATTCAACTAGTTTTTCTGTCATATTGAGACAGTGATAGAACATAAAAATTAAATTCAGAATGACATCGCGAAGTACGAGGTCCTCAGTTATCTAGAAGATTCGGCTGCACTAAATGCAAGAATTTAAAACAACGAACCTATAGAGTTGTATAAAATAAAGGAACTACGCTAAAACAAATTGGTGGAAGAGTTTGCGATGATAGAGGGATAGATACAAACAGAAAGATGAGGCAAAATGAAGAGGCAGTTTCCAACTCACAATCCTATCGAGAGATGTGTTATAAATTCGATTTCTGTATCAGCTGACTAGACGATTAAAGTTATCAAACACTTCAAATTGGTTGTTAGCGCTTCGCAATCAACTACGCTGAGACCGTGCGGCGTGGGTTAGACTCATGTAAACACCAATAATTCAACTTGTGCTTTACTTTGCCCTTAGATTTTTTTGTGGACTGAGATACAGCACGGATCCACCACACCACTACGACGAAGCGTTCATCGGTTGCGTCACTGCCTGCCTAGAATGATAAAATGGCCTCTCAAAGGCACAGCCTGCTGAAGAGTCGGCCACTCGTTGCCGTCGGCGTCTGGTCAGTGTCACATCGGCCCAGTGTTGCTGCGCCTTCAACGAGTGCGTGAAGTCAAGCACAAGCTGCCACCACCAGCAAAAGGGGGCCGACGCTACGAGAAGACTTGGGCAGCAACGTGATGTTTGTTGAAATGTCACCCACCCAACCATGACGCAGAGATTTTCAGGTCCATTTTTTTTTACCATCAATGAAGGGCGGCTGTACTACACGTGGTTTACGGCGTCGCCCGGGACAAGCCCACGCCGCTCCGCGTTTGTAAGTGGAGTTGTAGCGATATGCTGCGCATATTTTCGGCACCGCACCGAAGTAGAGCTATCGGTGGAGTTGCAACGCGGTAGAAAACACGAGCGTTTGCAGCAGTGCGTGTCGGGACCGTCCGATATCGGACGCTTTCAAAATGTTTAGCCACTGATCCACATTGGAAGGGCACAAACACCGTCGCGACAAGACAAACATTGCATTCGCATGTCGTAATTGCAGTTACGCAGCTGCGGCAAGAAATGGCGCGTAAAATTGATAGATCGACATCTTAAAAAACCCCATTAAAACAGGGCCGTGACAGTCGCCGCCAAGCTTACGTTATAGTGAATATCATTCTTAGCCTGCTTCGGCAACTTTAGACTTCTCAGCCTTACTTACGCCGCTCTTCAATGAAAAGTAATAATAAGAAGAAATAACATCCTTTTCTAAATGATTAGGCGATGTCACTAGATAACATTCATACGCGCGCGCGCGCGCGAAGTGCAGGGAGCTTCCACATCAGGAAAGCTCAGTCGAGGAATACACGCACAAGCAAATGTAGGACGAGAAGCTTCGGAACTGGAAGAGTTGCATTCGTGAAACACATGTGCGGTTTAAACGTTCACGCATAGTGCCGCGACATAAAGTTGGGTTACGTAAAATTTTGAGCGTACTGAAGGTTAACAAAGAAACCGAGCTGGACGCAACTCACAGGTGTCCAATCTCGTGGGCCAAAGTATGCGCGCTGCTGAACGTGCGCGGCACATCTTCCACGATCGCCGCCTTGTAGTCGCCGCAAGCAGTTCCGGCTGACGCCAGCCCTGCGAAGTGTTAATTGCCAGCAATGTGCCTCCTTTCATCTGTGACGTCATTTGTGGGAATCAAGATAGCCTGTGCAAAATGCTTCGGCACGTCACCTACGCCGGTCAGATTAGTCTTCTTTACGGTATGATTTCCTTCTCTCCAATGCAGCTTGCTTTCAGATCCTTCTTTTCTTGCGACACGTAACCAGTAGGATTTACCCGTGACATTGCTGACTTGAATAATTCTGGCAGGGAGACCTGATTCTATCTTTTCGCACTACCACAAAGCGTTCGATTCGGTCTGGCATACACTACCATTGCAAAAGCTTTCCTGCTTTGAAATCTCCGATAAAGTTCGGACCTGGCTTCACGATTATCTTCATGAAAGACGACAGCGTGTGGTGCTTGAGAGTGAATCATGTTCATATATTCAACTCTTGTCTCGCGCACCACAGGGATACGTCATGAGATCGCTGCCTTTTCCATGTGTTTATCAATGACCTCGCTAAGTGTATTTCCAGTAACGTTGAATTATACGCGTATGATTGCTACATATGTCGCGAAGCTAGCAGTGACACTTATTTCAACTCTCTTCACGAACAAATCAACTCTGCGATGACATGGCGTGGTAGGTGAAGCACGAGTCAATATACCTAAATGCAGTGTATCGCGAATAAAAAGCTGCCGTTTGTTAAGGATTATTTTGTGCAGGTCACGTCCTTGTCTAATGTCACAGGGTACAAGTACCATGGCGTTCTTCCGAAGAACAATATGTCCTTCAAGGCTCACGCTGAATACACGACAGCAAGGGTAACTTCACACGTAACTTCACACGGAGCGCTTTTAAAAAATAAGAAACGCTATATATCACGAATGCGCGTTCGATCTTACAGTTCGCCTGCAGCGCGTGGCATTCTTCCGCGATCCCGTATGTTGATGTGCTGGAGGGGGTTCAGAAGCGCACAGCTCGGTTTGTGTCAGGCAACAGTGATTTCCGAAGAAACTCACCACGTAGAGTCAAATAGCTCGGCTGGCCCTTGCTCTAGGAAAAGCGCAAATTGTTCAGACTGTCAATGCTTTACAACATCCTCAACAACAACACCGGCATTGATAAGCACTATCATTTCAAAAATGGCAACAATCGTATCTTGACGCGTAGACCGCGCTCTCAATGTACGCCATTATTTATGTCATATCAATTAATTTAGGTACCCATTTTCCCCCCGTGCTGTACATGACTGGAACTGCTTACCGATTTGCCTGGCGCGTCTACATCAAGGCTCTCTGTATCTGGTGAAGGAAGGTACGCAATATTTGGGCCAGGATTTTGTTGACTTACCTACCATTCTTTTGCCAACAGGTTTTCCTGGGCCGTAATTCGCGGCCAAGTCAAGCCTGAAAGAATAATGTCAAACAGCCGCTACAGATGTACAGCGTGAAGTCATGGTTACTTGCGACAATCTACTCATTAAAATTTTCATTCATTTTAACTAGCTCTGCTTCGTTCATATGGGCGAATCACGAAGCGAAGTAGCTTTGGAAGTACTACATTCGTCGATTCCATTTTTTAAAAAGAAACGTTCTTTCTAACGAGAAGAGAGGGGGAACCAAATGACTGTATTTAGACACATTAAAAACAACAGACACTCAAGCCAAGGAAAGCACAAGGAAGAATATCTGCTGTTCTAATTGAAATATTGATAAAGTAAATCATAAAGGAAAGTGGACTAGAAGACAACTGAAACTACTCGGTGTGAAAATCTTGTGTTGAGACGTAAAATAAGCCAATTTGAACTTTCTAAGAACTATGCTTGCACGGTCCGCGTTTCATTTATATATTATTTCGTTATTATTCGTTGTTTTTCTTTTTTTTTGGCTTGTTTTGGGCAGCACTATCTTTGCTATGTACTGTTTGCCTAATCAAACAGGAGTAACCGATATCAGTCATGATTCCAATTTTCCTACACACATACTTAATAATGATAAAAAAGGCAACTGGAAGGTGCAAGTCGTACTCACATCTTCTGCATTGCGCGTTATTGGTGTTCTTGTGTGAGTTGCCACTAAGTGGACTGCCTACTAAGGCCATGCTGATTGGCTGGAGCAGTACCAGCGGCAAGGAAAGTGGCTTGGGGCATCTGCCTTCCTTCTCGCTGATACCCCAACCCAGCCAATCGCCACTATGTGGTAACTTACAGAATACTCCCTGCACTAGTAACAATAAAGGCGAAGCAATGCAGCATTGTTAACTGAAGTGTTAGTAGATATATTTTAGGCCACAATAGAAAAAGGTCGTGCAAAAAAAAAGAAAATAGTCTGCTTTGAAAAAAATTGGGAGGAGTCATAACGTCAACACTTCTGACAAAACGAAGTCGAAAATACAAAAAAAAGAGGTAGAGATAGAGAAAGGACCAAAAAGAAAAACTCCATTCAGACAGAAAGTTTATGAAATTGCAAAACTACGTAAATTAACAGATAGGCTGATCGCATGAAAAATTTGTCTCGGGGGATTTGTCATCTAAGTCTAATGCTCCAGGTCAGGTATCTAATGATCAGCAGTTGTCGAACAAGGAATAACGCTGGACCACGTTTCAGGGAGGAACGCGTGTTGAGGAGGGCGGAAAAGGTATGGTATTCAACCACCCGTTTATTACTCCAAACTTCATCTTTCTGTGAACTTCTCTATTGTTTGGATTTTGTTAGCTACTTAGATAAAGTAGAACTGGCCGGCTGAGTAGCACACTAGAGCATAGTAGTCCAGGTCGACCTGTCAGCATTTCCTTCAAGCTCTTCCTCTCTAAAATTGACTTTTTGTTTAATTGTTCACGTCGTTTGCGTTCACTTGTTTACTGCTAGGCTTCGCAAACATCGCAAATTTAGAAAAGCATGAAAGTGCTAAAGTCTGGATGAGATTAAGAAGTTTGCAGGGACAACATGGCCACAATTAGTACATGACCTGGGCAGTTGGAGAAGTATGGGAGAGGCCTTTGCCCTGAAGTGGGCTTGGCCAGGCTGATTATTATTATTATTATTATTATTATTATTATTATTATTATTATTATTATTATTATTATTATTATTATTATTATTATTATTATTATTATTATTATTAATATAGCAGCTAATTTTTTATGGGTTCTCAACAATGCCACTCTAGGGTGCCTTACTTATGGCTCTTTCAGCATTTTCGCTACCAGATATTTGCAGTCAGTATCTTACCCAGTAAATAACACGACGATGTCGTCCTCCTTAAACATGCTCTCGCTTTTTACATATGAGTTGAGTGCAGACAGCGTTTCACTAAGCATTACGGGTGGTTCGTCGGCCAATCTCTTGATAAACGTTTCTTTCGCGGGGTGCTGCAATACAAATGAAAGATACTTGGTAAAACAATGGAGAAATTAAATTTGGAGTTGAACATCCACAAGACGAGACTGCGGCTGCACCATTTACCGCTTTTACGATCTGAATACAGTAGAGCGCATGCTAAAGATTGATGAAAATAGGCATGGACCCGTAGCCGTGGCGGGCTGAATGCCAATTATTTTTTAAAAATAAACTGCATAATTAGAATGCGAATTCATTTTGTTATTACCTCTGCTCGTGCAGTTTTCACCATACTTTTCTTTATTTTGGTTTTATTTACATTGCTCTTTCTGCATGCAATCAAAAAAGGAAAAATATATATATGCAGATATCCAACAAACTTCCTGGGCTCTGTAAATGGAGCTTTCTTGAAGCGGCTATCTAAATGCTACACAAGTAAACGGGATGCGCACAAACGTCTTTATTTTTACTCTATGCGAAATGTAATGCTCTATAGTGTAATTATGCAGATGCACAGCACAAGTCGCAACATAATTGTGGAACTGTTTGATGCACTATACGCCATGCTCATGTTATGCCGAAATTCATATACGCATTTCAGACTGTGAGACGTTGATGCAGCAATGTCACAAGGGCGAAGACAGTGTTTACTGTTTGCCGAGGGAAGAATGGTCAGGAGACGTGCCTACAAAGAGAAGTCTGGCACGTATGTATATACAGTCCAGGGCTACTAGCGTTAATCTCTCGCACTTGAGCTTCCGTACAAGTGATCGTTTACCCGTAAGTGATCCACTGAGAACACAGGCTACGTAAGGCGACGCCTAATTCTAACGCTATGAAATGCTGTAGCTCGTGAAACGTGACAGCCGATCCAGGGGCCACCATCTCAAACGCCATAAACAAAACCGCATCGGTGAGACGTAGACTTCTTTGTTTTCGCTTCCCTTTATTTTCTCTGCACAACCCACATCCATCCGCTGATACATGCATGCACTACGGATGCTACTCACGCAAATCGACGTATATGAAAAAATTGGGGAGGACGCTTGTGCGTCGCCTTTCAAGTGTGGAATGCGATCGCATTCAAATATCGCTGACTGGTTCGCGAGCTTCCCGGCAACTGCAGCTTATGTAACCGTGATGTTTTCCTGGAAACGCTGGCGGTGGTCGCTGTGTACGAAGGCAAGTTTTCTGGTTCTTTTCTTGATGGCGCTGCAACGAATCGTCCGGGCCGCGCCGCTCCTACTAAACAGACCTCAGACGGCAGGTGGAAAAGCGGCTTGTGTTTTGAGTTTCCGCGTAACATAATTATGTTTTGTCATATTTTCAACTTACAATCCGATAGCTATCATGTTTGTAGGCTGTGTGTAATCCGTATTTTACTCATTTTTGGACAAATTTTTCTTTGAGAGGGCCTGCATGGTAAGGGATGCGTGGTAAGGGATGATTTTCTCGGCCGCAGACGCCAGCGCCAAAACCGATACCGAAGTTTCAGCGACATGGAGCCTTTAAAGAAGATCGACAGCTGAATGCTTAGGAAGACGCCGTGAAGCACGCGAAATTGTGGAAGTTCCACGTTAGGAAATGCATAGTGATGCGCTACACCGTCGGCTTGCTGTGAGATACGTCTTTGTGACTTAGGGCCACACTAACTTCTCTATTGAATGATGAATTTGATTCAGGAAAATTTAGTGGCCTATTAAATGGAGAACGCTCCACAAGTCTGCATAAATGCCGAGAAGAAAGAGATTAACCATTATTTTGTTTTGTTTATCGCGCTCCGTTTAGTGACACTTTTTTATCATAAGAAGTGCCAGTGCGACAAAACTGAGTGTTTTAGGAAAAGTTGATGCATACTGAGGTAAGTAATATTTTCCTAGTCTTTTCGATAGGACTCCCAGAATAAACGTAGCTATCTTTCTCGTTAATTTGGCGCTTCTTTGCCTGTGTATATAACGAGGTCCTTCCATAGCTTCGTATGTATATAGCAATAGCCATAACTTTGGGGAAACAACCTGGAAATGTAGCGGTCCTCGACGCGTATTAGCGCAGAGGTTAGTAGGACAGTAATATGCTTAAATCATTTCATCTGGATGCCGTCTTGCGGCTTCAGTGCCTGTAAATGTTTAATAGGATAAAAGAAACGTTATCTAACCAGGATAAGTGAAGCGCTCACGGGCATTTAAAGTTCAGCACCATGTCAGGCTTTCGTAACGTCGTGATACGTTTTAATATTGACCACTTACCGAAAAAATGACAATTCCTGTTACACTTAGCTGGAAGTGTAATATATTTTCTTGGAAAGTCTGGAACTTGAGGTTCGCCTGAAATGAACAAATGTATGTTAAAAACGTCAAGACGTTGCTTAAATGTTGAAACACCTTCACTTGTCCCTAGCGTCATGCATAGATGCCAGTTAACGTAAAATTTCACCCGACAGGATGGCTATGAGCGTAACATTGTGTCACTCTATGGGCGCCCGTGCTGCGTGATCTTGTCGCAAGGAATCGCACGATTAATTAAATTCTAGAGCTTTACCTGCCAATATCAGAATACAATTATGAGGGACGCCGTAATGGCAGCGAAAAATGTAAAATATTTTATGTCAGTTATCGTTAGTAGTATGCTAATAAATTACATTCTTTTCTATTTTTTTGTTTCCCATTAACAACACAGTGTGGCACACCAGTGTGCGGCAAAGGATGCCTTCATCTTATGGCTTGAATACATTTAAATGTTATGTTCACCGAAATAGACTAGATAATTTTTAAAATAAAGGCACATTAGGCCCTGAATATACAGGTATTGTTGCCTTTTATTTTTTCAGATATTTACTCTCTATTTCTACTGTGCCGCTTGCTGCGCCATCTATATATATAAAAAAGGGTTTCTTGAGTAGCGCAGTATTTTCTGTCTGAATCTGTAACTGTAAGGAAGTGGAAAAGACCTGACTCACAAAGGCTACCAGTACGGCCATGTACTGGGCAAGTTTCCGTGTCTTCCTACGAAATAAGTCAAAATAAGTTGAGTCTACAGCAATACGGGTCTCACAAGTGGCTTTCACAGGGTCTGTAAATAAAGTTTTCGAGTTCAAGATTACATGACGCTGGATCTTTAGATATTTTCTTTCCAGCTTACACTGTAACATTGTTCACCTTCACAAAGCAATACCGCGATTGCAGTAATTTTAATAAAACCAACTTCCCTGACATATTCAAGTAGTTAAGTAAAGAACAGGCATCCTGAAAACATTGGTATTCAAAAGCCGTGGGGGATATATTCATATACATATGTTACAGGAAAGAAAAATGAGGCTGGAGGGTCTGCCTGCCTGTTTGCCCTGACAGTCGGTTGGTCGGTACTCGCTCATCTGACTCACTTCGTTTCTTCGCAGATGGCATAATCGACAAAAATGGCACGCTTGGTGTCACTTTAGCCCCAAAGACAACGATGCACGAGGAAATGGAAATGCTTTAGATGATATGGCAAAACAAAAATAAAGAATGTAGGCAAGGCTCTTTACCTGGCGCTAGAGCTGCTTTACGAAATGCGCAGAGTCTCGGTGAACTTTTTGCACTATACTCCAAGATAGCAAAGCTATCTATACCGGGCTTGGCTTTAAACTACTAGTCCACATGTGCAAGCCGCACAAGCGCTTAGACGCAATTTCTTACTGCGAATGGCAGCTTCTAGAAGAAGGTGTTCTGCTCTCTATTGGGGAGGGGGGAGTCGTTTAAAGCTATGAATTCCCATTTCGCTTTATTGCTACGACGGTGCAAAAGTTACTCCTCTACTGCCGTTTAATCGCGTCTTTTTTTTTGTACGTTCCTATAGTCGTACACGCCAATATAATTCGATGGATAAACGAGAGATTATTTTTTTGCTAACTGTACTCAACTTACAAATCGACCCTCCAGACCTTGCCTCGAGAACTTTTCTTGCCGTCAGGATAAAAGGCTGAGACAACACGGATTCTGGGCGGCCATCAGTATCTGTGACGAAGAAAGAATGTCAATATTTTAGTTACCAAGCGTAACGCTGCTGCCGTGGAGTGCCCATTAGACATGTTGTTAGTGAGTTCCCAGATAAACGTCTCTTCGCAGTTTAATACAGAACGAGAAGATTTGTTTGAACGTCACCGAAATTCCGCTGCGGCCAGTTTTCTGCATTTGCAAGTATTCAAGCGTATAGCGTTCTTTGCAAGCCAGACATGTTTTTTCTGCATCGGGCCAAACGTGCCCGCGCTCACCGATTAACCTCCACAGGTGCTGACGTCATCCTCTCTGACCGAAGCGGACGCCGCCGCCGGTGAAACTCGCTAGGGGTCACTAACCTTGCTCTTTTCGCCGATAGACAATCTCCCCTCACAGTTTGCGGAGCGGGGGTTATATATATATATATATATATATATATATATATATGTGTGTGTGTGTGTGTGTGTGTGTGTGTGTGTGTGTGTGTGTGTTTGTGTGTGTGTGTGTCATATGGGGTAAATCTATTGGTACACACGCCCCGGATGGTTCGTTGCCGGGTAACGAGGGTGATAGCGTTCTGCCTCGCATCTACTCTGCAACGCTGTCAGTGTTCCCCTCGCTCAAGTATTGATGGTTTGCACGTGACATCGCGAAATCGATGACATGGACGTGACCTCGATGCTTTGATGCTGTGGCAGAAGCATTCAATTTGGGACCACCTATCGAACGCTGCACTGCTGCTTGATGCAGGCGATGTGCACGGGTGTATATTCCATCGAAACAGGTACGTCATTACCATAAAAATGTACCCTTCACGTGCACTTTATACATAGAATGTAATTCGCTTGGAAAGGCACTTTTCCCTCATGTTACCGACCGACATATGTGTGTGGTACATCAGCGCGAGAAACACGGAGTGAACAAAAGGCGCCCGTGTCTTCAGAAAACGAAAAGAAAAAAAGACACGTCGTAAATAAAGATTGCGTATACCAGTGATGTAATACTCAATTTTCGCCGGCTATTTCCAAGCGAAAATTCTTGGACCTCATTTGCTCTTTCTCGCTTAAATCGTGAGCGCGTATATTATTTTATTGTATGATATTTTGTAGACGTTTGCCTTTTGAAATGGAGCACGCTACTTCTTTTTACGAAAGAAAAAATACAGAAAAACTGGAAGCAACAAAAATGGTTACATAATATTCGCATAAACGTCGCCCTCAATATTTGACAGAACTCTCTTTAAGCAATCGGGAACCAGAGAATATAATCTTAAGAAGGCGCACGCTACTTCTTGCGAATGAAAAGTTGCGCAAAAACGGGAAGCAACCGGAATGGTAACATCCTATCTATTTAAAGATTGGCCTCAAGGTTTGAGAAAGCCCCTTTTCTGCAATTCGGAACCAGAGACTATATCCTGGAAATAAACTTGTAAATAACTGGTTTGATGAAGGCCAACATCTGGAAGCGTTCATCAAAGCAACAACTGCGTGACAACTAGAGGCTAATACTGAAGGTTGCCCTTAATTTCACTGGAGCACTCTCGCAGTGAAGCAAACCATAGACAATTAAATTAATCTTATCAGGTATCACTATCTTGATGCCTAGTTCCGGGGCAAAGTGATCCAAAGAAACGGAAACATGCCATTAGATTGCACCACTTCGATTCACATCGTTGGGAAAGATATCAATGCGGAAATGGCATTGGAAACTAGCAGCTGCAATACTACGCAGAAGTACACGAAATTACTGCGCGTGAATGAAAATTCATTCACAGCTTTATCTGGTATAGAAGGCATGACCGTGAGCTTGACAAGGGCTAGAACGATAAGCGACACAGTAGTTCGCGCGCTTTGGAAGTCAAATTATCAGTGAGTTGCAATAACACAGTGACAATTGGAACTTCCATTTCGACAAGCTGTCTAATGTGAGTCTTTAATTTAAAGCACGCTAGGCAAGCGGCCAACCTGCTTTTACATATGGTGTAATACACTCCCTATACATTTATTCTGCAACAACGTAGAGCAAAAAAAAAAAAACCAAGAATATACTTTTAACCTTTAGCACGAGAACTTACCTTCTCGAAATACGTCTGACGAATTTTCAGCGTCAGAGTCCGTCTGCGCCATAGACAAAATTTCATGTTTTACGCCACCCCTTGTGCCATGACGAGCAGCAGCTGATGGCTGTATTCGTTCGGTAGGGCTCAGAATGCCGACCTTCAAAGAACGAAGATCATAATTACTTGTTTGCATCTTGCATGCCATTCCATGCTACGCCTCTTTCCTTTTTCCTCCCCTCCTTCCTATCTTCTATTTCTGTGTTGCTGTCACCTCCCTTCAGAAGAGTAGGCAGGCGTTGTGCCCCTTCCGGTGGCAGTTGCCAGCCTGCCCCTCGCTTTCCCTTTCCTAATACCTGTGTATATGTGTATATGTGTTCAAAACAAATAATAATTGCATGCTACGCAACAAATGCTGCCTTCGTGGCATTAATATTGTTTGCATTACTGCGAAATTATACAGACCCTCTGAAGCATTGTATTTTCTCTCCGAGTTTCTTTCACACAAGCACACACAGCGCGCGCAGTACTTTTCCTGCCTGTGTGTGTGTGTACTTACTGTTTCTGTTGAACAGCTTTTTTTGTTTGTTTGTTTACTGTTGTACGGATTGGTAGCCTTGACCATATATATGTTTTATGTTCTAACTCATCACCCCGTATAGACATTTACTGATTGCACACAGTGTGCAAGAAAAGAACGGTTAAATACACACGAGTCGAAGTCCACCGGTGCGGGTAAGTATGACAGCAGCGCGGGCTTGAGGGTCATGGTATAGGTGCTGTTCCAGACGTGATCCATTCATCTGCAGAAGAGTAGGATGCGGCCTAATTACGAACTGATCACAGCAAAGGAACACTGTAACAAACGCCAACGAGAGTTGACTGCATATGTTATGCGTGGTGTACTTCTCGATACGTTTGTGATTCTTACAAAATAAACAGTAAATTTCATTTTAAGTATTGGTTAGGCATTGACATCAATCCGGAGTGTCCAATTAAAAATGGCAATCTTCAAGAATACACCAAATAAGTGTTTTCAGTGAAGAAGCTGAGGTTATAAAAGCTCGTTTATTATTATTCTTTTTTTACTTTTCTTAGCCAGTTAGGAAGTGGGCGGGCTAGCAAGGGGGAATCAATGCTGTTGCATTATAGCTGTAACATGGCTTCGGGAAGCTCGGTGTGAGCGCAGCGTCGCTTCAGAAATCTTTAAAAAAAACATCGAAATATCGTTTGACTACTAGCGTCGCAGATGTACCCAGTTTTACATTAACTCTTTTATTTGCAAGCAATCTCACAGGCCATCTGGCTATAAAAAGACTTACTTTTGTAACCTTTGTAACGTTCCTAACGGGACCCTGAAACGGTTTTAACGATTGTGTACAAGCGTGCTCAGTCGGTAGGTTTAACCTACCGCCTAATCATAGGCGGTAGGTTTAAGCGCTCCGAGTAAAACGTGCAATTTTTAAGGTTGAAAAAACGTACATCGCTACCGATTGCAGCGCCGCCACTCCCCTGCGTTTTCAGCAGTCCTTTCCCATGCTACATATCGTGGGTGAGTGACGTCACATGGGCGAGCGATCCGTTACGTCATCGGGAATGCCTAAAACATGCCGTTGCGTGAAGCTTACTTTTTAGGGTGCACTTTCATTATTTGTTTTATTTCAATCTACCCGTAAAAGCCATCTTCGAAGGGTCCAACTTGGGGGGAAATACATAAAAATATGCAGGCGTGAAAATATGTGGGCATAATAATATGTATTCGCTCGAAGTCCAGAAAGTCCAGAAATTTAGACTTTTCTTCAAATCAATGACACCACATTCGCCTCGGAACGCAGATATTCTGCTACAGCTCGGGCGATGGCAGTCGATGGGACACGCATGGGTTTCTCTCATTAAAATAGCAGCAGCGGCGCCTTCTTTGGCGGCAGGAACACAATGGTACCCCGCAACGCTGCCTTGCGCTCGTCTTGCACCACCATGTGGGTGCAGGGAGCAAACTGCAGCCACTGCAGGTTGTAGAAAACGGGAGCTATCCGTGTCGATGTCAACACCAACCTCCTTGGTCAACAGAGCAATCACCGGCAGTTAAAAAAAAAAGACACCTTTAGCTGTTCTCGCGCGTTTTGCATTTGTCAGAGAGCCAGGTTTTGTAAAGGACTTGCCTAGAATGGCAGCAGAAAAAATACGCTAACAAGCCGACACGTCCACCAGAGAAAAACGCATTTCGATGGCAACTCAAAACGTCTCCTCAAGAACCTGCCATCTTAAGTTAGACTTTGTTGTTGTGCTACCGTCTGTGCCTCTACCGCAGGAAGTGTGGGTTAGATTGACGATGTTGATGCATTTGTTTCCTTTAGATCCTAGAGTAGCGAAACCGTTATAGATAGCCCATTTCACCCCATTCACAAGTTGGCGGTGGCGCTTTCTTTTTCCGCTTATGCTGACAAAGAAGTCCTACGAGCCTAATATAAAGACAATCATAAACGTACATACTATTACATATTTTTATGTTTTCACGCGATTATCGAGCCGAAACAATACCATAAGCAGCTGCTTTCTAGACACGCAGTGGCTCTTTTCGATTCGATAAGGATCATAAAAAAATAATAATCAGAAAGTGGTTTTGGCAAGTGAAACCCCAAAATTTAATTCAAACAAAAAAAGATGCCAGCGGACATCGTGCGCAGTGCCGCCGCATTTCCGACGGTCGGGCACAGTTCGGCCTCTCAAGTTTCGCTCCAACTACACCAGTCTTAACGATAAAAACTGCATAGAAAAGAGACGCGGGAATACACGCGGTTACAACAAACCGGAAGTACACAACACTTGCGTCATCACTTGCAGGAGGCAGGACACAGTGATGGCCACATGGTGTAAAAGTTGAGAGAGAACGCCGTGGCTTAAGGGGAGGGTAATGTTTTACCAACGAACGTACGGTAATATAGCGCGCTGACACGCAATCCTTGTGATAAAGCATTCCTTGAGCGACACCTTCTGTGCCTATGCATACGACAGAAACAGCTACAGGGACCCTTTAAGATATGAAGCAGTGTCAGATGGAACTGAACATTTATATACGTCACTGTCGAAATCCCAATGATCTGTATTACAGTGATAGTCAAGATGTCAGCAAATGTGTCTTCACAGTTGACAACTTTTAATTTCGAAAGAACTAGTTTTTGGCGGCTCTATATTTCGCTGGTGGCTCCGGCACCAAAACAATCCATCGCCTTTCGTGGCTACTCATCAACCACCACAGGTCAAAGAATCTGACCATCTCTCAGTGCTCGATAAACTGCTTCTTTTCCTCTTCAGCTACCATCTGCGACCTTCGACCTTTCTAAACATATAATTGTATTAAGATGCCTGTCCAGTATACTCAGACGGCTTGCGTTGCATACTGCACAACTGAGAGGAACTTCTTACGTAATGAACTCTTTTCTCATGTTCCTCGAGCGTCGTGACTTCTAGATGTTCTCGCAGCACGGACACTTTCCTCAGAGCCAAAGTCCAACCAGCACGGATGGCCACAACCAGTTCTCCGCTGTCACTCCGTTCTTCCAGGATTCGAGGGACCACGACGGTGGTTGCTGGGGCTCCTGTGCAAAGAAAGCCGGTCGTTAGGGCACAGTTACATTTATTTGGATGGCTCATGGTTTTTTTTTATCTCCGAAGGCACTGAGTGTACTCTATATATGTATGTATGTATGTATATATATATATATATATATATATATATATATATATATATATATATATATATATATATATATATATATATATATATATATATATATATATATATATGCTGAAGCATAGCAAAGACTAGCTTTGCGCTAAAGCTCTTGCGACGGTGTTCCAACTATACGCAGCAGGGGCTATGCGCGTATGCGACATACGTGGATGCACCACAATTTCTGGCCCCCTAAAAAGCTTTAGCACGTCGTGTAGCGTCTGCGATGGGATCGCACAAACGCCACTGCGCTGCCCGTAAATAGCGGCGCCAGTGAAATTACATCCTTTTCAGATTGTGAGCAGTAGTATTGTTTTGCAGTTTTTATTAATCTGAGAAAATTAAGATAAAAGGCATGTGCTGTTCATAACATTATAAAGGGCTTTTGATTGCGCGCTGCAGTTCTCAAGATACTGAAGAATAATTAGTAAAGGATATAAGACTTGGTTTGAGCAACTTCGGCTGTGGAATAGTAAACCATCTATATTGCATATACGGCATTGATAAGCATGGATAAAACATAAATTTACAAAGATATATACGGAACATGACGGTAATGGTGACAATTCGGCTGGAATTTACATATTGCTATCGCAATGGAAACATTTACGAACAGAGCTGCTCTGTTGGGTCAATCCCCATGGTGGCTGGCAATGGTTAGGTGCATTGTGCTTGCCTGCGCTCCTCCGTGTATTCAAAGCAGCGCGAAGGCTCTGTTGGGTCAATCACAATGGTGGCTGTCAACGCTCAGGTGGTTTGTCCTTGCATGTGCTCCTGGCATGTATTGAAAGCTGCGCGGAGAGGTTGTCCTCGCAGTACGTACCTCAACGACCGCTCTCGAAAGCACTCCAGTACATGCTTTATTATTGAACAGAGAATACCCCAAGTCGACTGAACATGAACGGTAGTCGCGAACCTAAGGTTTTGTTAACATTTTTGCTTCTACTCGGTAGTCACTTATTCCACAACAATTAGTTATGCACAGGTTCTACAGTCACATTGCTGCAACTTACCCAGTGATGTGTAAGTCGGGTATAGAAACTGCAAAGAGGCGATCAGGCCTATCAGGTCGTTTACAAGTCGCCTCCGCATGTTTAGAGGATGCATCCAAACTCTCAGTAAAGGCAACTCCTATCGTACTCCTTATAAACTTCACGTAAAAGTACCTACAACAAATGTACCGCGGGACAACTGCAGGAAAAGGCGACGCGGAAGTGTCTCTGGCCTTGATTCACATTTTCTCTTTGTTCCGTCTCTTGTTCTTTGTACATTTAGACTTGAATATTTGTCATGTGTAAATGGCCCATCTGAAAGTGCCACTCTTCATTCGAGGATCCGGTCAACGACAGCTTAAGGCACATTAATCACTGAGTAGACATTCAGGGAAGCCTTCTAAACATAAAAATACAATATAGAGACGGACAGCTTTCTATGGCAGCGAAGGTAGACCTACAAATTTGAAACACATATATGTGACATTAATGCTTAAAATGGTTCGCAATTTCATTGCCCTTTTGGATCTAATCCTGGAATTATTTCCATGTCTAACAAATATGCGGAAGCAATGTACACCACTAAGAGTGGTGGTTGTGTCTGACCAGGACCTAAATGCGGAGAACCAACGAATGCATTCAATACGCATTGCCGACAGAAACACGGCAGCGTTCCCTTCATTCGTCTCACTACTTCGCAACTATCCCGACGTTCCATTAATGTTTGGAGCACACTACTAACAAAAATGTTCTTAGCAGTCTCTCCTGCTACCTTTAGTGCCACCCTAGAGCAATAAAACGCCTGTAATCGCACGAGTAGTACGAAGGTTCAAGAGTTGCCGAAAGCCCTGGAATTCTGGAGAAACTGAATGTCTTAACACGTTGTACCATGGTGCTCTTTGTTCATCTTTCATGGGTGCAGCTTTTTCGTTAGGATGAGAAGCCAGTTCGTTCAGTGCATAAACTTCTTTAACTTCCTACAAGCATGGGTGATGACCTACGAGGGGCATGCCTTATATAGTAAGTCCTGAAAGCATCAGAGTAGCCATATAGCTCTAAAATCATGCCTTGTCACTATCTTGACAAGGCACCGGCTGCGCATGAACATATTACAGTCATTATAGCCGACATTTACGAATGAATGAATGAATGGCGGCTAAGGAAGCCTGTCGGTGCTCACGATTGCAAGGGAATGACGTGATGGTCAACAAGACATTTGCGATAAGTGATGAACAGGGCCTATTATAGCATCGTCGTTAGCGATCCGATGCAAGTGTCCTCTGCTGTGGTCATTTGTTTTGCCACAGCTGCAACTGAGCTCTTTCTTTTCTTTCCCATGTAGTGAAAGGGGACTGAAAGGGAGACCGAGACGTGTAGAGTGACAGACGAGGCGCTTCATCTGCCTCAGTCTGCACGTTCAGATTTTTGCGCTGTTACTCGCTTAGTACTTTTTTTCAGCCTCAAATGCCCAGTCACTTGTTACTTTCACACAAAAGAGGGTTTTCGTCTATCAACTTGTATGTTTCTCTCAGATTTTTCTCAAGTATAGTAAATAAGCTCGCGTTACACTTATGATAACAGTGTTAATTAAGTTTTATTACCGTTCACTTACCAAGAACGAATGCTTGCAAATAGATATTATGTATGGGTGTTCAGTGTGCTACACTTGCACTTGTGCAAACGTATCAGTTTGCACTTTGCAGTTTGCAAGCATCTTATAGCAGTGCTACTTATAACAAGGGTAATTGTCCGTTATCATGGTGAACGTACCTGTAATCAAACGAGACGTTGTAAGAGGTAAAATATTTCGAAATTTTTTATTATCGTTGAAATTTAATGACACCGTAGTAATAATGCTGATTTCATTAGGTTTGGATAACATCATCGGATTGGGAGTCTTATTCCTGCAACATGGCGATACCTTAATAAGAGATGTGCATCCAGTGATGAGTCCGCAGCTGTGTAAATACTAGTAGCCGTGCCCAAATTGATCATCTGCCACGTAATGCCCTCCAACTGGCAGGCAACTCGAGGGCAGAGTCCACGCTCAGGTGAAAGCTCGAGGCTGCCCATGTCGGTAACATGGACATTGGTTATACGCAAACTCGCTAGCGCTATGGTCGAACGTGACCTGTGCGACACGCAGTGAAATAGTAAATTCTCTGCCCGTTATTTCTTAGGGATTGAGGAATGCTAAATAATACAACACTACAACGCAATGTCAGGCTAAATAGCGCATGGGGGCAAAATGCTGAGCAACGGGAAACGACGCCGATAGAGTGAAAGATAGACAACACAATATGCAAGAAGTGAATTAGTCTAAAATAAACGTGACTTCTGTAAATCATGCGATGCAGCCACGCAGAAATATAGTGATGTCTATTTGTCAAAATCTGTGTTAAACGCAGTGCGTTGTCCGATTACCAAGTCACATGCATCATCTGATCACAGTCACAAAGTGTGTGGTAAATGAGGATGATCGGCCGAGATGCACAATCTCTTTCTATCGGTTTGGTTTACAGAAACCGCAAGAACACGTACTAATGCTGAAGCTTTGGCGAGTCACTGATTTACCATTTACCATTGGTATCGCGTTCATGTTGCGTCTTTGAATGATCTGTTCTCCATACATCCGCGATGGAACAGCTGGTGCCCATCATTGCTCCGGGCAACAGATTAAGCGCAAATAGATGTCCTAGTATAACTTGAGCAGAGCCAATTTAATCATTTTTGTCTGAACCCTCACTTGCTGCAGTTTTTAGACCTCGTGCTCTTGGTTCGCATATTGTGAGCGCGTTCACTCATCCGAAAGCATAACGCGGACAGGATGATGTCTCAGCAATAGCCTGCGATAATATAGGTATCAGTTACCAAGGTTAAAGCATAGTGTCAATAATACTCACCGGCTGACAAACTAGACCACCAGCAGAATTGAAACCTGGACACGCTGTGGTCAAAAGCAGAGGAACATGGCGACGTACACTCATTTCCAAAGCTGCATTTCGCCGCAGCGTCGGCGTGTTTTCGTCTGTGTAGGCCTCGCTTGTTTGGTTTTTTATACCGGCAAAGTACAAAATCTTTTTGAAATGCAACTGCAAGCATCGCCGAAGAAAGTATTTCTGCAGGATGACCTGGATCGCCGAACCAGGACCATAGCCTCGGAAAATCCAATATTCGCTATCACTATTAACTTTTACACATGTCCCCTTATATTTCCGTCTGAGTTCAAAAAATTATTTTGTTGTGGTTCTTTATTAAATGCAGCGCGCCAAAGATCGCGTTGTTCACTTCTTTCCGAATCTAGCAGCAATTCACACTGGTCGAAGCTGGACACAGACGGGTGATATCGTATGGACGACCAGCGCTGAGACCTCGCCTGCCAAGAAAAGCACCGTAACGCACAGCGTACCGAGCGGAGGAGACGGGTAGTTGTCAGTAGGACAAGTTCCGATTTAGCGTCGACAAATTAATTGCTCATTTTTAGGCATTTGTGTCCATCCTCTGCACTGTCGGGGCACTAGTTCTATATACCGTGGGACCACATGAGCCCGTCGCGAAAGAGATTATTATGTACTGGACTTTGCTTGATGCATAGAGCTAAAGACACACTTTCACGCCTTAATACAGGCTTGCGTCGGTTATCGTGCCAGATATTGCGCCATTTCCGTGGAGTCTCTACCGGACGGTATCAAGAACTTTAGTTGCCGCGGCACATCATCACCACCATTCCTTCACCGTTGCCAGATTGAAGTACACCGTATTTACTCGAGAATAGGTCCAACACAATGAATATAGGCCGACCTTTTTATAATAAACACGCCGAGAAATATATTTGTTTTGGAATAAAGTACAGCCCATCTTTTATTAATGAAACGAAAAACTTTGATGTACATGACAGAGGCTTATTTACTCTTTGTCCAGTTTCTAAATGTCGCTAGTCGATACCAAAAGGCGAGTTCTCGTTAGAACTCGGCATTCCAGGTGACGTCGTCCGGGGTTCCTTAGAGTGCTTTGGATGCAGTGGCGTAGCTAGGTCGTCTGGCACCCGGAGCCCATAGTTCTTCCGTCACCCCCCCCCCCCTCCCCCTAGGGTGTAGTCGATGAACGCGAGGATATCAACAATTTCCGGGTGTCTTCAGACGTATATGACCCCCCCCCCCCCCCACAAGCCCTTGCACCCTGGGCCCATGGCCCTCCACCCCCCTTCCTTGCTACGCCACTGGTGGGGTGTGAATCCGTTCTCAAAACCATGCTGGATAATCTCCGGATTAGATTTACAATGGACGCGACAGGGGAACTCTGTTAGCTCGGTACTTATTTCAGCTGCGTTTACGAATATAGGTCGATAATTTTTGGTCACTAATCTCATCTTTTGTAATTTTTCGAAAAAAAAGGTAGGTCTATATCTGAATAACCATGGTGCTAAATGTATTGCCACGATGGGGCAAATCATTCCTCCAAATCGACCGACTGGCTAAAATATATCAACCGAGCTGGCGCTTAAACTGCTTTCCATGTACGTGGACTGGCCTGCAAGAATGTGATGTGCTGATGTGACGGACAAGGTAGAAGTGTTGACTTTGGTATTTGCATCTAAATGCGCTCATGCAGTACCGAAAAATGTTGCTAAGAGCTTAGTTCATGGAAAAACTCTAATGGGTTGGTCGAATGGCATCTTCAGCAATTATGACTCTGTTATATTAACTTCATATAATTACTTAGGTGTGGAAGGCTCTAACCACACACTCTCACGGAGGCAATAAATTAATAAACTCAGGAATGAGAACGTAAATCAGATATGTTGTTTTAAACGCCTGATCATAGAAATTTATCTCGCAAATTATGTCAACCTGTCTATAAAACCAAGTCATAGAAGCGGTATTGCAATATGCAGTGGATTCTGTAAAACCCCGTTGTAACAAACGAAGAAAAAAATACGCCCTTGTTCCACCTTGTGAAAGTGGATGTAGATTGAGGGTGTTGCCGACGTAAGGCAAGCACTCCCACCCCAAGCGGCTTAAGTCACGCGTACACGCCCATGTATGCAAGTGCAGCACGCCTCCACATTTTTCAAGGCCCTCCGCCAAGCGCTAGTGCATTATTGAACTAAATGAATCTTTCAAAGTAAACTGCGTCAAAAAATGCGTAAACTACGACTTACACGCAAGCTGCAGTTATAGCTTCAGTTTAGTCTCCATTCAATAGCAATGAGTAGGTAACAGATAGTATGCAGACGAGGGTCCCAAAGTCAATGACTGCAGTGAGACCCACGGTTCAGAGATGATAGCTTCAGATCATTATTCGAGTGTACGTGAAAACATAGATATGTTTCGCGGCAAGTGAAAGACAAATCCCTTTTGCGACTGCCGCTTCAGCTGCCGTTCGAGGCCTCTCTGAGAGGCCGCGGCTGCTATGTGGATGTACTGTTGTCACAGCATATACGTCCTCATTTTTGTAGGCCCTACGACTAGCGCAAGTGCGTTATTGAACTTGTTGAATCTCGCAAAGAAAAATTCCTATAAAATTCGTGCTAACCACGGTTGTGCACAACCTGCAGGCATGATAGCATCGAATAGTAATTCAAATATACGAGAAAACACACTTCTGTTACGCCGAAACTCGAATACCAATTCCAACAGCTGTTTGTCTTTGTGTCAGCAACGCTCACGCGGGCACGAAAAATCCCCGCAAACTAGAAGGTAATAGTTTTGCTGGGAAACTTCACATACACGTCGCCACACGAATGTTCAGATAAGGTGGTCAGGCTCGCAAAATGAAATAAAGAAGACATTTCCTACCTTTCTAGGACCTGCGAAGTTCCAAGCCAGCGTTGTACTGCAAAAGTTCTGCGCAGAAGCAAAGACAAGGCAGCACGCGAACATTTGGCAATATTTCAGATGAAAAATGAAAAAAAAATTGTGCTTATTGCTTCCACTATAGTTTTGCAACACAATCATGAACATCTTAAGCCTTTTTTAAGAGGTTACGGCATGGAATTCTCTCGTGCACGTGGCAGTACATTTAACAGTGCTAGCGTGTCTGGAAATTTGAATGCATGACTGCTTTTCTTATCAGAAAACAGATGTTAGGAAGCGCACACGTGTGTGTGACATCTTGTTAGCCAAATAATTTCACTTGTAGCGTATTTACAGTGCGCGCCCTTTCTTTGCGATTGCCCTTTGCCATTTCTAAAGGGGCACACGGCAAACGCGGGGATATGTTTATTATTTTTAAGGCTCGCAGTGTTTCCTTCAATAGCCACTCGTACACTCTCAACAATTACACGACCTCTTCAGTAAAAAGCGCGTTGCCTGCGTCACTGTCTTACTGTCACTGGTATGCCAGTAGCATAGATGCGTTTTAGAATCGCTGTCCACCGGAGTCACCCTGCCGTGGGTCACCCTACCCTGAGGTACGCCTCCTGTCGGGGGCACCGCCGCAAAGGCAGAGTTCGCACCGGAAGGAGAAATTGAAGGTAACGGGATAATTATCTGCTTGACGTCACCAAGCCTCCGTTAAGGCCGGGAAATTGATAAATAAGGAAAGCTGACAGCCATCACCCCCTCCCCCCTCATTGACGTAGCATGAACTGCATTTGCCCGATACCCAACACGAGGAACGATATGCTTAAAGAACGAACGCTCGATTATAATGGCAGAAGGAAAAGCTAGCGGGTCATTCCACGTCAAACGAACCAGCTGTAAACTCTACTCTCTCCAATTCTTCTTCTTTAAAACTGTGGGTATTTCCTAGATCTATGGATTCGCATTCCCAAGATATTTCCTGCAGAAAAAAAAAGTTCGTTAGCCTGAGAGTCATTTGAATGGCACCTTTAAGATCGGAACACGGTGCACAAGACAATAATATTCATAAATTATTCCTAATTCGATGAAACCGGAAATTTCGTCTTAACACCTTAGAAATGGTGTACTTTGCTATGCACTCTCCTTTGTTGACCCCAACATTATTGTTCATACGTATACACATATGCGATCAGGAAGACCATTTTATTAGATATTGGAGTTCTTTATTAATGACCTGAGATTTATTTTCGGCAGTTTTGTTAACTATTCCTAGCGGTTTTGGGTCCAACTATTGTTCAAGATATTTTGGCAGTCCACAACCACGAAAGACTGAAAAAAAATTACCCTATATTTGCGAAAATTGCGTGTGTGTGCAGTTTTCAGTCGTGAATTCTGCCATGAGGTGGTCCACCTGTGTCCACCTGTGGTCCACCTGTCCACCTGCGTGTTTCGTAAGAGGACACCGAACAATTTGTTTCGCAATGCTTAATTGCTAAAATTTTTCTTGTAGACGAGAAAAGAGAACTTGAAATTGGCTCCCTACTCCATACAGCGCCTTTGACCATCAGTTGCATCTTCAACGATTGAGGATGGGCCTGAAACACTGAAGATACGCACAATAGAGCGTGCCCCGAAAATAACGTGGGTGGTGCAAAACAATGTCAGAAACATCGTCAACGATCATGCCAACAGCAACGTCGCAGCGACGTTGCTGCGACGTTGCTGTTGTAGGGTAGTTAACTCAGTAGGTCAAAGGATTCGCTGCTGCCAAGTACATCGGCAGTGCAGTGCTACGCCGTGTTTTACTGCACTGCCTTCGGGAGTGGCCCACGTATTTCAGGCTGCACAGCCTCGGGGAGTGTCCCACACTTTTCGTCAGACGAATACCTACAAAGTGTGTGCAGTCAGCCTATAATGACAGGCATAAAAATAAATTGTTGCCTTTAACGCGGCAATGCTGCACAACGGGCTATGAAGGACACCGTGGAGGACGTCGCCACGTTATTTATACCGCCTTTAGTTATGTACTTTGTGTCTTAATCTAAATGTACTTTCACAAAAGAATGATGCAAGGAATGCTTGAGTGATTCCAATAGTAATGAAAACGTTAACAAACCTTGCAGGTGCCCTTCCAGCAAACCTTGAAGGAGCCCGGACCAGGACGAATTTTCCTTCAACTTCGAGGCTTTTCTTTCGAGGAACCCGCATGGGTTTCCTTTGTAGCATTTGCTACGAACGGGTGGATGTCTAATTTTCTTTTTATTAATGAATCCCTTATAATACTGTACATTATTTCCGCGACAGTGGAAAAGACCGCGGCGTTGTGCATTGAAGCGTGCACGTTGGGGTCTACCATAATGCTGAGAAATCGAGTCCTAACATGAAAATTCTAGATTGCATTGCACATGATCTTTGTCTTACATTGTCTTCCGTGGAAGCCCAATGGCTATGGCGATGTGCTGCCGAGCTGAAGGTGGCGGGCTCAATTCCGCGGGTGTGGCGGCTGCATTTTGATGGGGCGAAATGCAAAAACGCTCACGTATATTGTGCATTTGGTGCACGTTAAACAACTCCAGTTGATACCCCATCATACGTCATGCCTCATAATCTGGTCGTAGTTTAGGTAAATAAAATCGCAACCTTAATTTTTTTTGTTTTAGGTTTTCCAAGACAGCCAGATCTTGTTTCTGCTAGAAATGCATGTGAGCACTCACAGAAAGTTTGAAGTCATATTCGCTAAACTACTCACTCATGAGAACAGTCCGCTATTAGCTGGCTTTCTAATTTGAAATTATGGGGTTTTACGTGCCAAAACCACTTTCTGATTATTAGGCACGCCGTAGTGGAGGACTCCGGAAATTTCGACCACCAGGGGTTCTTTAACGTGCACCTAAATTAAGTACACGGGTGTTTTCGCATTTCGCCCCCATCGAAATGCGGCCGCCGTGGCCGGGATTCAATCCCGCGACCTTGTGCTCAGCAGCCTAACACCATAGCCACTGAGCAACCACGGCGGGTACTTTCTAATTTACG
Organism: Dermacentor albipictus; assembly: GCF_038994185.2. Taxonomy (NCBI): domain Eukaryota; kingdom Metazoa; phylum Arthropoda; class Arachnida; order Ixodida; family Ixodidae; genus Dermacentor; species Dermacentor albipictus. Next base: position 111,859,243 of record NC_091824.1, read on the forward strand.
TCGTTGTCTGCGGACTGAGAAAACGCGTGCGCGGTCTCCCAGCAATAACGCCGACCCTATAGGCGTGAATTATTTATGCAATCCGGCGCCTGCTACGTGGAATCGTTAAGACAAACATAGGTAATAATGTTTTGGTCTGCTGCTTTTGCGAGCCCCTTGAAAACCTCACCCCTGTCATGGAAACTAAACGAATTATTCGTCATTATTACTTGCGTTCATTTGTTTTTGGTGCTGGTTCCTTTGAATTATAACGCGCCGCTTTAAGGTCACGTTCTCTTTTAATTATACTTTGACAAGCTAAGTATAAATATTGTCTACTTGATGTAACTTCACTTTAGGGCCCATTCGCACGAAAAACTGTTGCTCACAACAGACTGGAAGCAAGACGAAATTTATAATTGAAGAAAGAGATGTTGTTTTCAGATTCCCATTTCCACGCAGAAAAAATAAAGAAGTGCTTGGAAGGGGCCACACCAGAAATACCAGGAGTGAGAAACACAGGTTTGACGACCTTTCCCATCTGCTCAAGCCAATGATATACTACTCAGAGGTCGGGAAATGCGTCTTCCGCGTGAAGGGTGTCTTCCGCGTGAAAGCTGTCTTCCGCGTGAAAGGTACGGGCACTTTGGTGCAGAAAAATAACAAACTGGTGGTAAAGCATTGACTCGCATGAGTAGGAAGTAACTGTTATTATTTAGTAAACAATGCCCTTTTAACAAGTTCCGCCCCCCCCCCCCCTTGTTGTTTCGCATGGGGCATCTTAATTCTACCCTATATCGTGGGCCGAACCTGGAGATAGGGCACTCATTTTAAAAATATGCACCGATCCCGTAGACATATCTCGTACTGTGGTATCACCGTTCCGTGCCATTACGCGACACAAGTACGCATGGCACTAGACGGCGTGATGTGCCATGTGTTCTCGCATTATTCCCTCGTGACACCTAGCGTTCTGACACGCTATCGTTGCGACGCTCACGACTGAGACTCTGCGAGCCGGAAAACAAGTTTTAAAGTTCATGCACCCCATTCACACCGACAACTCGCTGAGGAAGACATTGTCTTTCATCGACGTCGACTAGAACTTAAATCGTCTTTGCTTCTACCCGGCTGCACGTTCCAAAGCCTGAAGGTGGGCCCGATTAAATGTCTTACGCAGACGTATTTCGGTTTCATACTATCTCGGTGGTGCATAGTTACACATGTTTTATTTATAGCGAAATATTTTCTGTAATCGCCTGGGACACATGCACTGCATTTTCACAGAACTTCTGGAAGTTATGGAAATTACGTGTATAAGAAATCGCAATGTCTAGAGAGCCAATTAAAATTATTCACTAATTATCTTTCTAACTATTCACTTAAGGGTTCGCGAGTCAATTGGGAAATTGTTGCCAAGCAGTAAAGATGTGCGGTATGCTTAACATAATTCCTGAGGCTAGAACTGCTTTCGAGACACCACTTACGAAATAGGAGTATTCATAACTTCTTTTTTAAGGAATAGCTAAATAAGTAAAAAATAAACAAGTACAACAATTTCCCTCTGTGAAGATGGAATGGCAGCGAAAACTCACTACACTCAAAGCTCTCAAAGAAAAATCAAATTGCTTTCGCTGCCATTCCATCTTCGCAGAGTGGAATGGTTGTCAGGAGCCCCGTGCATTTCTCGAAACTTGGCCTTGAGCGCCTTGTGCTTGTACATTTTGTTGAGGTTCTCGGTGGGCGGGAACGGAATGGTCACCATCGTTCTCCTGCTGGGCATGAACGGTGCGCCGAACCGGCACTTCTGCTTGTTCTTCTTGAATCACGTGTGCGTGGGCTGGTGGATCTGCGTTCGCTTCTGTTGCAGAACCGACGTCTCTCGCGAAATGAGAAACTCGGCCATGCTGATCATCTCGGGCATGTTCATGCTCAATTCCTCGCTCGGCGCGTTGTTCAGCCACTATAAAATGTGGACGTGTGCGCTTCCTCTCTGCTGAAATTCCACCCGCTTGAAGAAGCCCAAAACGCTGTACGGCTTGAACGGAGACATCTTGTTGTAGTTGAGAATATTCAGCATCACGGCAAACAGTTTGTCGGCATAGATGGCACACATCCGCGGGTCGTTGTTCCACAGTCCCATTCTGTCGAGGTAATGCATGTCCTCTATCGATCTCCGTCCCCCGTCGTTGCCCTGCACTCTCAGGCATTCTAGGAGCTCGATCAGCTGATCCCAGTGGACCTAGGACGAATATATCGTGAGGAACGCGGTGGGTTTGCCCAGTTACCGAATCATCGCGAACACTTCTATCTTCCTCTCCATCCAGTAGTGGACCGTGCCGCTTCGCGCCGGCGCCGTTTACATTGTCGTTGCTGTTCCCTCCGACGCTCCTCGTACGTATGACAATAATAGTTGACGGGTGCGTTACAGGTTCCCGAGCCCACAGGGGTGTGTGCCACAGAGCTTGGGCTTTTTCTGCACTTTCACCTGGATCGGCCGACATGATGATTTTTTCGTTTACCAGACGCCGAAAAAACTACGGAAGGTCAGTCATATACAGCTTTCGTTGTAAAATAGAATGGACGCAAATTACTGATGACCACATTGCAGCAGTCTAGGGCAGACTGCCGGCCGTCGGAAAGGGGGGTGGGGGGAGGTGCGAGTAGAATGACAGGCATACAGGATAACAGAGAGTAGAAGGCACAGAAGAGAACTATTTACACATAAACGACATAAACAATAAGCAATGTATTGAATCAAGAATGAAAGTATAGAATACGAAACTGGCTGGGAGTGCCTTTTCTCGCCACGTCATTTATGACGCCCTGACACAGATACGCAGCATGCCGGCCGCGCCCTGGCTGGAAAGTGAAAAGGCTGGCCCATTGACAGAATGCAACCACATCTCATAACGAAGCTGACTGCCGTGACAGCCCCTTGGAGCTGTCAGGAAGTGACACAGGCGTCTCGAACGTTGGTTTCAGTATTCGAGAATCGCCATTCGGGTTACAATAATCAGTCCCGGTTTCTCCAGATACAGTGAATCTAGTTAGGACAGTAAATTCGGTTGTTGCAATAATCTGGATGTGGCAACACTGCAGACTGATAAATTGCTGACATTGCAAGACACACTGGTTACACTCTTACGAAGCAGTGCCATAGGCTGCAGCAGGCCCTGCGCCTCCGACACGACTGCTACATGCTAACCACGATACGAACGCCAACTTCTTTCAACCATGATGTTGCAGAAAGGCCCAGTGCCCCTAAGGGCTCGAAATATCCCAAAACCAAACAAATAAGAAATGACAAGCAGTAGATATACAATTTAGGTGCGTTCATTTATTGGAAAACATACAAAGGCAAAATTCAGGCAAGGTCTCTATGACCAAGATATCGCTATGCCTATATAAAACACTGAGGGGAATCTTAGAACTAACACGCGTTTTCAATCGCTATCACATTGCTCGCATTGCATTTTCGCAAACCTAGCCGTATATTTGCCACTGTATGCGCAATGACACAATGAGACAGTAACTATGTCTAATCAGGTTTATCTTACATATCTAAAACTTCTTTCGGCGACCGTATTTTTATTTTATAGAGTGATTGAAAAGTGCAATGCGTCAGGCTACACTGCCAGCATAAATCTCAACGTGAGCACGAATCATGCGGCCTTGACACTGGTAATTGTCCGAAATTCTTATGTGCACGCAGGCACGTTTCGGCCATAGCGAGTGATGATTAAAGATAAAGAGATTAAATATATCGTTATTGAAAAGACAGAAATTGCGTTTAGCTCCACTAATAAGTAAGGAATAAGAGCTATGACGATCAAATTAGCCTAATATAAAAGTGTCGTTCAGCACGCAGATAGCATATCTTGTTCTCTCTCTCTCTCTCTCTTGCAATTCCAGCGCAAGCAGTGGTGCGCGACGTCATGCGTTGCTCTCAATTACCTGTTGTTTTAGTCGCCTTACCAGGCTTAAGCCCCGCATTTTCTTATTCGTTTAGTCCTCTTACACTACACAGCATCTGACTTCCGCTCGCTGCTCTTTACAAGAAACGAGCTATACCAGCCAGTCGAGTATTTTCTCATCCGGGCCTTATGATGTCAAGTTCTCTATAAATGACAATGAAAGCTGTTTAATTAATATGACGGATCGTTGACGCCTTAAGAAGGACACTTACGTGTGTTCTGCTTTTTTTTTAATAAGCTTCTTTATGTAGTTGTATAGGAGCCCCAAATCGGCCTGCATTATTGAGGGCAGTAATAGACGATAATTTTAATTCTGAGGCGATCGCAACGTCTGCTAAACGAGCGCATCTGAAGCAACCTTTCTAGTGCTCTTAAAAAGACATACATGTTCAAACAAGAACCAACATAATGACCTGCTACCGTAGCTGCTATGCCACGTTAGTTTGTGCAACTGGCAGGGCTAAGAAGCTGTTCTCGCACGCCTCGCATATACCCCTCACAAAGCCTTCTGGGAAGGCTTTCGCTTGATGTCGATCGCGTTGTCTTGTTCCGGAGCTTGCGTGAACGGCGGCTGCAACGGGGAGCTGAACAGCGGATTTCCCGGGCGCTTGCGACGGTTGAACATGTTTCCCCTGTTTCCGAAGAGGTTGAGAAGCAGTCCCGGCCGCCTTCGGTGCGCGGTGTCCAGTTGAAAGTTGAGAAGGGCCGGTATGTTGAGGCCCAGGCCGGTGCCACCGGATCCTGTCAGTAGACGCATGTTGAAGAAGTACGGGATGTTGATGCCCAGGTTAAACGGGTGTAAGGGATGACCCAAGGTCTTTGGCTTCTTCGAAGTCACTGCCGTTTGCACGCTGTCCTTGTCACACGTTGGGGGAGGTACGGTTACTTCGGACTTCGCGTTGTCGCCGTCCTGGCCAGCTGCGACTGCCGTCGTCGGGGCCCCGTCACCCAGCACCTGCGAAATGTGCCGATGTACATGAAAAATAAGCCGAGTTGGGAACTTGAGTAGTATTTTGGGTAGAAAATTCGTTTCACAGCAAACCGGCTGACCAGTTTTGGTGTTATGCGAGAGCACGGAGATAAGCTTATCGAAACGAAGTGGCCATAAAACGCCTGCTTTAATTCTGTTGCAATCGTTCAGTTTCACTGCACCATAAGCGATCACACAAAGCTTCGAAAGTCAAACCAGACAGGTGCCTGGCTTGACACCCTACGTGCGTAAAAGTTGAAAGAAAACTAGAAAGAGGGAGACAGATTGAACACTAGTTGTAAACAAGTTGACGCGAAGTGTGCCTATACAGACAGTCACTCTGGCCAGTATGCTACAAAAAAAAGAAGAAGAAGAAGAAGAAGAAGAAGAAGAAGAAGAAGAAGAAGAAAAGCCAGCAGTACCGCACTTCAAAAAGAATAGGTGAACGTTTCAGCACGCAATTCTTGGCCAATCCCCCAGTGTGGGTATGAGCCATAACATGAGGCCATCATCATCATCATCATCATCATCATCATCATCATCATCATCATCATCACATTTCTTTCTTTGCCATCTAAACACATTCTGGTGTCCAGACAGCTTCAACACTTTGTTGTATCAAAACTGAGAGACTACGTTCGATCGACGTTGTCTTATTCCCCGAAGTCTGAAACTAAAAATGTCGCACACTTCGAAGATTTTCTCGACCACCGCTCCAAGCTTGAACTTTTCAGGTATTTCCTGTGCCTTCTCCGTTGGTAATGGGGAAGAAGCGAGTTCATTGACGAAATCAGCAACATCGACAACTGCTGCTTGCTCACTCGACAACTCAGGTAAATAGGGCATGTACTCGGTTACCCTTCACTCCTGACCTGAAGGTGTTAAATTTAAATTCGCGTGATTCTAGCGCCGGAGCCGCCTCCTTTTCTGCGCCTCATCATTACATTAAGGGCAACATAGTATATTTCAGAACTTACGTGCAACAAGAGATATTTGTGCTGAGTTAGTTGGCACAGGATGCTAAGAACAAAAACAGCCAAATGGGAGGGACAAGGAAGAAAGAAGAATCCAACGCTTACTTTAAACTGAAGGTTTATTTTTCGCCAAGAAAAATATATACGCGGAAGGAACTGGAGTCCAGGGCTGAGGAGGACGATAAACAGCCGCAACGTATAATTTTCGTAGTCGAAAAAGTAACCTTCAAACTTTTAAGAACAGCGTGGAGGGTCCCAGCTTTCCTCTTCTGTTTACCTTCAGATGGGTGGCACATTGTGTGGACGTCACGGCTAGACTGAACGCCCCCTCCTTCCTCTTAGTTGCGGTTGTTTCTCGCCCCCTTCAATCCTGCACTGCAGTTCCTTCCGCGTGTACACCTTGCGTCACGCAAAATAAGCCTTCAGTTGAACGCCAGCGTTGTCCTTGTCGCTCTTCCTTCTCCCGTTTCTTGCGCTGTTATTGCTCTGCTATTCAGTTACTGTAAAGTGAGAACCAAGTTTCCGACTGATTTTCGGCGTGGACGTCGCCCGGCATTGACGCTGGACGAATTTTATAGACGTCTCTGAACTACGAGATACCTTCGGCTTCGACCATATAAATCCAGCAGGCAATGAAGCCAAGGAAAACATAGGGTAATTAACCGTGGTTGAAATCGAAATGCACAAAATAATGAAGGGGAAGGAAAGCGGACGAAAACATAACTTGTCGCCGATGAGAACCGAGCCCACAAACTTTACATTGCGTGTGTGATGCTCTACCAATTGTGCTAAAACGACGTCCGGCCATCAATCCATCCACTAACTTGAGTACTTATGTCTACTAGATCTACCCCTGAGAGTGTTAGCCAGCGCCACTCTGATCCATAGTAGGCGAACGTAGAACAAACACCCTTTTTTGTCTGATAGTGTCACGTAACACGTTTACTTACGAAAGCAGGCACGTGGCTAATAAACCCTAGTATAATAAACCATAGGCGTCAAGGTTGCCAGATTCGAGACTCTCGCTATGGATGAACCAGGAGAAAAGTAACAGGGACTCGATTTTTCTTAACCACGACCACATAAAGCCAGCGGGCAATGAAGCCAAAGAAAGCCATAGGGTTCTTTAACGTGCACCTAAATCTAAGTAGGCAGGTGTTTGCGCCTTTCGTCCCCATCGAAATGAGGCCGCCGTGGCCGTGATTCGATCCCGCGAACTCGTGCTTAGCAGCCCAACACCATAATCACTAAGCAACCACGGCGGGTAGCATAGTATGTGAGTTGGTTATCTTGCGCTCTTAGCACTTCAACACTAGTTTCCTTCAAGTGACTTTAGTAATTAGTATATCCTGCGACAGAGAACACCAAATTAGAGTACCAGCCCACAGTGTCACTGCCACTTAGCCAGAAAATGCGGCGCACATTTTCTTGTTTCGATGATCATATTTTCGTGGCACTATTACTAGCGTCATCTTCGGATTACCAAGAAACAGGAAATAATCAGATCACTTTAGACTCGATTGGACACAATAAAATTTACTTTTGCAATTTTATGCAGTTGAAGTGTTACATTTAGGATTAACTCTTGGACTACTGAATACCTCCTTCTCTCTACCGCTCTCATATTTCTTTTTTTCACAGGTTATCTACAGCCGCGTACCGGGGGCTCACGGTAAAGCTGTATTCACTCCATGGAACAAATCGTGGTTCAAGCTTGCGGATCGCGTATCACGTGATCATACGTCACCCGCTCCTGCGATTAAATTTAAATTATGAGGCTTTACGTGCCAGAACTACTGTCTGATTATGAGGCACGCCGGAGTGGAGGACTCCGGAAATTTCGGCCACCTGGGGTTCTTTAACGTTCCCCCAGATCTAAGTACACGGGTGTTTTCGTATTTCACCCCCATCGAAATGCGGCCGCCGTGGCCGGGATTTGAACCCGCGATCTCATGCTCAGCAGCCCAACACTATAGCCACTGGGCAACCACGGCGGGTCGTTCCTGCGATGCTTCCTGGATCCGCGCGATGCGCTTCGCGATACGGCGGAAAGCCAAGCCACTGATTTTAAGCAAACAATAATGAAGTACTGGCGGCGAAATGCGTCGTCCGCTCCTCGTCAGCGTTGTCGTCTGCTTTTTTTTTCTGTCTTGCGTACGCTAGATGCGAAATCATCTGATGTACGTCATCTGTCACGTGATTGATTCGTCGGCGATCGCGTCCCGCCTAGTAAATGCACCTTAAAAGGAAACATCTCGAGTTGTTTCATACTTTGCGTAATATTTGTCTTTATGCGTCAGGAGAATAATGAGAAATTTTTGCTTTCGATTCATTGAGAGCCTTGAGTTGTATAATTGTAACAATAATATAGCGTGACGAACTCTACAGAATAATGAACCAGTTTCATCGTACTATATCGAAATAAGCTTAGTAATTATATTTCCCTGAAACCCAGACATTCCTCTGACAGACGTGCCGAAGTGCCGCTTTTAGTCGAAGAGAAAAAGAAAAGAAAGGAAGAAGCTACTCGGGGAAAGCAAGGCCTATTTCAAATCACTAGATGTCGCGCTGTACCGTTTGTCAAGGTCGTACACACCTGTGAGTAAATGAAAAAGTTGGCCGGCAAGTTTTCTTTCTCCCTTTTTTTTTGTTGTGCTTGGCAAGATTTCAAATAAACATTTGCCCTGTACGTTCAAGCTTATGGTAACGCAAGAATTAGCCCTATTGATCAGTTTAATGCTGGAGGCCCTTGAAAGACGAGCACCCAAAGGGTCATGGACAAAGCCCATTCGGACCGGGCGTCCACCGCAGCGAATTTCATGAGTTTTTCAAAAGCTGAAAACCTGTTGGAAATTGCGCCGAGGCTAATATTATGCACCAGTTTGGCTTTACTGCGCGCCTGTGCCTTTAGGGCACTGAAGAGATTGTGGCAGAAATACAGCACATGCGCGCCAAATTGGCATTCACAGGGTTCACTCAAGTGTGCACGAACAATGCTCGTAAGTCAAAGACGATTCGGGATTTCGAAGGCGGTAATGACGAGCCAGCTAGTGACCATCATGACATCCTATACGAGCAATGGTCAGGTGCAGAAAAGCACCTATATTTACCACCACGGCAACAATTCAGGCAATCTGCTTAAGTGGGTAGATTGAACGAGTAAGTAAACACATACATCGGCTGCTTCTTTGTGTACAAAGAACGACTCTATAACACAAGGTCTCTCGTGTTCAAGCAGCCGTCTAGTGTAAACTTTCTGAAAACCAAACTGAGAGCCTCCATGAAGAAGACAAGACTGGATCTGTTTCGGAAACGGTAATCTTGTATAGCTACATGTCAATGCGCTGTCACTTATTACTACCGTGTCACTGGCAGCCCTAAGTGGAGTCGTCAAGTTGAACTAAAATAATATACCCGTGACCTGGCACTAAAGCGGAGATTTTTTTCTAAGCATTACAAACACTGGTAAAACAACAACCGGAAGTGATTATCCGCAGACCATGACGTGAATGCAGTAATAACCGTTCTGTTACTATATATGATTGCACCAGAATATTGTATTCAGGTGCTTGATTTTTCGTCAGAACCTTGTAGAAACTAAACCTGAGCAAAAGGAAGTATACACCTAAAGGACAAAATGTGGGACCTGTTGTATCTGAATTGATACTGAAAAGCACCTCAGTTTTGAAACTTTTCAGTCGGCTCTCGTATATCCCCACAAAGAACGACGGTTACCAACCGACCCGTATTCTTCTTAGCAGAAAGCTCTCACAGTTCAGAATAAAATTTTAAGTGCACAGTTTCGAGAAACCGCTTTCGAACAACTTCGTGGGCAGCGCCTGGCTGATCCAACAAAAGAGACATGCGAGGGGCTGACCTGAACCAGAAGAATGGCCGCCACTGAAGCGGCGAGGAGCAGCCGTGAAGCTGAGCGTGCTGGAACCGGCTGCATCTTGTCAGTGTCGCCGCGAGGAATGCTCTAGCTGGCGACCGGGGACGCCTCAGAGGGTGGGGTGGGGTGGTGGCGCAGCCGGGGCTGGTCCCGCGGGTGGTAGCGGTTCCGAAAAAGCCAGAAACCGGCTCTACCTTCCCTTCGCTGCGCCTCCTCGCCACCTCCGCCGGATCTTGTCAGAAACACATCAGTCGCACTGCCGGCTACATGGGTGGCGTTGACGTCAGCTGATAGTCCAACGACAACCCCTTGACCCCCCCGCCAGCCCGACCACCAAGACCGGTGTGGCTGGACGTTTGGGGAGTCGTTCAGCCAGTCAGTACGAAAAACGCTGTTTGGCGCGTCGCGCGGATGACGGGAGGAAGAATCTTTATTATTCAAGGAGTGGCGGAAGAAAAGAAAAATGTGACAAAGGGATTCTGGAGCCAGCCGGGACGGTTCGTTAGGAGTGTTGGATAAAGTGGAGCCACATGATTGAACCGTGCTTACGATGGTTTGTGTAACTTTCTTCTTCAACGCTCCACGGTTTTCGGCCCGAAAACAACTCGCGCAACCTTGGGAATAAATTTGCATTAAGCGCAATGTTTTCGAGCGTGCAGAGCGCGGCGACCTGCAGCGTAGTGCGCCGTTCGTTCACCGTCAATCTTCACACTCGCATGAGTGCGTGCGTTTGCGCGTTATGGTACGTGCGATCGTGTACCTGTCCTTGAGCCACTCGCAGGCACAGAGTAAGGACACAAACCGAGCTCCGATACACTCGCCCGCATGCGCGTAGGACGGTCATAACTGTTTACTTCACAAACGGCGTTTTGCAGCTGCTGAACGTGTCGATGCCTGCCTGTCACAATGTCGACGAACTTTCGCCCTGCCGTGCTGTAGCTTTCGCTGCGAAGTGCTGACGTCCTGAGGCTATGATTCGCAAAGGTTGAACGCAAAGGACGAAGATCAAACCTCGATTAGACTGAAGCGAGAACTAAAATGCTATAAAGTTAAATGAAATCCTGGGGTCTTCGGCGCCAAGTGAGCTGATTAAGAGACACGTCGGACAGGAGGTGACTCCGGATAATTTTAGACGACCTCGGGTTACCTAGCGTGCTCCTATGTCTAAGTGCACCAGCGCTTTTGCATTTCGCCTCCATCGAAAGGCTGCTGCCGCGGCCAGGATCGAACCAGTGACCTCGAGTTCAGTATCCCAAGAATTAAAGAAGGTACTTCATTAAACTTCTTTCTGGGCGAGTTGGTGCATACTTGATTTGAAAAGTGTAACAGTGCAACCACACGCAACCAGAAAGGAACAAGGACGAAACGCAGCGTTTGTGTCTCGTCCTTGTTCCTTTGTGATTGCATGTGTTTGCACAGTTATAATATTTAGGAATTAAAAGGTTTTTGACATATATAGATGTGAAGAGCCCGCTGCTCCAATTATACTCTTGTACGCGAGGCCGATGGAGCTTTTCACAGATAAAACCCACCGAACAGCTTGCTTGCGAACACGCGTTCGCTCGCATGCGATGTTTTGAAAAAACTAGGCTCCCGTTGATGTCAGAGTCGCCTGGTAATAATAATTTCCTGCAGACTACTCATAGAAGTTTTTACAAACAAGGTCTTTTGAAACTTCAGATGGGGCTCATCGGATCTGGGTATCTGACTCTTTTCGTCTCGTCAATTAACTGATACTGTTTGAGGCCTTCTAGTGCATGTAATACCACAAAAAAAAGAAAGGTGCCAAAGTAAAGCTTGCAATAAAAAAGGCGCACCAAGTTAGCGTAGACCTATGTACAGAGCAGTAGTAATGCGTAATTAACGAAAAAAAAAAGACGAATTGCAACACCGATGCGCTTGCTCAAACTCTGCGGGCGTCTCAAACCGGAATCTGAAGTGTGGCTTTACTCAACAAAAAATATGGGCCGACCCCGAAGTAGTGCAGTCTAAACAAAAAACCAAGTAGTGCATTAATGCGTCCAAAGCGACCTTGTCTTTCTTCAATGTTGATTGCTGTTGGCTCGGATTTTTTTTTAAATTCTCTTTTGACGGGAGTGCATTGCACAGTTTAACAGCATTCCCGTAACTGCTTCTAAACTTGCCCCTGCTGTACCTGCTATTTCTTAATTCAAGAAGCCTAGTTTTGGTTCCAAGAGTTTTACTCGACATTTTCTCGAGAACGCCATAAAATAAGACGTATATCAGTCCAAATTAGACAAGCTCACAAGAAGATGGAGGCTTGAAGTCAATGAAGTAGTTCAATGAGGAAGGTCGCCCGAGCCAACGTTAAGACAACATGACTTGTCATCGTCAGGCCAGCAACTGTTTTTCTTAGCTGCGTTTATGTAGGTGTGTAAAAGCAATTACGCTACACGTATGTAAATGCCATAAAAGAAAGCAGTTGTTGACCAAGCTGACAACTCCTCTTGCTGAAAAGTTGGCTCCAGCGACATTACTTGTTCAACCATTCTTATTCACTGGGACGTGTCAATTGAAATTTGTACTTTTTGCCATAATGTACTCATGTTACGCGTTGGCAATCCAATCACAGTCGAGACAATAATCAACGGCTGCTTCTTCATACTATCGGCTGTCGCAGTCTTGACGGGTGCAGTGGTCCGCGAACATGCGCGTTCAGCCCGCATTAATTATGCGATCATACTGTGGACGATAGTTCGGGACACATAAGTGCATATTGTTACGTTTGGCTCAACAAAGCTGCAGGCCAGTTCAGAAGACAGTTTCGGGAACAAGAAGCTTACATTGTGGCACACTCGTCGACCAGGGGAAACGTTAGGGAGTTTCGGATTAGTGTATCCAAGCGTTGGAGCACGCAAACTCCAATGTATTCTCTTCGCGATGTTTCGTGCTCTCCTTGCTTTTTTTTTTTGATGTCGTTGTTGTTCTTTTCCATGGCCGCCGGTTTGCGTCCCTCAAAGTATCTGGCTTCATTTACTTAAAGCCCTCTATTGAAAACGAGAAATAAAGGCTGCGGAGGCCAATGTTAACCACAATGAGGACCAGTGAACAGCTGAAAATACGACTGGCGCTCTTGGTGCGCGTAATACCGCTGGCAAGATTACCAACCCAGCTTCGCTTCGTTTCGCCGTGACGTCAGACGCATCACGTGCGGAGCGTAAGCGGAACAATATATCTCTACAATTTGATTGCAGTGTCTGCACTAGTTAAGGAAGCGCAGCAATTGTGTCCTTCATTTGACAGTTCAGCACGTGCCACCTGCGCTGCGCGCTTCGATTTGAACTTATAGGCCAGTTCAGCCCTATATAGATCACGGTTCTCCTGCACTCGCTACTTTGGAAGGTCAGGTGACATGTAAGTTCCCAATGTGTAGCAGACGACGTGGCACTGTATTAGTTGACTCGTCGTGCGCGTATATAAATATAGTATATCCCACTTTTGCTACAACAGTCCCACTAGTTGGCATAGGGAGGGGATGTACAAGTTTGATGCCTGTATAGTTGTCAGGATAGGTTGATTAAGGATTGTAAAGCGGCAACTTGCTTTCGTTCAAACGGATTTCTGTTGGGGCTCGTTGTGACAAAAAAAATATAGTATCTAAGGCCACTATATTTTTTTTGTCGTCACCACGTAACATTACCATGGCAACGATTAATGCAATAACAAAAATGGAATACCCTATCTTTTAGTATCTGCGCATTTGTCGAAAAGGCTTAAACACCCGTAGCGCATGGCAGAGCTGGTTCGTTGCTGCAAATTCCTGCATGATTTGCAAGGGCCATGAGGCGCGCATGTAGGTGCTGCGTTGCCCTTGCAGGAGGCGAGCACTTGCAGCATCGCACACGTGTTCGAGAACGCACTATGGAAAACTTGTTCCGAAACTGCGACCAAAATGAAAAGACTCTATATACATCAGAAACATCTTTACACACATGAATTGTTTCATTTTTCTGTCTGCGATCCCGTTCACCGAATCTCCATGCACAGAACGGTTGCTGTAATATATCAAAATCAGAGCTATCGCGCAAGACGTTTTTACTATATTCAAAACTGCTTGAACGTTGCCGCTCAATAAAAAAGCAACAAAGGTATGTCCAATTTAGATTTACTCGTGCCGCTAGAACAGTGTTCTACAATCTCGAATTTAGCCGAGCCCCATGAGGTTGCTCTGACCAACTTGACCCGACCAACATACCCGGCCAACTTAAGTGATGTGATTACATTTGATAACTGTTTAATGGATACACAGCAATCGTTTTGGAACGTCACAGATCCAGTAGTATTGCTATGCCTAACGTCTTGAAGCCTCCCAGTTGACTATGAGGTACAACACAGTTGAGGGGTGACTTAACCTGCACCCAAATCACTTTCACGAGCGATTTCTTTTTTCGCTCTGCCCACATGGGAATGCTCCCGCTACGGTCGGTAATTGTACCAGCGACCTGATGCTTAGCATAACGTAATAACCACTGAACCAGTGAGACAGGTGTTATCAAGTATAGTTTCGCCTTTTTGGTGCGAGTGCATTAAGACAAAATAAAGTTCTATTCTTTATTCATTACTTCTAATAGGGTTTCTGCTTCCATGACTGCAACTACGTTGCGCGTCATTTTGAAGAAGGAACATTAGAAGTTTTAACCGGGTGCTTAGCACGGTGGCAACGTTTCTAGAAGAGAACTTCCGCCCAGGGCTGCAGCGGTTATCCTTGACTGGGTTTGCGTAGTCACCTCTCCGAAAGGAAAAAAAGAAAAGCCAGAATGTGTTCCAACGCACTCTTTCGAGGGTTGTCGGAGTTCGCCCTATGGTGAAAGTATTCAAGGTGCTCCTAAGCCATCGTACATTCTTGAGGTTGATGATTCTGCTGGAGAATCAAGCGCAGGATGCGTCTAATTGCGACGAGAAGCGATGTATACCTCCAAGATGCCGGCACTAAATTTAAACGCTTAATTTCTTATCCTTCAGTTCCTTATGTTGTGACAATAATGCGACAGTAAAAACGAAAATGCTCACACTTATACGTATGTGCATGTTTTGTCAACCCGGGCGCCATAGCACAATATTAAAACGATCTATATTGTTGGAAGCGTAATCGTGTAGAAGTGACATTTCTGAATTTTTGTTGTCTATCATGAACTAAATAAAGCTCAACTGCACTGTAAAATAATTTACAGCTTTAAAAGTAAATAAGGGGGAAAATGGCTGTAAAACTCTCACCCAGACACCCTTTATGTGTCTAAGGATGTGAGTTATACACCGATTTACACCTTTATTCAGTCAAGATGTGCAGTTTATATTACAGTGCACTGGACCTAAACATACTATTATAAAAAAGTACCTCGAGGCGCCTTCTCTGTGTTAAGCTTTAGCGCAAACGAAAAAAAAGTCAAGTGAAGTCAAGAAGATACATTTTCAGGCTCCCTTATCGATTCAACGCGTAGCTCTCCGCAAAATTTCCATCAGCTTCTCTTGCTTTACTCGTTTCGTTATCTGCGTGACAAACAACACAAAAATGAGAGTCAAGGAGACCCCGCAGCCGGATGTAGAGGTCATTCCACTCGGCTAACTGAACTTGCTTTCTTGGGTGCAAAGTCCTTAAGTGGCAGCCGTTTGTCACTTGCACGGTAGGAAGCCGTGGAGTATCGTCGTCAAATGCCGCTCTGACGAGCCTCACCGTAGGACGCGATGTTCTGGCAAGACTACAACGCTAATGAGGAAGCTTCAAACTTATGGGTGCACCAACACATAGATTATTTTACAAATGATAACTTCCTTAAACAGTCCCGTGCCTCTTCGAAACTTTTTGATAAAGAAAAGAAAAACTATAGTTTTCGAACATCTTTTGCCCGAAGTCGTAAGTAGAGTTTCTAAATGAATGCCCTAGACCAATCTCTGGTGCTAGCGTCCGCACGCACGAAGTTTCTTCAGCGGGGAGAGATTTGCTCCATGCAAATGACGGGGAGCACATATATTTGCGTGAGCATCGTCCCCTGTCTTCAAGCAACCTTATGGCTTCGTGTATATATATATATATATAATGTTCATTTTCCTGATGGTAAGTTATCTTAGCAACATTGTTGTATGCCAATAATTCTTGCCATTTAGTTTCTCATTCTTATGATTCGATGAATTTCAAGACGATCGCAAACAGCAGCAGTTGTTTATATCATAATAGAGCCAGTACGCATGATGAACATTATTTACCAATCATGATCTTAATATAATGACTTGCATGTTCGGAATCGCAGCAAGTTACTTACGCGCTGATATTAACTTAATGAAACGAACTATTGTAAAGGCAAGAATGCTGTAGCGAGACGTTGTAAAGTAAGCATAAAAACAAAGGTGTCTGCAACGTTGATGTCTCAAAGTATTCATGCTAAATTGTAGACAAATCCACGCACATACCCATAATTCTGATGGTCGATGAACGATTGCAGCGCCAGATTTTCCCCTAGATCTTGGTATGAAACACTTTCTCCGAGACTACGACGCTAGTAAACTGCAGCCACCTTAAGCCGCTTCGCACGGAATAGTTTCATCGCTCCGGAGAATATTGTTTCTAACAATATAACATTTCTTGCGATAATGGCACGCATGGATCAATGTTTACGTCAGTGTTTGCGTCAATGTTTACGCCAATGCTTATGTTACCATCAAATCAGAGAACCCTGCCGTGTTAAGACGGCAGGGTTTTCTGACTCCATGGTAACGCCAGTGGCAGAAACCATCCTGCAGAAGGTAAAAGACTCTAGGAGCAAAGCAAGAGTCCGGACGACTACTATGGCCGTAAGACTTAAAGTGGTACCATACGTTCACAGGGTCACTCACAACCTAAGGAAGGTGGCAGGCAGCTTTGGAATCTCCCTTGTCTTTGCAGCCCTATTAAGGTGGCGCGGCTGTGACATCACAACTCCGGTGATCCTAAAGGAAGGCAAGGCTGTGGCAAGAACCAAGGCGTACACAATATGGAATGTAGGAGTTGTGTACGAAATCTCACTCGCGTGTGGCAAGTCTTACATAGGGCAGAAGGGACGGTGCCTGAATCATCGAGCCTGGGAACATGAACAAAAGTTAACGAAAGATGAATTGGCGCACTTGCCTACGCACTGCAATGCCTGCACCTGTGAACCACTTTCCAAGGAGATAAAGATTCTGGGGAGAAGCCCGGACTAGACTGTACGCGAACTGATGGAGTCATATCACATAAAAAAGAAAGGCCAGGGCTGTGTTAGCGATACTTCCATTAGGTTGTTTGAGTCGGAGATAGATTTTTCTGATAATTGGTTGCCTCGCTAGGCTGATGAGTGTTCTTGTTGCTGCGTTCTGCGCATGTTCTATTTGTCTATATATTGCCACGGGTTGTCGTGAATAAACCAGTTGAAAGTTTAAAAAAAGAGAAAAAATCCGCACTTGTCGTTTTTCTCTTCTCTTCCGCTGTCCCCGTCTTTATTTGCGGTCGATATGACATGCACAGGTTGGCAGCTATACAAACTCAAATAATGAACAGCAGTTTTTTTTTGTCCGGCGAGTGTGCTTTGATGTTATGTAGTAGATCAAACTTAACACTACACATGCACACAAACGACCAACAATCGAACAAACGCATCTCACCACTGAATTTTATTCTGGACAGCACCAAATTCGATATAGGCAAGTAGATAAGAATAAAATTCAATTGCCAGTGGCGCTTGTTCCCCGCTTGTCTGTTTCTCGCACACGTACATATGCACATCCCCCTTGCCTTCCCACATGTTTGGCGTAAGCGGCTGAAAACGTTGAGTGTACCTATTTGCGAATAAAACCAAAAATGTCGCACTTTCGCCAGAAAGGCGAAGCCAATGATTAGACAGCTATACAAAGTAAATGTATTTTTTATCGGCAATATTAAGTTGTGAATATTCGCTTAGTAACTAAATTAGCGAAATAAGGTGTGACACGCGCACCGACAAACATGAACACTTCTCACTCGATGACCGCGGACACTCGCTGTCAAAACTCTGGCGTGAAGAAGAGCGGCGGCAGCAGCGAGCGAACTGCCATTCGTGCTGTCTCTCGCTTCAACGCGAACTAAGCGGCGACAACACAGCGCACACGAAGCCAACAGTTTGCTATATAACCTCTGTATACCCGTCAAAGTTCGTTTTCAAAATAGGGCCCGCATGGCCGCGCCACACGCAACCACCGCCGGAATAGAGCCCCTCCCCCCCTCCTCCCCTGCTGCC
Source organism: Dermacentor albipictus (assembly GCF_038994185.2). Classification (NCBI taxonomy): domain Eukaryota; kingdom Metazoa; phylum Arthropoda; class Arachnida; order Ixodida; family Ixodidae; genus Dermacentor; species Dermacentor albipictus. Next base: position 111,877,278 of record NC_091824.1, read on the forward strand.
TTGGACACGATGGAAGACGGCGCGCGACCTCCTTGCCTTCCTCCCTGTCGCGCGCGAGTTCGAGGCACCATCTTTCTCTGGTCTCCTTTGTATGCTTTAAATCAAACGAACAGCATACCCCGCCACCGCCATGCTATCGCACTTGGACTTCATACGGAACATCACGGCTGCGGAACATCACGGCCTGTAGTGTATAATTTATTGCTATCGCAATAAATTACGTTAGGGGTAGTAATCTTATTTCTCTGGGAGGAGCTGCTCGAATCTGTCGCATCGGTTTTTATACGACTGCGGTATGTTTGGATTTATGTTGGACGAAAATAGAACGTACCTGATTTATTTTACTTCCAGAGTACAATGAACGACGTGACCTTGAGTTTGGCTTCTGGCTTGGATGTTTATTGGTGGCGTTCTATCGACAGATAGCGGCGACTTTAGACCCACAGACGCCTTTGAGATGGTGCTCTCCTTGGATGGATGGATACAACTTTCTTGTACGTCCGGCAAGGTTTAACGCGACCCGGGCTCAGGTCTCCCATGGAGGAACGTCAAGGCCCTGCCTCAACGCCGCCTCACGGGCTTGCTGGACTGCTCACGTCTGGATTCCGAGGTCTGAGCTGCGCAGAGCGGCGGCCCACCTCGACGACAGGGTCTCCGGAGTAACTGCCATCCCTCCTATAACTACATTGCACTCCCACAGCATGTGTTTGAGTGTTGCTGGTCCTTCCTGGCACAATTTGCACGTGTCGTCCTGAGGCTTATCTGGGAATATGCGTTTGAGACGGAATGGATTAGGGAACGTGTTTGTCTGAAGTTGTCGCCAGGCGACGGCCTGCCTCCTGTTCTATTTGGGACTCGGCGGGGGGTATATCCTTCTGGCGTTCAAATATGCACTGGTGATGTCGTTTTATCTTGTGAGCCTGTCCCGTTCTGCTCGAGAAGCGTTCGCTATCGTGCGAGAGGCGTTACCCTGTTCGGCGCGGTGGGTCATGTCTCGCGCCGTCCGGTGCGCCGTCTCGTTTAGGTTTGGGAGCGCGTCGCCTTCCGTGGTGACGTGCGCGGGGAACCATATGACCCTCGAGCTCGCGGTTTTGGATCTGCCCGCTTTGGCCAGAATGGACATGGCTTCCTTGGAAATTCGACCTTTGGCATAATTCTTTACTGCCGTTTGCGAGTCACTTAGTATGCGACTTCGCATTCCTGTTCTGTGAGGGCTAGCGCAATCGCTACTTCCTCCGCTATTTCTGAGTGTTTGGTGTATACACTACATGCGGTTCTGATTTTTGATTCTGCGTCTATGACTACGGCGGCGTATGTTTGGCCGTTCGCATATTCGGCTGCGTCGACAAAGCGTGCGTTTCTGTCCCTGCCGAATGAACGGAGCAGAGCCTCGGCTCTTGCCTTTCGTCTACCTCGGTTGTAATCGGGGTGCACGTTTCTTGGGATGGTTGCCACCGTAATGGTCTCTCTGATTTTGTTGGGGATTTGCATTTTCTGGCCGTGCTGGTTGTGGTACGTTATGCCGAGCGTGTTCATAATGTGTCTTCCCGTCGTGGTGGTCGACAGGCGTTCGAGCTGCGAGATGCGTTGTGCTTCGGCTATTTCTTCTATGGTGTTGTATATGCCCAGCTGAGTCAGGAGCTCGGTGCTCGTCGATTCCGGTAGGCCCAGGGCTATCTTGTACGTTTTCCTTATGAGCGTGTTAATCCTGTTCTTTTCCGCGACGTACCAGTTGTGGTAGGCGGCTACATAGGCGATGTGGCTGACAACGAATGAGTGGATCAGTCGAATGACGTTGTCTTCCTTCATGCCCGCGTGTCTATTGGTTATTCTCTTTATGAGTCTCGTGGCGCTGATGACTTTGCCTTCGATCTTCCTCGCGGTTTCACCGTTAGCTCCGTTGGCCTCAATGATAATTCCGAGGATTTTGATCTTGTTCACTTTGGGGATTGCGTTTCCGTCTTGGGTGTACAGGCGGATTTCCTCGTACTCCCGGGGTCCTGTGTAGCTCTTTGGTGGCATGCCTCTGCGCGTGGGCCGGTAAAGGAGTAGTTCGGACTTGCTCGGGGAGCATTTGAGGCCCGTTCCTTGGAGGTACTCTTCCACTTTGTTAATGGCCGTTTGTAGTGCGTGTTCAATTTGCCCATCACTGCCGCGGTCTGCCCATATCGTTATATCGTCTGCATATATAGCGTGGTGGATTCCTTCGATTTCGCGTAGTTTGCTGGGGAGACCCAGCATGACTAAGTTGAAAAGGAGCGGAGATATAACTGAGCCCTGGGGGGTACCTGCACTTCCCTGGGCTCGTTCTGCGGACTCGAGGTCGCCCACCGTGAGGGTGGCTTTGCGATCGTTCAGAAAGTCCCTCACGTAGTTGTAGAACCTTTCCCCCAGGTTCAGATTAGACACTTGTTTAAGGATCGACTCGTGAGCGACGTTGTCGAATGCTTTCTCCAGGTCTATCCTAGGATGGCTCTGGTGTTTCTTGTCTTGTCGTCAAGGATCTGGTTCTTTAGTTGTAACATGACGTCCTGCGTGGACAGGCGGGATCGGAAGCCTATCATGGTGTGGGGGTAGGCTTCCGTCTCTTCTAGATGGCTGTTGATACGGTTCAGGAAGGCGTGTTCCAAGACCTTACCCGCGCACGACGTGAGAGAGATTGGGCGCAGGTTCTCCAAACTCAACGGCTTTCCATGCTTGGGTATGAGGATAGCCTTGGACCTCTTCCACTGCTCCGGGATGCGGCCTTCTCTCCAGCACTTGTTCATATAGCCCGTGAGTTTGGTAACAGATTTGTCGTCCAGGTTTTTGAGCGTTTTGTTGTTAACCCTGTCCGGTCCTGGGGCTGACTTGCTGTTGAGTCCTTGGAGTGCCGTTCTGATTTCCGCCTCACTGAAGTCTTCATCTAACTTGGGACTAGGACTGCCAGTGTACCGGCCGTGCTCGACCGTCGGTCGTTGCGGGAGGTATTTGTCGCAGAGTTTCATGACGATTTGCTTCTCGCTCGCCGCCCCTTTTTCTTTGTGCAGAAGTCTCTGCATGTCGGCTCTTTGCTTGGATTTGCACTGGGTTTCGCCCAGTAGGTGCCTCAGCAGTCGCCACGTATTTCCGTTGTGGAGTTGGCCATCCGCGGCATTGCAGACTTCGTCCCACTGTTGCTTGCTCAAGGTGTTGCAGTGCTTTTCGATTTGTTTGTTTAAGTCGGCTATCTTTTTTCTCAGCTTTCGATTGAACCGCTGGCCTTGCCATCGGGTTTTTATGGATTTCTTGGCTTCCCAGAGGTGGGCGAGGCGACTGTACATCTTCTCCGTCAGGAAATCGGGAGTGATGGTTTGCGTGGCCTCCCCGACATCCCTGGTCAAGTCTGCGGTCCATCTGTCAATGTCACCGATTGGCTCATCGTCTTGCCTGATATCCCGGTGCTTGCGGAACTTGTCCCAGTCTGTCCATTTGAAGCTTTTGACTGGGAGGGTGGTTCCCGCTCGGGGGATCGTGATCTCGATGATCATGTGGTCGCTACCTAGGTCTTCTAGGGTGTTTCTCCAGGTAGTCCTCTCGATGTTTTTGACCATTGTTAAGTCCGGTGTGGTATCTCTTGCAACCGAATTGCCCATACGCGTTGGGGCGCTGGAATCCGTGATGATCGTGTATCCCAAGTCTTGCGAGTCCTGCCATAACTGTTTGCCCTTGGTTGTGGTGTGGCCGTATCCCCAGGCATGGCACGGCGCGTTCAAATCCCCACCCACTATTAGCGGGTTCAGGCCGGCGAGCTCGGCTGCCTTTTTGAGCAGGGAGAGAAAACGCTGCCGTCTTTTGGATGGGCTACTGTATATGTTCAATATGAAGATACTATTCTTTTGCGTTCTGTTAGGAATAATTTCTATCATTATATGCTCGGCCTGCGGGCCTGTAATCTCATGTTCAATGGGTACTAGACCTTTTCTGATTACTGTGGCAATGCCCCTACCGTTTTGGAATTTAGGGATGAGGGCGTGGTAGCCCGGGATGTTGGCCGACGCGCCCACGGTTTCTTGAAGCATTATCACATCGGGTTTGGGTTGGATGTTTCTTACGTATTGTTGTAGGACAGGTTTTTTCCCGGCTATACCTCTGCAGTTCCACTGCCAGACCAATAACTCTTTATCGTGTCTGGCCATCCTGGAGTCTTGAAGAAGAAGCTGTTGAAAAACTGGAGCGGTGCACGGGGGGTGGTGCCACCATGGGAACGTCTGAGATTACGGGATTTATATTATGAGTTGGGAACCTGAATAAAACGTACAGCCGTAAGTGAAAGGAGGACGCAATTTAATATGTCTTTAATAAGGTCATTTATTCGTGCGGATGCCGTTTAGGCAGCGCATGCGTGAATGCTTCCTTTTTATTATGTTGCATAATGTGATGGACATACTTATTTTTCTTCGAGTAGCTGCTTGAAAGTGTCGCATCGGTTGTTATACGACTGCGTTATGTATGTTTGACTTATAGTGGACGAAAATAGAAAGTACCTGCTTTATTTCACATGCAGAGCGTAATGTAGGACGTGACCTTGAATTTGGCTTCTGGCTTCAACGTTTATTGGGGGGCGTTTTAGCGACAGATAGCGACGACTGCAGACCCTTGGAAACCCTTGAGATGGTGCTCTCCTTTGGAACCTGAATAAAACTTACAGCTATAAGTAAGAGAAAACGCACTTGAATTTGTGTTTAACAAGGTGATTTAATTCGTGCGGATGCAGTTTACGCAGCGCAGACAATAGCTCTTTCAAACGAGTAGCTATTCCAGGTTCTCGGAGAATTCTTAAACGGACAATAAAGAGAAAAATTATTTCTTCTGTATCAGTAAATTACCTTTCTATGACACCAGAAACACTACTCTTACCAAGATAAGACGCTTGGTAAACCAGAAAAGGCGCAAGAAAGAAAGATGGGTGGCGACGCCTGCTTGAAGTTCCCGCACCTGGTCGCTGTGACGTCATGGATTTTGATGGCATCTTCTAGGGCCTACTTAATTATGTAGCGGTACAGATTGACTACATCACGTTGTAAAGGAACCAAACTTTAAACATGGCAGGTTTCGGGAACCTTTACTCAGCCAACGCGGCCCAAATGCGAAAAGAAACTTTGGAATCCATGTCGTCACACTGACGTACCGGCATCGGGGTTTCGGCGCGAAATTCAAGTACTGATACTTTGACCTTCATTTTCTCATCTAATAATCAAACCATTATTTCGAAATGACTGCCTGCAGCGTTCTCAAACAATACTTTATTTGGCGCAACTGACCTATTGTTTCGCTTTAGTGTCCCATTAAGTGGTTCCCATAATGAGCAAAAACTAAAATTTGTGAAGTATAAGAGGCCAGAAAGTGCGGGATACTCACGAAAATTGCAAAAAAAATAGTTTGATGAATTCACGTAAAAGTTAGGCTAAGCCTGCACGCCGTATTGACAAGCTTTTGGAGAGTCTCTCTAATTGCGTAGGAATTTCCATACCTACTCAACGAGAAAACCCGTCCGTCCGTCATGTAAGAAATGTTCACTTTCAAGATAGGATCCGTAGCAGCGTGTGAAGTGACCTTCGCGCGGGCACTCGCTTCAGTGCGAAGTAAGCGGCGAGAACACAGCGCACACTTTTCCCACCGCAGACCACTTGCAGTATTAACCTATGCAGCCGCGTCATACGCGCAGCCACCGCCGGAGTACGGTCGATCACGTTAATAATGGTTCGCATTGAGGACGAGGCAGCGTCATCGAGCACGTCTACGTACGAGGTTTACCAAACGTGACACTGTTCAGTTACGTCCCGTATTACAGCACGCATCGCCCAGTGCTCATCTTCCACGAGGCATCATCCAAACGTACCATCATATAACATGAGTGAACACTGCTACTAGTCGTCTCTCCATCATTGTCTCATGCCGGCCTCAGTTAACATGGCGGTGTTGCAACCGCGCTTCTCCGTTTCACGATTGTTTGGCGGTGTTTCGCAAGCTTATACCAAACACAGCAGCATATGACGACGAAACAGCAGGTAATTAGTAGCAAATGCTTAGGCATCATTTAGATAACACCCAGAGAAGATTCTGCGTCTATTTATCTTTTTTTTTAGGCCGCTCTTCCTATGTGGTCGCGAACGCAGGTTCGTCATGCTTTCCACTGTTTGGGATAGGCACAGCTTCGAAACGAAATGGTCCTTACTCTCCCACGTAATTGCGCCTAGGCGAGGTTAGTCCATAAGCGCACTACCTCAACCATGTTCAGGTTGCTCGTGTAGCTCGGGTATCAGATAAAAAGGCGTCCGAAAGACTTACACCACGGGATCGTTCCGACTTGAGCGAAGCGTTCCGTTTACCATTGTGGGTGCCGTGGTGTCTCGTTGACTTCGTTCTAGTGACAGACATCGTGTCATCCTTGTCTTGTCTTGTGGCCTCGAGAGTGGCGCGTACCCACTATGGGGGACTGGCCAAGAAGCAGGCGGTTTTCCGTATGGTTAGAAGTAGAGACAATCTAGATTTGTGTAGTGGAGCGTGGGATGATAGTTCCATTTCACCGATTGTTGCTGCTGCTTCTGCCTTTTCTTCAATGGTGACAGTTTGTGTGTTTAAATATCGCGGCTGGCACCGTATAGTCAAGGTAAAGGACTATGGTCAGCAAGAAAACCAAGAGCATCAATTGGAAACGAACCTGACAGGAAAATCGAAGCTCTGCTCAACGACGGAGTGATATTGTAACCCGGCATCATGATCATAATCAACTGTTTCTCAGCTGCCGTAAGTTTGGCTACTATCATCATGACGTGCAGTGCCACTCGCATCATCGCCACCATTCGTCATCTTCGTTACCTACAAGCGTATGCGCGCCCACATGACTCAGAGTTCGCTCATAGTGGGTCTGCTTCTGATTATTTACAATGTATGACAGGGGCCGCCGTTAAGCCTTCCTACTGGGCTTTCTGCATCGACCACAAACTCTGAGAAATGAAGCCAGTCGTAGGGCACCCAGTGGATACCTGTGCACTGCGTAACTCTCTCTTGCGTGCAGGTCACTCAACAACGGGATCTAACATCACCGATGTTATCCGTCCGTTCATGCACACAGAAGAGTCTTTATAAACGTGACTAAATGTCCACCGCGGATGGGGTGGGGCGTCCTGAAGCGGCGGATCAACGATGCACAAGAGTTCGCATGCACTGCTCGGTAGATTTAGAGAGCGCAAAGATTACAAAGTTTTTTTTTTTTAAGGAGTAGGGCTTCAGTTTAATGTTACGAAAACAAAATTTTGCTCTGCTGTCCTCCAGTCACCGTGGAAACGACGGTAATACATACATTTTCTACGATTTGGCACAGACGAATTCGTTGATAAATCGAGTCTGTAGCTGCTTTTATTTACAGGGACATGTTCCCTAGAACGTTTTAATGCAATTAGCATGCTTAGGATCTATCTATCTATCTATCTATCTATCTATCTATCTATCTATCTATCTATCTATCTATCTATCTATCTATCTATCTATCTATCTATCTATCTATCTATCTATCTATCTATCTATCTATCTATCTATCTATCTATCTATCTATCTATCTATCTATCTATCTATCTATCTATCTATCTATCTATCTATCTATCTATCTATCTATCTATCTATCTATCTATCTATCTATCTATCTATCTGGATAGATATCTGGATCTATCTATCTATCTGGATAGATAGATAGATAGATAGATAGATAGATAGATAGATAGATAGATAGATAGATAGATAGATAGATAGATAGATAGATAGATAGATAGATAGATAGATAGATAGATAGATAGATAGATAGATAGATAGATAGATAGATATGTGCCACTCTTCAATTAACCTCTTCGACGCCACCTTGGGTGGCCGGACATAGAGTTTCTCACTCTCAGAAAGTCTATGTGGCCAGGTATACGTGCCACTATGCATGTATACAGCTCGCCAACGATGCCCTGTTTGATGCCAACTTGGGGGATTCGGTATGTGCCGCCGGGTATGTGGCGCGCTTCAATGACGAAAAAAAATTATTTAAAATTTGTCGCGTGCACAACCGAAACCACGTCGTACATAGTCAGAAAATCTTGTCTGCGGGAAGCTTCCATAGTGAACCACAGTTGCCTCTTTTCACCCCGCACACTTCGCCAATAGCCCTCGTCCATAACTTAAATATATTGTAACCTCTCTCTCTCTCTTTCTCTAGATTTTCTTTATCTTGCTCGATCGGTTCGCTCCTCCGCCGCCTTGCACCCAACAACAACGCCCATCGCTATCTTACGCTCTTACGTGCGCGTGTCACGCGCTATAGCGAAGAAGAAGAAGCTCGTCCGTTGACGAGCGTTTCTCGCAACGCTTCCTTAAATCGCGATTTTCCTGGAATACTGAATATGGCGCAGCAGTCCCACAGCCGACCTAAAGCTCCGCCGATGACGTCGTCGTCTCCAAGCGCCACCAGTAGGGTGAGGGTGCAGGGCGTGGAAGAGGTGAGCTCGAAAACAGCGTGCCACTATGGCGGAGAAGCGCTTTGCCCCAACTTGATGGTTCAGAACAACTTCAGTTTGACGTAGTTGGCGTTTACTGCATATCATATTGACCGCAAATAAAGACGGGGACAGCGGAAGAGAAAACGCTCGTGTCGTTTTTGTGTTCTCTTCCGCTGTCCCCGTCTTTATTTGCGGTCAATATGATATGTTGATGGTTCAGAGATTCGGTGGACAGCTTATCCCACACGATGTGTGTTCCTGTGCTCGATGGCAGGGAAGCTTGGAGCACAAACGCATTTGGCGCTCAAATAGCATTCGTCACTCTTCATATTTTGTTCCGCGAAAGCGAATGCTCACTGCAGCTCTGCATCGTCATAAACTGAAGTGCTTCTCAGCGAGCGCTTATAATTGTTCACTTGTAGCTTTATGGATGACAGATTGAGAGCAACATTCTCTTTACCGAAATAATATATGTTTTTGTTCGCAGTGTTATCGTGTTAAGAAAGCTTATAAAACAATTTTCTATAAGGCCCACCAACGCTTTTGTTCCACGTTTAAAGGTCAGTTATTGCAAACCTGGAACGACAAAAACAATCAATATTGCGTTACGGTATTTCTAATATGTTTTATGTGCTACTGTACGAATATAACATGGTCGTATTACACGAATACGTTGTTATAGTCAGGTGGAGTGGGCTACATTTTCTTTATAACAGAAACAAAAAACTTATGTTAACCGAAAATGCTTTATGTGCGAGTAAATTTTTATCTCTGGTCAGGTTATCGGTGGCCTGTTTTTGAACGCGCATAATAAGGCCAGGCATATATTAGCTGTAAATTAACTGCCGGTGACTAAATTACCTTTACCAAGTATTATGGCAACATATTATTTATCGGCTCTGGCATTTTCGCTTACGTGAGCTATTATAGATACTGGCCGTAAATCACTCCGCGGCATTGAAAACCGTTGCGGAATGGTTTGGTTCACAGAAATAATACACTTATATAAATAATAGGACAAAAAGAAACCTGCGGCTAAGCACAGTTTGGTGGGACAACATGCCGAACTGATCCGACAAAAAGAAAGAAAAAAAATGTCGAAAACATGTAAATAAACAATGACCGATAATCTAAAAAGCAACGTGGATGCAAAGTCTCTCGAGCTTCCACGCACAGATATAGACCAGCGCCAGACCATGACGTCATAAAGATGGCGGCGTACCGTTGCCTACCTCGACCCTGGCGGTTCTGGTTGGTGCACATGATTCTTTTAGTCCTGAGCCTTTAATCGTCGTACGTACAGGACGGCGTACGTCATTGCGCCTACGAATTGAAGGCGCTCGACTAGAAAGTACACAGCGGTGGCGTAGAGGTAGAACACCCGCCTCGCGTGCAAGAAGTCCGTGGTTCGAATCGCGGTGCCGGCAATTTTCCACCGGACTAAAAAAAAAAAAATTCCGCGTGTTGATAAAATTGCACAAACAGAGGCCTGGAGTGTGGCCTGATCCCGGTGACCAGAACCGGTAACGCACTCCCTCACCAGAGCAGGATTGGCCACCCTGGTGCAGTACGTGGCCACAACCTCTTATATGAACACGACAATCAAACCCCCCCCAGCAGCTGCGAAGCAACTGACCATGGCGGCGGTCAGAACTGCGACACAGCAGAGGGTGCTAAGAATCACTGACTCCGGACAGGCCGCCATTGGAATATGAACCTGGCAACGTTTAACGCTAGAACGCTATCTAGTGAGGCGAGTCTAGCAGTGCTATTGGAGGAATTAAAGGGCAGTCATCACCATCAGCCTAGTTACGCCCACTGCAGGGCAAAGGCCTCTCCCATACTTCTCCAACTACCCCGGTCATGTAACTAATTGTGACCATGTTGTCCCTGCAAACGTCTTAATGTCATCCGCCCACCTAACTTTCTGCCGCCCCCTGCTACGCTTCCCTTCCCTTGGAATCCAGTCCGTGACCCTTAATGACCATCGGTTATCTTCCCTCCTCATTACATGTCCGGCCCATGCCCATTTCTTTTTCTTTTCAGTAAATGGGATATAATAGGGCTCAGTGAAGTTAGGAGGCCAAGAGAAGCATATACAGTGTTAAAAAGCGGGCACGTCCTGTGCTACCGAGGCTTAGCGGAGAGAAGAGAACTAGGAGTCGGAGTCCTGATTACTAAGAATATAGCTGGGAACATCCAGGAATTCTATAGTATTAACGAGAGGGTGGCAGGTCTTGTTCTAAACTTAATAAGAGGTACAAAATGAAGATTGTACAGGTCTACGCCCCTACATCCAGTCATCGTGACCGGAAAGTCCAAAGCTTCTATGAAGACGTGGAATCGGCGATTGCTAGAGTGAAAACTACATACACTATACTAATGGGCGACTTTAATGCCAAGGTAGGCAAGAAGCAGGCTGGAGACAAGGCAGTGGGGGAATATGGCATAGGCACTAGGAATAGCAGGGGAGAGTTATTAGTAGAGTTTGCGGAACAGAATAATATGAGGATAATGAATACCTTCTTCCGCAAGCGGGATATCCGAAAGTGGACGCGGAAGAGCCCGAACGGCGAGACTAGAAATGAAATAGACTTCATACTCTGCGCTAACCCTGGCATCATACAAGATGTGGACGTGCTCGGCAAGTTGCGCTGCAGCGACCACAGGATGGTAAGAACTCGAATTAGCCTAGACCTGAGAAGGGAACGGAAGAAACTGGCACATAAGAAGCCGATTAATGAGTTAGTGGTAAGAGGGAAAATAGAGGAATTCCAGATCAAGCTACAGAACAGGTATTCGGCTTTAACTCAGGAGGAGGGCCTTAGTGTTGAAGCAATGAACGACAATCTTGTGGGCATTATTAAGAAGTGTGCAATGGAAGTCGGTGGTAACTCCGTTGGGCAGGATACCAGTAAACTATCGCAGGAGTCGAAAGATCTGATCAAGAAACGCCAATGTATGAAAGCCTCTAGCCTTACAGCTAGAATAGAACTGGCAGAAATTTCGAAGTTAATCAACAAGCGTAAAACAGCTCACATATGGAAGTATAATATGGATAGAATTGAACATGCTCTCAGGAACGGAGGAAGCCTAAAAACAGTGAAGAAGAAACTAGGAATTGGCTAATATCAGATGTATGAGTTAAGAGATAAAGCCGCCAATATCATTACTTATATGGATGAGATAGTTCAAGTAGCTGAGGAGTTCTGTAGAGATTTATATAGTACCTGTGGCACCCACGACGATAATGGAAGAGAAAATAGTTTAGAGGAATTCGATATCCCACAGGTAACGCCGGAAGAAGTAAAGAAAGCCTTGGAAGATACGCAAAGAGGGAAGGCAGCTGGGGAGGATCAGGTAACAGCAGATTTGTTGAAGGATGGTGGACAGATTGTTCTAGAGAAACTGGCCACCCTGTATATGCAAGGCCTCATGACCTCGAGCGTACCTGAATCTTGGAAGAACGCTAACATAATCCTAATCCAAAAGAAAGGGAACGCCAAAGACTTGAAAAATTATAGACCGATCAGCTTACTGTCCGTTGCCTATAAACTATGTACTAAGGTAATCGCTAATAGAACCAGGAACACCTTAGACTTCTGTGAAGCAAAGGACCAGGCAGGATTCCGTAAAGGCTACTCAACAATAGATCATATTCACACTATCAATCAGGTGATAGACAAATGTGCGGAATATAACCAACCCTTATATATAGCTTTCATTGATTACGAGAAAGCGTTTGATTCTGTCGAAACCTCAGCAGTCATGGAGGCATTACGGAATCGGGGTGTAGACGAGCCGTAAGTAAAAATAATGAAAGATTTCTATAGCGGCTCCACAGCCACCGTAGTCCTCCATAAAGCAAGCAACAAAATCCCAATAAAGAAAGGCGTCAGGTAGGGAGATACGATCTCTCCAATGCTATTCCCAGCGTGTTTACAGGAGGTATTCAGAGACCTTGATTGGGAAGAATTGGGGATAAATCTCAATGGAGAATACCTTAGTAACTAGCTATTCGCTGATGATATTGCCTTGCTTAGCAACTCAGGGGACCAATTGCAATGCATGCTCACGGACCTGGAGAGGCAAAGCAGAAGAGTGGGTCTAAAAATTAATCTGCAGAAAACTAAAGTAATGTTTAGCAGTCTCGGAAGAGAACAGCAATTTACAATAGGCAGTGAGGCACTGGAAGTCGTAAGGGAATACATCTACTTAGGGCAGGTAGTGACGGCGGATCCGGATTATGAGACGGAAATGATCGGAAGAGTAAGAATAGGCTGGGGTGCGTTTGGCAGGCATTCTCAGATCATGAACAGCAGGTTGCCATTATCTCTCAAGAGAAAAGTATATAATGGCTGTGTCTTACCCGTACTCACCTACGGGGCAGAAACCTGGAGGCTTACGAAAAGGGTTCTACTCAAATTGAGGACGACGCAACGAGCTATGGAAAGAAGAATGATAGATGTAACGTTAAGGGATAAGAAAAGAGCAGATTGGGTGAGGGAACAAACGCAAATAATGACATCTTAGTTGAAATCAAGAAAAAGAAATGGGTGTGGGCAGGACATGGAATGAGGAGGGAAGATAACCGATGGTCATTAAGGGTTACGGACTGGATCCCAAGGGAAGGGAAGCGTAGCAGGGGGCGGCAGAAAGTTAGGTGGGCGGATGAGATTAAGAAGTTTGCAGGGATGGCATGGCCACAATTAGTATATGACCGGGGTTGTCGGAGAAGTATGGGAGAGGCCTTTGCCCTGCAGTGGGCGTAACCAGGCTGATGATGATGATGATGACTAGAAATAACACACAAAAAGAAATTTCTCAATACTGTCCATGCACCTGCGTGATAATGACGTCACAGCTTTCTTGTTTCTAGACAGGAAGCTTGAGTTGTGTATATACTTAACGGTATCACCTACTGGTTTTAATCCTCTGTCTCTGATTCGGTTGATTTCGCCAGGAAGTGAATGCCCCGACGGCGGACAGCTCTGGCGCCTCGATGCCCTTCGGCCGGCAGTCGCCTTACAGGCACAGGCAGCGAGCCGGGAGAGTGATAAAGAAGCCATCGGTAAGCGCTGTTCGTTGCCTATGCCTAATGTACGCGATGCATATACGTGCGGCCTGTAATTGATCGCACACTAACTACTTCCGGAAATTTGAGATTTATTGGAGAGAGAGAGAGAGAATAAACATTTTTATTAGGTGAAGCAGCTAGGGAGAGGCGTCCTCAGTCCAGAATGCCTTGAGCTCGGGCCGCGTCCTGGGCCCTCGCAATCAGCCGTTGCTGATCCTCGAGGTCGGAGCTGGCCAAGGCTCTCTCCCAAAGCTCGTTAGTGGGGTAAGGGTTCGGATGATTTAATGGTGCCGCTCTGCAACCTCCTACTATGTGCCTGAGGGACCCGGGCTCTGCGCAGAAGCGGCATTGCGGAGAGAATTTTGTAGGGTCTATGAGGTGATTCCTGGTTGGGTGGGGGAATGTATTGACCTGTAGAGCCCGGAGGAATCGCTCCTGCTCTCTAGGTAGTGACTTGTGTGGGGGTGCATATGTTCTGCGAGTTAGCTTGTAGTGTTGTGTGATGTCTTGGTAAGAGACTAGAGGGTGCATGCGCTCGGGTTCAGATTCCTCGGCGTCGGCTCGGTGGGTCAGATCTCGAGCCACGTGGTTGGCGACCTCGTTGCCAGGAATGCCTTGATGAGCTGGCGCCCAGATGATCATGACTGATCTCGTTGGCGGCTTTTGATCGATGATCCGGAGTGTAGTGGCATGAATTCTGCCGCTAGCAAAGTTGCGGCACGCCTGTTGGGAGTCGGTCACTATGACTTCAACCTCTGTTTGGGAGAGAGCGAGGGCTATGGCCGCTTCCTCGGCTTGGAGGGGATTGTTTCGTGTGAGCGAAATGCTGCTCCGATGTTCTGTGTTGACGACTACGGTGGCTGTTGTGGCTGCGCGTCTGGAGTAAGAAGCCGCGTCAGTGTAGGCTGTAGAGGGTAAAGTTCCGTATCGCTTGTGTATGGCCAGGGCGCGGGCCTCCCTTCGCTCTGCGTGGTGCACTGGGTGCATGTTGCGAGGCAGAGGACGTACGGTGATTTTTCTCCGGATGGCATGGGGCAAGCTCACAGTCTGAGGCGGCGGATGGCTCATAGGGGCAGAGAGCCCCAGGCGTAAGAGAATGGACCTCCCTGCTTCCGTAATCGCCAGCCTTGTTCGCTGACTGGATAAATGTGCCTCGATCAGCTCCTCGGCCGTGTTGTGCACACCTAGTCGTAGTAGGCGTTCTGTGGACGTACTGATTGGCAGACCCATCGCCTGCTTATATGCCTTTCTGATCATTGTGTTGATTTTCTTGAGTTCCGTCTCGTTGAGTAGTGCGTACGGAATAGCGTAAGTTATTCGAGACACGACGAAGGCTTGGACAAGCCGAAGCGTGTCCGCCTCCCCCATGCCTCTTGTCTTGGTTGTTATTCGCCGGATCATGTGCGTAACTTGGGCTGTTGTAGTCTTAAGCTTTTGAATTAATATTGTATTGGTGCGATCCGACTGGAAAACCATTCCCAATATCTTTACGCTCCGAGACGGAACGATGGTGTGTCCCTCCAGCTGTATGTTGATAGTGCGCGAGTCGCATCTGTGCTTCTTTCGCGGTGAGACCAGGAGTAGCTCCGACTTTTGGGGGGCGCAGCTGAGCCCGCATGACTTAGCATAGTCGCTCACCACGTCTGCAGCTTCCTGCAAGCGGTTCTCCATTTCCCCGATGGACCCTGTGGACGACCAGATGGTAATGTCGTCAGCATATAGGCCATGCCGGATCCCTGGGATGTTATCGAGGAGCGGCGGTAGGCCTATTAGGGCGATATTGAAAAGGAGAGGGGATAACACTGCGCCCTGTGGTGTGCCGCGCCCGCCCAGTAGGAAGGGGTTTGTGGCTTTGTCCCCGACCTTTAGGATGGCTTTTCTATCTGAGAGGAAATCTCTGATATAGGAGTACGTCCTGGCCCCACAGCCCAGCGCGTTTAGCCTCTGTAAGATTGCTGTGTGCTTGACGTTATCGAACGCCCCTTTAAGATCTAAGGCGAGGATAGCCGTGGGGGAGTTGCGTGTCGCTGGTACAATCACCTCCTCTTTCAGCTGAAGTAGGATGTCTTGAGTTTATTGGATTTTCGAGCCAAACTGTGGGGATACCGTGCAGAAGCTCAGATTGGCTGCCGCTCCAGGAACGAATAGAACTAATTACTAGAAAGTCTGCTAGTTTTTGTGTGTATATATATATATATATATATATATTTACCATAAGTCACGCTTCTTTGCCATTTGCGCAACGTTTTCTCACGACAGATTCATCCCGGATTGTCGTGAGACATCACCGAACCGGGATCCGCCTTCTAGCTTACAAAATTCGACATCGAGAACTGAAACTGGCACTTGCGTGAACAGGGCCGATTGATTGCCAAATGGTTGATTATGGGACGAAAAGGTCTGTAGAAGCATTCTGACGCGTCCGTGCATTTGTGAGCGTCAAAGAACGCTTCGATTTTTTTAATAACTGTCATTAGGGAGAAATGTTAATCGCGTTGGGGCGCGAGCTACGCCACGAGTGAAAGAGAGCCGAAACGGTCATTACCATGCACGCGTTTCGAAACTCCGGAACTAAAGTATTGCAATTAGTACTGTAGCTTGGCGTATAATTGGTGCATATCTATAACAAGTGCAACGGGGCGAAATAACGGAACACAGACACATACACTGTCTTGCGCGACACTGCGTCTATTACAGTTAAGCGCTCTGCCTCTTCCGCGTGTTTCTATTTGCCAATGAGCGTTTCAAATCAGCGTTTCAAACATTTCAAAGTACCAAATGCAGGGAGCGAATAAAAGCTTGTAAGGCGGATTTGTGCTGCCTGAAGCGGCACAAATTCGAGCCATTCTAATAGTGAGGTGCTTGTACGTTACTTCAAGCTAGACCTTTATTCTTCGGTATTGAGAACAACCAAGAAAATCGCCCAAAAAGGGATAAAAAAAGCCCGCACATTGTTACCAGGGTCACATGAAAGGAAGGGATTGGAAAGTCTTCCCTCCCCGCGAAGGGGCTCAATGGACTACAAATCGCAACCTGTTTAGGCTGAAGAACCAAGGCTGGACGCGGCCATATCGGAAAGTGAGTTTCTGTCCTAAAGTCTGTGGGATACCTAAACCGACTTCTGCGGTACAAAAATGATATGCTAGTCGAAAAGTATTAGGTTTTGAATAACGTCACTGATTCCCTATATATATTATATATACATGCCCGTAAATTGTGGAATTACTGTTGCAGTATATACTTTGCAGGTGTAGTCACAAAGGTAAATAAAGTAATTTTCCTTTAAAGCGCATTTCATTGAGTTAAATCCGAGCATAAGCTAACAATCCCCGATCGTTTGATTGGTTTCCCATCGACCTAGCTGTAAAGAAAAAAAATGGCAATTTCACCCAAAGTGCGAAGAACTGACAGCGATAGCGCAGTTTAGCGCTGCTCTTGAACCCTTCGGGTGGTGTTCTGGTAATGCACGGCTGCGCTAAGCGGATGCGACATACGCGGTTCCGTCACAATTTATGGCCCCTTTAAAAGCTTCAACATACTTTGTATAGAGTTTGTAATGGCCCCGCACAGGCGTCACCACGGTGCCCGTAGTAACAGCTGTAGAACCGCGCCATTGATGGTTTTTTTTTTTGCTTTTTGCTTTTTAATGGTCGAAATATTTAGCATGAAATGCATGCGCTGTGGATGAAATGTTTCAAGACTTTTGCTTGCGTGCTGCAATACTAAAAAAAAAGAGAGAGAGAGAGAGGAAGTATTCAGTAAAGAACATAGACCACGTTTCAGCAAGTTTGGCGGTTTAGCAGTACATCAACTATCTTGTATACACGGCATCAGTAAATATATAGGCCATGGTTTCACATAAGTGAATACGGAACATGATGTTAACGGCGAGAATTCGTCTGCAATGTACATATACTTGCGTTCGCAGTAAAAGTGATAACCACTTAATGGGAACCGCTACTTATATGCCGTTCGATAAAGCCATAGTTCTGAAGTGACTGCGAAAACCTAGGACTCGGGGCAGTGCTATTCTAATGGTTACGCTTGCGAGAGCAGTGGCGCTTGGCAGACACGCGAAACACCTGTGAAACACCTGTGAAACACCTGTGACGTTACAACGGCCTCCGCAATTCGCGGTACCCAAATCTCGGTGGTTGGGAACTTCCGCATTGTCGGACTTGGAACGAAAGCGTTTTACGCTGTCTTTGAGAGCAGAACGGGATGGGCGGAAGTAATCTCCGCCTATACAAAACGAGGAGTGTTAAGAATGGCCAGTTGCAGTGCAAGATTGCCACCCGCTTACGACTATGACGGCCAACATACCGGGAGCTTCGCCGCCAACTTCTAGCCACAGCGTGACTAAATCGACTTTGTGACGGAATGAGCTCGGCGGGCCAACTATTGTTCCCAAACTCCCCAACGCGCTACCCGGAACGGCTCCGAGTGCTACGGGGCCCCTCTGACGTCGGCTCCGGACATTCGAATGTGTGTGCCTTTGTGTGCGCAGGCCGTCCTGCGGGAGGCGGCTAGTTTGCGTTGACGAAACGAACATTCGCCGCCTTGTATCGCCGGAGGACCGAGTGTTTAAAAACTGCTGTTGTGCGGATGCTCGACACACTTCTCTTGAGCAGTCATGTTGGACTAACACTCTCTCTCAGGCAGTCATGTTAGACTGATGTACTTTCTCAAACAGTCATGTTAGACTGATATAAATATTGTAAATAAACCCATATTCCTCGTTCTCGATGAGAAGCAGTCCTTCCCTTCATCAACGTCCTCAGCGTGGATAAGTTGGACGATGGCATGGGCCAGCTACCTTCTAATTCATGCCGGACTCCAATCTTGACAACGGATCACGAGCGACGGGATTGAGCCCCCAATCCTGACAGGAGGCCAGTAGTGCGCGGGAAAGTAACGACAAAAAAGGAGCGCGAAGGTGCTGATAACTGTAACATAAGTACGAATTAAAAGTGAAAGTAAGTAACGTCTTTTTATTGGTCGTTGGAGGAGCATACTAAGTCGTCTCCTCTCAAGGCTTCTTCATAGCATGATAATGATGGCTTCGGCCATATGGGTTCATGACACTGTCCACAAATCACGAGAAAATTTAAATTAACGAGAAATGTTTTAATTTGAGGCATCCCACAATGCCCTCAATAGTCCAGCCCAGCGCAATGTCGTTACAGCAACATGAAGGCACCGCAAATTCTTAAAGCAAGTTTTAGGTTAAATGACAACTTTTTAAATGCACTAATTTGTGCAGTTCATATAGGAGGCCTTTGCCCTGCAGTGGCCTTAACCCGGCTGATGATGATGATGATAATGATGATGATGATGATGAATTTGTGCAGTAGCAACAGGCAGAAATTGCAGACTAGCTAGAACCAAACAAAAGCGTGCAAAACAATACTTTCATTTGTGCGGAAAGCAATGAATGCTTTATGTATACACGGTGCTTCACGTAACATGAACCAAGGATTTAAAAAAAAGTGATCAACCACAAATGAATGAAACCAACGACTTATGGTTTTGTCGTCATGTGGCCCTTCTTATGCTATTTTTTATATTGTGCTTAATTAGTTAACTAAGATCATGCACGCAAAAAATTTCACATTTATTTTAGGGTCAAGTGCATTTTGTTACATTGTAGAGGGCATTCCAGAACGACACATGCAATTTTTTGTGGCAACGTACATGCTGCGTGGTGATTTTTATTTTTCTGCGTTTAACGAAAGCGCGCGAAATATGAAATAAAACCAAGTGACTGAATAAACCAGCTGTGTGTGTGTGTGTGTGCGTGTGCGTGTGCGTGTGTGTGTGCGTGTGTGTGTGTGTGCGTGCGCGTGTGTGTGCGTGCGTGCGTGTGTGTGTGTTTGTGTGTGTGTGTGTGTGTGTCCGTGCGTGCGTGCGTGCGTGCGCGCGCGCGTGTGTGTGTGTGTGTGTGTGTGCGTGTGTGTGTGTGTGTGTGCGTGCGTGCGTGCGTGCGTGCGCGCGCGTGTGTGTGTGTGTGTGTGTGTGTGCGTGTGTGTGCGTGCGTGCGCATATGTGCTTTTTAATTTTAATGCTGTTTCATTCAGTGTCCTCATGTACAGAATATTTGGCCTCGTTAGTCAGTCCTCTGGAGATGAACATCGACAAAGCACACACATTTCCGGGGTCCATGCGAGTTTGTAGTGAAGGGAGTCTTAAACATCAGCAATAGGAAAACAGCGAGAACAAAAGCAAGCATGTGCAAATATGGAGAAAAACTAAACATTGTAAAAGATGAATCCGCGTTCAGCATTTGGCCCATAACAAGCAGCTTATTAACAGCTACTAAGCTGGGCGCATTCTTAGCGACCAAAGCAGAAGCTGTGAGTCAGGTTCCTCGATAATGTCAGCTTTATCGTGCGTTTTTGTTGCCCCAACACATTGCAGGTGTTCGCGGACTTTGTCGCCAGCTTTACCCCGTCGCCGGCACCCGTCAGGCTGACTGTGACAGCTACTGAAGTTGAGAAACCAAGATTCCCACTTTCCGGCTCGGTAATAATAACGTTTATAAGTTTTGCTGCGGTTTATTAAAAAGAGCGTGGAGCTGTGGTATTTAAGCTAGCTGACCCACCGACCGGTTTGGCTTGACTTGGCTATGGCTATCGCTTTGCGGGTGACAAGTCATTCATTCGTTCAGTCACTCAGTCAGTCAGTTAGTCAGCTTAAAAACCACGTCTTCACGCCAGTCTTGATTTGTTGTAATTTTAGTTGAAAAGAAAGGTGTCGTCAAAGTCGACAAATCATTACGGAAAAATTCGAGAATCGTGGAGGAAATAGAGTGAACTGCTCCATTAAACATAGTACAAGAAACTCAGGTTCCATTTTCAGCTCGTTACTGCGTTAGATCAGATTGAAAAATCTACTATCTTTGTCACTTTGGTTTTGATATTGTTGGAACTAATAGTTATTGTATGCTGTAACGAGGATAGTAGCTATATTAACGAGTGGACTGGTAACGCAACCGACCAACATGAGTTTAGTGAAGCAAATAAGAAATATCGCAGCGGCATGGTGCTCTTGCTGGCAGATAGCAGCACCATTCCTTAGCGTTGAAGAGCTGGACTCTTCCTAACGTTTGGTCCCGGTGGCGCACAACATTGCCTCTTCGGTTCAACCAGCAAGCTCATCAGTAATTCAGGATGATAATTTTACAAAGAAGGAGGCAAAATGCGATCTCCGTTGGATATTATGAAACGATATTATTGTTTACCATCCCGGATTTGTAATGGCTTCTACTGCAGCCATTTGTATATATTATATATGCGCGAATGATATGCGTTGCGCCGATAGCTAGCTTATATATAGCTTGTTCAATAAAGAGCGAGACAGGTGCTTTCAAATCTTAATCTCTGAAAATTATTTCTTGGGTATCCCTTCCTGTATGCTCCCCGGTAAGTGAAATGCACGCGTCGCATCGTTTCTACCACCCCTGAATAACAAGAGTCAAGCCGTCGTTTGGGACCTACTTAAAGATCGCCTCCGATGCATTTCTACGACTGATTGCATGTCCTGTTTCATCTTAAAGCAATGTTGGTTTTTTTTTTACCGGCCTACAAAGCATTTTAACAATCCGTTTAACCATTTTACAGTCCACATGTGGCACTCTTGGGGTCCTTTATGTACCTTACGACAAGCAGGGACATTGCTTTGACATAAAACAATGTATAGTTAAGACATCGGATGCGATTTTTAAGTAGGTGTCAAAATATGGCTTGATAGCCACGCTATCTAAGCTTGGTAGAAAAGGCAGGATGAGTACATTTCGTACCGGCGAGCATATAGAAAGGGCTAAAATTACCGATGAATAATTTTAATATTTCAGAACATCAGCCTCAGTCTTTATTTATTTAGTACCCTATGTGCAAGCGAACTAGCTTATAAAACCTCAGTATGCTGACTTATACAGCCACCGATGTTGCGTGTAATAAAAAAAGCCACTTAAATTATTGCATAATAACCTGAACACATTAGTGTCGCCTGTAGGAATTTTTAAAGCACACGGACGTCCTCGTGAAATAGAGCGATATATTGTACCGATTCTTTCGATTTGGTTCTGAGTGATTTAGCCATTCGGCATATGCCCCTGGGTGGGTGCCCCATATAGGCCAATGCTGCAGACTTGGTATGTGCCTCTGTAGCGTAAGAATTACAGAATCCTTATATGTAGCTAGTTGCGTGTCGCACTTCCATGTTATACTCCTGTTATCACCATTAGTTCCACGAGAAACATCGTACATGGCGTCCTCGTAGACGTCTCACTGCGCGTCCGCCTGATTGGTGCCTTTATTTCAGCAGAGCTCGTCAGTGGCGTATTGCATAAGCGCAAAGATTGCATGAGATGAAGGTTGTGACTGCTGTTTTCATGCGGTTTCACGCGACATAGGATAAAACTGAACACAATTGCGCGTATCGCCGTTAATTGGATTGAACAAGCTCCACTTGAATACGCTTCGCATAGATACCAATGTGTGCGTTGAAACTGCGCTTTTCTTCCTTTATTTTTACGTCTTAGGCGCACGATCAGAAATACCATATGGTGAAAATTCAACCACAATGTCGTCCCTCATATCCCAGCTGTTTTTTATGGTCGCTAAGCCTCGTGAACAAATTCTTCCGCTTATATTTTCATGGAGTTCATTACACAAGATATTACAGCTACAGATACGAGGCTGGAATGCATGCAGGAATGGGGCACAGCACTGACGGAAATGCGTGCAGGAAGCCTGCACAGCACAGTCAGAGAATGACCATGCACAGGGCAGATGATGTGAAGTGTCCATATTTCCCGTCCGTCCGTCCATCCATCCTATTCAAACCCGAAGCAACAGCGCTTACGCGGTGCCAGCTGCAAGAAAAGAGTAGGACGAGCAACCCATTCAGTGCCGTTACACTCTTAGGCCTGTTGCTACTGTTTTGCGTACACCAACCGACCGAAATATAATGGGTTATGTCCCTTTTTCAAAAAGTGATTGCTGAATTTCGCTATAACGTATGTTGCCCAAAAGCACGCCGCAGTGGTGGTGCTCTCCGAGTTCGAAATGTGAATCTCGAAGGCTATGCTTTTACTGATTGCATGCGGCGGAAGCGATTGGTGCAGCTGCAAGCCCGTCATAGATATCGGCTTTTGAACACCACCTGTCGGTGTCTCGGACGGCAGTTAAATCCTAGTGATTATCTCGCGCACTATTTCCCTCGCCAGCGCTCTCAAGCGCCCCGGCACCGGCTCGACGACAGGGGTCTCCAGAACCTCCTGAGTACCCTGCACTCGCCGGCCACCAGCTCTCCCTCTTCCCGTCGGGCGCAGAACCTGTGCGCGGAGCGACCGCTCGTGTCCATGGCCGGCGCTGCCGGCGCCATCATGCTGCTTCTCACTCTGGTGTTCTGGCTGAGCAGCGCCTACAGCGACCGAACCAGCGCGCTCTGCGACACGCTCGAGTGCCGTTACTACAGCCAGTACCTCGACGACATCGCGAACACGTCGGTCGACCCGTGCCACGACTTTTACATGCACGTCTGTTCTCGCTGGGTGTCTCGCGACAGGCGCTCGGTCAAGCAAGCCGTGTACGAGGAGTAAGTGAGCCTGCTGACGTGGGATCGAAATTTCTAAGTGGCCCGGCCGCTCTCGTGACATCGTGTTTACTGAAAGCTTTAGCGTAGAGCATAAAAAAAGAAATCTGGCACGCTGGGACTTGTTTGTGGCTAATATAATACAGATGGCAGCACGGTTAGCAGTACTACCCATTTCTAGTTTGTGGTCAGCGGTCTGAGTTCTGTCACCCGCTTTCGTACTTGGGAATGTTCAGACGCAGTGACAGAAGGTGACAAGCAAGTCCCCGTACACGCGCAAGAACTTGTGCTTGTCTACTTGCTTGAAAACCGTCTGACATTGCGCTCAAACATATATAAGTGTGTTTTACCAACAAGACTGAACCACAACACTCGTTCGTCTTCGTCTGCACCGCGCTTTTAACAGTAGCCATACATATTTTGGTGTTGGCATAAATATCGAGCTTCGCTACGCAAAAGAAAAGAAAACTAACATCGTTAGACACATCGACATTGCTAACATCGACATCGTCAGTGCGCCCGGACGTATCCTCTCACTTTGACGTATTCGATGCGTTACTCTACGTCGAACGTGCGGACGAACGAACGATGTCTTAGGGGGTACTTTTCTTTAACTGACTAGTTGACATATTTCCCAATATTTGAAGTTCTTCGTTGGGATGATTGTGAGAAGCAGGTAATCAATGAACGTTGGAAATATTTAGGTATGGCTTTCGCAAATCCAAACGTTTTAATACCGATCAAGATTTAGTGATGGGCGCTGTATAAGCTGGTTTTGAGGCGGGCCGATCCCAGAAGCAGTGTAATAAGTGTTGGTACGCGACATATGTATCTACACTGTAAACGAAAATAAACCCACCTGGGAGTATTTAACAGGTGATGTGCCCTAAAACCTCCCCTCCTCAAATATTTACTCCGATGTATGGGAGCACAACAGCCCCATTCCCTCGTTTCACTCCGCTGGTTAGCTGCGGGAGTATTAGGGCGACATGACGCGATTTTACTCCGCTTAAAAATCTTGTTCTCCCGTGAAACTCCGACAGGGAGTTTTAAAAAACTCCCCTCCACCGAAAGAGGTTGGTCACGTGGCTCTTACCATGAGACTGTGCGCCTCGCCAGCGACCGGGCGCATTCGGCGGAGTCGGTAGTGCTCATGGCTGACGGTTTGTTTACATTTGTGAAGTGTCGTTCCGTGACAGCGTTTCGTCAATTTGTTTCCTGTATTTCCTTCCAGAAAGTGTTATAGGCATGCCTGAAGCTCGCTGTTTCTCAGCGTCAAGTACGTTAGCTCTGATCACTTTGCTGACAACGATGAATCCAAGAGCAACGTTTTCAAGTGCGGAAAAAGGCTTAGGTATACCTCGAAGCTGCTCACTGGCTCGTGATGTGGGCTCAGATTCTGACTGTGTTTTCGTGCTGCGTGACCCTGGCTTGTGTTCTTCACTACAGGAAATACGACTTTTATGTCCTTTTGGGTACATGCTGACAACGTCCGGTTTAATGTTTGAAAGGACCGCGTAGCAATGGCAACAGCAGCCACTGTTCGAGCGACGACTTCCGTGCTGGTCGCACATGAATGGCGTACCCCAAGTTCGTTGCGGTGCTGTGTTGCCAGTGAGAAAGATCGGAGTGCAAGCAACTGTTTTTATGTATCTGCGAACGGATATTCTCACCCGAAGAAAAACGGTAGGACATAAGTATGCGTGCTGTAAATAAAGCTTCTTAATGAGCGATGTGCATCGAATTGTTATCGCGCATATAGGTTTTGGTCACGTCATTGCTTCCGATATCGCATTAACATTACGCTCTATCCGAGACACTGATTTAGACGCATGCCTGCTGTCTCCGAGTTTAAGGATTCACTCGACAGATCAGCGATGTAGCTCCTTTTCACAACCGAGAGATATTGCTTGGATGCTGAGCAAGTAGTGCGGTGTATAATATGTACGACTGTGCATTTTTCGGTGTTACGTTGGCTGCTGCGGCTCATGCTCACACGTAATAATTTGTTGCTACGCTACCACTATATCGCAAAAATTTAATTTTGCTATGAAGCAGACGCATTTACATTTTTCGTGCTTACTGTAACTAACGCACTACTTTTTGGCCGCGAACGCCGACAGTGTGCGAAGTCGCTCCAGCACTCATAGAATGGCATGATGATCGTGAAAATTTACGCCATTAACTTTTTTCTCTCACTATTCTGAATTAACAGTTTTGTGTTGATTAAGGTATTCTGTTAATATCAGTGAGGCACTTCTCGTATGAACGAGCATGTGAGTCGTAATTCTGAAAACAGCACAGCTGCTCCCTAGGCGGTTTCGAGGCACACAATATCGTGGCTATATATACTGGCACCATTGCTTCTTGAGTATCGCGTGTACGTGGAGTGTCTTTCGAATTTCTGCATTGGGCGTTTCTGAAATGTTTATGTATGTCATGATATATGTGCTTTCATTGACTTGTTTCGTCAATTTGACGCGGTCTCGTGTGCATATTTCGAAATTTGACCAGCAGCCTCTGTATGTAAACATGTTCGGGCAAACTCACGCGATGCCTCTTTTTATACTCCCGTTGCACCTCGAAAAAACTCCGTCTAATGCAAAGCAAAAAAGAAAGAAAAGACAGAAGAAAAAACTCCCATAATTCCACGCAAGAATTCCGCTCGCACGGAGTAAAAATTCTACTCCGATCATACGGAGCATAATAAACTCCGAACCGGGGGGTCGCTAGAGGACAAGCGTTATACTCCCACCTCGGAGTTATTTCCGTTTACAGTGTACACAATGATGAGATCAAAACGCCGTGTCCTGTCTTCTCTTGTTCCTTAGCTCCCAGCAGTTCGCGCTCTGAATTCGGCCATGAGATCAAAACGTGAACAAGATATGTATCAGTATGCATTACGTGTGCTGATGCGTATCATGTACACGTTTTCATCTGGTCAATGTCTACAGATAAAAAGGTGGCATTCGACGATGAATGGTGGTATGACCTCCCCAGAGCAACCGGGGCGATAAGAGCGACATAGGTGTAGCTGAGTCATATGACGTGCAGAAGCACGTAACAGAAGGAGCAGGTTGTGCTTATACGTGAGTGTGCGCGGTGGCCGCTCTGGGATGCGGAATGCTCTCTGCCGCAATGTTATGCGTTGATGTTGTTCACAAAGCGATAACTGTGCGGTTATGTAGCCATAGTTCTATGGTGAAGGTTGCCTGCATGGTCTATGTTACGTAACGATAACTGTGGTTTATACTATAGAGATAAATGAACAAACAAAACTCTGCCGCACTTTTGTGCTTTGGTTGATCACAGGTGACGTTGAGCTGTACACAACAGCAGGCAAAAATAGATGCAAGTCACGTAAGCGCATGGGGACGACCACCGTGGCGACGAACATCCCCTAAAAGCCCCATGCAAGTGTCGATAAATAATCTTCAAATTGAAGTATTTCTCAATACTAGCGCATTATAGTCACCCGTGTGTGACGTGTAATGCCAGTGACTTTTCATTAACTTCTAAAGAAGTTGTTTCGTTTCTTCCAAAAATGCAATGTTCATAACTTGAAACAAACTGATCATTGTCACACAGTAGAATTGCGTATAATAGCAGGATACTGCATGCGGAAGTATGCGGAACATACAAAACAGGATATTTTAAATAAGTGTTCGCACCTTACATGGATTTTAGGGCATGTACATTAGAACATAGGAGTGTTCACTCACGTGTTAACAGGCATGTGCTCAGCAGCCTGTGATAACCATCTTTTCTAATTAACATGGGTTAATTAACAAATGAGAATTTGTTAACGATTTCATAAGTACGTTTTGGCGTGACTACATCAACGTTTACCTGTAAACGAACAGCCAAGTCTATTAATTTTTTTTCACTTTGACGTATTCGCTGCGTTTACTCTAGGCCAAACGTGGCGGACGAACTAGCTATGTTTTAGGTGCCGTAACACTCCTTCGGATGACCAGTGGTGAAATCATGTTCGCGATACAATGTAAGAAGCGTTAGTATCGAGCGCACACATACCCTGTCTTTGACATTAGTGCGAAGAATGAGGCGCTTAGAACTTCGTTATTTCTGATCGCGTTCCAGGTTTATAATGAAAGTGGCTTCGAGTGCTCTCAAGACGACAGTGCCCAGCAGCGGACAGAGCGCCGCACAGAAAGGAGCCCAGTTCTTCCAGTCGTGCAACGCGGTCAGCTCCGGACAGGTCAGCGAAATGGACACGGTAAAATCTATGCTGTCCCAGTTCGGCGTTCGTTGGCCAGCGCTTACGAACGCCTCCAACCTGCTCGACACTATGTTCTCGATAACGGCTACTTTGAACTGGGGTGCCATAGTCCACTTCAGGATGGACCAGCCTGGCCTTCTCAGTATACGACCCGCGAACTTCTACGCCGAAACGCTGCGCAGGAGGTGCATCATGCTCGAAGAACGGACTGGAGCGAAGACCGCGTACGAGGACTACTTCCACAGAATGGTGCGCATATTTAACACAGACAAAGAGCCGCTCGCATACCGCGACCTTCTCGCGCTTGAAAGCGTGGCCATCAATAGCCTGAACAATTCACTCGCGCTCCCGATGCCGACGAACATTCGCAACCAGAGCATGAGAACCGTTATCGATGCAGCCAAGAATGCCATTGACCGCCTCACCTGGGACAGCGTTCTTCAAAGGCACTTGAACACTACGGTGGACACAGCGCGAGTGGTGTTGTTTGAAAACGTCGAGTTTTTCGCCGCCTTCTTCCAGCTCGTAAAAGAACTCGGCGAGGCGAGGATGGCCTACTACCATGGCTGGGCTGTGATCCAGGCCCTGTCTGTGATTGTAGACGTCGATCTGGCCAAGCTGTTTTTTATTCGTGACGCTGACTACAGACGAGGCAGCACGCTGAACTGCGCATCAACTACGCACGGATATATGGGTCTTGCCTTCTACGCTGGCTACATAAGGGACCAAATCACGCAAGATATGACCGACGAGTTGTCCTACATGCTTGCGAACATCCAGGAAAAAGCACAGGCAAGACTCGCTCTCTCTAAGTGGCCCGATGCTATGAGTGTCCTGAAGACTGTAAGTAAGGCGGACAGTATCGACGCATCGCGCTGGATCTTTGAGAAGAGTGATCCCGCTAAGCTTGATGACGCATACCGGTTGTTTCCCGACATGACCGACTCGCTATACACAAACATCGTGCTGGCCACGCAGGGCCGTCGCCGCACGCCAGTCGACACGAGAATGCCCCTTTTTATGACCCATAACAACGTGCGCTTCCTCTACGTCAACCCTGCTGGTCACGTGGTGCTCCTTCCTCTGATGTTCGAGATGCCATTCTTCCTCCACGGGCCGCACTTTCAAGGAGTGAAGTACGGAGCGCTCGGTGGCCAAATCGCGGACGAACTGTGGTCGCTCATCTTCGCGCGAATCGCCGAGCTCGACGAGAACTTTCCTTGGCGGGCGGCGGATATTCCGTGCGTAGCCGAAAAATATCAGCCTGGCAACGGTAGTGGCCACCAGATAGACTCCGGCAAACTGCTGTTTCTGCGAAGAGCAACGTCCGTGCGGTTCCTTTACGAGGCGTTCATGCACCTGGGCATTCAGAAAACTGCCCCTTTGCCCCTAATCAGCCGCGCCGAAATGACGGACGTTCAGATGTTCTTTTTCTTCTGGTGCCTCATTCAGTGCGACACGGATGTCGCGGCTACCATGTGTAACGAGGTCCTCAGGGGATTCGACCGCTTCGCGGCAGCGTTCCACTGCGAAAAAGGAAGCGCCATGGCATCGAGCCAGCAGTGCGATCTGCTGGAGTGTAACAGCGCCTTTAGGAAAACGAAAAGGCGCGAGTGTGACTAGAACCTCTGCCATACTACAGCTGCATGTTTGTCGCTTTTTAATCGCCGGAAGACATTTATTTGTGAGCCGTTTAATTGTGAGTATAGAACTGAACCAGTTCACACGCCATTTAGTGCATGTGGAGTGATGGTGTTCAGTGACAAGAGATTTTACCATTTCTTAGACGCAGATTCTGGAAATATGAACATGGAGCTACGTGTAAACATGTTTTCTGCTTGGCATGTATGAATATGTTATAAGCAGTTAGCCCGGAACTCGCTTTCACGCCTAGCTTTTAAGTGTGGAAGTTTGTGTTTTTTTAAAGTATAAATATCGCTTCGAGAAATGCATGGCGTATCTGCACTCTTAAGCCTCACATTCAACGTTATCTTTTATCACACCTGCTTCTACCACCTCTCAATGTCGCAGGACCACAGGCTTATATAAAGAATAATAATTTCAGGAGTTCTTAAAGGTGGTACCCCCCAGAAGAGTGTTGTGGTGCGTAAAAAACGTCAGCACTCCCTCTATTTTAGCACGTACATGTTTCGGACTTCCTTTTCTCAATCCTGAGCAGCAGGTCAGAACATTGAATAAGGCGGACCTCCCGGCTTTTTTTTTTCTTTTCTCTCTCTCGACTTGTGCCTTCTCTAAACCATGGTGCTTAGTTGGCGTGCTTAATGAGTGAAGTTTGTTATGCGTTCTTGATATATCTTCTCGTGCGCGATTTGCAGTCATGAAAAGGCGCCGCATTTCACGCTCAGTGTTATGTATCCTCTTTGATATATTTCTGCAGTGTAGTCTGCGCGGTGCAAGGGAGGCTTTTTTTTTAAACTGCGCTGCCCACTACAAGTAGTCCATCGGAAAACATTAGCATAATTAAGAGACGTTGAATTGCAATTCGCGTTTTTCATTTGTTCTTATGGCAGGAGCAAAACTAACAGGGCACGCACTTAGTTTAAGGTCATTTCCGTTTGCCGTAATGGGACATATGTGGGGCGTTTGGCTTTGACACGCACCAGTTGCTGTTTCGGCGTTCAAGTTGCCATTACATATGTCGTGTAACCGGCTTCTTTTCCCTGGCTTTGACCAACCAAGCGCTTATACTGTTAAATCACTGAACGATTTCCCGTCTCTGAAAGGCATCTTTTGAAAAATATTTAGAGCCATGGGTATGAAAACAGGGAATCGGTGATTATAATTTTAAGGATATGCCCCAAAGCACGAAAAAGAAAGCTTAAATATCGCTCATTAAAGCGGGAAGTGCCCGTAGCTACGCAAGTAAACAACACTCTTGCTTTAAAGAAGCAATCCCCTCTCCACCTCCAATAATAATAGAATGAGATGCTTGCTTGCTTGCTTGCTTGCTTGTTCCTCAATTGTAGCGCTTACCCACTACGGGGGATTGGCCAAGAAGCCGGCGGTTTAAAGTTAAAGGGAAGGGGAGAGAGAAAAACTTCAACGTAAATTAAATCGGGATGAAGTATAACGTTCATGTTAACTAAACCATAAATTTACGTGGCAGATATAGAAATATTTTTTTTTTTGCATGAGATGCTATTGTAAAACCATAGAAGTTCATCTTTTTCCATGACTATTTAGCGCTACCGATGTCGCAGTGATACTTCCGTGAAATTCTGAATAACATAACCCTGTAATAAAGGAATGGGGTGCAATCTACCAAAACTGACGGGTCTATGAACGCTACATATAACAAAACCATGCTAGCAGTCGTAGCGTCACACAGACAACACCGCCTTCAGCGTGTGAAAATATTCTCATGCTTTAGCCAACAAAACTGTTATTTTGCAGTTGGCGAACGCGGGACACCGCTTTGACAAAGACAATCAGCTCGTCTTCATGATAGAGAGAAAGACGTTTAATTCAACAACTGCGATTTGTTCGTTATGGCATGCTCCTTCAGGTAATTGGGAGATCGGCTTTCTGCTACCAACGCATTGCATGATAACAAAATACAAAAAACAAAACTAACCACCTGAGTCACAGCAATCATCACAGGTACGCTTCAGTCCACTCATTGGAGCGACAGGCCAGCTTGACACCTCTTTCGAACTGCGTGTTTGGATCGGCCACAAGTTCTAGGAAGTCTCGTTAGGAGATGTGCTCTCAGCTTCAGACGGCCTGAAGAGAGATCGGCCTCCTCCAGACCTACCAGAGGCTCCGAACAAGTTGAGTAACAGGCCGCCTGGTCTGCCGCGGCTGCGGTCCAGGTTAAGGTTGAGGATGGACGGGATATCGATGCCGAGGTCAGTGCCACGGCTACGTCCGGTGAGCAGCTTCAGGTTGAAGATATCCGGAATGTTGATGCCCAGGTCGAACGGATCCTTAAGTCCACGCACAGGTCCGTCGGCCGGTACGACGTCGTCCTGAGGTGCCGGGGCCGACAAAACGGCGGCGAAAGCAAAGGCGACGAGCAAGACGGTCACAACGAGGCCGCGCATTCCGAGCATCTTTCCGGACGCGGTCAGCAAACACTTGGAGCGCGAGAAATGTTCTCAAGTCACAGAGCTCCGAAGAGACGGTACGTTCTGCCGGCAATAGAGTGGTCGAAACGCACGCGCACCGGACAGCCCTGCCTTAAATAAGTGCGCAGCGCGAAAGGCAAATGACGACACGACACTCGACCTTGGGGAAAACGATTATTGCAACAAAGGACCTGGAGGCACTCGAGGGAAGCAGAGAGTGTGGAGCGCAATTGACGTCACGCGGAGTAGCGCCCCGGGCTGATCGCCGATATACGGAGAAATAGAGTCCAAAAACGATGCAGCGAAATACGGGGAATCACCGCGCTGGCCGTTGAAGGTGTGCCTGGGCATGAATCATCACGCCGAAGAAAGAAGAAACGAGCCAGCGTGGACCCCTAGCAACGGCGTAGTGAGTGGAAGCCGCAAGCCTTCCTCGCCACAGATATGAAAACCGATGGCGGCGTTTGCCAGTGCGATCAACCCCGGGCAGCTTCTGGACTTTGCCTGTCTTTAACTCACTTTCTTTTTTAACGTATCTGGGTCGCATAGCCATTCCAGGTGATCGTCGGTGGGCTGCACGCTCTGCGTGTACTGCCTGTAAGCTTTGACACCATCTGCCTTTGCTTTCACTAAATTACATGATGGTCTATTTTGCGTTGAAAACTCCCACACTGAAGCATTTGGGTTTCGGCTGCGCTCTCACAATCGGTTGTAGCTCAAACAGGTTCAAATACAGGCGTTACATGTTTCCTCCTTTCATTGGGGCCGATTTGAGAGCGAGAATCCACAATACTGCGGAAGCCCTCAACAGAGCCCTTTGTTACAAAAAAATATAATATTAATATAAAGTCAATTGTCAATCCTACAGAAAGTCATTAACAATCCAAGGCAACCCTACAAATCGACTGCTGCGCAAATGCCCTCGCGCGTGCAGGTGTTGATATCATCACGTATCACCACAGAAGTAGATTAAAGACATACACTGAGCTGATGATATTCGACTAGAGAACCATTTAATACTTACATCTATTTCCTATACGGAAGTAAGCGATATTTCTTTTGCGAGAAGTCGTCGAGCTAGCGAATTTGCAAAACACCCAACGCATCTGTACGACCGTACCGATGCCTCTAAATCACCCGCATCCCATATAAATTGTGACTCAGCTACGTTACGAGGAACGTCAGACTAGCTGTTAAGATGCTTATTCCCTTGCTCTTTCTCTCTCTCTCTCTCTCGGGTTTCCTTTATATTTATTAAAATTCCCGAAAATCAGCAAAACACTTTCTTCGGCTTAACTACCTTTTTTAGGTTTACTTTATTAATAAAAATTTAATGTGCTTACCACTGGAAGCGCACTTTCCTATTTAATCCAATGATGTTTTTAACAAATTGCCGAGACTCAGAAAAAATTTTTTAGCGAAGTGGTCAAGTTTTCAACGGCGAAATTCTGCATTAAAATGATATCAGAGTTCTGTAAACAACACATATGTGAACCCCTAAAGTGGACAAAGGTGATTTATTTTCAGCACTCTGAATTACACCAATAGTTCCTAATTATGTGGGTTGCAAATCTTAGGTAAACAACGTGACAATTTCCCGAAATCTATAAACTAATTTATCACATGTGTCTACGATCACGTGCAATCTAATATACATGGCTTACGGAATTGTGTTACCTGTTTTTGAGGCAGAGTTACAAAGTGGTAGCTTCGTGCTTCAATTTGTCTTTAACTTATGGACGTTCGGAAGTACGTGTAAAAAACATTCGGGCCCTAAGCTAAGCGTCTGTGTGCACGAGTTCTTAATATTAAAATATTTAGCTAGCTTTTAAACAGAGAGATTTTAGTTGTCCCCGAACAAGCATCTTCCTCGGTGACGCTTCCCCAAAGTTGTCTACATAAAGCTTGTGTAAAGAAGCCTAGTTAAAGTCGAGTTTTAAACTCCCATGTTTTATGTACAGCTACAGCACACTGAAAGACAAATATAAATATCCAAAACGAACACCTTTGTTACAGCTCTCAGCATAGATAAGCTTGATTTTCTTTTATCTCGGCGACATGGTACAACTTCTGTACAAAAACATTCGTTCACATTCCGCCGACTCTTTCGTCCACTTTCTGTGGCTTTCGGCCAACGTTCAATAACAGATCAAATCAGTAGTAAAAGAAGTGATAATAAATCTGGTAAGAACTGGCGCTTCATACGAACTGCGCCATCGGTCCAATCACGGTGCATCGTCGAAGACGCGCTCCTCTTCCAACGTGGCAAGAGCCATCAAGCACGTTCAGGCTAGCTGCTGGAATCGCCGAACAGCCTACTCAGCAGCCCGACTGGCGTCGCTTTGTTCAGCTGAAGTTGAAAGTTGGACGGCCCGTCAATGCCGAGCTTCGTGCCACCCATCCCCTTGAGGAACTTCATGTTGAGCTTGTCCAGAATGTCGATGCCCTGGTCCAATGCACGTCGTACGCCGAGCGGTGATTCAGCCGTAGCTGTCTCTCCTCTTTCAGGGTTCGGTACTGCCCGCGCCTTGCCACAAACAAAGGCGAAGACGAGTATGGCGAGGGCGACACTAGGTATAAGGAACGTGCGCATCTTTCCACGCTGTGGTTAGCTTTCTTCTCCCAAGTCAGCAATCGTGGTAAACGAGCTGGCCTGCTCTGAGCCTGGCGCCTGTTCTCAGAAGCAGGACCTATTCGTCCCCTTTAAGTAGCAGGAGGATAATCCATGCATGGAGCGTCGGAATGCTCGCTTGAGTAAGTCGGCGATAAACGGGAACAAGTGAAGCTGCAGCGCAGTCTTACAAGTTGTCACGTCCTCGCCCATGAGAAGTGCTGCACTGGCCCACCTTGAACGCCACGGACCCCGACCCTGAGCGTGACTTTATTGATATGCGAGCAACACCAGTGTCCGCGCTATCGATCGACAGCTGCAGCTGCACCCGCCTGAGCTTTCCTGGTGCTGCTACGCAACAGGACGTTACAACAATTAATGAAAAAAGAAAGACGCGGTGGTGCTTGAGATAGCGGTGTGTCCCAGGCTCCGTTTCGTCTGTTTTGTTGTTGCTTTCTGCCGCATCCGTGTGCGTCGAGCGAAGCGCGAGGGCTATTAAATTGGAGACGCCGCGGCTTCCGCGAACCGGCTTTGCTGCTTCGTGGCTGATAGCTTCGATGCGTGACGACATTAGGCGTAGCGAAAGAAGGAGCGCGATGCGCTAGACACGCACCCCTTGCGGCGATTGCGCCACATCAGTGCTCATGCAGCGTGCGACTCAAATAAAAGAAAAGAATACGGAAAGAAAGTGTGAGAGGAGTAGATATAAGTACAGCATATCGATGAAGTCGCAGCACGTGAAACTCGTTACGTTTCCCTCGAACACGTACCATGAGCTGCAATTGCGTAACACGGTGAAGGAGGCAAAAATCGCAGCCAAAGAGCACGCTCAACCAAACTTTCTCATCGGCGACAATTAGAAGGGCGCAAGAGCGATGGAGGGCATGCGAAACTTGATTTCGTCGCAGCTGTTCCCAGTTCGGCAATACTATTCCCGAAGCAGAAATCACAGCTGCTGCCTGTTCAATAGAGTCGTGAAGCCTGTCCATGCGCACGTGTGCGTGATCATCATGTACAATTACTTGATTTCCTTTATTAGCGGTGTTGACGAGCAACGCGAGGTGACACAATCGCTTCGAGTCATTTGTACCCGTCGCACGAACTTCTTTCTCGTTGCGCTCTTTCGCTGCACATTCACCTTGGAGTGTGTGCAGATTCTGTTACATTTTAGCCCTTGCACCATGATTGAAAACAACATGGCGCCATATGTTTCTAAACTTACTCACAAAACTTGTTATGCGATCGACGGTGCGTTCTTGGAAGTGGCCTCGAGAAAGGCGTATATATTTTGTATTGCGCCTAACCGGCTTACCCAATACGATCGATTACGGGCACTTTCATTCTTATTTGCAGTTCATAAGTCGTATATGCAGGCTAACGGAGAGAAAACAAAAGTATCCGATGGACGTGTTTGCAACACGCTATGACTTGCATAGTTCTTTTATCTATATACGTTAAGCAAATTCAGCGCTTATATCAAATGCGTGTGCCAACCATCTACGGCGAAACACTTTCAGGATTGAAGTCAATAAACTAAGTAAATATGGATGCTAAGCAGTAACGAGCAATGATATCTAGCGTCGAAGCTTGTTGAAGCTTTTATCATCTGCATCTCTGAAGCCCTCTCTGCAAATGTAATGTAGGGCCTAAACACACACACACACACACACACACACACACGCACACGCACACGCACACGCACACGCACACGCACACACACACACACACACACACACACACACACACACACACACACACACACACACAACACACACACACACACACACACACACACACACACACACACACACACACACACACACAACACACACACACACACGCACACGCACACGCACGCACGCACGCATATATACTTCAGCATTTCAGTCAGCATCTAAAATGCCTACACTATCTTAATAAATATGCTGGTGAGGCGCATCACAAGCGTAGAGAGACTTCACTTTCTCAAGAGAACGCCCACCACTGTACCGCTAGTTTCTTTCACCTACGACATACTCATTTTAGACCTTGCGGCATGGTGCTTGAAACAGCCTTCATCAGACGTCTTTCAGAGTAAACGGCGTTCAAAAATAAAGCGAATGTTGAAAGAGAAGGTCCAAGTCTTCGGTTTCAAAATATGCATCCTAGTTCTACAGCTGGTCCGCGCAGGCTATGAACGAATTCGCCATAATGACATTGTTCAGTACACGCAGTGCACGTTTTGTACGCATGCATTGCAAATTGACCTTGTATTTATGCCGTATGGTGATGTCCAGAGAAGCAAATGTTCGGTCGTTGATTCCCTAGTCTACCGTTGCCAAAGGTACCAAGGGTTTTAAATATTTCAAGTCAAAAGGCAAGAAAAAATATATTCTTTGTCCATCGGAAGAGTCTTATTGTGAGTATAAATCCCTTCAAGTGAATACAAAGGCAATGAAACAACCTCTGGTAACTGATGCAGGAGTACCATATGCGTATGCTATCCTGAGCAGTTGGGTGTTTCCGAAATGATGTGCATTTCAGGCTTTGAATACTGCAATGACATGAGCATCCAAAAAGCGTGTTGGCAAACCGTGGGATTTTCTGTGGTTGAATACCATGGAACTCCGGCTTTACTTATGACTGATTACGCACAAAAACATGGTTATAAAAAGACAATTTTTCGTATAAGAGGTCTATCAAATTATCATCATTGCGCAGGCCTACTTTATTGTCGATAATGTTTCGCTTTTGCAGGAATGTTCTGCTGCTGCGTATTGTGGCCACAGATACTTTTTTTTTCGTCATCATATTTCCTCATATTCTCGCCGGCATATCGCCATCGCCTCCTTCCGCGACAAACAGTGCATCAGCCCGCAAACATGTAGATTAATCTTGCAAAACAGACAATAATGCATTCGTCATTTTTCAGAGCCGCAGTAGGGAAAATGGATACGCAAAAAGCGGACGAAGACTGTCGCATACCGTGAAATTTACGCAAGCGCTGACTCCTTGGAAAATTTCAGTAGGCCACTTAGTGAACCCCATTTTCTAGTGTTGAGTGTTTCTAGTGTAGTGTTCTAGTGTTTCTAGCGTTCTCTGGAAGAGACAGAAACGTTAATGACAGAAAAGTGGAGTGGTCAGCCTGAGGCATGTTAGTTCGGCCTGCTGCTAGACGCTGAGGAATGGGTGTGGAGGAACGACAAAGATATGGTAGGAAAATGACGGTGGTATGATGATGATGATGATGATGATGATGATGATGATGATGGCAGATGCACACACGTTCCACGTATGGAACACGTGCTGGTACACAATGTTCGTGTGCAACCCGAACGTGTATGCTTCACCGCACATCCATCGTGGCAGAGTGGGGTACAGGCTACTGGGGATCCGCCAGAAAAAACATCTGTGGCTTGCGCACTGTGCACGGCTGTTCTCGCCACAGGTGTATTCGAGCGAGGCACCAGCTGTTGCATGGCACCAGTTATTAGTAGCAGCAACGTCTGTATTACCGAGAGCAATGGGGACGTGCCGCAACACTCTCGTTCTCGTTGATACTCGGAGCTCCGAGCCCGCTGTGGTATGCGGGAGCCTTTACTGCGCAGACAATTGAGTTCTGGTTCCCGTTATAGTCAGTGCCTGTACCTCCACGTTCTTGTTCTGTTTTGCGCAGTATAATTTTTTTCCCTAAATAGAAGAGTCGCAGGAGTCCGAAAGTGCGAAACAACATGGTGCAACAGTTTGATGAATTTTTCTTTTACTCCCCTTTTTTCACATTCTTCGTTAGGCCTTTTGAATCAGCTAGAATGGGGACAATGGCCGGCTCGTTTTGTAAACGGGTGACGGTATGTATACGTGTCCTTGACAGTCCGATGTCAAGGAAAACTGGATTACGTCGTGGCAATGACATCGTTGAAGTTGTAGTTTCCTAATGAAGTGTGCGAAAAATAAACTTGCTTGTCCGTCAGCTGCACTTTCCCGCGCTACTGGACGTTCTCATTGCAGAAGATATGCTGAAGTGCTTCAAAAGGTTCATTTACCGATCTCAATTTGGTTGTTGTTTGTTTCAGCACTCGTCTAACGGCAGGCATTTTGGTACTGGCTCCACTGCAAGCAACCAAGAACCAGTGATTTTAAACCTAAATGGTGCACAACTGCCAAATTACTAAAGAGCAGACATAGGGAACTACAACAAGCTACTGAAATTGAAACAAGGCTAGCCTGGGGTCTTTTTTTTCATAAGTACTGAATAGAAGTTTTCTTTAGGGGGTCTTGCTCTGGCAACCTTGATGCCTCGAATTAGCGTACGGGGGTTTACTGGCCACTTGACTGCTGCGATATTCAAGTAACTAACATGTTTATTATTTATAAGAACGATCTGGTTGTTATTCCCTATGAGTAATAGCTAGTCTTGTTGAATAATACCTTCATTTTCTACACATAACAGGGGACTGAAGGTTTTCTACGTACATCTGCGAAAATTTTCGCTGAACTATATATTGCGACCTTCCTGGCTGAATAAAGCGCATTTTATATGTCCTTAGATAAGCTGGACCCGAGCGGTGTTTGCTCGAAGCGCTTATCGAAGGAGACTTGCAACCCTATTGGAAAGAGTAGTTTCCCATTGCCCACTGGAAGAATGCCCATATTGGAAAAAAGCACAAGAACTCCGCTTTAGACGAAAAATTTCCCCTACTCTGAAGCTGCGATATGATGCGGTAGTCGATTCTGTCTCGTAGTGATTAAATATTGGTCACTTCATTGGATATTGACATATTTTAAATATGAACAGAGAGCTTCTATTAGAAAAAAGGGTTGCCTGCTCGTAGCAGGGGAACGGGTATTAGGAGCGATGAAATAAAACCGAGACGGCTCGTCTTTTCGCCACGTAACAATCACATAAAGCCAGCAGACGCTGACACCAAGCAAAGAAAACTGCGAATAAACTACTACACGTCATACGTTGGTTTGATGTGGTTGCTGCTGAAAGTTGAGGTCCACTGTTCACCGAATTCGTCTGGTTCATCCTACAACGATAGTAACGATTCTGGCCGCCTTGCTGCTTTGAGGTGTCTTACGAGTGTTTATTGACAATTTTATGCACTAAATGATGTATTCAGTTTAACGGATCTTCCATATCCACCACCACGGCGAAGAGTGGCGCTGGCTAACACATCCAAGGCCATGTTGCCGAAGAAGTACTTATATCTAAATACCACAGATAGGGGATGGAGGGACCGTCACTGCTTTAGCTTAACTAGTAGAGCAACGCATGTATTTGCGTATAAGTTGTAGGGTTGGCTCGCACTGGCAGAGAGTTAGTTATTTTCTTCTTTCACTTTCGCTTCCACTGTCCGTTGTAATAATGGAAAGGTGATCGCAAATTCAGCCCTCACCTGTCACTGATCTTACAGCTTAAAGAATAGTGATCTACCGCGGCGTTTTCATATTCTTTAACTGCCGAGTGAAAATATCGCAAACATATTTATAATCTAGCCATATTCACAGTATAACCGTATTCTTGGTGTAACTAATTCACAGTCTAAATCGTAACCGTATTCAAATCGCAACCATATTCATAGTTCATAGTCTGAACCATACGCTGCAGCCAGCTGCATAGAGCCTCGATTAGCGAACGCTCCAAAGGAGGCGGCAGAAAGTTCCAGGAATGTTTAGACTCTCTGACTCACAAAGTTAGCTTGAATGCACCACTTTTTCTTTCTACAAAACTTGCGTTTCCTACACGTCCTTCTGCATGTCTTTTATATTGTTGTCTATCTAAACAGCTTTTTTTTTATAACGATCATTTTTTTCTTCTCCTTTAGAGTTGTTATCGTCCTTGTTATCATGAACTTGTTTATGCGACCTACGCTCGCGGTCGCTGGACCCACGCCAGTCTGATTTCTCCTCGCGAGAATTGTGAAAACCTTGCGTTCACGGGAGTCGTCTATGCGTCATGGTGGGGAACTTTTCACAACCTAGAGTGCGCCAGTTGGAGGCTAAAATTATCTGCGATGAATGGAGTAACCAACTCGCAAGGTCAAAAATGAAGCTCAACGAGTGCAGCGTTGGTAATTGCTGGTTGCGTTATGCGCGAGAGCGTGTTTTTCTGGATATAGAAAGAGTCAGTTAGACAGCGTGGAGCCTCACTCTGAGGTGCGAACTGTCGTTATTCGTTGGCTTATAGGCAGACTATATGCTCCACGGAAAGGAATACCTTTGCCTCTGGTAGCTTCGGATGAACTAAATGATGTAAAAATTGAGTTCAAAATTCTTTAAATAATGAGAACATTGAAAATGTGTAGACATGGGGGATCTTAAGAAACACCCTTAGGTGATTTAAGTGTCCTGTTTACCGCTCCAATAGAGCTATCTTCTTAGTATGTGCAACTGCGTGTTTTAATTTTTTAATCGACACATTTGCATAAAACTTTTACTCATTCAAGAATTCAGTGGCCATATTGCGGTTAATGCGAGAGAAGTGCTTTATCATTACGCCGCACCTCTTTGTGTTCCCTGATCGATAAGTTAAACTGCGTTCATATAGAGAAATATACATGGAAACTCTGATTTCTTAAGAACTGCGTAACATTTTCTCGATTGCCATGAATGGTCTGTCTGCCTTTGGTACCATAGATAAATATTTCGAATTTTTGTTTTCGTTTTCTTGTTTGTTTGTGCTGTTTGTATGCTTTTTTTCCCCTCGTATACCATTTGCTGTCTCATGCTTATTTGTATTACTTGGGTCCCTAAATTACATTTCTTACCTTTCGTATATCACATTCCTACATTACATGTATATATTCTTTGGTGTGCGGTATTGATATGTGTGTTACCTACATTTCTATATTAAGTTATGCTATCTGTTTTTGACGTGCGCCCAATTTGAATTCGCAACTCGTTGTTTAAGATATTCATTCTGAGATTATGTACAATGACACCATGCAGAATGACCAACCTCATCCTCGCTTCCTTTTTTTTGTTTTTTCCTCCTTTCTTTGCACTCAACCTCTCTGACAGTACATTGGGGCCCGCGGCTTCGTGAGACTCTCATTCGCGACGGCTATTTATAGTGGTCCTCCCGCATCTAGTAAAGTGGTCCTCGATGCGAATGAAGTTTAAACTTCACGCTAATGAAACACTGCATAAATTTCTAACAAAAGCCCGTACGAATATGCACAGTTAAATGTCCTGTCGCTGCATGCTCGGATACAAAGATATATTTGAGTAAGAAAGATAAACTTGTCACATAATGGTGGAAAAAAGAGTGTAACACCCAACTACTATTAATGCGGCAGGGTTAACAGTCTGCGTCGTACAACATGCATTTTCTACAAGTCACTGGGTCGTATCTTTATAACGTTATACGCTGCACAATATACATGCTGTGTTCCAGTTCTAGCCAGCATTGGAGACAGCCTACGTTAACAGCTAAGAAGACAGTTTTGAGCACACATAACGCATCTGGAACCATCTGAGGATGTCTCTGGGACGTGATGCCAGCTCGCGTTGACAAAAAGAAAGGCGAGGAGCTCATAATGTCGCTGTGTTTTACCGCTTTGCGTAGGCGAACCTAAGATAAACACAACGTAGCTTACATTAATCTCAATATCAAGTAAGGGAGCATCAACATCAAGTAAGGCAGCGTGACTACATTTCCTTCTGAGCAGAAGACCTTCACGTCGAGTTTTCAAACCCCTTGCCCTGATGCCATCTTTTTAGGAACAGCAAATAAGACACAAGAAGCTGTGCCTTAATTATGCCAGTTTGTCAGAAATTGAACGAGGTGACCGCTGTCCGCTTAGCAGTCTGTTGGCTATCTCCCGCAAGTATTGAAGCACAGCTGTAGTCTTCACTCGTGGAACTGCTATACTAAACATTGCTGAGGAACAGAATGTACAGAGAAGGTTTACAGCGCCAATCTCCTGATTAACGCAAGCTAGAGATCTCAGACTTAACCTACTGGGTGAAACATTTAGCAGTCTATAGTCGGATACAACTATAGAAAAAAGGGGAGGCCCCGCCCAGATGACCGAAGCGTGACGTCCGATTGCCTCCGTGACTAAAATAATCCCGCTCAAGAAATCATGCTTCTGAAACGCGCAATTGTCGGTATAAATAAAGACTTTTGTATTTTGATGACTGGTTTAGTAGAGCTCTCATGTGCTACAGCACATGCCGGATCACAACAGAAAAATAACTCCGCGCCTTCCACAACGCTGCCCGTCGTCTGCTCTTTAGCTTCATTGCAAGTGACAAAAGTAGAAAGAGCAACTCTGCATGGTTCAAATGTACACGGCACACTTACTACTCCTGTTCCAAGCTTCAAATGAATCAGTTGCTATTTAATAAGTAGTTATATAAAACAATGCATTTATCGCAACCATTGCAAACTCAAGATGTTTGGTGTCAGTGAAAGCACAGTGTTCAAGGTGAGGAGGGAGGTCAAAGCTTCGCATATTTCGGGTCGATGCCCTCGCAAGCTGTCGCAAAATGTCGCAAACTGTCGCAAGCTGTCGACGCCTTCGCGAAAGCGCCCACAAAATGTGGAGAAAAGAAGACGCAGCACGAAGTATGACACGTTGTGCGCGCCGAGGTCGTGTGCACGATCCCTTTCACCACAACGAGATACCGACGTTCTAGAAGATTACTAACGAGTTCTCGAAGCGGATATGGTTGATATGTTTGTGCCCTGGGATTTGCCTGACGGAAGGCCAGTGCTATGGTGTGTCGACCGTGGAGGAAGCATTCATCCCCGCATGGTGCCTGCTTCGGGCACACGACTACGTGCACGGCTCGGGTTTCCTCACCGCTGCACGGCGTCCACGACGGAAGCGGCCACCGGATCACGGACTGCTATTCGGCCCCTCCCTGTGCCGGCAACAATGCAACCCCCCCCCCCCACCTCTTTTGCCCGGCGGCGCCTGCACCACGAACGACTCCCACTGTTTTTTGGATGCTTTCCAAAACAGGGCTGTGTTTCGACCCCGTGCCTTGCAGTTGGTTCCCTTTGTCCTATGCGGGCCATAAAACTTCCCCGGCGCACCATTCTGACCGACCGCCTGATCGGCCCATTTATGACCTCCATAGCCTCCAATACGTCACTACGTCGAGCACGCCCATTGGGGAAGACGTTGCGAAGGCACTCGTCAAAGAATTTAACCTCAAATGTTTTGCACAGAGCAAGTGTCATGGGTCATAATTCTGAATTAGCCGACATATCGTTAAAAAGAAGCCTTAATCTTCCTTTTGTAATCAGTT
Source organism: Dermacentor albipictus (assembly GCF_038994185.2). Classification (NCBI taxonomy): domain Eukaryota; kingdom Metazoa; phylum Arthropoda; class Arachnida; order Ixodida; family Ixodidae; genus Dermacentor; species Dermacentor albipictus. Next base: position 111,920,632 of record NC_091824.1, read on the forward strand.
AACGTTATATTTACGTGTACGTTAATAAGAGAGTGCTTAAACTAATCTAAATCCGCCTCTGCGGTTTTGTTGTCTATGACACGGATTACATCCAGCACCTTAGTACCCTAATCGTCACCGTGGTTTACATGGGCGTAATAGATTAGTGTTAGCAGTGATTCGAGAAAGAACTCACTTTTTCTGGAGGTTGACAGTGGCAAGATAACAAAACTTTGTTTCGGCTCTTGTATTTTCATTTGAGCAGCGTATGGTCAGACGGAGATACCTTTCATCTCAGTGGGTCTCTACAACGCGCTCCCCAATTACAAGTCTATCGGATGTTTGGCAGTTGGCGTAGAAGCACTGGTAAGAACACCAATATTTTTGTCTACCTTAAACAACGCAAATCACACGTGTCAGAGTCATCCAGCAGAAATAGTCGGGGCCGAATTGGTGCCGTCCGTATATGTTCGGTTCTCTCGCGCAACAATAAACGTTAAAGTTATGTGTGTCGAGCGGCGTTGAAAATCATTGCGCAACAGTGACGTCGGGACTACTGCGAGGACGCCCAATATGAAGCTATTGAGTAGCACTTAACGAGAGTATGTTCAATCAGAGTCGTAACCAAGTCCGTTCTTGCCGTTGCTCAAATTGATGGTTTGTTGTATTTGTTTACTAAATAATGGGACCGTGTGAAAATAAACAATCCGCCTCATTACACCCTGCGAAAGTGGATGTACAGCGCAGCGGATGGGGACGTTACACAACCACCGCCACCACAAGCGAATTACGTAAAGCGCGCACGCACGTGTGCGCAGGTGCAGCATATACGCTCATTGTTCTAGGTAGTCCACCAAGCGCAAGTGCCTTATTGAACTAAATTATTGTTTAAAAGCTAATTGCGTCATAAAATACGCAAATTACGATTTACACACTAGCTGCAAACATGATCGCTTCGGATTTTTATTCGAATATACGGGAAAACTTAAACCTGCTAGGCAAAGCCCTTTTCCAGCTCTGTTTAAGGTCTCTCTGAGTGGCCTCGGCCTCTAGTTGGCGGTACCATAAGCACAGCATACATACTCATTCTTGAAGGCCTAGCACAAAAGCATTATTGAAGTAATGGAATTTCTCAAAGTAAAAGGCGTCAGGAAATTCGTAAAGTACGACTTACACACAACCTGCAGACATGATAACATAGAACAGTAATCCGACTATAGAAGAAAACATATTTCTGTTACGTGAAAACTGAAACACAAACCATTTTTCCACTTGCCGTTTTTTTTCTGGTGAGCACGCCACAAGAAATCCCGACCAACTAAAGGGTGACAGCTTCGCTGTAATCATGACTGTTTGTTTCTTCAAAGTAAGGATATGCGAAGTTTAGTATAGCAGATGGTTTGTCTTTCCTGCGTAAAGAACGCCCTCTGTTTTGTCTTTTGTATTATTTACGTTGAAGCGTGGCTCAGGTGTAGTGGAAAGGGCCACATGCGCCTCTCCCTTTGCAGTGGAAAGCCGTCCAATGGGTAGGTTGCCAAACTTTACAGTGTAGCGTTTCTGTTCGCCACGTGCTTCTGCATGTGTCCAGGTGTTCTGAAGGTACATCAAATCTATGTATATTACATAGTATACTTGTCGAAATGCCCACACCCATTGTTGTATTTCGTCACCACCTCTAATCTTGTTTTGCTTTTCTTGCGTCTGCTTGTCCACCTTTTCTAGCGTATGGTACATAACCAGAAGCACGATCGGTCCATCCAACCCTTCCACTAGTCTTACGAATGAAATCCTTTCTTGGCTCTTTGCGTTGAGGTTTAGCATAGCTTCCGTCATGGCTTTCACACAGGTGAGGGACACAGAAACGAAAAAGCCTCTGGAACCATGGCAACGCGGGGAGCTCGTGGTGCGAAGCCCAAGCCTGATGCGTGGATACTGGGGGAGACTGCACGAGCCCATCACCGACGAAGAAGGCTGGTACAGCACAGGTAGGTGTGCACGTGTAATGGGCACGTACCACGTGTTTTGAGAAACAGTTGAGCGATAGCACTTGCCAGATGCATGCCCAGTGAAATAAGCAGTAATGCTTACGAATTAAGTGGTACTTCTTCACATGTAAAACACGGAAGACAAATGTATCATTATCTGTACGTTTCTTTATTCATTCATCAACATATATTTAACGAGTTCGTTCGGGAAAAATCTAAAACTTCGTACAAAACAACGCGAGCATCTGGAAATTTTTTGTAAACATTTTTTTTTTCCGAAGTACAGTTAGTGTGAATGAGCACACTGAATGCCTTCACTAAGTATTGCTCTTGTATTAGCATGAACAGCTTTTGTATAGCCTTCTCTCTGGTCATGCAACGCCTGTACAAGTTCATGCCCGTGCAAGACGCCCGTGTTTAGGCTTACCAAATTAAGCTGGTTGAGCACCCAACCAGGTGTGCACAATAACGTCTGCGCGGTTGAAGCGATAAGATAAAGGATTGTCATGAGGGAGGACCTGTGAGGCTGTTTGAAACAACGCGTGCTGTACGGCCTTCGAGAAGAGGAATAAAGGGAAAGGAAGGAGGAATTTCATGATGACCATGATAGTAGACGCGTTCGATCACGTGGTCAATGCAAGCTTTCATTAAAGTTGTTCATCTAAACCACAATTCATGGAAATCTCCACATAGCGGCTAATTTCGTCGCGAGCACATGGTTGTCCCGGCCATGAGCCCGGATAAATTATTATGGCACTAGAGTCACAGCGCAAATTAAATTACCGTACGTAATTAAAGACTTAGAAGAAGCGCGTTGTCCTCATCTGGTTCATATTTTCCTGGTAAATTGCCCAGGTTTCATAGACCACAGATTATATTTGTGCAAACATTACTTGAACCACTAAATGTGCAAATTTGCGATGTGCTTCCTAATAATACGCATTCAAATTACCCAGCGATCAGGTTCGATGACATTTCCCCAAACCACGCGAAACTACTCCCTTACAGCATCTTAAACGCCATGTTGCAAGGCCACCTAAGCACCCTAGAAACAAACATTATCATTGCAACAGATGCCTCACAGTGCGAGGAAAAAGCTGTCATTTGAATATTTTGTCCTGCACTCAAATGGACTTTTTCTTTAAGATTACCTGATGTTGTGCCCATTTTTCTGGCCGAGTTCTAAGCAGTAATCCTAGCTTTACGTAAATTAGACCAAATGATTACAACGGCTGCTATACTTACTGACTCCCTTTCTGTATGCTCTTGCCTTACCGCTACTAATGGGTCACCCGTGCGAAAACTCTTCCACTTACTAGTTCCTGCCCATGTGCAATGTACTGATTTGATTTGGGTGCCTGGTCATAAACGTTTGCTTTTATGCGAAGCATATTACGAGGGCTCAACCCAGCTCCTCAGGCGCGGCGGTGTCGCCTTCAATACCACGTGACACCGTGACGTCACGACAGAGGAGGAATGGGGCTCCAACTCGCGCCGTCGCTCGCGGCGTCGCGGTGGTATATAAGCAGCTGCGCTTGCCTCTGCTAGACACGAGGTGAGATGCCTCCTGGAGACAGAGCTGCTCGTTGGAATGAGACGCGAAGGTTGCGGCGTGCTGTTTCTAGGTGGCTTTGCTGCGGCGCAGCGACTACGCGCCCCGCATCGGACGCGGTGAGCGTCGAGCAACGCAGCGTTCGGCGCGACAACGAAATGTGCGCCTGAGCAAGCGCCAAACGCCTGAGCCGACGCCGACGACACCGGCTTTTCTGCGACACGAGCTCCTTAACGCTGTCGCGTTAAAATAAAGGCTAGTATGCTTCGCATCCTGGGCTTAACCTTAGCTAAGCCACAGCCATTTTTTAATGAAAATGCCGATTAACTGGCAAATGCATCACTATCCGGCTCTGTTCTTCCTATTCTACCAGTGACAGCACAGATCACCAAATTAAGCTGCCACATTCGCTCCCTAAATTTATATTTACACAGGTAGGGTTTGGTTCCCTCCCCCTTTGTTCTTTTTGTGATGAGGAGGAGACGATACAGCACTTTCTTCTATCTTGTCGTCGCTTTACTGCGTTAAGAAAAAGATTGTTGGACATACCTTTTCGAAGAATTGGCCTGGACTTGACATAATCTGCAATTCTTTCGTTGGGGGCGTCCAATTTGGGGTTCAGCCACAGGGATGCATGCTTCGCAGTCCAAACATTTCTTACAGAATCTGAACGAATGCCCGGCTAAATTCTTTTTTTAGGTTTTTACTTTTCGAATAATTATTACTCATTCAATATGACCTTCCTGAATTTATTTTAACAGATAATTCTACACTATTCAATGCTGTTCCCATAGATATTAAAAAATTTATGCTTCATATTAATTTGGAATAATCCCCCCATTTTTTGGCCAATGCCCCATCGTGGGTAGAAGCCATACGTAATCACAGGCAACAAAAACAACAACATGGTTGCCCTGTGTTCTGCATTCGCGCTGTAACCTTAGCAGCACAGCAAATTGCGAACTAGCCTAACCCATCACAAACCTGCGACTGCGACTTCGGAAAGCTTCCGACTGCACAACCGCACCAAGCTTCGGAGCAGCCGGTTATAATGCGCTTTACTTCGGCGGGTACGCAGGCGACCTGTGCTACTACGACAAAGACGGCTGGCTGTACCTGGTTGCGCGGCTGAGCGACTACTTCTGCGTCCGTGGGTGCAAGTATTGGCCGGCCGAAGTCAAGGCCATGCTGCTCAAGTGTCCAGGGGTTCATGACTGCGCCGTCGTTGGAATACCCCATCCCGAAGCTGGAGAAGTGGCGCACGCTCTGATTGTGCCCGCGCCACAAGAAAGAACAGTGAGCGCAGAACACGTCACGCAATTTGTGGAAGGTTAGCATTTCCTATTTTGCTTCTTGCTCTTCTTTTAAGCTTACTGCGTGCGACGTCTTCATTATATACAAAGTTCTCTGGTTGGTTTCCGGCAGCCTTACCTTAACTTCACAGGCCAGCGTAACTGCCTCATCAGCTTTAAACGTTAGTGGTTTGAGCTTGTTGGTATATATAATTGGTGAGAGTAGAGAGCAAATACAGCAAATGACGGGTACACAACGTGGCAGACGGCGACAAGCCCTAACTTCCAACTGGGCTGCATGGTGCCAGAGCACGGAAATAAGTAGACCAGCGAAAAACACGGTATCAACAAGAAATGACGCTAATTAGAAGCAGCAGAAGCGGCACTATCGCAAGGTGCATGCGTCAGCATCACCCAGAAAGCTGATTTCTTTGCCACAAAGAGACACAGACTGCTAGCTCGCAGATAAGCCACGCTTGCATGTCATCTGAGCAGCTTCAACGATGATGCGAGTGCACGGCCGTACCAGTGTCGATGCAATATATGCGTTTTTTTTTTTCGAAAACTGCAGCGTTGTGCAAGAAAGTCATATTTTCAATTGCGGAAAGCATTCACGTGTTCTCGTAGGCGGGCTTTCCGACATCTGCCGGACAGACCCACGTAAAATGCTCTGTATGACACAAATATTTTAAGTCGAAAGCACTGATCCGCGCCTGTCCTGTGTGTTTCCTTCTTTGTCCTTTGTTGTTTGCGCGGTTATATGATTTATTCCAATATCGACCACCAACTAGCCGGCCTCTCCCTGCTAAATAAGAAAGCAGTGAGTGACTCGTTCCGCGATTACCTTGAGCAAAACACGGCAGGACCAAAAAAAATGGTGCAAAAACCGACGTGACCTCCTCCCAGAGAGCGACGTGTGGAGATGCAACGTGCGGCGCGCGCAGAGAGAAATACAGGTGTTTCGTCGCTGACGTCATGAAGCGGCGGCGACGGATGTGGCGAGAGTCGACTGCGAAGTGAAAGAGACGGCGATGGAAGACGCTCAGTAAATTGTGCTGTACACTTATTACGTTCGACTAAAACCGGTGTTAAACGTATGCCCGCAGACAGTGTTTTCCCAGAGATTCCTATAGCATTATCTTAAGCAATGTGCATGTTTTCCTCGAATTTATTTCATCATTTCTTTTTCTCTGTGTCCAGCCAACGCATCGAAGGGATGCCGGTTGGAAGGAGGCGTCACATTTGTCGACACGATTCCACGCAACAATAGAGGAAAGCTCGTCAGGCGTCAGCTGGTCCAATGGATTATCGGGAAGCGAGAACAGGGAGGCATCAACAGTCGGGAAGACGAGGTGTAAGACCTAACAGATTGCCCAAACGACGCTTCCCCGAACTGCGCAAAGCACATCTCGCACTAGGGGTGCGCGCGCACTGGTGGTGCGAAATTGCAGCATTATTAATTCGAAAGCATTATATGCCCCATGAAGTGGAAAATCCGGCGTCCGTTTTATCTTCCGATGGTACCAAAGCCCACGTGGCGAAATGATGACGTAATGTTCCAGCGCTGGAACTGTTGCGGCTCGCACTGCAAAATTCTACGGTGAACAGTCATGGCGTCGAACCTGGACCCCTTGCAAATTTGGATTAAGGTGGATTAAGGTGGATTAAGGTGAATTAAAGTCGATTAAAGTTGGTGAAAGTATAATAAAATTGGTACAAATTACAGCAAGGTGGATTAGGCTGGGTGAATGTGCAGTTATAATTTAAGGTGATAACTTAGACAAGTCATCATGCTTTCGCATTCAAATCACCTAAGGAAACTTAGGTGAGTGTCACTTCTTAATAAAGTGTACGTTGAAAGTCGTGTTCCGGTATTTCATGTGATTCCTTGGTCACAGCTCCTAACGAGCTGAAGCCCAACACGAATACTCATAAGGCTCGTGGACACCGTGACAACGTAAGCCTGAGCAAGGAGGTTTTGCTTTTTGGGTTCATTATGCAAGGCACGTTCACCTTCAAAAACTTTCGATGTAGCAGTCATTCTGTGCTGTATATTGTAAACGTAAGAGTACTGCATTTTTACCTAAGTTCTATTTTTCCATTTGGTCGTGCAGCTCAGGAGTTTTTCGTAATTATTAGAATCGTCTACACAATTCCTCGCAAAATAAATGTGAATGTGGCGTTTTAGTGTGTGTTTTACACACGCATACACATGAAGCATGTTGTTGGACTAGTCGGTTCATACATTATGCAAACATTTTAAACTGCGCGAATGCAAGACGTGAACACAAACATAGACGCACACACAAAGCGCATACTTCCAAGTGGCTATATTTCGTGAAGGCATGGGATCTATAAAGGTCTCCAAAATAGAAAAACATAGAACAATCCCAAAGAAATCGTGCGTTTGTTTTGTTTTGCGAAATGACAGAACCTTATAAATTTTCTGCCTTCACGAAGTTTCAAATTTTCGCTGAATACAATGAGCAGCCTGTGAATACTGGCATTTTGCACATAACTAGAGAGAGTCTTGTATCGCGAGTCGTTCCGGATCTCCTAACACAAAATTCTAATTATGAGCAGTACTCACTGAATACAGATGCGGCATAACAAAGAACCCGGACACAAGCGCAGTTTGAAGCAAGGCCGCGCGATGTAACCACGATATCGCGCGTTCTAACAAAGAGCACAGCGTCTGGGCCTTGGTGTTCAAGTTTGTTTTTGGAAAGTTAAAATGGCTACGTGGTTCAAAGCTCGAAGTACTAACGGTGGTGTTTCAATGATTTGTGCAAGGGAGCTCTGCACGCGTGGGCACTTTGAAACAAGATAATTCAGGAGCCGGTGAAATGAAAGCCACACTTTCAGCATGACATACCTTCTAAGCTCGCACACAATGAGCATGCAGCAGACGAAAAGAAAAAAAGCAGCAAGATAAAACAATTCTGAATTAACCCCGCACGCAGTTATGCCCTTCCATCGTACGCTCCACCACGTACGTCCTTCCAACGCTTGCTCTGCAGCTGTATTCTAACGTATAGCTTGAAGTTTCAATTCATCGTGTATTTCTCGATCCTATAACTCCCTGCGCGCGCGATGCGTCCCGAGATTGCGTTGCCGCTCACTCGTCCCCGCAGTACGCTGGTAAGGCGCCGTTTTTAGTTCTATAAGGGCAAAAGTCGAGAGGAAATACACATGGTGATAAATCCTGCTGTATGCATTCCTGCGTGCAATAACAAGCGCAAACGTTAGACAGGACATGGAGATGGACAAGGCACAGGCGTTTTGGCGTTTAATATTATTCACATATAATAACACACTGACACAGCAACATATTAAAATAATCTACGCATTCCATGAAACAGCTGTTCTCGAGTACTCCGACAGCGGGATGTCGCGCATGTCAGAAAAGAACGTAGAGTGTCACAAAGCTCAAATTCCGAGCAAGAGGGTTAGGATGGATCAACAGCTGTGCCACTATCCATCGGCCGTGGCTGTGCGCAGCGCGAACATGAAACGCGAATAGCATGAAGCGCGACCAAGAAACATGCACACCAAGAGCATAAAACTTCAATACGCACTCGTACGTAGGTGTACTTGAGATGGACAGCTATAGATGCTACCAATTATGCACTATATTAAAGCTAGTGAAAGTGGCTGCAACGTCTTCACGCACAACGTGGCTTTGTTCGCAAGCAGTTAAGAGTGCTCGTCGGTAATTATTTCCGTTTTCAGAAGAGAGTACGAAGAAGCAAGAGAGCCATTATGAGGCACACCGATCTTGGAGGCAGAAGGCGCTGACTTGTAATACAGCACACCTACCACGTTAACCGCTGGCCTCCCGCTACCATATCCACTGCGTGCAACTCGCTACGCAGTCCTCGCTCTTTCTGCACTGTATTATAGCAATATAACAGATGGTCGTACCCTTTGTATTATCTCAGATTCGTGTGGGTCTGGTAGCAACTCCTCCTCTTTTTTTTATGTATCATTATGTATCATCATTTATTATGTATCATTTTTTTTTATCATACACTGAGCTGATGATATTCGACTAGAGAACCATTTAATACTTACATCTATTTCCTATACGGAAGTAAGCGATATTTCTTTTGCGAGAAGTCGTCGAGCTAGCGAATTTGCAAAACACCCAACGCATCTGTACGACCGTACCGATGCCTCTAAATCACCCGCATCCCATATAAATTGTGACTCAGCTACGTTACGAGGAACGTCAGACTAGCTGTTAAGATGCTTATTCCCTTGCTCTTTCTCTCTCTCTCTCTCTCGGGTTTCCTTTATATTTATTAAAATTCCCGAAAATCAGCAAAACACTTTCTTCGGCTTAACTACCTTTTTTAGGTTTACTTTATTAATAAAAATTTAATGTGCTTACCACTGGAAGCGCACTTTCCTATTTAATCCAATGATGTTTTTAACAAATTGCCGAGACTCAGAAAAAATTTTTTAGCGAAGTGGTCAAGTTTTCAACGGCGAAATTCTGCATTAAAATGATATCAGAGTTCTGTAAACAACACATATGTGAACCCCTAAAGTGGACAAAGGTGATTTATTTTCAGCACTCTGAATTACACCAATAGTTCCTAATTATGTGGGTTGCAAATCTTAGGTAAACAACGTGACAATTTCCCGAAATCTATAAACTAATTTATCACATGTGTCTACGATCACGTGCAATCTAATATACATGGCTTACGGAATTGTGTTACCTGTTTTTGAGGCAGAGTTACAAAGTGGTAGCTTCGTGCTTCAATTTGTCTTTAACTTATGGACGTTCGGAAGTACGTGTAAAAAACATTCGGGCCCTAAGCTAAGCGTCTGTGTGCACGAGTTCTTAATATTAAAATATTTAGCTAGCTTTTAAACAGAGAGATTTTAGTTGTCCCCGAACAAGCATCTTCCTCGGTGACGCTTCCCCAAAGTTGTCTACATAAAGCTTGTGTAAAGAAGCCTAGTTAAAGTCGAGTTTTAAACTCCCATGTTTTATGTACAGCTACAGCACACTGAAAGACAAATATAAATATCCAAAACGAACACCTTTGTTACAGCTCTCAGCATAGATAAGCTTGATTTTCTTTTATCTCGGCGACATGGTACAACTTCTGTACAAAAACATTCGTTCACATTCCGCCGACTCTTTCGTCCACTTTCTGTGGCTTTCGGCCAACGTTCAATAACAGATCAAATCAGTAGTAAAAGAAGTGATAATAAATCTGGTAAGAACTGGCGCTTCATACGAACTGCGCCATCGGTCCAATCACGGTGCATCGTCGAAGACGCGCTCCTCTTCCAACGTGGCAAGAGCCATCAAGCACGTTCAGGCTAGCTGCTGGAATCGCCGAACAGCCTACTCAGCAGCCCGACTGGCGTCGCTTTGTTCAGCTGAAGTTGAAAGTTGGACGGCCCGTCAATGCCGAGCTTCGTGCCACCCATCCCCTTGAGGAACTTCATGTTGAGCTTGTCCAGAATGTCGATGCCCTGGTCCAATGCACGTCGTACGCCGAGCGGTGATTCAGCCGTAGCTGTCTCTCCTCTTTCAGGGTTCGGTACTGCCCGCGCCTTGCCACAAACAAAGGCGAAGACGAGTATGGCGAGGGCGACACTAGGTATAAGGAACGTGCGCATCTTTCCACGCTGTGGTTAGCTTTCTTCTCCCAAGTCAGCAATCGTGGTAAACGAGCTGGCCTGCTCTGAGCCTGGCGCCTGTTCTCAGAAGCAGGACCTATTCGTCCCCTTTAAGTAGCAGGAGGATAATCCATGCATGGAGCGTCGGAATGCTCGCTTGAGTAAGTCGGCGATAAACGGGAACAAGTGAAGCTGCAGCGCAGTCTTACAAGTTGTCACGTCCTCGCCCATGAGAAGTGCTGCACTGGCCCACCTTGAACGCCACGGACCCCGACCCTGAGCGTGACTTTATTGATATGCGAGCAACACCAGTGTCCGCGCTATCGATCGACAGCTGCAGCTGCACCCGCCTGAGCTTTCCTGGTGCTGCTACGCAACAGGACGTTACAACAATTAATGAAAAAAGAAAGACGCGGTGGTGCTTGAGATAGCGGTGTGTCCCAGGCTCCGTTTCGTCTGTTTTGTTGTTGCTTTCTGCCGCATCCGTGTGCGTCGAGCGAAGCGCGAGGGCTATTAAATTGGAGACGCCGCGGCTTCCGCGAACCGGCTTTGCTGCTTCGTGGCTGATAGCTTCGATGCGTGACGACATTAGGCGTAGCGAAAGAAGGAGCGCGATGCGCTAGACACGCACCCCTTGCGGCGATTGCGCCACATCAGTGCTCATGCAGCGTGCGACTCAAATAAAAGAAAAGAATACGGAAAGAAAGTGTGAGAGGAGTAGATATAAGTACAGCATATCGATGAAGTCGCAGCACGTGAAACTCGTTACGTTTCCCTCGAACACGTACCATGAGCTGCAATTGCGTAACACGGTGAAGGAGGCAAAAATCGCAGCCAAAGAGCACGCTCAACCAAACTTTCTCATCGGCGACAATTAGAAGGGCGCAAGAGCGATGGAGGGCATGCGAAACTTGATTTCGTCGCAGCTGTTCCCAGTTCGGCAATACTATTCCCGAAGCAGAAATCACAGCTGCTGCCTGTTCAATAGAGTCGTGAAGCCTGTCCATGCGCACGTGTGCGTGATCATCATGTACAATTACTTGATTTCCTTTATTAGCGGTGTTGACGAGCAACGCGAGGTGACACAATCGCTTCGAGTCATTTGTACCCGTCGCACGAACTTCTTTCTCGTTGCGCTCTTTCGCTGCACATTCACCTTGGAGTGTGTGCAGATTCTGTTACATTTTAGCCCTTGCACCATGATTGAAAACAACATGGCGCCATATGTTTCTAAACTTACTCACAAAACTTGTTATGCGATCGACGGTGCGTTCTTGGAAGTGGCCTCGAGAAAGGCGTATATATTTTGTATTGCGCCTAACCGGCTTACCCAATACGATCGATTACGGGCACTTTCATTCTTATTTGCAGTTCATAAGTCGTATATGCAGGCTAACGGAGAGAAAACAAAAGTATCCGATGGACGTGTTTGCAACACGCTATGACTTGCATAGTTCTTTTATCTATATACGTTAAGCAAATTCAGCGCTTATATCAAATGCGTGTGCCAACCATCTACGGCGAAACACTTTCAGGATTGAAGTCAATAAACTAAGTAAATATGGATGCTAAGCAGTAACGAGCAATGATATCTAGCGTCGAAGCTTGTTGAAGCTTTTATCATCTGCATCTCTGAAGCCCTCTCTGCAAATGTAATGTAGGGCCTAAACACACACACACACACACACACACACACACGCACACGCACACGCACACGCACACGCACACGCACACACACACACACACACACACACACACACACACACACACAACACACACACACACACACACACACACACACACACACACACACACACACACACACACAAACACACACACACACACACGCACACGCACACGCACGCACGCACGCATATATACTTCAGCATTTCAGTCAGCATCTAAAATGCCTACACTATCTTAATAAATATGCTGGTGAGGCGCATCACAAGCGTAGAGAGACTTCACTTTCTCAAGAGAACGCCCACCACTGTACCGCTAGTTTCTTTCACCTACGACATACTCATTTTAGACCTTGCGGCATGGTGCTTGAAACAGCCTTCATCAGACGTCTTTCAGAGTAAACGGCGTTCAAAAATAAAGCGAATGTTGAAAGAGAAGGTCCAAGTCTTCGGTTTCAAAATATGCATCCTAGTTCTACAGCTGGTCCGCGCAGGCTATGAACGAATTCGCCATAATGACATTGTTCAGTACACGCAGTGCACGTTTTGTACGCATGCATTGCAAATTGACCTTGTATTTATGCCGTATGGTGATGTCCAGAGAAGCAAATGTTCGGTCGTTGATTCCCTAGTCTACCGTTGCCAAAGGTACCAAGGGTTTTAAATATTTCAAGTCAAAAGGCAAGAAAAAATATATTCTTTGTCCATCGGAAGAGTCTTATTGTGAGTATAAATCCCTTCAAGTGAATACAAAGGCAATGAAACAACCTCTGGTAACTGATGCAGGAGTACCATATGCGTATGCTATCCTGAGCAGTTGGGTGTTTCCGAAATGATGTGCATTTCAGGCTTTGAATACTGCAATGACATGAGCATCCAAAAAGCGTGTTGGCAAACCGTGGGATTTTCTGTGGTTGAATACCATGGAACTCCGGCTTTACTTATGACTGATTACGCACAAAAACATGGTTATAAAAAGACAATTTTTCGTATAAGAGGTCTATCAAATTATCATCATTGCGCAGGCCTACTTTATTGTCGATAATGTTTCGCTTTTGCAGGAATGTTCTGCTGCTGCGTATTGTGGCCACAGATACTTTTTTTTTCGTCATCATATTTCCTCATATTCTCGCCGGCATATCGCCATCGCCTCCTTCCGCGACAAACAGTGCATCAGCCCGCAAACATGTAGATTAATCTTGCAAAACAGACAATAATGCATTCGTCATTTTTCAGAGCCGCAGTAGGGAAAATGGATACGCAAAAAGCGGACGAAGACTGTCGCATACCGTGAAATTTACGCAAGCGCTGACTCCTTGGAAAATTTCAGTAGGCCACTTAGTGAACCCCATTTTCTAGTGTTGAGTGTTTCTAGTGTAGTGTTCTAGTGTTTCTAGCGTTCTCTGGAAGAGACAGAAACGTTAATGACAGAAAAGTGGAGTGGTCAGCCTGAGGCATGTTAGTTCGGCCTGCTGCTAGACGCTGAGGAATGGGTGTGGAGGAACGACAAAGATATGGTAGGAAAATGACGGTGGTATGATGATGATGATGATGATGATGATGATGATGATGATGGCAGATGCACACACGTTCCACGTATGGAACACGTGCTGGTACACAATGTTCGTGTGCAACCCGAACGTGTATGCTTCACCGCACATCCATCGTGGCAGAGTGGGGTACAGGCTACTGGGGATCCGCCAGAAAAAACATCTGTGGCTTGCGCACTGTGCACGGCTGTTCTCGCCACAGGTGTATTCGAGCGAGGCACCAGCTGTTGCATGGCACCAGTTATTAGTAGCAGCAACGTCTGTATTACCGAGAGCAATGGGGACGTGCCGCAACACTCTCGTTCTCGTTGATACTCGGAGCTCCGAGCCCGCTGTGGTATGCGGGAGCCTTTACTGCGCAGACAATTGAGTTCTGGTTCCCGTTATAGTCAGTGCCTGTACCTCCACGTTCTTGTTCTGTTTTGCGCAGTATAATTTTTTTCCCTAAATAGAAGAGTCGCAGGAGTCCGAAAGTGCGAAACAACATGGTGCAACAGTTTGATGAATTTTTCTTTTACTCCCCTTTTTTCACATTCTTCGTTAGGCCTTTTGAATCAGCTAGAATGGGGACAATGGCCGGCTCGTTTTGTAAACGGGTGACGGTATGTATACGTGTCCTTGACAGTCCGATGTCAAGGAAAACTGGATTACGTCGTGGCAATGACATCGTTGAAGTTGTAGTTTCCTAATGAAGTGTGCGAAAAATAAACTTGCTTGTCCGTCAGCTGCACTTTCCCGCGCTACTGGACGTTCTCATTGCAGAAGATATGCTGAAGTGCTTCAAAAGGTTCATTTACCGATCTCAATTTGGTTGTTGTTTGTTTCAGCACTCGTCTAACGGCAGGCATTTTGGTACTGGCTCCACTGCAAGCAACCAAGAACCAGTGATTTTAAACCTAAATGGTGCACAACTGCCAAATTACTAAAGAGCAGACATAGGGAACTACAACAAGCTACTGAAATTGAAACAAGGCTAGCCTGGGGTCTTTTTTTTCATAAGTACTGAATAGAAGTTTTCTTTAGGGGGTCTTGCTCTGGCAACCTTGATGCCTCGAATTAGCGTACGGGGGTTTACTGGCCACTTGACTGCTGCGATATTCAAGTAACTAACATGTTTATTATTTATAAGAACGATCTGGTTGTTATTCCCTATGAGTAATAGCTAGTCTTGTTGAATAATACCTTCATTTTCTACACATAACAGGGGACTGAAGGTTTTCTACGTACATCTGCGAAAATTTTCGCTGAACTATATATTGCGACCTTCCTGGCTGAATAAAGCGCATTTTATATGTCCTTAGATAAGCTGGACCCGAGCGGTGTTTGCTCGAAGCGCTTATCGAAGGAGACTTGCAACCCTATTGGAAAGAGTAGTTTCCCATTGCCCACTGGAAGAATGCCCATATTGGAAAAAAGCACAAGAACTCCGCTTTAGACGAAAAATTTCCCCTACTCTGAAGCTGCGATATGATGCGGTAGTCGATTCTGTCTCGTAGTGATTAAATATTGGTCACTTCATTGGATATTGACATATTTTAAATATGAACAGAGAGCTTCTATTAGAAAAAAGGGTTGCCTGCTCGTAGCAGGGGAACGGGTATTAGGAGCGATGAAATAAAACCGAGACGGCTCGTCTTTTCGCCACGTAACAATCACATAAAGCCAGCAGACGCTGACACCAAGCAAAGAAAACTGCGAATAAACTACTACACGTCATACGTTGGTTTGATGTGGTTGCTGCTGAAAGTTGAGGTCCACTGTTCACCGAATTCGTCTGGTTCATCCTACAACGATAGTAACGATTCTGGCCGCCTTGCTGCTTTGAGGTGTCTTACGAGTGTTTATTGACAATTTTATGCACTAAATGATGTATTCAGTTTAACGGATCTTCCATATCCACCACCACGGCGAAGAGTGGCGCTGGCTAACACATCCAAGGCCATGTTGCCGAAGAAGTACTTATATCTAAATACCACAGATAGGGGATGGAGGGACCGTCACTGCTTTAGCTTAACTAGTAGAGCAACGCATGTATTTGCGTATAAGTTGTAGGGTTGGCTCGCACTGGCAGAGAGTTAGTTATTTTCTTCTTTCACTTTCGCTTCCACTGTCCGTTGTAATAATGGAAAGGTGATCGCAAATTCAGCCCTCACCTGTCACTGATCTTACAGCTTAAAGAATAGTGATCTACCGCGGCGTTTTCATATTCTTTAACTGCCGAGTGAAAATATCGCAAACATATTTATAATCTAGCCATATTCACAGTATAACCGTATTCTTGGTGTAACTAATTCACAGTCTAAATCGTAACCGTATTCAAATCGCAACCATATTCATAGTTCATAGTCTGAACCATACGCTGCAGCCAGCTGCATAGAGCCTCGATTAGCGAACGCTCCAAAGGAGGCGGCAGAAAGTTCCAGGAATGTTTAGACTCTCTGACTCACAAAGTTAGCTTGAATGCACCACTTTTTCTTTCTACAAAACTTGCGTTTCCTACACGTCCTTCTGCATGTCTTTTATATTGTTGTCTATCTAAACAGCTTTTTTTTTATAACGATCATTTTTTTCTTCTCCTTTAGAGTTGTTATCGTCCTTGTTATCATGAACTTGTTTATGCGACCTACGCTCGCGGTCGCTGGACCCACGCCAGTCTGATTTCTCCTCGCGAGAATTGTGAAAACCTTGCGTTCACGGGAGTCGTCTATGCGTCATGGTGGGGAACTTTTCACAACCTAGAGTGCGCCAGTTGGAGGCTAAAATTATCTGCGATGAATGGAGTAACCAACTCGCAAGGTCAAAAATGAAGCTCAACGAGTGCAGCGTTGGTAATTGCTGGTTGCGTTATGCGCGAGAGCGTGTTTTTCTGGATATAGAAAGAGTCAGTTAGACAGCGTGGAGCCTCACTCTGAGGTGCGAACTGTCGTTATTCGTTGGCTTATAGGCAGACTATATGCTCCACGGAAAGGAATACCTTTGCCTCTGGTAGCTTCGGATGAACTAAATGATGTAAAAATTGAGTTCAAAATTCTTTAAATAATGAGAACATTGAAAATGTGTAGACATGGGGGATCTTAAGAAACACCCTTAGGTGATTTAAGTGTCCTGTTTACCGCTCCAATAGAGCTATCTTCTTAGTATGTGCAACTGCGTGTTTTAATTTTTTAATCGACACATTTGCATAAAACTTTTACTCATTCAAGAATTCAGTGGCCATATTGCGGTTAATGCGAGAGAAGTGCTTTATCATTACGCCGCACCTCTTTGTGTTCCCTGATCGATAAGTTAAACTGCGTTCATATAGAGAAATATACATGGAAACTCTGATTTCTTAAGAACTGCGTAACATTTTCTCGATTGCCATGAATGGTCTGTCTGCCTTTGGTACCATAGATAAATATTTCGAATTTTTGTTTTCGTTTTCTTGTTTGTTTGTGCTGTTTGTATGCTTTTTTTCCCCTCGTATACCATTTGCTGTCTCATGCTTATTTGTATTACTTGGGTCCCTAAATTACATTTCTTACCTTTCGTATATCACATTCCTACATTACATGTATATATTCTTTGGTGTGCGGTATTGATATGTGTGTTACCTACATTTCTATATTAAGTTATGCTATCTGTTTTTGACGTGCGCCCAATTTGAATTCGCAACTCGTTGTTTAAGATATTCATTCTGAGATTATGTACAATGACACCATGCAGAATGACCAACCTCATCCTCGCTTCCTTTTTTTTGTTTTTTCCTCCTTTCTTTGCACTCAACCTCTCTGACAGTACATTGGGGCCCGCGGCTTCGTGAGACTCTCATTCGCGACGGCTATTTATAGTGGTCCTCCCGCATCTAGTAAAGTGGTCCTCGATGCGAATGAAGTTTAAACTTCACGCTAATGAAACACTGCATAAATTTCTAACAAAAGCCCGTACGAATATGCACAGTTAAATGTCCTGTCGCTGCATGCTCGGATACAAAGATATATTTGAGTAAGAAAGATAAACTTGTCACATAATGGTGGAAAAAAGAGTGTAACACCCAACTACTATTAATGCGGCAGGGTTAACAGTCTGCGTCGTACAACATGCATTTTCTACAAGTCACTGGGTCGTATCTTTATAACGTTATACGCTGCACAATATACATGCTGTGTTCCAGTTCTAGCCAGCATTGGAGACAGCCTACGTTAACAGCTAAGAAGACAGTTTTGAGCACACATAACGCATCTGGAACCATCTGAGGATGTCTCTGGGACGTGATGCCAGCTCGCGTTGACAAAAAGAAAGGCGAGGAGCTCATAATGTCGCTGTGTTTTACCGCTTTGCGTAGGCGAACCTAAGATAAACACAACGTAGCTTACATTAATCTCAATATCAAGTAAGGGAGCATCAACATCAAGTAAGGCAGCGTGACTACATTTCCTTCTGAGCAGAAGACCTTCACGTCGAGTTTTCAAACCCCTTGCCCTGATGCCATCTTTTTAGGAACAGCAAATAAGACACAAGAAGCTGTGCCTTAATTATGCCAGTTTGTCAGAAATTGAACGAGGTGACCGCTGTCCGCTTAGCAGTCTGTTGGCTATCTCCCGCAAGTATTGAAGCACAGCTGTAGTCTTCACTCGTGGAACTGCTATACTAAACATTGCTGAGGAACAGAATGTACAGAGAAGGTTTACAGCGCCAATCTCCTGATTAACGCAAGCTAGAGATCTCAGACTTAACCTACTGGGTGAAACATTTAGCAGTCTATAGTCGGATACAACTATAGAAAAAAGGGGAGGCCCCGCCCAGATGACCGAAGCGTGACGTCCGATTGCCTCCGTGACTAAAATAATCCCGCTCAAGAAATCATGCTTCTGAAACGCGCAATTGTCGGTATAAATAAAGACTTTTGTATTTTGATGACTGGTTTAGTAGAGCTCTCATGTGCTACAGCACATGCCGGATCACAACAGAAAAATAACTCCGCGCCTTCCACAACGCTGCCCGTCGTCTGCTCTTTAGCTTCATTGCAAGTGACAAAAGTAGAAAGAGCAACTCTGCATGGTTCAAATGTACACGGCACACTTACTACTCCTGTTCCAAGCTTCAAATGAATCAGTTGCTATTTAATAAGTAGTTATATAAAACAATGCATTTATCGCAACCATTGCAAACTCAAGATGTTTGGTGTCAGTGAAAGCACAGTGTTCAAGGTGAGGAGGGAGGTCAAAGCTTCGCATATTTCGGGTCGATGCCCTCGCAAGCTGTCGCAAAATGTCGCAAACTGTCGCAAGCTGTCGACGCCTTCGCGAAAGCGCCCACAAAATGTGGAGAAAAGAAGACGCAGCACGAAGTATGACACGTTGTGCGCGCCGAGGTCGTGTGCACGATCCCTTTCACCACAACGAGATACCGACGTTCTAGAAGATTACTAACGAGTTCTCGAAGCGGATATGGTTGATATGTTTGTGCCCTGGGATTTGCCTGACGGAAGGCCAGTGCTATGGTGTGTCGACCGTGGAGGAAGCATTCATCCCCGCATGGTGCCTGCTTCGGGCACACGACTACGTGCACGGCTCGGGTTTCCTCACCGCTGCACGGCGTCCACGACGGAAGCGGCCACCGGATCACGGACTGCTATTCGGCCCCTCCCTGTGCCGGCAACAATGCAACCCCCCCCCCCCACCTCTTTTGCCCGGCGGCGCCTGCACCACGAACGACTCCCACTGTTTTTTGGATGCTTTCCAAAACAGGGCTGTGTTTCGACCCCGTGCCTTGCAGTTGGTTCCCTTTGTCCTATGCGGGCCATAAAACTTCCCCGGCGCACCATTCTGACCGACCGCCTGATCGGCCCATTTATGACCTCCATAGCCTCCAATACGTCACTACGTCGAGCACGCCCATTGGGGAAGACGTTGCGAAGGCACTCGTCAAAGAATTTAACCTCAAATGTTTTGCACAGAGCAAGTGTCATGGGTCATAATTCTGAATTAGCCGACATATCGTTAAAAAGAAGCCTTAATCTTCCTTTTGTAATCAGTTAACGTTATATTTACGTGTACGTTAATAAGAGAGTGCTTAAACTAATCTAAATCCGCCTCTGCGGTTTTGTTGTCTATGACACGGATTACATCCAGCACCTTAGTACCCTAATCGTCACCGTGGTTTACATGGGCGTAATAGATTAGTGTTAGCAGTGATTCGAGAAAGAACTCACTTTTTCTGGAGGTTGACAGTGGCAAGATAACAAAACTTTGTTTCGGCTCTTGTATTTTCATTTGAGCAGCGTATGGTCAGACGGAGATACCTTTCATCTCAGTGGGTCTCTACAACGCGCTCCCCAATTACAAGTCTATCGGATGTTTGGCAGTTGGCGTAGAAGCACTGGTAAGAACACCAATATTTTTGTCTACCTTAAACAACGCAAATCACACGTGTCAGAGTCATCCAGCAGAAATAGTCGGGGCCGAATTGGTGCCGTCCGTATATGTTCGGTTCTCTCGCGCAACAATAAACGTTAAAGTTATGTGTGTCGAGCGGCGTTGAAAATCATTGCGCAACAGTGACGTCGGGACTACTGCGAGGACGCCCAATATGAAGCTATTGAGTAGCACTTAACGAGAGTATGTTCAATCAGAGTCGTAACCAAGTCCGTTCTTGCCGTTGCTCAAATTGATGGTTTGTTGTATTTGTTTACTAAATAATGGGACCGTGTGAAAATAAACAATCCGCCTCATTACACCCTGCGAAAGTGGATGTACAGCGCAGCGGATGGGGACGTTACACAACCACCGCCACCACAAGCGAATTACGTAAAGCGCGCACGCACGTGTGCGCAGGTGCAGCATATACGCTCATTGTTCTAGGTAGTCCACCAAGCGCAAGTGCCTTATTGAACTAAATTATTGTTTAAAAGCTAATTGCGTCATAAAATACGCAAATTACGATTTACACACTAGCTGCAAACATGATCGCTTCGGATTTTTATTCGAATATACGGGAAAACTTAAACCTGCTAGGCAAAGCCCTTTTCCAGCTCTGTTTAAGGTCTCTCTGAGTGGCCTCGGCCTCTAGTTGGCGGTACCATAAGCACAGCATACATACTCATTCTTGAAGGCCTAGCACAAAAGCATTATTGAAGTAATGGAATTTCTCAAAGTAAAAGGCGTCAGGAAATTCGTAAAGTACGACTTACACACAACCTGCAGACATGATAACATAGAACAGTAATCCGACTATAGAAGAAAACATATTTCTGTTACGTGAAAACTGAAACACAAACCATTTTTCCACTTGCCGTTTTTTTTCTGGTGAGCACGCCACAAGAAATCCCGACCAACTAAAGGGTGACAGCTTCGCTGTAATCATGACTGTTTGTTTCTTCAAAGTAAGGATATGCGAAGTTTAGTATAGCAGATGGTTTGTCTTTCCTGCGTAAAGAACGCCCTCTGTTTTGTCTTTTGTATTATTTACGTTGAAGCGTGGCTCAGGTGTAGTGGAAAGGGCCACATGCGCCTCTCCCTTTGCAGTGGAAAGCCGTCCAATGGGTAGGTTGCCAAACTTTACAGTGTAGCGTTTCTGTTCGCCACGTGCTTCTGCATGTGTCCAGGTGTTCTGAAGGTACATCAAATCTATGTATATTACATAGTATACTTGTCGAAATGCCCACACCCATTGTTGTATTTCGTCACCACCTCTAATCTTGTTTTGCTTTTCTTGCGTCTGCTTGTCCACCTTTTCTAGCGTATGGTACATAACCAGAAGCACGATCGGTCCATCCAACCCTTCCACTAGTCTTACGAATGAAATCCTTTCTTGGCTCTTTGCGTTGAGGTTTAGCATAGCTTCCGTCATGGCTTTCACACAGGTGAGGGACACAGAAACGAAAAAGCCTCTGGAACCATGGCAACGCGGGGAGCTCGTGGTGCGAAGCCCAAGCCTGATGCGTGGATACTGGGGGAGACTGCACGAGCCCATCACCGACGAAGAAGGCTGGTACAGCACAGGTAGGTGTGCACGTGTAATGGGCACGTACCACGTGTTTTGAGAAACAGTTGAGCGATAGCACTTGCCAGATGCATGCCCAGTGAAATAAGCAGTAATGCTTACGAATTAAGTGGTACTTCTTCACATGTAAAACACGGAAGACAAATGTATCATTATCTGTACGTTTCTTTATTCATTCATCAACATATATTTAACGAGTTCGTTCGGGAAAAATCTAAAACTTCGTACAAAACAACGCGAGCATCTGGAAATTTTTTGTAAACATTTTTTTTTTCCGAAGTACAGTTAGTGTGAATGAGCACACTGAATGCCTTCACTAAGTATTGCTCTTGTATTAGCATGAACAGCTTTTGTATAGCCTTCTCTCTGGTCATGCAACGCCTGTACAAGTTCATGCCCGTGCAAGACGCCCGTGTTTAGGCTTACCAAATTAAGCTGGTTGAGCACCCAACCAGGTGTGCACAATAACGTCTGCGCGGTTGAAGCGATAAGATAAAGGATTGTCATGAGGGAGGACCTGTGAGGCTGTTTGAAACAACGCGTGCTGTACGGCCTTCGAGAAGAGGAATAAAGGGAAAGGAAGGAGGAATTTCATGATGACCATGATAGTAGACGCGTTCGATCACGTGGTCAATGCAAGCTTTCATTAAAGTTGTTCATCTAAACCACAATTCATGGAAATCTCCACATAGCGGCTAATTTCGTCGCGAGCACATGGTTGTCCCGGCCATGAGCCCGGATAAATTATTATGGCACTAGAGTCACAGCGCAAATTAAATTACCGTACGTAATTAAAGACTTAGAAGAAGCGCGTTGTCCTCATCTGGTTCATATTTTCCTGGTAAATTGCCCAGGTTTCATAGACCACAGATTATATTTGTGCAAACATTACTTGAACCACTAAATGTGCAAATTTGCGATGTGCTTCCTAATAATACGCATTCAAATTACCCAGCGATCAGGTTCGATGACATTTCCCCAAACCACGCGAAACTACTCCCTTACAGCATCTTAAACGCCATGTTGCAAGGCCACCTAAGCACCCTAGAAACAAACATTATCATTGCAACAGATGCCTCACAGTGCGAGGAAAAAGCTGTCATTTGAATATTTTGTCCTGCACTCAAATGGACTTTTTCTTTAAGATTACCTGATGTTGTGCCCATTTTTCTGGCCGAGTTCTAAGCAGTAATCCTAGCTTTACGTAAATTAGACCAAATGATTACAACGGCTGCTATACTTACTGACTCCCTTTCTGTATGCTCTTGCCTTACCGCTACTAATGGGTCACCCGTGCGAAAACTCTTCCACTTACTAGTTCCTGCCCATGTGCAATGTACTGATTTGATTTGGGTGCCTGGTCATAAACGTTTGCTTTTATGCGAAGCATATTACGAGGGCTCAACCCAGCTCCTCAGGCGCGGCGGTGTCGCCTTCAATACCACGTGACACCGTGACGTCACGACAGAGGAGGAATGGGGCTCCAACTCGCGCCGTCGCTCGCGGCGTCGCGGTGGTATATAAGCAGCTGCGCTTGCCTCTGCTAGACACGAGGTGAGATGCCTCCTGGAGACAGAGCTGCTCGTTGGAATGAGACGCGAAGGTTGCGGCGTGCTGTTTCTAGGTGGCTTTGCTGCGGCGCAGCGACTACGCGCCCCGCATCGGACGCGGTGAGCGTCGAGCAACGCAGCGTTCGGCGCGACAACGAAATGTGCGCCTGAGCAAGCGCCAAACGCCTGAGCCGACGCCGACGACACCGGCTTTTCTGCGACACGAGCTCCTTAACGCTGTCGCGTTAAAATAAAGGCTAGTATGCTTCGCATCCTGGGCTTAACCTTAGCTAAGCCACAGCCATTTTTTAATGAAAATGCCGATTAACTGGCAAATGCATCACTATCCGGCTCTGTTCTTCCTATTCTACCAGTGACAGCACAGATCACCAAATTAAGCTGCCACATTCGCTCCCTAAATTTATATTTACACAGGTAGGGTTTGGTTCCCTCCCCCTTTGTTCTTTTTGTGATGAGGAGGAGACGATACAGCACTTTCTTCTATCTTGTCGTCGCTTTACTGCGTTAAGAAAAAGATTGTTGGACATACCTTTTCGAAGAATTGGCCTGGACTTGACATAATCTGCAATTCTTTCGTTGGGGGCGTCCAATTTGGGGTTCAGCCACAGGGATGCATGCTTCGCAGTCCAAACATTTCTTACAGAATCTGAACGAATGCCCGGCTAAATTCTTTTTTTAGGTTTTTACTTTTCGAATAATTATTACTCATTCAATATGACCTTCCTGAATTTATTTTAACAGATAATTCTACACTATTCAATGCTGTTCCCATAGATATTAAAAAATTTATGCTTCATATTAATTTGGAATAATCCCCCCATTTTTTGGCCAATGCCCCATCGTGGGTAGAAGCCATACGTAATCACAGGCAACAAAAACAACAACATGGTTGCCCTGTGTTCTGCATTCGCGCTGTAACCTTAGCAGCACAGCAAATTGCGAACTAGCCTAACCCATCACAAACCTGCGACTGCGACTTCGGAAAGCTTCCGACTGCACAACCGCACCAAGCTTCGGAGCAGCCGGTTATAATGCGCTTTACTTCGGCGGGTACGCAGGCGACCTGTGCTACTACGACAAAGACGGCTGGCTGTACCTGGTTGCGCGGCTGAGCGACTACTTCTGCGTCCGTGGGTGCAAGTATTGGCCGGCCGAAGTCAAGGCCATGCTGCTCAAGTGTCCAGGGGTTCATGACTGCGCCGTCGTTGGAATACCCCATCCCGAAGCTGGAGAAGTGGCGCACGCTCTGATTGTGCCCGCGCCACAAGAAAGAACAGTGAGCGCAGAACACGTCACGCAATTTGTGGAAGGTTAGCATTTCCTATTTTGCTTCTTGCTCTTCTTTTAAGCTTACTGCGTGCGACGTCTTCATTATATACAAAGTTCTCTGGTTGGTTTCCGGCAGCCTTACCTTAACTTCACAGGCCAGCGTAACTGCCTCATCAGCTTTAAACGTTAGTGGTTTGAGCTTGTTGGTATATATAATTGGTGAGAGTAGAGAGCAAATACAGCAAATGACGGGTACACAACGTGGCAGACGGCGACAAGCCCTAACTTCCAACTGGGCTGCATGGTGCCAGAGCACGGAAATAAGTAGACCAGCGAAAAACACGGTATCAACAAGAAATGACGCTAATTAGAAGCAGCAGAAGCGGCACTATCGCAAGGTGCATGCGTCAGCATCACCCAGAAAGCTGATTTCTTTGCCACAAAGAGACACAGACTGCTAGCTCGCAGATAAGCCACGCTTGCATGTCATCTGAGCAGCTTCAACGATGATGCGAGTGCACGGCCGTACCAGTGTCGATGCAATATATGCGTTTTTTTTTTTCGAAAACTGCAGCGTTGTGCAAGAAAGTCATATTTTCAATTGCGGAAAGCATTCACGTGTTCTCGTAGGCGGGCTTTCCGACATCTGCCGGACAGACCCACGTAAAATGCTCTGTATGACACAAATATTTTAAGTCGAAAGCACTGATCCGCGCCTGTCCTGTGTGTTTCCTTCTTTGTCCTTTGTTGTTTGCGCGGTTATATGATTTATTCCAATATCGACCACCAACTAGCCGGCCTCTCCCTGCTAAATAAGAAAGCAGTGAGTGACTCGTTCCGCGATTACCTTGAGCAAAACACGGCAGGACCAAAAAAAATGGTGCAAAAACCGACGTGACCTCCTCCCAGAGAGCGACGTGTGGAGATGCAACGTGCGGCGCGCGCAGAGAGAAATACAGGTGTTTCGTCGCTGACGTCATGAAGCGGCGGCGACGGATGTGGCGAGAGTCGACTGCGAAGTGAAAGAGACGGCGATGGAAGACGCTCAGTAAATTGTGCTGTACACTTATTACGTTCGACTAAAACCGGTGTTAAACGTATGCCCGCAGACAGTGTTTTCCCAGAGATTCCTATAGCATTATCTTAAGCAATGTGCATGTTTTCCTCGAATTTATTTCATCATTTCTTTTTCTCTGTGTCCAGCCAACGCATCGAAGGGATGCCGGTTGGAAGGAGGCGTCACATTTGTCGACACGATTCCACGCAACAATAGAGGAAAGCTCGTCAGGCGTCAGCTGGTCCAATGGATTATCGGGAAGCGAGAACAGGGAGGCATCAACAGTCGGGAAGACGAGGTGTAAGACCTAACAGATTGCCCAAACGACGCTTCCCCGAACTGCGCAAAGCACATCTCGCACTAGGGGTGCGCGCGCACTGGTGGTGCGAAATTGCAGCATTATTAATTCGAAAGCATTATATGCCCCATGAAGTGGAAAATCCGGCGTCCGTTTTATCTTCCGATGGTACCAAAGCCCACGTGGCGAAATGATGACGTAATGTTCCAGCGCTGGAACTGTTGCGGCTCGCACTGCAAAATTCTACGGTGAACAGTCATGGCGTCGAACCTGGACCCCTTGCAAATTTGGATTAAGGTGGATTAAGGTGGATTAAGGTGAATTAAAGTCGATTAAAGTTGGTGAAAGTATAATAAAATTGGTACAAATTACAGCAAGGTGGATTAGGCTGGGTGAATGTGCAGTTATAATTTAAGGTGATAACTTAGACAAGTCATCATGCTTTCGCATTCAAATCACCTAAGGAAACTTAGGTGAGTGTCACTTCTTAATAAAGTGTACGTTGAAAGTCGTGTTCCGGTATTTCATGTGATTCCTTGGTCACAGCTCCTAACGAGCTGAAGCCCAACACGAATACTCATAAGGCTCGTGGACACCGTGACAACGTAAGCCTGAGCAAGGAGGTTTTGCTTTTTGGGTTCATTATGCAAGGCACGTTCACCTTCAAAAACTTTCGATGTAGCAGTCATTCTGTGCTGTATATTGTAAACGTAAGAGTACTGCATTTTTACCTAAGTTCTATTTTTCCATTTGGTCGTGCAGCTCAGGAGTTTTTCGTAATTATTAGAATCGTCTACACAATTCCTCGCAAAATAAATGTGAATGTGGCGTTTTAGTGTGTGTTTTACACACGCATACACATGAAGCATGTTGTTGGACTAGTCGGTTCATACATTATGCAAACATTTTAAACTGCGCGAATGCAAGACGTGAACACAAACATAGACGCACACACAAAGCGCATACTTCCAAGTGGCTATATTTCGTGAAGGCATGGGATCTATAAAGGTCTCCAAAATAGAAAAACATAGAACAATCCCAAAGAAATCGTGCGTTTGTTTTGTTTTGCGAAATGACAGAACCTTATAAATTTTCTGCCTTCACGAAGTTTCAAATTTTCGCTGAATACAATGAGCAGCCTGTGAATACTGGCATTTTGCACATAACTAGAGAGAGTCTTGTATCGCGAGTCGTTCCGGATCTCCTAACACAAAATTCTAATTATGAGCAGTACTCACTGAATACAGATGCGGCATAACAAAGAACCCGGACACAAGCGCAGTTTGAAGCAAGGCCGCGCGATGTAACCACGATATCGCGCGTTCTAACAAAGAGCACAGCGTCTGGGCCTTGGTGTTCAAGTTTGTTTTTGGAAAGTTAAAATGGCTACGTGGTTCAAAGCTCGAAGTACTAACGGTGGTGTTTCAATGATTTGTGCAAGGGAGCTCTGCACGCGTGGGCACTTTGAAACAAGATAATTCAGGAGCCGGTGAAATGAAAGCCACACTTTCAGCATGACATACCTTCTAAGCTCGCACACAATGAGCATGCAGCAGACGAAAAGAAAAAAAGCAGCAAGATAAAACAATTCTGAATTAACCCCGCACGCAGTTATGCCCTTCCATCGTACGCTCCACCACGTACGTCCTTCCAACGCTTGCTCTGCAGCTGTATTCTAACGTATAGCTTGAAGTTTCAATTCATCGTGTATTTCTCGATCCTATAACTCCCTGCGCGCGCGATGCGTCCCGAGATTGCGTTGCCGCTCACTCGTCCCCGCAGTACGCTGGTAAGGCGCCGTTTTTAGTTCTATAAGGGCAAAAGTCGAGAGGAAATACACATGGTGATAAATCCTGCTGTATGCATTCCTGCGTGCAATAACAAGCGCAAACGTTAGACAGGACATGGAGATGGACAAGGCACAGGCGTTTTGGCGTTTAATATTATTCACATATAATAACACACTGACACAGCAACATATTAAAATAATCTACGCATTCCATGAAACAGCTGTTCTCGAGTACTCCGACAGCGGGATGTCGCGCATGTCAGAAAAGAACGTAGAGTGTCACAAAGCTCAAATTCCGAGCAAGAGGGTTAGGATGGATCAACAGCTGTGCCACTATCCATCGGCCGTGGCTGTGCGCAGCGCGAACATGAAACGCGAATAGCATGAAGCGCGACCAAGAAACATGCACACCAAGAGCATAAAACTTCAATACGCACTCGTACGTAGGTGTACTTGAGATGGACAGCTATAGATGCTACCAATTATGCACTATATTAAAGCTAGTGAAAGTGGCTGCAACGTCTTCACGCACAACGTGGCTTTGTTCGCAAGCAGTTAAGAGTGCTCGTCGGTAATTATTTCCGTTTTCAGAAGAGAGTACGAAGAAGCAAGAGAGCCATTATGAGGCACACCGATCTTGGAGGCAGAAGGCGCTGACTTGTAATACAGCACACCTACCACGTTAACCGCTGGCCTCCCGCTACCATATCCACTGCGTGCAACTCGCTACGCAGTCCTCGCTCTTTCTGCACTGTATTATAGCAATATAACAGATGGTCGTACCCTTTGTATTATCTCAGATTCGTGTGGGTCTGGTAGCAACTCCTCCTCTTTTTTTTATGTATCATTGGATGGCAGTCAGTACAATTCAGCGCGGATGTGTTCTTGCTCGGCGCATGTCCGGAGTATGAGGTAGCTCGCAGTGCCTGCCGACTACCCTGTTTGTAAACTGTGCCCGTGCGCAAAAGCACACCGAACACAAAGGCCAGGTATGGTGACGGTGATGTCTGCCAAGAGAAACAAAGTCCCTATACATGACACGGGTACCGCAAAAACAGCGCACTCAAATAAAGAAAAATTCGGTTCTCTTGGGGCCAATAATATGAAGAAATGACACACATCTGCCCTGACCTGCAACCGCCATGTCAACTCGCAATGAAGATATAGAACATTATTATATGCACTTGGATGGAACACATAAATTATCATTTTCGCGCAGAAATAGAACTTTGCGGGGTCCAACACCATAGAAGTACTCAGTTTCTCTCCCTATAGCAAGAGCAATTTCATGCTATAGCAAGAGAGTTGTTTTCATGAACGGTAATAACTTCAGTTTTTCTTTTTGCCTTCTCATATTATTAATTAATGTTCTCACAAGAATCAATGAGCTCCTTCCATGATAGCAGAGTAGGTAAACGAAGTCAGAGAAAGAAGAAAACGACACCGTCTATCTCTTCCTGTGCTTTCGTTTTCCCGAGCGCTGATAAGATTCGACTTGTCCGGTTCACCATCCTCGTGCAACAAAACTTTCTGAACTGTTCTCCTAATGAGTCCCTCATAGACGAGCACAATGTATTCTTCAAGCACGTTCAACCAATTGGACGGCCAGGAATTATTTCGCAGGGCATGTGCAACCTTTGCCCCCCCCCTCCCCCCCCCCAAAAAAAAGAAAAAACGGATTTTTTCATGCTTTCACCAAATAAGTTGTTCGGCTGTGAGGCTCGGTTCCCGTGGCGCTCAGACACTCCAAACTACTGGATTGCGAATACGAGAGTTCTTTCAGTTCTCTGGTTGTTGGAACTTCTCACAAACGACATGAACTCCTTTAAACAGCCTGAAGTCAACATGGCGGTCGAAGGTAACATCGGCCGTTTACCTTGGCCTTATCCTTGGCTTACCTTGGCCTTACCTTGGCCTTGACCTTATGACAAAGAGTGCACACTCAAATGCAAAATTTTGCTGACCACATATCTTTTATTTGTTTTTTTTTTTTCGTTTCAGCCTACGCACGCTGTCTAAAATTAAGTGTTGCAGCCCTCATGCATGTGTTCAATAAATGTGATGCATTGAGACATTTTCACGTTGCACGGCGCCCCTAATTGAATTTCAGATTCAATTCATTTCAATTCAGTTCATTTATTTCTTACACAAGACGGAGGTGCAATGGCTAAAGGTCGTGTGGCCTGACCAAGGCACTTGCTCCTGAAGCCGTTCCACATACACGTACATTTCACAGTACATACAGGTATGTTTACATGAACTGCGTGCACACTTTGTGAGAAATCACCGCCCAAGTACTCCGTACAGATGGTTAACCAGCGAAGCTGACACGTGCGGCCCCGGTGCTTATGACTGGGTTAATCCGGACGCTTCATTAAACGACGGCTTGGTAGGCTGCCGGATCTTAATTCGGTACGCAGTTGCTGCTTGCGCTCGGCTGCACGAGCCTGTTCCAGTGCCCGAGCTGCAGCATCGGTTCGGCATAGATGACCCCGTTCCCGGCTCTGCTTGCGGCATTGCTAATGGGAAGCTGCCTGCTCCTCAGGAATACGCATGACGCGTTGCCTATCTATTTCGGAGGCGGAGAGAAGCTGCTGGGCGCGTGCTCCGCTGCGACGCAGAGCAATGACGTCACTACTTACGCAGCTAATCCAACACCCCCTAGATAGCACAAGGCCTTTTCCCTCCAATCCATGACGTCATGTTACCGGGCCCGAGTGGCATAGAATCTAATGGGGATGCTCCAGAGAAGACAGCAGTGATCTCGACGTCACTACTTTCATCACGCCAGCCTTGCCAATAGAAATTTCGGGCCAGGTAGCTTTGCGTCATGGATCGGAGTGAACAGGCCTTGTCCTAACTAGGTGGTATTGTCTAATCGCGCGCCTCTCTTTCTCTCTCTATTTTTTCGCGCATGCTCATAGGGTTGCGCCGGATGAATTTTCGGCGTGCAGGCGGCCAACAGACGGAGGGACGGATGGACGGACGAATCGACTAGCCATATACAGCTTCGCTGTAAAATTCTCGCTGATGGCATGGTCTCAAACCTTTGCTCGTGCGTATGAGTTCCTGTGAACTTGTGCTTCTGGATGCTAGTGTTAAATAGAAATACATTGTCTGGTCAGCAACTCTAAAAAAAAATGAGGTGATTTATCGTACGGAATCTCAGGCCTGTAAAGCCGACCGCATGTCAGAAGGACTACAATAATGGCGGCGTTTCCGTTATTCTTGTGTCCGAGTTTCTACGCCTGCCTTCGAGTACCACGAACACCAAGCAACTTGCTCAATCTTCAGTCATTCTAGGCTGCAAATATGTACATGCCTTTGCGTGGGCCCGACGCACGGTTTTGTTTTTTGTTATCCCTCTGCTGATGCCTCATACCCACTATGGCGGATTGACTGAGACTCATTATAGCAAAAACCTTTATTATTGGCTGAAAAACAGCTGAACTATTCAGGAACGATTCCAAAGAATAAAAACTAACGTGAACTACCAGAAATGTAACAAGAAAATTGCCTTGAAGCAATTAGAAGTTCCTCAACGGCTGAGCAACCTTAACTACGAGACAGTGTCCAAGGAAGAAGGCTCTCAGAGAAAGAATTTCTGGAATAGAAGAAGTGAAGCTAAATGTTATTTCTAAAATCTTTGCCCTTCATAGCGAAACGGTGACAGAATAAAGAAAATACGATTCACCTCATCATTTCCACAGAATGGGCATTGTGAGGAACCTGACCATTCGACAACATATGCAAGCGTGCGTGCGTGCGTGCGTGCGTGTGCGTGCGTGTGCGTGTGTGCATGTGCATGTGTGTGTGTGTAGGACACAATATCGGCGCTTACGCGGACAAAAAGAAAAGGTAATCAACTCCAAGGACTGCAACAACTGCTTAGCTAAGACTATGACCATATTCTCTAGACTACATTCCTTCTTATACGACAGAGATAACCGTTGCCTATTTTGTTTTCCTGTCCATCGACGCAAACGCAAGTTGCGTTGCGCTCGTACTCGTGTCAACTACTAGTCACAGCGGCTTTCCAAGCTCAACATACGTACTTCCAAAGATGGCCTCCGTGCTCAAGAGCTGCATCTATTCGGCCGAACACACGCTCGACACCCGCTCGACATCCTGAGGAACTTCGGGGAGTACATGGTTCAGCATCTCAGGCGCCACGCAGGCTATGAACTGGTGAGAAACCTAATGACCAACGTGTACATGTGGAAAAGCGCATTGTTGAAATATACTTCAGTTGTACTTTTCACAATTTCGACTGAGGCGAGGAATTCTTTAGAACAACACAGAATGCCTCCAAGTTGACATACGCAACAGTACATTTGTGAGCAATGAAAGTCTAACAGGTTAGGTCCTACTAGAACACGTAATTATGACTTCGCTATCGCCATTTAGTGGCATTTCGGCGCAATTTTATCATCTAGGCTAGTACCATATTCTATCAAATCATATTCATCATCATATCATATCGTCATATTCATCATATCATAATCTTGCATCATATTCGGCAACTGGATTCTTAGCTGCAAGAAGTCTCACTCGCGTGCTTTAACTTGTCAGAGGTGGTTTATGCTTTATATAATTCCGTTGGCTTTTCAGTTCTCCATGATAGAGCCCATATGGGCATGCATGTGGTGTTTGAGTCTATGACTTGCTACCACGAGCCCTTAGGAGACGCCGCGGCACGGGCACCGTCCCCAAAGAAACACTCAGGGCTGTTATTAGGTTGCACACAGACCAACCTGAAAACTATAAGCGATGTAGAATGGGAAAAACAATTATACGGTCTCTCATGCAGTAACTGCGGAAAAGGTTCCTCCACGCTTTGGTAAAAAAAGTTTGAATCGCACTTTATGCCCTGTGTGAACGCATGCGAAGAATAATTTGTACGTTTCCATGAATTTGATGCCTTATTTCAGCGCGCCTGTGTTTGCTTGCGCCAAAGACTAACTTCGCTTAACAAAAAGCACTAGCTCGGAAACAAACCCGTTTCATCTGGTCAAATAAAAAAGCACGAAGCACAACGTTCTCATTGCGCAAATGTTTCGGTAATTTGAACGGAATTCGTTCCACGTGTGTACAAGTTTATTCAGGTACACGAAAAGCATTAAATCGTTGACTCGACAGCTTGGTAAATCACTGCTGTCGAACAGGTTCTTTAGCCCTATAATGTTCTAACATCAGTTTCACACTTAAAAGAAAACGGTATTTGTTTACTTATATACCAGCCGTGGAGAAAGCGTTGCTAGAAAGACAATTAAAGGTTATTTGAGTCATTACAAAATTATTAGCACTGGGTTCAACTATGTGTAATTGGTTTGCTTAACTATTCCCGGCTGGGGCGAGAACTGTGTCGATCGTACCAAAAAAGCTATGCGATACGCCTCAAGTTTCCAGTGCCTAAATCAGAATTTTGAAGCATCAAAGCAGCTTAGCATATATTGTACGTTGGTCATTTGAGGCTCACGCAAATTCAGATTTTGTTTAAAAGTTCACTGGCGTAGTCGGGAGCATGCTGCTTCCAACTTCTTCAGTATTAACCTTGTTAACACTACCGACCTTGGACTGGACTGTTACAACTAGCCAGCTGCACTTAGAAGTTATCTCAGTGATACTGGTACTCACGCGCGGGAATGGAACTCATGAGAAAAGCTTAACCCCAGTATTAGGATATTATGCAGTCTTCTAACACTTCGGCAACAATTTCGCGATTATATGGATACTTTCTTCTTGCAAATAATTACGTGTGTTCAGTTTCACTGGAAGCCCCTATCGCCAATCGTTTCTGTCAATATTCACCGGTACTCCTACGTGAAAAAAAAATTAAATTACGGGGTTTTGCGTACCAAAACCACTTTCTGATTATGAGGCACGCCGTAGCGGAGGACTCCGGAAATTTCGACCACCTGGTGTTCTTTAACGTGCAGCTAAATCAAGTACACGGGTGTTTTCGCATTTCGCCCCTATCGAAATGCGGCCGCCGTGGCCGGACTCCTAGGTGTCGAGACCTAGGAGTCCGGCTATAAGCAAGAAGGAACGAAATATCAACTATCCAAATGCTCGGCCTTGTTTTCCCTCACTCTAGCTCATAACTATGTCCCTAAACATAGAAAGCTGCAGTTGGAATCTATTTTAGAGTTTAATGGTAGCGTAAACCCATGGAGTCCGTACCAAAAAAAAATATAGGCTAAATAATTGAAAGTCGTATTGAGGGCGAATGAACATCTGATCTGTGGGCTTGAACACTTTGTGGACACTTCTTTGCAGAAATCAAAACTAACGGGATCAGTAAATGTTGCGCGAACATGTTATGCGGTTATATTATTCAGGAAACTGAGGTAACCTCGCGAAAAAAAAAACGAAAATAAGCATTTTATTTAAAATTAGAGATCTCAGCACACTGTTCAGAAAGCGGACCAGCTTTCCGCAGCTATTTAGCTATCCAAAAAGCAATCTCCTTCAACGAGCTAAGCAGAATTACTCACCTTATCGAGGACTGAAGAGAAATAGGCAATGATTTTGGCCTTCGATAGATTAGACAACCGTCCGCTTCTTGCCCTCCCCGGACGCTTACACGTTGGTGCAAAAAACACGCTTTTCATAAACTGGTACAACTACGCACCCTAATACAACTAAACATATGAGGACAAGTGTCGAAATAGGCTTAGCGCACTCGGCTAGCTGTCCGTTCTTCTGCGAGACACAGAATCGACGGAGAAGTTATCACACACCTTTGTAACGAGGAAAGGCATGCTAAGATGCAATAATTAACACGCAAGGTCTTGAAGGGACACCATGAACATCAGCCGCACCAACGTTTGTCAGAAAATGACGTGCTGAAGTATTTGCCACACCGACAGAGAACAAGGAAAGTTCGGTTGAATGCAAATATATATTTACAATGCAATAAAATAATGAAATAACCTGGAAGACATGTGGTGAAAGTGAATAGTCGACTCGTGCATTGTTATCTATATTGTGTCCTGTTTCTCTGTACACCTTTTTATTGCGTTAGGAGCTTGTGACCATGTCATAGCTAACAACCACGATTGGTAACCCTATAGTCAAGTTGCCGGCAGTATGTGAAACAGCATGTAAAAAATTTGTGTACAACCAAATGGTGTACAATTGCCAAATTAGTAAAATGCATAAATTGGGTACTACAACAAGCTACTGAAATGCACAAACACATAGAGCAACTAAATAAAGTTTAGTGAAGAGAAGAAAGGAAACCAGTCGACTCGACCTCTAGTGACAACCATGGGAAAGGGGCCGATAGTGAAGTCAAGGAAACAAAAAAAATGGCTGTGGCTTAGCTAAGGTTAAGCCCAGGATGCGAAGCATACTAGCCTTTATTTTAGTTGTTATGCGTTGCATATTGCAATCACTCAGTTCAGCCCTTGGGCGCGGCCGGGCAGCCACCATTTAACCCCGTGACGTGACGTCACGACAGCCGGAGGAAAAGCTGGGCCCCAAACTCGCGCGCTCGCGCGCGGCCGCAGCCACCACCTGACTCCCGCACCTCCCGCTAGGGGCGCTGCGCCGGCGCGTGACGTCACGGTCACGCGCCGGCGAGTGCGTGACGGTGACAGATGGTCACCTTCCGGCGAGCGCACGAGCGGAGACCCGGCTATGTAGCTACGCGGCCGCAAGCGAGCGCACGAGTTGAGCCTCCGCTTTTGCAGCTGTTATGACGTCATATGGTAGCTACGCGGCCGCGCGCGGCGCAGCAAGTAAGAGCGTGGTTGTGCGGCTAGTATGCTTCGCATAAAATATAGTAGTTCTTGTTGTGATTGTTGCTGTTCTGATTGAGCTTATGATTACGGATATAAATTACGGCTATATAGCATATACGGATATAAATTCTCGGTACACAACATATTGCTAATTCATGAAAATATAGAAATGACTCCTACTGCCGGTGGTTACCGAACCCACAACGTCCTCCTGACGCGCTTGATCACTGCCTTCCCAAACCAGCTAAAATCGCAGCTGTCCCTGCATACACTTTCCGTGTCATTTACATCCACGTATACACAGAGTAGCCTGGGAGCAAGGAGCCTACGTGCAAGCACATGTGGGCTCCCTGCCTGGGAGTCTTCGACAGTGCCCCTCACAGCCATGGAGCCGAATGTCGAACATGTTGCAATTTCCAACGAAGAAGAAGTGGTCGCTAGCTGGCGCTCGAAGTTGCGAACCTTGGTCACTCCCCTCTCGTCTCAACAAGCGACAACAGGCAACAACAACAGCAATAACAAGAAAAACAACAACGGCAACGATGACGACGACGTGTGCGATCCCACGACCGGCTTGACATATAACTGCAGATCAGCATGACTTCTTTTCCGCAAGAAACTATTTAACTTAACCACCGAATCCGTTCCGCTCTTCAAAGTAGTACCGAAACCCGGGTAGAAACCAGAGACATTTCGGGACATCCATTAAAGATTAACCATGACGTAGTACTTTATCTTGGAATCAGGGAACTGGCCAGTAAACTCGCGTGTGCTAACCTCGAGGCATGGAGGATAACAGAGCCTAGACAATTTTTATGCAATGCCCGAGAACAAGGTGAATCCGGGGTCTTTTTATACGAATAAGTTCTGAAAAGTGTTCTTTGGGAAGTCTTGACCTGGCAATTTTGATGCCTCGAATACGAGGAGTTTTACTGGCCACTTGTCTGCTGTGATATTCAAGTTACTAATATGTTTAATAATCATAATAATGACCTATTTATTATTCACTACGAATAATGACTAGTCCTTACGAATAATAACTTCATCTTCTACGCATAACAGAGCACTGAATGTTTTCTTCATACATCTACGAAACTTTTCGCTAACCTCTATATGGTGACCTTCCTAGCTGAGTAAAGCGCATTTTATATGCCCTTGAATAGGCTGGACTCCAGTGGTGTTTCTTCGAAGTGCTTATCGAAAGAGATGCGCAACCGCTATTGGAAACCCATTACCCACTGGAAGAATGCCCATGTTGGAAAAAGCCCAAGAACTCTGCTTTAAACGAAAAATTTCCCCTACCATGAAGCTGCGATATGATGTGGTGGTCAATTCTGTCTGCTATTAATGAAATATTGGCCACTTATTTGAATGTTATCATATTTTAAATATGAACAGAGAGCTTCTACTAGAAGAAAGGGTAGCCTGCTCCTAGACCTATACAGGGTAACGGGTATTAGGAGCAGTGAATTAAAACCAAGAGTGCTCGTCTTTCCGCCACGTAACAATCACATCACGCCAGCAGACGCTGACACCAAGGAAACAAAACAGCGAATGAACTACTACACGTCGTACGTTGGTTTTACATGGTTGCTACTGAAGGTTGTGGTCCACTGTTACCGAATTCATCTGGTTTGTTCTACAGCGAGTGTCTTGAGTCTGGCAGCCTTGCTGCTTTGAGGTATCATACGAGTGTTTATCGGCTAGTTTCCCGTTCCCATAAGTTCATATACTAAATTATGCATGTGGTTTTATGGATATTCCATATCCACCACCAGGGCCGAGTGTGGCGCTGGCTGACACTCCCAAGGCTACGTTACGAATAAGTACTGATATATAAATACTCTAGAAAGTGGCCGGAGAAACCATCGCTGCTTCACCTTAACTACTAGAGCAACACAAGGTTGCGCTCGCACCGGCAGTGAGTTAAGTGATTGTTTTCTTTCACTTTCGCTTCCACTTCCCGTTGTAACAACGGAAAGGTGATCGCAAACTCAGCCCTCACCTGTCACTGCTTTTACACCTTTAAAAATTGTGATCTACCACATCGCTCTCGTCTTGTGTGACTCGCGAGCGGAAATCGTAGCCACATGCTCTGAACCATACGCTGCAGCTAGCCGCATAGACCCTCGTTTACAGAACGCTCCAAAGCAGGTGGCAGGAAGTTACAGGAATGTTTTAACTCTCTGACTAACCATATCAGTTTGTGTACACCGTGTTTCCTGTCGACAAACCTTACATTTGCCACACGTCCTTCTTCGTGTCTTTTGTATGTTTGTGTATTACATATATATGTGTGTGTGTGTAACGATCATCTCTTTTTTCTCCTTTAGAGTTGTTAGCGTCGCTGCTATCATTACGTTGTTTATGCGACTTACGTTCGCGATCACTGGATCCAGGCCAGTCCTCTGATTTCTGCTCGCGAGAATTATGAAAACCCTGCGCTCGCAGGCGTCGTCTATGCGTCATGGGGAGGGGGACAAATTTTTGACAATTCTCTTAACGGAAGCACAGCGATGACATTTCGCATAAAAGTTTTATCAATTTCGGGTACTCGTACTACACGTAACTCAAAATGACACGCATTCTGTGAATTTCGCTTGATATTGATATCCGCTTGACAATCTCATTGCTAAAGACATGCACCGCTGTAGTTAGTATTAGCGGGCATTTTAGGTTAGCGAGAACAACTGCCTTGGTTTCGGCATAGCCTTCTGCAGTAGAGCGCTTAATATTTAGACATCAGTGATGAGAGGCTGCTTCCGAACGTCAGGGGCTGATGTGCTACGAATATCAAATTATTTAGGCATGCTATCATCAGCTATTTTTCGACAGCATTCTGAAGTGTTTACAAGGAGCGTCCAGGAAAAGACCTCGCAGCACTAGCGCACGCAATATCACGATTCTGCTATCTGTAATGAAACGGTTTGCCTTCTCGCCAGCGCTGCTTTGGGCAGGATCCCTATAGCTCTATATGTAATGTGAATGCCAAGCTCTTTTACAGCGAAGCTGCATATGACTCGGATCCTGGGATTTCTTCGTCTCCGTCGACAGAACAGTCGACAGACAACCATTGCATGAATTGAAGCGAAAAGTTCCTATCTCCATTGGGATTACGTATGCAAGATGCACTCTAGTATCCATTTCAATAAATAAAAGCACAAAATAAGTGTCAACACCACGTAATATAGGGTAAGGCGCGTTCGAACAATGCTAATCACGTAGCGTTTGCCACATGCCTTACCCGGTGAAGATTTCGGTAGCATAAGCTGCAGTTGGCCCGTAAGCGGCAACTGTGGCATACGAAGCAGGAAGCGGCGTCACTACAGATTCATACAGAAAAGAAGAACCCGCATAGCAACCGATTTCGTTTGTGTTGTGACAATGGTATGGGAAGACCACGCATGGTTAGGACTCCCGAAGAGCAGCGTGAATGCGATGAGCGGCAAAGAGAACAGTAACGTCAATATGTACAATGGCATCGTACTCAGGCTAAACCGGACGCAGCGGCTGCTACGCAAAGCAAGCCACGTACGGTTACTGCGCCTTTTACACAGTACCTTTTAGTTAGGTACAGTGTATTCAATTGTCTCGCTGCCAATCATTTTATGCAGTGCATTGCTCAATCGTACCAAGCTACGCCATATTGGTCTGTCGGATCAAGTGATGCCGCAGCTTCGCTTGCCAACCACCTTCACAGCGTGGATTGGACCCCAAATTTTTTTTTTTGAATTGCAGTCGGAAACAAGCTGGTACATCTAGATGCGTCGTTTGTCGCAAGGTTTTTCTATGGACACAGGTGTGCTCTGCATAGAGCATGATGGCGCGCCGAGCTACATAGCAGTTGCTACATATCAGGCTCTGCACCGCTTGGAAGGCGCGCGCAGTAAAGGACCTCGCTCCGCTTTCATACACGATATCGCGATGCTGCAAACTGCAGTCACAAGGCCTTTGGTTCAGCGCTGATCTGAGCGGGATTGCTAGTTTGATACGTGATGGGGATACCGCGCCCTTCCATTTCCCGAATTTCAATCAGAAACCAGCTGTTATATCTAGGTGTATCGTTTGTCGCAAAGTTGTTTGCGACAAACGAGGCATGACGAGGCTGAGCTATCTGTACGAGGCATGACGGCGTGCTGAGCTATATAGCAGTTGCTGCATAACAAGCCCTGCAGCATTTGCTCTGTGCCAGTTGCAGTTTCTACTCCTTTGCGAGTATTGTTCCACAAGCGTAGAAAACGAACTTGTCCTCGTGAGTATTTTTTACCCTTCTCAAACAAAACATTTGTGTAGTAATACCGAGAGCCCTGTTATTATTGTTTCTCTTTATTTTTTCCTATCTTATTGACAGGCCTAAGTGTGAGTCCCACATTTGTTTATTTTTTATTTTTTTGGGGGGGGGGAGGAGGGTCGGAATTAACGCTTACCCTTATTTTGCCTTTTCTGTAATTATTATTATTATTGTAGAAGTCATTGTCAACACTTCCCAGCAACTGCACCCATCGTCGCATCATGATCGCATTTCGTGGGACCGCAAAATTACGTGAAGTAAATCGGAAATTATTTTGTTCCTGTCGAACTAACCATAACAGTAAGGACCAACGCAAGATCCCCACTCTGACCCACCTATTACATGAGAGCAATGTGCAGCACATACAATAAAACGTTAACTATCATTTTGTGCCTCGTCGTGTATATTCACTGCTGTATTTGCCTGTTTGTTTTTATTTATTCTTTCCAAATCTCATAATCAGTTCTTGCGTCTATTATTACATTTCTCTTTGTAAATAATTGATGTAGAAAAAAATTAACGAAGTGATGCAATCTGCAAATTCGGTGGGCTGTTCTAGCAAAGGTATATATTTTGCGAAGGCATTTAACCATCATGGTGGCGCTCGCCGCTGCGCTGCACAAAAATGCCTGGTAGTCCCGTCTACAGTGCAACATAAATCGAAATAATTGATCGAAATGTTATCAATTAATTAATTAATTAATTAATTATTCATTTATTTACTTATTTATTTATTTATTTATTTACTTATTTATTTATATACTCTTGGCATTTTTCAAGGTGCTAGAGAGCAAGGATTACAAGAACAAAAGCAAAAAAAAACTAATCAGGAATAAAAGCTAAGATATATACTGGGAACTGTGTGCACGTGACAGACCTGAACTCCCGTCTTCTTTGCATACTTCAGTAACCCTCCGCTCGTGAAGGGTAGTAAATTGTAGGACTTCTATCTAGCCTTCCTGTCTTTCTTTCTTTCTTTGTCTCATTCAGTACTTCCAGAATAACCACTAAACAGAACATTAGGTGATGTATCAGTAGATAAAATTGCCCTCTTCTAAGGATTGTTGGCTAAGGCGTCACAGAAATAGCAGTGACTTGCAGAAATAATTTTCGCGGGAAGCTGGTTTCGCTCTAGTGACATCAGCGGAAGGAACATTTGAGAAAGCGCATCTGTACGTAAGGTATATCGCAAAAAGTTCATAATTCATATACGCAGTTCATATAAGTTCAAACACCGGGTGTATTGGCTAACAAGGTTGCAATAACCAAGTTAATCAGGCGTGCGCAGCGGCAAGGAAACCAACTAAGTATTCTTCGCTTTCGGGCAACTCCAAGTATTTTTACAGCGAAGTTTTTTATGGTTACTTTCCCCAGGACCGTGTCCGTGTGTCGACACAAAACTCAACACTTCCCCTTCGGCGTCCGCGAAAGACGCCATCCGCGTTTTCCTCTCCAGATTCTCGCGAATGCGTTGTAGCTCTCAATGTAACCTTGTCAAAAATTACACGGCAATTGGCCGCTAAGACAACTCTATCATTACGCAACATCATTACGAGCAGTCTAATTTCTGTAGAGGATTTACTAAGGGTTCTTCTTAAATATCCAACTTGTTTCATTGCCTTATTTACAGTGTACGTTACGTGGTCACCCCATTTCAGATCTGATGGAATTATGACTCCTAAATGTATTTTGTAACCTGAGACAAGGTGTTGTTATCGATGGTGTAGCGGAACTTCAAAGGATTAACTTTGCGTGTCACAGTCATAGGTAACTGTCTTTTTTTTTTAATAATTAGTGCACATTTGCCAAGTTCAGCACCAGGCTTGAATTTTACGTAGAGACATATTTCATTATTCATGATCGTCATGGCACAAAATCTCGTGGTAAAGTATACAATCATCGGCAAACAGACATACTTTAACTGATATATTGGCCGCAATATCATTTATAAATACCAAGAAAAGTAATGGTCCCAGGACGGAGCCCTGAGGAACACCGGACTCTACAGGGGCAGTGTCTGAACTGATTCCAACAATCAGTTGGAACAATTACTTGTAATTAATAGTTAGTTCACAGCGAAGTTGTAAACCTTACAGAATTCCCGTGTTCTGTCAATACATGGCCGTCTACGGACGGAGTATGGTCACAGAAAACGGTTGTAACTCTTGTTTTATCGAAACTGTCCAGAAATAAATTGTATGGCGATTAGCCGCTAGGACGATTATAACATTACGCCCACTTCCATAAGCTTTTCATTTTTACGTAGTTCACAGTGAAGTTGTAATTGTTGGGAAATTCCCGTCTGCCATGCGGCGGAACTTGCACAATTGACTTTGTAAAAAAAGCATTCCGCAGTCAAAATATGTACACTTTATTTGTGTCCTTCAATAATAATATTAATAATAATAATAATAATAATAATAATAATAATAATAATAATAATAATAATAATAATAATAATAATAATAATAATAATAATAATAATAATAATAATAATAATAATATCTATATATACATAGATTCGTCGATTGAGGTAATAAACACTACAGCTTCCCTGCTCGTCCTTCACAGAGTGGAAGTGCTGATATTTTCTGTTTTTTACTTTGCGCTTGCGTCATTGTTTAAAAAAGTAATTAGCTG
Organism: Dermacentor albipictus; assembly: GCF_038994185.2. NCBI lineage: Eukaryota > Metazoa > Arthropoda > Arachnida > Ixodida > Ixodidae > Dermacentor > Dermacentor albipictus. Next base: position 111,962,961 of record NC_091824.1, read on the forward strand.
ACTATACTCGCGGACAACTTCTTTTGGCTATGAAGCGAAAGCTACGGGGGCGGAGCTTCTCCACATGACTGTATTCGTACGCCATGTAGTCCGGGCGCGCTCGGCACAGGTTTCGGTTTTGCCAACCTCGCACAACTTCTCTAAAGAGTTCATCAACCGGCACTGAAAATTATCAATCATCAGACCCCCTTCAGACCAATCAAGCTCATCTGGGTGCCCGCGCACGCTGGCCATCCAGGCAATGGGATGGCCCATTTTATCGCTCGAGTAGCCCTCAACCGAGCCACGCCGTCCGATGACCTGGATAAGGCCAGAGACCGTTTGGTCGAATATCACGAGATCACCCTCCACTACCGCGAAATGCGGTTGAGATATCCTCCCCCAGATAAATCCTTAACAAAATTGCAACAAAGTACCTGGCACCAGCTTCAGGCACCAATTTTTTCTTTCTCCAGCTTTTCTCGCCCTGGTTCGTCCAGGCCTATATCGACAGGAATGTACGCTCTGCGGCGCGCCTAGAGACTACTTCCATCACATAATGTTCTTATGCCCTGAGCTCCAGCCACCTTCTGAGTCGCAACTCACCGACGTCGAGGGAAGGGAGACCGCGGTGTCTAGCTCCAACCCAGCCGACCAAATACGGCTGGTGGACTGGGCTCTGAGGGTCGCCGAGTGCCACAAACTCCCGGACTACCCTACGCGCTCCTGAGCCCCCTCACAAGTAATGTTGTAAAAATGCTCAAGTAATAAATGTTTACCGCCACCATGCAGATACAATAGCTCGGCGTGAATCAGTGTTTATTCACATACGATATGTATCAAGTTCTGAACAGCCAGCATCGCAGCCTGCGTCGGAGCAGCCGTATGGCGACGCGCCACCGCCGCTGCCGTCGGTAGAGCCGGCGCAGCAGTCAGCTCGCTCACGCGTTTGTATACGTGCCGATGGTTGTGATTTCCAGGTGGGCTCGCTTGGTTTCCGCGCAGACGCTGCAAAAACTTTTTTTGTGTCCTTGAACAGTCTTTAGTTGCTAAAGTTACTCAACAGCCTCTCAGGGGAGTTGATTGGCGGGACAGCAAGCGATGAACACTCACCAGTAGACGTACACGGGCGTCATTTTGCGTCTGTTTTATGTGCAAAATGTGCGACGGCCTCGGGTGTGGAAAAAAATGGCTGTGGCTTAGCTAAGGTTAAGCCCAGGATGCGAAGCATACTAGCCTTAATTTTAGTTGTTGAACCACTGTTTAGCTTGGTGAACTGCTGTTGTTTGGCTATATTTGGTTCGGCTAGACGAAGAAACAACTCATGCGTTACTCTGCTTCGCCTTCAAGAGGGGAACGCGACAGCGTTCCCATCGACCCGCCAAGGGGTGTAAGACAATGGGCTACGGCGCAGCGACTACGCGCCCCGCATTGGACGCGGTGAGCGTCGAGAAACGCAGCGTTCGGCGCGGCAACGAAATGTGCGCCTGAGCAAGCGACGCACGCCTGAGCCTTAGAAACAGCTCGTTTCTAAGAAACATCGCATTCACCATAGAGGCGCTTTTGTACCGCTTTGAAGCATCGCACTCGTGGCTCAGTGGTAGCGTCTCCGTCTCACACTCCGGAGACCCTGGTTCGATTCCCTCCCAGCCCATCTTGCAAGAGTTGAGCCAAAGCGCAGCTGCTTATATACCGCCGCGACGCCGCGAGCGACGGCGCGAGTTGGAGCCCCGTTTCTCCTCTGTCGTGACGTCACGGTGTCACGTGGTCAGCCTTGAAGGCGACGCCGCGAGCGACGGCGCGAGTTGGAGCCCCGTTTCTCCTCTGTCGTGATGTCACGCTGTCACGTGGTATGGCATGGGGTCAAAGGTCATTGAAGGCGACACCACCGCGCCTGAGGAGCTGGGCTGAGCTCTAGTAATATGCTTCGCATAAAACTCGCAAGAGCAAAGTAAAAGTGCAATAAAATAACAATATTTGACTGGTGAACGTTACGTATTGTTTCATATTAGGTACTGTAAAAAAAACAAGTATTGTTTCCTTTTTCCCACGTAAGAAAACGTGACCAATACTGCGGGACTACTTTCAGCAGCGGTGAAAGAGACGCGTTTAGTTTTCGTAGCCTTCGCTTCATAGCCAAGAAAAGTTGTCCGCGAGTATAAATTATTGATTCAAAAGCAATACCTTCAATGAAGAAGTAGTCGAGTATATTGAGAAGTCTCTAAATTATTTCTTTCCATGATGATTAAATTCAAGTTAATTAAATTCTGGGGTTTCACGTGCCAAAATCGCAATTATGAGGAATGCCGTAGTGGGGGTCTACAGAAGTTTAGACCACCTGGGGATCTTTAACGTGCCCCCAATGCACCGGACATGGACGTCTTCCATGAAGATGACTGTGAGTGAGTGAGTGAGTGAGTGAGTGAGTGAGTGAGTGAGTGAGTGAGTGAGTGAGTGAGTGAGTGAGTGAGTGAGTGAGTGAGTGAGTGAGTGAGTGAGTGAGTGAGTGAGTGAGTGAGTGAGTGAGTGAGTGAGTGAGTGAGTGAGTGAGTGAGTGAGTGAGTGAGTGAGTGAGTGAGTGAGTGAGTGAGTGAACTTTGTTGTAAATTTTTCTCAGCTCAATAGAAAGTGCGAGAGACGTGAAAAAGTACCACGTGGCCAAGCACTTGGTGAGCCAGGACATTATTTGCTACAAACATGCTTCGAACGAGCAAGCAATGCTTCATGCAGACATGGTGCACGAAGTACTGCCTTCAGAGTGGTCTCCCGTTTTCAGCAAACTGTGGGCTTTCCTTGCGTCCACGGCCCTCACGGTAGCGGAATCGAATCCCGGCCACGGCGGCCGCATATTGCTGGGGACGAAATGCGAAATCGCCCGTGTACTTAGATTTAGGCGCTCGGTAATGAACCCCAGGTGGCCCAAATTTCCGGAGTCCCCCACGACGGCGTGCATCATAATCAGATCATGGTTTTGGCACGTAAAACCCCATGTTTTATTTGCCTATACTCCTTGCACTCCTTCGTTTATTAGTGCGAAACCAGAGTAGCGTTGTGCGAGAAGACAAAATTTTGCCTGCGAGGTACCCAAATAAATGCTATCGCATATTGAAACCGAGCACTAATGTATCCAGTGCCTTTAGCGCCTAACCATAGCTTATAATTTTCGACCGTGATGACCTTCCATCTTTACAATGACGACGCCGACATGACTGAATTACACTTGGCGCCGCGGCCGATCGAAGTTTTATACAAGCATGTGGGCTTCCCCCACTGGAAACCCAATTGAAAACGCTGCAATCAAGGTGCGCAATAGCGCCGTAGTGTCACTCTTCTTATATCTGGCGTGTGTTAAGAACGGCCAGCTGCAGTGCAAGTTTTGCCAACCAGTTACGATTGTGGCGGCAACTTTCCTGGAGCGTCGCCGCACACTTCTAGCCACGGCGTGACTAAGTCGACTGTGTGTGAACAACAATACGTGCGTCCTCGACTCTCCGTCGCTGGAGTCGAGTTTGACGAAGTCGCCATTGTAACTAATGGTGCTCGCGGACCAACTATTGTTACTGAGCCGCGGGAACGTCTACTGACACCCCTTCCCACGCGCCGACCAAGACGCCAGACAATGGGCGGCCGGCGGGCGCGCTGCAGTTCGGGGAATAAATGCCCCTATGGTGCCGGGTCGTCTCCCCTACGGTGCCTGGTCAACTCCCCTATGGTGCTTCGTCTCCTCTACGGTGCCTGGTCAACTCGCCTACGGTGCTTGGACGGCCGTTTCCGTCACCTGGGTATCGGGAGAGCACCGATTGTTTAAAAACCGCTGTTGTGCGGCTGTTCACGACACTCTCTCTCAAGCAGTCATATTAGACTGATGTACTTTCTCAAACAGTCATGTTAGACTGATATAAATACTGTAAATATCTGCAAATACTGTAAATACTGTACTCAGCGTGGATAAGTTGGACGACGGCATGGGCCAGCTACCTTCTAATTCATGCCCTACTCCAGTCTTGACAACGGATCCCGAGCGATGGGATTGAACCCCCAATCATAACTGCGCATGTTCTTCGGAGCCTATACAAGTGAGCGCAGCATAAACGTTAACACGGAAGCAATTTCATTGAAAACCGTTCAAATGATTGCGCAACAAAAAAGTTCGTTATTGTGTTCGGGAATACGCTCGCAACTTTTCAACTGCCGTTTTGAATTCTATAATTTTACGTGCAAAGACGGCGATTTGGTGATGAGGTACGCCATAGTGGGGGACTCCAGTATAATTTTGACCACCAGGCGACATTTAGCGTGCCCCCAAAGCAAGGGACACGGGTATTTTTGCATTTCGCCCCCCGCCAAAATGCGGCCGCCATGGCCCGAATCTGATCCCGCTGCCTCGTACTTTTCAGCGCAACATTACAGCCGCTAATCCACCGCGGCGGATTAGTAAACAGCTAGAAAATTAAACTTGTTATGGCATCGAACAAACATATACACCTTTGCGTAACAAAAATATCCTATAATGAGCCAAATATTCTCACTGGAAATATACATTGAATTGTCGAGAACGATCGCGAATAATACACCGTTGGTCGCATCCACCTATTTCGTATTCATTAAACATTGATTAGGTTCCGTGAACTAGCCAGTATACCGTGAACCAACGAAATGTTCCTGTCAATTCTACTGGATTTCCATAAACCGAATTCACGACGAGTTTCACTGTGCCACTACTGGTGCCAAACACGCCAATACCAGAAGTCCTGGGCGGGCTACATGGCGGGCGGACTCGTGTTGTGCTAGCACCATAAATAATCAGCTTAGTCGTCCAGATCAAAACGCAGGGAGGTGACAGTAAAGGAGGTGTGTGCGTGTGTGTGTGTGTGTGTGTGTGTGTGTGTGTGTGTGTGTGTGCGTATTTTGTCAATCGACTCAAACGCGCAGGTGAGTTGCACAGGTACACTCGCCACCTACTGGTCACCAGCACATACTAAGCTCAACGCACTTCCAAAGATGGCCTCCCAACTCAAGAGCTGCTTTGATCCGGCCGAGCACCAGCTCGACACCCGAAGGAACTTTGGCGAGTACATGGTCCAGCATCTGAGGCGCCACGCAAGCTCAAAACTGGTGAGAAAACAAATGGCCAACGTTTAATGTGTATAAACGCTTTGCCGAAATATAGCTCAGTACTACAATATTCACCCAGAAGATGAATTCTGTAGAACAACTCAGAACGCCCCCAAGTTGACATAGGCAATTGTACTTTTGTGGGCTATTGAATTTCTAACACGGTAGATCTAAGTAGAACGGGTCATTTTGTCTCAATTATCGCCAGTTAGGGCCTTTCCCTAACTAGGTCACAATTTTGTCACATAGGCTGAGTATATATCTTGCATCATCATACTCTTCTGAACAAGTAGCCGCGCGAAGTCATTCTCTCGTGCTTCATCTTGTCAGAGGTAATCTATACTTTGTATCATTCCATTCGCGTTTCAATTCTCCACATTAGTTCACACATGCGTATGCAAGCGTTATTGGCGAGTATAACTTGCTATCAAAAGCCTTTTAGATTTTCCGTGGCACCGGCACTGTCTCTCAAGAAATACATAGCTTACTTACAATACAATACTTACAGACCAACCTGAAGAATATACAATACAATACAATACAATACAATACAATACAATACAATACAATACTTACAGACCAACCTGAAGAATATTAGTGATGTCTAATGGAAATTTTCATCAGTCGCTTTTGCAGTATCTGTGGAAAAGGGGCATCTCCGTGGTTTTTGCTAAAAAATATTGAATGGCGTTTTATGCCCAGTGTCAACACATGCGAATAATAAATTGTACGTCTGCATGAATTTCATACGTTATTTCAACGCGCCTGTGTTTGCTTTCGGCAAAGGGTAACTTGGCTTAAAACGAAGCATTGGCTCTGAACCAACTCCGTTTCATGTAGTCAAATAGAAAAGCACGAAACACAATGCTCTCACTGCGCAGATGTTTCAGTGATTTGAAGGAAATTCGTTGCACGTATATGATTTATTCACGTCAACGAAAAGCGTAAATCCGTTCACTCTCCAGATAGCGAAATCACTGTCGTCGAGCAGGATATTTAACCCTGTAATGCTCAAACACAAGTCTCACATGAAAAAGAAGCGAAAATTTGTTCAATAATATATCAGACGTGGAGAAAGCGTTAGTACAAAAAGCAATTAAAAGTTATTTTACTTATAACATAATTAGTAGTGCAGGAATTGATTACACGTAATTGGTTTGCTTAGCTATCCATGGCTGGGGTGAGAACTCTGTCCACGGTATCGAAAAAAGCTATGAGATATGCGTTACGATTCCGCTGCTTAAATCAGAATTTCGAAGTACCAAACAACTAAGCAGATATGCTGGTCCTTCCAGGGTAAAGCAAATTCACAGTTTCTCGAATTACATGGCGTAGCCAGGAGAGTGCTGCTTCAGACTTCTAAAGTTAGAGACTAGTTATCGCTACCTACTCAGGACTGGATTATTTCAACCAGTCAGCTACCCTAAGAAGTTAACTCAGATATGATGCAATGATCGCGCGAGAATGGAGCCCAACTTCGTAGCCAGTGAGCCACTGAGAAGGGGCGTTGTGCCCCTTCCGGTGGCAGTTGCGAGACTGCTCCTCGCTTCCCTTTCTTGACATGTGCGTATATGTATATATGTTTTCAATTCAAATAATAATAATAATAATAATAATAATAATAATAATAATAATAATAATAATAATAATAATAATAATAATAATAATAATAATAATAATAATAATAATAATAATAATAATAATAATAATAATAATAATAATAATAATAATAATAATAATAATTGTAAGACTGCACCTTGTTCCAGGGAACATGCACGTTGGTTGGTTTATGAACAACAAATTCGTGATGTGAATGTTGCAGCACCTGTACATTGCAGCACCAAACGCTTTTATTTGAAGTTCGTTGCTTGCTGCTTTGCTGCATATGCCGCAGTAAGACCACCAAATAAAAGTAGCAATGGAGTAACGTTAATGCATCGTGAAGCTTTATCACTTTATGCTGTGATCCATTCAAGCTTAGCTATGCTAGGCAGTCACCATGCAATGCTGAATCCACTGAATGCAACGCACTCTAATCATCCCATTTTCTTGTTTATACATAGTACATTTTTATTCACTGCAACCTAGCACTGGTGCCTTTGAAATGCCTTTTCAAGAGCGATTACTTTACCAAAAACTTCGGTCTTTAGAAGCAAACAAAGGATCCTTCGCCAGTGTCTGAACAAGCTTTCTGTCCCCTCATATTCTTCGCTAATCAGATCAACGGTACAACCGACGAAGCCTACACCTACAGCGAAGTAGCAGAGCAGGTGGACGCCGTGAGGACAGCGCTATGGCGACTGGGCCATGAAGCTGGAGACAAGATCCTGCTCCACAGCACAAATCGGATGCAACTGCTGCCGATGTTTCTGGGTGCAGCGTGCGCCAACGTCGCATCCGTCTGTGAATGGCCAGGCTTCAGTGCCGGTGAGTATGCAAACAACATTCTTCACCATCCGAGCGTAGACGGTCGAAGAGATACGGAAGATCGAAGGTTACAACAAAGCATGGCCAAAGGACGCAAAACGACTCAGCGAAGGCAATGTAATAGCAGCCGAGTTGTCTGACTATGTCGCGCAATAAGTAAATACAAAACGTAGAAAAACAGAGAAGCAATGGCAGGGAGGTTGACCAGAGAAGAGTGAAATGAAAAATGCAGAGCTTAATGAGGGATGTAATTTAATTTGCTTTACCCTATATGTGTAGGAAATGAGTTATGAGAATGAAAGTTTGAGAGAAGAAGGGAGTCACAGTGGTACATGGCCAGAGTCGATCACGTAAGTCACTCTTCCGTAAACATAATAATGAAGTAGGGGGCTTTGCGTGCCACAGAATCTCATTATGACGCCCGCCACAGGGGGTGACTCAGGAATCATTTGAAACATCTGGGCTTCTTTGACGTGCACTAAAATCTAAGTGCACGGGTGTTTTCGTATTTCTCCCCCGGTGAGATGTAGCAGCGTAGCCGGTATTTGATACCGCTTTTTCGTAATTAGTAGCCCAACACTATAGCCACTGAGCAACCATGGCAGGATTAAGTAAACATCGGAGCAGGCCTTTAAAAGTATTATGTGCAAGCATTCGCCAAAACGAACCACCCATAATTCTGTTAAGAAAGCGAACCAACTTTCTGCACTATTTAGTCATACAAAACGCAATCCACTTTCTCCATCTATACTGCATTGTCCAGCTTACCAATGACTGAGGAGAAATAGGCATTGACCTTAGCCCCCGACAGATTGGACAACCGTCCCCTTCTTGACCTTGACGGACGCTTACACATCGTGAAAGAAGCACACTTTGCATAAACTGGTACAACTCGGCACCCTACTGCAACTAAACCTCTGATGATAGGTGTCAAAACATTCTTCAGGTGCCCTGCTAGTTGGTTCTTCTGCGAGACACTGAATTCATGGAGAAGTGACAGCACATCTATATGTCCAGGAAGGAGATGCTAAAGTGCAATAATTACCATCCAATGTTGCCACTAGCACTGCCTGAAATGACACCACAATGATTAGCCCAATAGGAACGTTTGCCAAAAAATAGCCTGCTGAAGTTGTGCCGCAGTAACTGAGAACGACGAAAGAGCGGTTGCATGCAGTAAGATTTTTACATCGCAACAAAATAATTACCATGGGGGACACAAGGTAAGCGGAACTTCTCGAAACATGTATTGTTACCTGTCTTGTGTCCTCTATTTTTTTATTGCGCTAGAAACTTGCGGACGCATCGAAATAGAAATCTTGGCTTTGTCAGACTTCACGCTGGCCGACAGTCTATCGGCTTCGAACAAGCTACTCGTTAAAGACAACACCACAGTCCCCCGAATATGTAAACGGTTGTGTCGGTCTATTGCAGCAGCTTCTCCGACACAGCTGCACTACTACTTCTTTCATCCGACTGCTTTTGCACCCTAAAAGGTCTGCTGCTACCTTTTGTGACCGTAGAAATCACTCAGCGATCGAGCGCTATCTTTGTTAACAACCGGGCCCCATACACTGTGATGCTGCTGCGACGGTAATCTCCTAGCAGCGTGGAATCTATTGAAGCCACGAAAGTTATGGACATGCTCTATGACACACACTGCGCCACTTACAGTACGCTCAGTGCTATCTGTACGTCTGCTCCGTAACCCGGTGATGTATTTGGTTGCTCCATTGCTGATAATCTTATGCAAGCCCAGCGGTCGTAGTTTCTGGGCCTGTTAGATTGGATTGGATTGGAGCCAACTATATTTATGCCTGCAGTTGGGCGCTCGCGCGCCCCTACGAGGGCCTACGTCATCCTCGATGTCGCCGTTACTCGGCGCGGGTCTCCACTCGCCGTTGCCGGCTCGCTGGGTCCGTGCCTTTCGAGCACCTGAAGGACCTGCTGGACGGCCCAGAGCTTATCGTATCGGTTGTAGCTCTTCGCGGCTTCCTCGAGCCGCGGTGGGAGCGTTCTTGATTTAGCTTTTTCTGCATATTTGACGCAGTCCCACAAGATGTGCGTGGAGTCTGCGGTCTCCCTCCGGCAGACTCTGCACATATCTGTCGGATATGTCTCGGGGTACACGCGATTCATCACTCTTGGGCTAGGTAGCGATCCGTTCTGGAGCTGTCTCAGTACTAACGCCTCCGCCCGACTCAGTCTCGGGTGCAGGGGGTGGGAGAGTCCTGCGAGCCAGGCGGTAGGCCTTCGTGATTTCATTGAAATCCGTCATGCGGTCCTTGGTTCCGAAACACGTCGGACGGTGTGTCGCCAGGACGCGGTTGGTTAGCACTCGCGCCGCTGCGTGTGCCGTCTCATTATGGTTCTCATTGCGTTCCGACGCTTCGCCCGCATGCGCCGGGAACCACTTGACTCGTACTTTTCGTTCTTCTAGTTTGACCGCTCGCAGTACGCGCTCAGCCTCCTTGCATATGTGGCCTTTGGCGAAGTTTCACACTGCCTGTCTTGAGTCACTCAGCACCGTGTGGCAGTCTGCGTCGGCGATGGCCAGGGCGATGGCAACCTCCTCCGCTTGTTCCGCACCGGCGCTTCTCACGCTCGCTGCTGTTCTCGTGGCGCCGGTTGACGCCTCTATGACGACCGCTGCGAAGGCGTTCCGTTGGTATTCGGCCACGTCCACGTACCGCGCGTGTTCGTCATTGGCTTGGTGGTCGATGAGAGCCTTGGCCCTCGCCGCTCTTCTTCCCTTGTTGAACTCGGGATTCATGTTCTTCGGTATGGGGTCGATTCTGGTCTGGCGTCGGACCTATTCGGGGACGGGGAGCGTCACCTCTACCTCGTTCGAGCGTCTAATTCCCAGATCGGCCAGTATCTTCCTCCCGGCTTTGGTCATGGACAGCCGCTCCAGTTGAGAGGTCCGTTGCGCTTCGGCTATTTCTTCGAGCGTATTGTGTATACCGAGTTTTAACAAGCGGGTCGTGCTCGTGGACTCCAACAGGCCCAGCGCCGCCTTGTACGCTCTTCTGATGAGCACGTTGATATTGTTTCGTTCGTGTTGCAGCCATTTGTGGTAAGCTGCAAAGTACGTGACGTGCCTGATGACGAAGGATTGGACGGGCCTAATCAGGCTCTCCTCTCTCATGCCAGCCTTTCGGGAAGTGACTCGTTTGAGGAGTTGAATCGCGTTGGCTGCCTTTGCCTTGAGACGGGTGATGGTTTCGCCGTTTCTTCCGTGCTTTTCGATGACCATGCCTAGGATCCTCATTTTGCCGACCTCGGTAATCACGTTGCCGGATTTGGTGACGATTCTGATTTTTTCGTTTTCGCGTTGTCTGGCCTTGCCTCTGCTGTTTTTGGTAGGTGGGAGTATGAGAAGCTCCGATTTGCTCAGCGAACATCTCAGTCCGGTGCCGCTGGTCTTCTATTGCGTCGAAGGCGGCTTGTAGCGCGCCCTCGATGTGGGCGTCGCTGCCACCGGTCACCCATAGCGTGACATCGTCTGCGTAGATGGTGTGCCTGACGTCTTCAATGAGCCAGAGCTTTTCGGCCACTCCGATCATTACCAAGTTGAACAGCATCGGCGAAATGACCGATCCCTGCGGTGTGCCGGTGCTCCCGAGCTTGTTCTCTTGCGTGTGTAGGTCGCCTGCTCGTAGCTCGACGGTCCTGTCCATGAGGAAGTCCTTGATATAGTTATAGGATCTTTCGCCCATGTTGAGCTTGGAGACTTGGGACAGAATCGCCGAGTGTTTCACCTTATCGAAGGCGCTCTGTAGGGCGAGCCCTAGGATTGCTTTGTTGTCGCGGGCGTTGCCGCAATCATCGATGATTTGGTATTTGAGCTGCAGCATCGCGTCCTGCGTGCTGAGGTGCTGTCTGAAGCCGATCAAAGTGGCCGGGTACAGCCCTTCCCGTTCCAGGTAATCTTGCCACCTGTTGAGCAGGACGTGCTCCAGCACCTTGTCCACGCAGGACGTGAGTGAGATGGGCCGGAGGTTATCCGTGTCTGGCGGCTTCCCCGGCTTGGGGATCAGGATGGCCTTGGCTGTCTTCCACAGCTTTGGCAGCGCGCCCGCTCTCCAGCTCTTGTAGTATTTTGCGAGTTTTCCAATCGAGCCGTCATCGAGGTTCTTGAGCGCCTTGTTCGTGACGAGGTCCGGGCCGGCTGCCGACCGACGATGGTATCGAAGACATCGACTCGTGGACGGTCGAAATCACCAAGAGCATACGCGACGCGACCAAAGAAATTGAAACGGGCGCGGAGGTCGACAAATTAGACAGCCGGCTTGCGCATCTCATCGAAGCCAAACAGTCGATACTCAATTGCTGGAAGAAACAACAGCTTAACCACAGACTGAGAAAGATTCTTCGATCCCATCGTCACCGTCGCTCTTCTGGCTTGTGGCGTCTCGAAAGGCATCCCAGTCTATCCATCTGTGTGTTTGGATGCTGGTGTCGTTGGGCTCCGGTATGCCGATTTCCACGATGGTGTGGTCGCTGCCTAGATCGGTCCCCATGTTTCTCCAGGTGATCGCACCCCGGATGTCGTTCTTGACGAACGCGAGGTCCGGAGTGGTGTCCCGGGACACGGAGTTACCAATTCTCGTCGGATGTGTCGGGTCCGTGATGAGGGTGAAGTATAGTTCCTTGGCGACTTGGTACAGGTCGCGGCCCTTTGCTGTGTACTTGTTGCAGCCCCAGGCAAGGTTCATCGCGATCAAGTCTCCGCAAGCGATCAGCGTGTTGCAGCCCGCTGTGGTGCTGGCTCTGTGCAGTAATGTTTTGAATCTCTGTTTTCTGTGCGATGGGTTGCTGTAGACGTTGAGCAAGAATTCTAAGAATTCTGTTCTTTCGATGTCGGGCAATCTTCCCTGGGCTGGACGTCCGTTGCTGCGCAGTGCATCGACTATGGCTCCCAAAAGCCACTGCCACAACGCCCGTATCGCGTGTCTCCCGCAGAACGTCGTGTAATTGACGAGCAAGTCGACGGCATGCTTCGACGCGAAGTGACTCGCTCTTGTTGCGAAAAAAGACGGTTCTGTGCAGTTCTGTGTGGATTTTCGGTGCCTCATAAAGATTACTCGCAAGGACGTTTACCTGCTATTGCGAATTGATAGCCTACAAGAAGCATAATTCTTTTCATCTCTCAATCTGCGCTCAGGGTATTGGCAGGTACCCATGACAGACGACGATTGACTGAAGACAGCTTTTGTCACGCCCGACGGCTTGCACGAATTTAACGTAATGCCGTTCGATCTTTGTAATGCGCCCACAACGTTTGAGCGCATGATGGATACCGTTGTGCGAAACTTGAAATGGAATACATGCTTGTGCTACTTTCGCGACGCCATCTCCTCGCTCCGGATTTCCCCACGCAGTTTCAACGCCTCCGGCGTGTTTTGACGTGCTTGAGAAACGGCGGCCTACTACTAAATTTAGAGAAGTGCCGATTTGCAGCGCGGCAGCTGACCATGCTAGGTTACGTTGTCTCCAAGGAAGGAGTTATCCCCGACCCAGCCAAGCTTCAGGCCATTTCCTAATTCCCTGAACCTACACCCGTCAAAGGCCTGCACAGTTTTGCAGGTCTTTGTTCCTACTTTAGACGCGACATCCGAAATTTCGCCACCATCATATCATCCCGGACGAAGCTCTTTAGAAGGAGTGGGCCCCTCACTTCGTGGTCGTCAGAGTGCAACGAAGAGGTCGCAATCCTACGCCGTTTGCTGACGTCACCTCCATTTTTGCGTCACTACGACCCGATGGCTCCTACAGAGCTGCACACGGATGCCAGCAGTGCTGGCCTCCTCGCAGTCCTCGCGCAGCGCAAACACGGGTTTTCCGAATAGGTTGTGGCTTATGCAAGTGGCACACTTACGAAAGTTGAAAGTAACTACACCGTGACGGAAAAATGATGTTTGGTGATCATCTGGGCCCTTGCTAAGTTCCGGCCACATTTGCATGGCCGCCCATGTGACGTCGTCACTGACTACCACGCACTTTGTCGGTTGCCGTCATTGAAGGACCCCTCAGGCGGCTTTGCCCGCTGCGCACTTCGATGGCAGGACTATGATATTCGCGTGCTGTACCGTAGTGGACCCCAGCATTCTCACACTGACGCTCTTTCTCGCTCTCCCTTGCCCGACGACAACGCTCGCTGCTCTGAATCCCAGCTTGCCGTTTCTTCCATCGACCTTCGCACCATCGCTTGCGAATAGCGCAAGGACCCCTAGATCGCCTCGCTGATAAAATTTCTCGCTAATCCATCGGCACACCCAACCAGTCGCGCGTTACGCCGTCAAGCACACCGTTTCGCCACTCGCGACGACTTACTCCACCGAGGCAATTACACAGCCGATGGCCGCCAGAGGTTGCTGGTACTACCCCGCAGTCGCGCGTTCTGATATATGCGCGTATTTCCTCTCTGAACCAGGGAGTGCCCACTAGGGAGTATTCAAAACTCACCAGCGCATTTGACAGTGCTACTAATGGTGCGGGATTTACAGCTACATTCGGAAGTTCCCTCGCTCGTGCTCCGATTGTCAGCGCCGAGAATCTTCACCGCGCCTCTTGCCAGCCGGTCTGCAACATTTACCTGGCGCTAGCCGGCCGTTCGGGCGTGTCGGCATCGACTTGTACGGGACACCTTATCCTGACATATGCTAATAACCGCTAGGTAATCGCTTCTTTCGACCACCTGACGCGATACGCTGAAACTGCCACCCTGCCAGCGGCAGCGCACGGTGTTGCCTCCTTTCCGCTTCCACGATTCATACTGCGTCATGGTCCCCCACTAGAATTGGTCCCCCACTGGAGTCATGGCCCCCACTGGAGTCCCCCACAGCTATCGCGGACGTGTCTGCTTGTCGGAAGCCGTCGAAGCCACCCTCAAAGAGTGCCACGTTGCGCACCGCACAACTTCGGCTTACCACCCAAAGACCAATGGCTTCACAGAACGCTTTGACCGTACGCTCGCGACATGCTTGCAATGTACGTAGCCTCCGAGCACAGAAATTTGGAATGCCATTCTGGCATGCGCGACCTACGCCTGCAATACCGCTACTGAGAGCACCACTGGCTTTTCCCCCTTTTTCTTATTGTACCACCGGCACCCGTCACACAGAATCGACACAATCGTTCCGTACAAGCCAGATGCATCTTAGTGCGCGTCTATTTCAGCCGCAGTCAGACATGCTGAAGAGTGTCGCGAGCTCGCGCGGGCCTTTACTTCAAGTGACCAAAAGCGCTAGAAGAGTTCGTGATGACAACGCATCTGCGTCGACGTTCCTCCCCGGAGCGCTTGTGTGACTCTCAGCCCATTCCACTGCAACTGCTTTCCCGTCGAAACTACTGCACAAGTATGAAGGCCCCTACCGCGTCGTCGAACGCACATTTCCCGTAAACTACGTGATAGAAACCGTTGATCCATCTTCGGACAAGCGCCGTCATGGACGAGACGTTGTCAACGTCTACTGCCTGAAGAGCTACTAGGACGCATTCATGGTGACAAGCTGTTAGGTCGCCGGGTGTCTCCCTTTTTATTCTCGGGGGTGACTAGAGAAGAACCCGAGTGGTATAGTGAGTCGTCCTCTTCCATGCTTTTGCTCGTGAACGCCACTCGCGCTCGGAGTCCGTACCGCGCCTAGACTGTCGCCGCTGCGCTGCTCCTAGTCCAATCCAATTAACACCTTAACAGTATATATATATATATATATATATATATATATATATATATATATATATATATGTGGGTGTGTGTATATATTGCCACTGGATTTCATAAGCCAGCGCTGAAAAAGAAGTAGAAGCTAAGAGGTCACAGAAGTGTGCAAGCTTCTTTTTCAGGACCAAAAAATCCCGCAAAGCCATTTGAAGAGAGGTGCACATATGGCAATATATCCATTCTCTAGGCGTATGCTATCCATACCATTAGAAATAATTGTTAGTTGGCTACTTCCTTCTCTGCAAATAAATATAATATACTCTTTCCTATATATATATGTAAATATATTATGTTTGCGCATGGTGTTCAAAGTTCAAACGTTAAAGAATGTTGAAGCGAGAAAATACGGAAGAGATAGCCGCCACTAATGCTTCTGTTGTGCGTGTCTTCTTATAGTCAGAATTTGCAGAAATAAAGCAAAAGTGTGAATTACAAGCGGTGCATGTCACACCGATGATAACGCAGTAAGCTTCTAGCCAAAATAAAATTGCAAGTAAAAAGGCAGAGGCAGAAATCTGAAATGATGTTGGTAACAGAACCATGGTAATGACACCCTGGAATTATGTGCGTGTGTGCGTGGGGGGCGGGGGGGTGTGTTGCTCAGCCCCACCCGCACCGGAAAACTTCTGAGAGGGTTCAGACCCAAGAGACCCCCCCCCTGCCCCCCCCCCCTGTTCGGCGTCGATGATAATGAATGTACTGAAAGATGGTTGACTTTAGCACCCCAAAAGCTACTTACGAGCTGTGAGAGACATCGTAGTAGAATGCCCCCGTTGCGTGTTAAATTGTTCTAGTATTGTTTACACAGTTTCTGCCCTGGTTCGCGAAGCTTCTTGTCTGAAGGCTCTTGTGTGTCATATATGCCTTAAAAAACGCCCATAAGTATACTAGCGATGATAAATTATACTTGTTGATTCCAGTTTATCGTGTCACACTGTCTGAGTCACACATTGTGTGGTATTTGCATAAGGGTAAAAAAGAAAAAGTTAAAAAGGACGCAGAGGTGTGCACCGAAATGTCGGAGGTAGCCGCCGTGACTGAGTGTATCCAAGATGGCTCCACAGTGACTCGTCGCAGCAAACAAACTTCTCCAAAGCGTGTAGCATCGGCGCTATAATGGCGCAAAGCTCATCAACGGAGACCTTAGAGTAGGAATTTTTTTCTACATATATTCACTAATTACCGAAAGTACTGAGTACATGATTAGCCAACCTTCACATACTTCAACTGGGAAGTTAGTAAAGTTGTTGTCGTTCTACATGTGCATTTTCCTTGCAAGGGTTTCGAAATTGGTTTCGTGCTTCAAACAGCACAAGTGAAAAGAACCTAACAGCGAAATTATTAGCTCATGTGTTCTTTTTTTACCGTCCGAAGTCTTATCAGCTTCAATGGCGTTAGGACAGCCCTACTCTTGCCTGTTGCAAACCTTTCACTTCAGAAAGAGGAGGCAAGGATTAACTCTGGTAAAGCCAATGAACAACGTTTCTGCTTAAATTTCGTGCTGGGCATATCACGCTTGAATATGTATGAATCATCGCTCAGGAGAATGATTTCCTGCCACGACTGATAGGATTTATTTCCAAACAATATATTGTTTATAGTGGGTTTTTCTTTTCTAAAAATCCTAAATGGATGCGCAGATTATGCCGGCTTTCGGGTGTTCGCGAACAGCCTACGCTCACAACTAATGTGCTCATCAGCAGCGAATTATGCGTTAATACAGATGTCCTGGCTGACTCAATGGAAACCCTGTCCCCGACCGCCGTCTGCTGTGAGCCAGACCGGGTCCAAGAGGCACTCGAGCTGCAGCGAAGACTGGTTTCTATAAAGGTATGGGCCGAAAATACTGGTCACCTTGAACTATATTTTCCATCTTACTTTGAATTGTTGCTTGGATCTTGTATCAAACAAATTTAAAGCTCCATGTCGAAGCAGACAGGTGAATTCAATTGTGTCATCACCACAACAACGACAAATAACACTAAGGAGGAGGATGGGGGAGGGGGGGAGTAGCTTTTCTGAAAACAACGTTAAAATTTAATAAAGAGACGCTAAAGGGAAACACGAAGTCCATTTAGGCTGATTATTATTTAAAAATCCTGCGTGCACTTCCTCGCCGAAAAAAAATGATTTCTCACTTTGCGAAGAGCACGATTTCTTAAAAGTTAAAGCAACAACTATGGCGCTACGACTTTACAGAATGAAAATTTTTTTTCCTCAGTACGTACCTTTCCTTAAGCAACATAAAATTATGTTGTAAGCAAAATCGTGCTAATATGTAAAGAAAGTGAAATTACATCTCTCAGATGCAAACCAGAAATGCCTATTGAATTATTATTCGTATGTTATTTGTTCAATTTAATTTAATAGGGTATTGTCATTATGGAGCGCGTGCTGCTTTGAACTGAAAGGAATCTTTCAACATGAAAGTGTGCTTTGTCGAGTTCCAGCGAAAAAGCTGTCGTATGTATACCTACGTCAAGGAATCATCATTATGCTAATTTCCTGGTATTGGAAAAAAACGCTTATGTTTATTTCGGTGATAATTAGGAATTAGGAGCCGACAAGACTCTGCTAATCCCTTTTCAATTCTTTGAAATATAATTCAGTGCTCTTTTTTAAAAGTGTTCCCTCAAAGCTTCTAAAATTAAAGGTGAATTTTGAGATAAAGCTGTTGGCTTAAAAAAAAATATTGTAAGAGAACCTCGGGCTACTATTGCTCAAAAGAAACGAGTCGTACAATTAAATTCACGCAAGATAGCCTCTAACCGCATTATTCCATGACTGCATGCTATCGCCTGATGGTAATGATGACGGTGATACTTCGCGGTTATTCCTGCACTCCAGCACCATATGGCGCAAGGTGTTGGGCATGTCCGGCGGGCACAACTTGCAGTCTCGCCCGTAGGTGCCCGGATACATTGCGTGCAGCAGTGTTCCATGCGAGTAGGTTCCAGCCTGGAGTATTATCCAGGTTACCGCTTGCTCCATACTCATCGTCTTATGCGCGGACGGGTAGCGACACCTCTGCTTCCTGTAGTGCGCTAAGATATCCGCGTACTTCTTGGATATCCGTTCATCATCTTCGTCACAGTCGGTGGTCCGTGTTCTCTGCGTGTCGGAGATGGCTCGGCGTGCATTATCTCGAGCCGCGGCGTGCGCCGCCTGGTTCCCCGCGAGAGACTCGTATCCTGGCGTCCAGAAGATTTGTGCTGTTTCTATCTCGGTGTTGGTCAAGGCCTGAAGTGCTGCCTTTCCGATCCTTCTGTTCACATACCTTCTGCATGCTTATGCTTTTTGCGAGTCCGCCACCAGGGTAACCAGGGTCTTCTTGCTCGTTGTGATGGCCAGGGCTACACCCAGCTCTTCCACTGTGCTCGCGTCCTTGGCACGTATTGACGTGGCTGTAAGTTGTTCGCCCTTCTCGTCGAACACGCTGATTGCAAGTCGGTCGTTTGTTCATTACGCAGCTGCGTCCATGTATCACACATTTTCTTCTTTGCTGTTGGTGCTTTCGAGCTTGTGCTTGAGCGCCTGTATTCTCGCCTGTCTCCTTTCCTTGTCGTACTCGGTATGCATACTTCTGGGAATAGTACTTATGTGTAACTTGTCTCTGATCTCGTGTGGGAAACGCTGAGGTAGGTGCCTCTCATCCTCGACTTGGCAGCTCAAGTCGAGGATGAGAGCCACAATCGCAAACTCTAAACCTGAACCGCGGCCCTTGTCAAGGAAATAGAAAAGCACACGACAAACCTAACACGCCATCAGTGGGGGCAGCTCTGCGACCGCATGAGTGCGAATGTGGGCCTAAAGGATACGTGGTCATTCCTGCGATGCCTGCTAAACTTCGGAAATAACAAGGCCTAACAGCGCAAGAGTCTTTCGCGGCTGCTGCACAGCAACCCAGCAAAAGACAAAGCACTACTGGACTCTCTGCAAGCCCTATATCTGGTGGACAGCACAAGGGTTCCCTTACCTCCTTACACCGGCCAGGACAATCCAGAACTAGATGCAGACATCACTGCCTAGGAAGTCCGCGCAGCCTTACATAAGCCCAGAATAACATCCGCACCAGGGGAGGATAATATCACGAACAAAGCTCTTCAAAACCTTGATGAAAGATCGGTACAGGCGATAACACAACTGGCACTGGGCCGCAGGAACGTTCCCACCACAGTGGACCCATGCAAAGATAACCTTTATTCTCTAGCCAGGCAAGCCGCTAGATCTAAAAAACCTACATCCGATTTGGCTCACCTCATATCTAGGTAACCTCTTTGAACATGTCATGTATATATTGTGGGCACTGCGTAGCCCATTTCGTTACAGCGCCATAGCGCAGCACGTTTTGGGCATAGGAGCCGCAGCGCGGCGAGGCCGTAGTATCGCTGCTTAAGTACTTAGACAAGGGAGGTCCAATACGCAGTGTTACGCAGTCTTCGCCTACCTCTCCGCTTCGCCTAGAAGCGCTAGCTCAGCGTGCCACAAACCGTAGTCTCTGTTGAGATACTTAGCAGTTCCTAGTTTATGCAAAAACGCAAAGGATGTAAGCCGTCCTAAGTA
Source organism: Dermacentor albipictus (assembly GCF_038994185.2). Taxonomy (NCBI): domain Eukaryota; kingdom Metazoa; phylum Arthropoda; class Arachnida; order Ixodida; family Ixodidae; genus Dermacentor; species Dermacentor albipictus. Next base: position 111,982,771 of record NC_091824.1, read on the forward strand.
CAAAACATTCTTCGGACTACGAAATTAACCACTTTGTAGCTTGTGAATATAATGTTAGTGCTGGAATGAAGTTATCTAACCGCAAAATGAGTTGCTTTTGCTGCAGCCTGTTTACACCTGTTGCGCGAGGAGCCGCAATTGGCGCGTCCTTCAGATTAGACGACTTGTAAAAGGCAGTGGCTGCAGAAACTTCACGTGTTACACCGAGGCGGGTTCCAAGCCATGATTCACCCAGAATCCTTCCTGTTCTTTTTTCGGTGTCTTGGCTTACGATTTTCGGAGCCAAACGGTGTACGACTAGGATCCCGGGATTGCGTCGTCTGCGTCGAGCGCAAACTCAACCAATCACAGCAGAATGCACATGCCACGTACGCCACTGGGTTCCTTGCAGCACTATCAGATGGCGCTCGCCTCCACGCATCCACATTCGCAAGCGTTTCCTGGTAATGATCACGGTTGTAAAAGCTGCAGTTGCCGGGAAGCAGTAGCTGTGGCTTATCCATAACTAAATGATCTGTAATTTTACAGGGTTCAAGCAGGAGCTCATGCGTTCCTCGGAACGCCCAATGCCAACTTGACCTGGGGTGCCGGGCGCTATCACGCATAGATACAAGCGCGCGTCTTTCAGAGTTGACGATATCGTACCTTTTTCGTCGCGTCTCCATCGAATGCGGCCAGCATATTTGAGTAAAGCACTTACGAATTTGTATGCATGTGCATGCTTGTATATATATTTATGTATATCCACCCTGCTTTGATCTGATATCAGATGGCAGTATATATCAATAAATCAATAAATACCGCAGCCCCTCCTGGTCAGCGCTGGTTCCCTGTTCGTTAAAAGATACTATTGACGCTAATGGTAGCATGAGTACAGTTTTTCACTGCCGGAGCGCCAAGTACGTATCTATTCAGTTCTATCCATACGTAATAAACCAAGCCTTCACTGGATTTCCTACGAGGCTCTGAGCAAGCCTATCATTTCTGCGTCAGAGGCCACAGGACCAGTATATTATCGTAGTCAATACTTTACGGCGTCTAAAGCGCACAAAATTGATGCCGCTTTGAAAAATTAAGCCTCATGAACCAATAAATAAATCAATCAAAATAGATGACACGCATAATTTTGAATTACGAGTACATTAGTACTTTACAGCCAACCTGTTTGTTATAGAACTCGCAAGTTACTGCAAAGTCTTTGAAAGTGGTGAAACAAATAAGTAATTATTCACGTTGCTTGTAAGCCAGCATATTAAAGTGGACGTTTAAAGGCTTTAGTAGATCGAGTTACAATATTGCGGTATCAAACTGTTTTAATGCATGGTTACGAAGTTGTAATCTCAGACCTTGCTAAGGTTTTCTTGCCTCCCCCCTCCTCCTATCTTATAGCTGCAAGGTACAACCCTATATTTTCTGTACAATTCCTGCACTACACGACGCATCAATCTATCTACTCATGCTTCCTGACAAACGCGTTCTCAACATTCATCTGTTGATTGAATTGCAGCACATCATAGCACTGGACGAAACGGCGCATAATATGGTTGGCGCAGCGAACACCGTAATCCCATGGAGTGAGCTGCTGAAGAAGGGCCGCGAAGAAGGAGGCCCAATGCCACCGCCTCCCGAGTATCGAGAAAACCAGATCTGTTACATGACATCTACAAGTGGCACGACTGGCAAACCGAAACTGATTGTGCATTGTCACGAGTCCCTCCTGGCTAACATTCAGTCAAGCAGGTTAGATTTTTTTTTATGATGCGTTAGCATTCTGCAAGGTACTCCACGCATTTTTCGGTGGCTATGTATGTATGTATGTATGTATGTATGTATGTATGTATGTATGTATGTATGTATGTATGTATGTATGTATGTATGTATGTATGTATGTATGTATGTATGTATGTATGTATGTATGTATGTATGTATGTATGTATGTATGTATGTATGTATGTATGTATGTATGTATGTATGTATGTATGTATGTATGTATGTATGTATGTATGTATGTATGTATGTATGTATGTATGTATGTATGTATGTATGTATGTATGTATGTATGTATGTATGTATGTATGTATGTATGTATGTATGTATGTATGTATGTATGTATGTATGTATGTAAGTAACCGTTTTCTCAACTACCTGATTCACTGGGTAGTCTATGGTCGAATGGGTAGTGCGTCAGTTTGCTGTACTGAGGGAACAGGCTTCGAAACCAACCATCTGGCCACCTTGGGCCACTGAGTATGTGGCATTGTGTACATATCTACCGCTCTTAAACTAACACGGGTCACTGTAGATGCGGAACTGCGTATGTATGTATTGCTGTTCGAAGAAACACTTTAACGCCGACTCGGAGTACTAGGTATGTGCCAATCGGTCTGTGCTGGTCTTCAATAAATCTCTTTGATGCGAACATGGGTCACTGGGCAGGAGCCAGCCAATAGGTCTGTGTCACTCTTCATCGAACATCTTTGACGGAAGCTTGCGTAAGTGGATGTGGGCCACAGGGAATGTGCCAATGACGAATTAAATTTCTTTGATGCTGAGGCGAACAGAACAAACGTCACAGTCACAAGCGTTTCTCAAGAACAGTAACCCGACGCTTTAGTAGGCTGCGCCACAAGTGCACTGATATGCCATGATATGAAAATCAAGGACATGAAACCATACCAAGCAACGCAAGCCATCATAGAGGCCTGCGGGATGAAATTCAAGGAAGAAGACTTTCTGGTCAGGCTCCGACCAGGGTCCAACATCATCATCGCAAGCGCTTCAAAGGAAGAAGTTGCGGACGTCATCAGGAAGATCAAGTACCTCCCTTACAGCGGCATCAATTACGAAGTAAACGCTTACGTGGCCATGCCTGGGGACGTAAAGCGGGCGGTAATCCACGGGCTACCGATAGGACTACCATCTGAAATACTGGAATCCAAGCTGCGACTGCGCACTCAAGGGAAGGAGATCCTGGCGGCAAGGATGCTGGGCAAGTCGGAGAGGGCGCTAATCACCTTCGACGGCCCCATCATTCCCAAGTGGGTCATCTTCAGCGCAGTAGAATACAAGACATACCCTTACAGACCAACCAGACAGTTTTGCTACGTATGCGGCACGCAAGGACACCGCTCGGACGCCTGCCCAACGCCGGGAGCGAGAACCTGCAGGCAGTGCGGAGCAAACAACCCAATTGAAGGACACCAGTGCCAACCAAAGTGCCTGGTATGTGGAGGAGAACACGCCGCCGGTACCAGGGACTGCCGGATGTGCCTCAAGAACATGGGTGAGCTGCGAGGACGAGCCCCGCAGAAAAGCAGAGGGCGGAGCAGGAGCCGTAGGCGCTGTCTCAGGTGGCTGAGCTCGGAAGGAGAGCAGAGCCGCTCGCGGAGCCGGGACCAGAGCCAGTCCAGGGACAGCTCCTTCCCACCGCTGAGGCCTCCACCTGCAGCCCAAGGACAATGGAAACAGCAGCCAAAACCACCACCACAACAACAACAACAAAAGAAGGGCGGAGTTAAGGTAAGCTGGGGGGCAGGCCCTCCCAACTCACTGTTTCCGCACTCGGAAAATAACAATAACGACAACGAACTTAAACAACTAAGGGAACAAAATAAGCCTCTAAGGCGAGAACTAGAGCAGAGTAGGAAGAAAACAGAACAACTAGAGGAGAGAATCAAAGAACTAATCAGGGAACTGCGAGAGCAAAGGGTGGGTAGCCTGCCGCGACAGCAGACTCCACCTCCAGCTGTGGAGCAACAGCCACAGCGGCCGGAAAAGGGAACCGTAGAAATGCAAATGCAATCCTTTATGCAAAAAATGCAGGAGCAAATGAATTTGATACAACAAAAAATCGCAATGCAAGATCAAAGTTTTCGCAACTACATAAAAAATCAAAATACGCAAAAGATAACAAATGATGCTAGATATAGACTATATCACGAAAAAAGATTCGGCACCGAAAACCAAAGTATAACAACAACCAACGATAAACCAACATGGTTGGACACAACACATGCAGTGGAACACAAGCAGTGGAACTGCAGAGGCTACCGCAAAAAGCAAGGCTCGCTGCAGCAATTCATAAATTCACAGTTAAATCCTCCTGACATAATCGCGCTGCAGGAGACAAACACCGTGCCGACACTCAAGGGATACACGTGCCAAGAAAAAGATCGCACGGCCACCTTAATTAGTAAAAAACTAGTCGCCATAGCACACGATGAAATTCCGGACACGCGGATAGAACACATCGTGACAGAGATAATTCCAAAGAAAAAGGGACAACAAAAAAGCACTTTTATCATAAAATTATGCAGTCTACCACGACAAAATGACGGGGATTTTCAGAAACTTTTCATCGGAGCCAGCAAGCTAGCGAAATCCAACAGCCTGCTTATAATGGGTGACTTTAATGCCAGGGGACAGACCTGGGGATATCAAAAAGACACTAAGGAGGGAACGCAAGTTAGCGATGCAGCAGAAATCACAAGCTACACCCTCTTAATGGACGCAAACCAACCAACGCGCCTAGGCAACAGCGTTATTCCCGACACATGCCCAGACCTGACATACGTCAGAGGAGCTAGGCAAGCCACGGGCAAGAACCTGCTGGAGAACCTGGGTAGCGACCATTTCATTATAAGAACGCAAGTGTCAGCACAGAACATCAAGCGCAAGATAGTAACAGCCAAATTAACGGACTGGAACGCTTTTCGCAAAGAATGCAAGCACATGGAGGGAGGGATAACCTCCATAAAGGAATGGTGCAGACAACTTAAGGAAATACAACAACAATACACCCAGGAGGTCGAAAGGTTAGAGCAAACACCGAAGGTGGACTCGCGACTCTTCAGGTTATGGGAGGCAAGGCGTGGACTAACCAAAAGGTGGAAAAAACAACGACTAAATAAGAAGCTAAAGAAGAAGATAGCAGAGGTTACCAAGGAGTCAGAGGAATACGCAGCCCAACTCACACGACAAAGTTGGCAAAAGTTTAGCGACTCGCTGAATAGAACCCTCAGCACCGCAAAGACCTGGCGTATCCTCAAGGTTCTAATGGACCCAACCAAGACCAAGTCAGAAAGTAACAAGGCCATCCAAAGACTAGTACACCAGTTTGAAGGGACAGAAGAAAAACTACTGGAAAAAGTCCGTGTAAAGTACCACGGGCCAGATAAACCCGAAGCGTACACGGAGAGATACCGAGGCGAAGAAAACCCCGACCTAGACAGACCCATCACCAGGGAGGAAGTTTTCGCAGCAGTTAAGGCATCGACCCGGAACACAGCAGCAGGCGCGGATAAGATTAGGAACGCACTAATCCGCAATCTAAGTGATGAGGCTGACGAACTTCCTCAATACACATTGGGAAGTGGGGACACTGCCAGAGGAATGGAAACATGCGGAAGTAGTTACGATCCCCAAGCCAGGGAAAAAGCTACTCGTAGAAACCCTACGGCCGATATCACTCACTTCGTGCCTTGGCAAGTTGTACGAGCGAATCGTGACAAGGAGGCTACAACAATACATGGAAGATGAAGACCTGTATTCCTCCAGTATGTTCGGTTTTCGCACCAAATTATCATCCCAAGACGTCCTACTACAAATTAAAGAGGGGGTTCTAAGCAACATCCCCTACAACTGAGAAAACATAATAATGGCACTCGATGTCAAAGGGGCGTTCGACAACGTCAGCCACGCGGCCATCCTCAAGGGACTGGACGATCTCAACAGCGGAAGAAGGATTCACGGCTACGTGACAGCGTTCCTATCAAACAGAACAGCCACGGTGATGCTAGGAGACCTGCGGACAGACAAGTTCCACACGCCTAACAAAAGAACCCCGCAGAGATCCGTGATCTCACCGATCCTTTTCAACATTGCAATGATTGGGATAGCCCGGAAGTTGGAAGAGATCGACGGCATACATCACGCCATTTATGCCGACGATATCACCATCTGGACTAACCAAGGCTCGTTCAGCCAAAAAGAAGAACGACTGCAAGCCGCAGCAACATGCGTGGAAGAATGCGTTTGGGAAAGAGGCCTCACCTGCTCGACGGAGAAATCAGAGCTCCTTAGACTCAGAAGACGAAAGTGCTCGGAAGAACAAATCAGCGTCAACCTACAAGGACAAAAGATACCAGAAAAAGAAGCCGTCAGGATTCTGGGAATGTGGGTGCAGAGAAATCAACGCTGCACACACACCATAAACCTACTCAAGCAAGCGACGGCACAGGTGGCACATATGATCACCCGCGTCTCGCAAAAAATAAGCGGCATGAAGGAGGAAGATACAGTCAAGTTGGTTAAGAGCCTCATAATCAAACGGATTACGTACGCCCTCCCATATTACAACACAAACAAAGGCGAACGGGATCAGGCCGACGCCATCATAAGGAAAGCATTCAAAACAGCGCTTCACCTGCCGGCCAACACCTCGACAGAGAATCTCCTGGCCGTCGGACTCCACAACACGTTCGAGGAGCTCAAAGAAGCTCAATTAAGGTCGCAGCTACTCAGGCTCCAGCAGACTACCAGGGGCAGAAAGCTTCTAAAAAAACTGGGGCACAAAGAAATTGAAAGGCAAGAACAAAGAACGGCAAACCTACCCGATGAGTATCGCAGCACGATCAAGGTAGGGTCCCTAGCAAGAAACATGGACCCGAATTTACACACAGCCAGGCGGAATGCTAGGGCAATATATGTAGAAAAATACCTAGCAACAAAAGCGAACACGGTATACACGGACGCCGCGGTCTATCCTCGAGAACGAAGGTAAACAGAACAAAGAGTTGTCGCGGCAGTAATAGACTCGGACTATATGGAAATCGTTTGCGCGTCGGCAGGGGATTGTACGGTAACTGAGGGAGAGGAAATGGCTGTTGCTCTAGCAACTCTGGAGGGCTACCGCACAAATAGATCTCTTATAATTCTAACAGACTCCAAGGAAGCATGCCGAAACTACATTAACGGCAGAATCGGTCAAAAAGCGCTCCAAATCCTCCTCCACGCTGGCCAACAGAATAAACTCATTAGACACACCATCTTTTGGTTACCTGGGCACACTAAGATTGAGGGCAACCAAAGGGTTGATAGGATCGCTCGCGAGCATACAAACCAAGCGGACCTAAACAGAGATCCTGAGGATTTCATGACAGTGATACGAACGTACTCTGACATACTAAATTACCATAGAGGGACGAGGATCAGATATCCCCCGCCCCGCAATACATTCACTCAACAACAGGCAGTTTACTGGCGAAAGCTGCAGACAGGAACTTTCCCAAATTTACATGTACTATGCAAAATGTTTCCAAGTCAATACAGGGACACATGCCCGTGGTGTGGTGCAATACCCACACTTTATCACATCACATGGGAGTGCAATACAAATAAGGAATTCCACAAAATGGAACATCCGAGTGCGGAGCAGTGGGAGAGCGTGCTCTCCAGCGGCGACCCTAGCCTCCAACGGAAGCTGGTGGATCATTCCCGACGAGCAGCCACGCTCAGTGGTGCCCTGGAATAAGGGCGCCAACCATGCAGGCCGGAGATCGTCATCAACCAATAGGAGATCAAGACATCCGGCCCGACCGCTGAATTACTCTCTCTAGAGTAATAAAGTTTACTTCCTCCTCCTCGCCAACTTGGGTCGTTGGGTAGGTGCCACTGGATGTGCAAGTGAGGTAACGATTCTCAGAGCTCGCAGGCACCGGCGCCCCAGAATTCTTGTCTCGGAGACCGTGCGCGGACTTTTGGGTGCGCCACTATACGGCGCAGAGAGAAAGAGAGAGTGGCTGAAAAGAGGAAGGGGTAAAATGGCGCAGGGTGTTCAGAATGAACACCCTGCGCCATGCATTTACGAGGCCACGCGCAGTCTTCGCGGCGGCGGCGCTAGATGGCGCACATAGGGAAAGGCAAAAAAGGAGTCCCACCGCATCACACGCCTCGTAAATAACTCGTTTCGACGGTAGCAATACGTTGTCTCGCTATACTGATTCAATGTTAAACACATGAATCGCGCCCGTCATCGCGAGATGGGATCTTCCGTATTCTTTTTTTTTCTCAGAAGGGTAAAAACTGTCTCCTTTTACGAAACATACAAAGAGAGCAAGTTGCTTATCTGAATGCAGCTTAACTTTCTTGTACCTTACAACTGTTACGTTTATGGCTCTCAGCTGTCCCACATGAAAGGGCCCTCACACTGCATCCGACGACTAGAACCCCATTTGACACAAATAAAGCAAATGCCCTTACATGCCTTCGGGTAACTAGGCACGAGCGTGCTCGAGTATCACTCCCAACCTTCCAACAAAGAAGGGTCTCCCAACTTTCCCCTCCCCAGACACCGTCCTGGATTATTAGTAAAGTTGTTTTCTCTCTCTCTTTCTCGGTTGAGTCGCACCATTGAACCTGAATACCTTGAAGAACGTGCATGCCCCCCAATACCATTAGGGGCACTGGCTAACACCCTCGGGGGCTATTACAGTATGCATACAGGTATGCCAAAAAAATTGTGTTTCTTTGGGAGGGGTAAAAGGAACACTGATTCCCAAGAAAAAGGTCGGCTTCCTGCAGAAAAGCAAACCGCCCATGTTCCTGCATTCGACTGTCGGCGTGTTTTAATGGCGGTAAGAATCCAACCTTAGCCAGAGCGCTTGCAACATGACTTGTTTGCAATAATACCGAACACCTAGGGTACATGTGAGCCGCGGCTCAAGAAAACTGTATTATAATGTTTTAAATCAAGACGCGAAACGACAAGATAGTGAAAGAGACTGAGGTTAAAGAAAACGCGCATGACGTCGGAATACAAAAATGTTCCATGACGAGACTATGCTATTTGTTCCTTCGCATAGTTACTATATTTGGATGATGAAGCTAATTTCCTAGGGCTGATTGGTCCGACGTAGATTCAGTGGGTGTTAATTACCTTATCAAAACGTTCCTGCTTTGTTTACGGTCGACGGATGTGGGAAAGGAAACGCCAAGGCTTCGAAGCAAAGCAGTTTGCAGCGAGCGTTCCTTGATTTGCCAACTTTTACCTCTGTCTTTGTCTTTTAATTTGCGCGGGCATATTTTCATCCTACAAGGTAAGCCTATTGAGGCTGCTTTCGAGGATGAGCGTGGAGGAACCTTGCTATAAAGAGGCGTTAACGTTCGCTAATGTTTTGTTAGCAAAACAAATCACTGTGAGAAATAACCTAAACGGTGCATTTCACCACGACAACTCGCCCTGTACATTGAAAGCGGGAACACTCACTATTGCACGACAGTGCGAAGTTGGACTGAATACTTTGGTCTCAACATTGCTTTTCAAAGAGCCGTTGTGTTTTTCATTCCCTATCACCTCTTATTATTCTTGCTTTTCTCATTAGGCCGTGCTCACCATGCTAAACGCATATAGCAACAAGTTGACTAATAGAAACCTTTGTTGAATCATCTGCCTGACTTTATGTGTCTTTCCGTTTCGTTACTCCGTATTTAGCCATGTGCCCTGTATTTATCGCATTTATGAGATTGGACCTTAGGCATTAGTGTTTTTTTTTTTACGTTAAACCTCTTTCGAGCTCCCTACAGTGTAACTATGTGAGTCAAGTTTAGGAATGAGTTTGTTCCATTTGTAATATGAGTTACTGTATACCTTTGCGTTTCAATTGGCATTCTATTGAATGTATTCCTATGTTAAAATCAGCATCTGGCACCACTTCAAAGTGTAACATCATACAGACAATGTATAACAACACGAGTATATATTATATGCCCATCATATGAAGATAAACCTTATAATAATGGCAACCACATGCCTTTATTCAAAATAACAAACAGTATGCGTCCCTACTCTCTATTCCAACCAAATTCATGCACTGCAATGAAAGGCATGAGTCACGTAGTCGCTTCAGCCAAACGAAACCGTCCAAACGGAGAACCAGAGCAAGGGCACCTCTATTGTCCGTGACCACCCTCTTCGTGATGCCAACTGAGTGGAAGCTTCACGAACGGATCAGTGGGACACGATGGGCGAGCCGTTCACTCATCTTTGAAAACCGTAGCTCGTTCTCCTTACTTGACACTAGCCATAGCTTTCGTTTCGCTGTGGAGTTATGCCCACTGAACGGACGAAAAAAAATTATCTTTTCTCTTCGTCTTTGCCGTTTTGCAGCCACCCTGGGCACATGCGCCTAGGTCCAGAAGACGTGTGTCTTGCCACATCGTTTTTGATCTACGGGTACACGCTTTTTATGGGTGCCTGCAAGCCTATCGCCCAGGGAGCGTCGACCGCCTTTTTGGAGACCGCCGATGACAGCGCTATATTCGAGGCAATTCAAAAGCACAGGGTAAGCGTAAATAACTAGGTCAAAACTCTGGAAGATGGGGAAAGGCATGACATAAAAGAATAAAGGCAAGGCGGACAATGTTAATGGAAAAAAATTCAGTTTGCTACTTTTGAAAGAGAGAAATGCACGAAAGGAACAAAAATACCAATAGAGAAAAGAGAGAACACATCAGTATCAACAAAACAGGAAAATGTATTCCCCACAGGCCATACCACTCAACGTGAATCTATACCGAAAGGTAAAGTGGCTTGTACCGATGCTCAAAAAGCACCAACACACGTCAGTGATATCAGTTTTTTTCCCGCAGTATAGAGACTTGCTGAATCATTTAAGTGATAGAGCTATACGGGACTCCGTTCATGTTATCTAACCTTGCCCTGTCGTGCCTCGTTTTCGCCAAAGATATTCTCGTAGATTTGAGAAATTTAGAACGTCCGCATGAGTAACTACTATGCCAAGATCTACATTAATGTTTTCACATGTTAGCAATTGTTATTAATGCATCTCAATGAATGACGTAAGTTCAATAGTTCAGTCACATACCCCATCGAGCACCTCTTTTCTGCCGCAAGGCTTTGTCTATCAAATGCAGAAGTAAAGACGTCTGAAAACAAAAGAAATAATCCATTCTTCATAAAAAAATGAATCCAATCCCATGCTTTTTCATTGACAAAAAGCTTGTTCTAACCTTCGTCATGTTGGTAGAGGCGTAATGTATCATAGCATAGGACATGTTGCTCATTTTAGGCAGAGCTCCTAATGCTTCCCCAAGAATCGATTCTGTACACGTATTGATTACGCAAGAGGTGGAATTCATCGTTCTCGTCTCGTCAATCCTAAAATTTTGGTCATGCCAACACCTTCCAAGCAACCTTTGTGCATCACTGGCTGTATGTTGGGCTGAAGATCCTTCCCCAACCATTGAAACTATTAGTCAAAATCGAAGTATATTTGCTTGCTGAACAAATGGCATCGCAAATAATTAACATATCTCTTATAGTCGGCTACAACATTCTATTATTTGGATGATAAGAATCCAGTTGTCACTTGCCCTCAAAAATACAAGTGATCAAGTGCGTCCCAAGCATCCAAAATATGTTCACTGTGTGAAAGAACAACTTTCAAGAACACTTTAATGTCACTTACTGAAATCGCATCGAGACAATTTACGTTATTTTTGTGGTTATGTTAATTTTGTGCCACTTTCAGGCTGTTGAAACGTTATACAATGGTTTCGTTTGGCATGTTTCACCTCAATTGCTGCAATACTCCATTGCGCCATTTCGGCGAATCTGTACTGCAGAAATCCGAAAGGTGGATAAAGTTTCACGAAATGGAAATGTTGTCGTCTACTCAACAGTAGCCCGAAGTTGCAGAGTGAACATATGCAAATTTTCTTTCTTTCTTATAGAGAAACCTGTACGGGGTGCCTTTGTAACTTCGTGCTATACCCACGGGTGGATGACAATGTTTCCCTTTCATTGCTGCTTTTTGCATCACACACATCTCATACTCGAAACGTATTTCTGGTGCAGAGATACTCAGGAAGTTATCATTGTTTCAGCAACACGAGACTTGAAGTCAGTTGCGCTCTCTATTCACTTTTGGTCAATATTTGAATAACTGAAGAAGCAAATATAATTCAAAGACAAGCTGATGCATTAACTCTCGGAAAAAGACAGAAGCTTCAAGCCTATCAAGGCTTGAATTGGGGATCATATTATGGCCTCTTGGATAACACGCGGAATGCCATGTCTAGGAATTTAGATGTTGTTCTAGTTAGCGCAATAGCCGCCAAATGCCACATTAATCATCATGTTATTTCCCACTTATTCCTTTCTCTTCCTGATTTGTGCAGACAAGAAGACTTTGGTGGTGGCCTTCAATTGCTTACGTAGATTCAGAGGGCCCCCAAAACAACTGTTGAAAAGACTTAAGTACTCGACCAGAAAGAAGCAAAAAAAAAAGAGAAATTTACGCAAGGTCTACAAGATATGACCTTATGTTATCTTAAACCCGAAGCGTTATCTTGCAGCGGTACTGGAGAAACGCTAGGGGTCAATCGAACACAATATGTAAGTTGCCGCTCAATGGCGCCATTGAGCGACATTGTGATTAAATAATGGGCTTGCGTGTGTTAGAAGCACGATCTCATTATGAGACACGCCGTATCGGAGGATTGCGGGTTGATTTTGACCACCTGGTTTGTTTAACATGCATCTTGTGCATGGTGCTTGTGCATCTTGCATGGTGCATGGTTCCGTAATATTCCAGTGGAACGCACGAGGTCTACGGGGTCGCCTGGGAGATTTTAAACAGAGAGTGCTCAAGCATCGGTTTCCAGTTATCGTAATATGCGAGCCGAATATGACATCGCCATTTAGACTCTCTGGATACGAACAATTCGCGTCTGGGACAAGTGGAAATACTAGCAAAGTTTTACTATGTGTGCGATGTGACCTGACGTATTCGCTAAACCAAGTTCCGGTGCATAACAGCAACGAGTACGTCTCTATAACACTGAAGCTAAAGCGCCGGATAATCTTGATCATTGGTGGCTATATTTCCCCCAGGGGAAGATTTGACTCTGTACACCTAAAACTTGTTCTTGACTCTTGCCAAGGACCTCATATTATTGTAGGCGATTTCAACGCGCACCACCATCTTTGGGGTAGTAGGATCACAAATATTCGAGGAAGACAACTTCTTAACTTCACAAGCAGCAATGATCTCACCATCCTGAACGACGGCTCACCAACATATCTACGTGGAACAACGTACAGCAGCTGTCTCGATTTAGCTATCGCTTCACGATGCCTTTCGTCTTCTGCTGCCTGGTGCACAGATGCTGAAACGTATGGCAGTGATCACCTACCTACTTATGTACAACTGAGATGGTTTACAAGATTTCCAAGTTCTCATACGCGACGCACTGACTGGGATGCCTTTCAGAACAAGCTAGAAGAATCCTGCAACTCTATAATTTCACCGAAAGAGATTGAAGAGCGAATTACAGCAGCAATGCACGCAACAACATGCATCATCCAAGCATCAAATTCAAGAACATCCGTCGACGTTATATATGAAGAGCTGCGGGCTGTTCGTCGTCGCGCCGAGAGGAAATACAGGCGAACTAAATTGATTTCCGACTTGAGGACGTCACGCCGTGTGCAAAAGAAAATTCAAAGATACTTAGCCAAGCTCGACAGACAACGTTGGAGGTCCTTTTGCACCAGCCTGGACCCAAGAAAACCGTTGTCCACAATGTGGCATGTTGTACGAGCACTACCATCTTCTCCACAACAGCTACGTCCCTTCCGAGCTTTGGCTATCATCCAGACGCGCAGTGAGAAGGAAATCGCGGAAGATTTCTGCATACACCTCTCTGGATCTACAACATCGGTAGCTTCAGTGCTCAGGTGTGCTCCTCCAACAATGGACGATCGTCTCGACCTCCCATTCACGCTGCAAGAGCTACGTGCAGCGATTTCCTCTTCAAGACACTCAAGTGCGCCTGGTCCTGATGGTATTACCTATTCTACCTTGCGCCATCTAGGCCCTCGAGCGACTGAAGAGCTCCTGGCTTTATATAATCTCTCTTGGTCCTCGGGAACTGTGCCTGCACATTGGAAGACAAGCAGAATTGTGGCATTATTGAAACCAGGCAAGACACCCCATGCTATGCTTTCCTACAGACCTGTGGCGCTTGCCAGTTGCATAGGTAAAACCATGGAACGCATGGTTTTGATGCGCCTGGAGTGGTTTTTGGAGAAACGTAATGTATATCCAGACGCAATGACAGGCTTCCGAAAGGGTAGGTCATCAATCGACAGCGTCGTTGACCTAGTAACAACTGTTCAACATCAGAAACGTCGCCGTCGATTAACGGCTGCTGTCTTTCTAGATATCAAGGGTGCTTTTGACAACGTTCTACATGATGCAATTTTAAATGCCCTAGAAGAATGTGGCGTCGGGGGACGTATGCATCAGTGGATAGCCAGCTATCTTCAAGGGAGAACAATATTCATGACAACTCCAGACGGTGAAACAATGAACCACCCCGTCTATCGTGGAGTGCCTCAAGGAGGTGTATTGAGCCCAACTTTATTTAATATCGTTCTCATTGGACTGGTCAAAGAACACGCACGCACAGTCTCGGTCTCTGTATACGCAGACGACATCTGTATATGGACCACGAGCTTAACGCGCTTGCAAGTGCAAACGAAGCTGCAGCGCGCGGTGTCAATAACGTCGACATACCTAAACAGTCGCGGACTGCAGCTCTCACCGGAAAAAAGTGTAACCATGGCGTTTACACGGAAGTCAATGGCCTGCTACCCCGTCATGATTAATGGGAAGATTATACCTTCAGTAACCCACTTCAAGTTTCTCGGAGTGACCATCGACCGTGACTTATCTTGGTCGAAGCACCTCTCTGGATTAAGAAGAAAGCTGGACAGCTTTACTCAGATCATTCGACATATGTCTGGAAATTCATGGGGGCCATCCAAGTCATCTCTTCTGCAGCTCTACCAGGCACTTTTTGTTGGCTACTTCCGCTACAGTGCGCCTGTACTTTCTCGGCTTAGTACCACTGCTATACGCACGCTTGAAAGTGCTCAGGCTCGCGCACTGCGAATTTGCCTAGGTCTACCACGATGTGCGTCTACTTGGGGCACTATTGCAGAGGCACGTGCGTGCCCAGCTCGAGTTTATCTGCAACATGAGCCATTGCGAGTGCATCTAAGGCTACTGACTAGACACAGGAATCATCCACTCGCGAACATCACAAGGGTACGGCCTGTGTCCGCTTACTCAGAAGCCGTGTTGTCGCAGCAAGACTTATTGCCGTCGGACTTCGAACCGTATGACATACCCAAAGTTCCACCCTGGACGATGGCAAAGCCAACGGTGAGACTCTCAATCCCTGGAATAACGAAGAAGTCGAAAATGCCGCTTGCTGGTCTCAAGCATTTCGCGCTATCATACATTACTTACATGTATGGACATTATGAACATGTTTTTACAGATGGCTCCGTGACACAAACCTCTTCCGCGGCTGCCTACACGGTGCCAGGAATGGGGATCGCACAACGGTTCAAGACGGGACACAGGACGTCGTCTACAGCAGCTGAGTTGACCGGAATTCGAGAAGCAGTTCGCTGCATACTGCAACAGAGTCTCGAGAAGTGGACAGTGTTCTGTGATTCAAAACCAGCACTGCAACTCATCAGCAATTATATGAATGACAGAACCGCATATAGTCCTCTCGTTTATGACATCATGTCTCTGCTTGCCGAGGCGTCTCATTCCGGGCACACCATCGTGCTGCAGTGGATTCCTGGCCATTGTGGAATAGCTGGAAATGAACAGGCTGACGCTGAAGCAAAAAAGGCGCACACTGACGGAACCATTGTAAAAATTCATTTTTCCCGGTATGACATTAACACCTTGCTCCATAACACCATTAAAACTTCTACGGCACGACATTGGGGCAACCCCGAACATCGACAAGAGCGCTTATACAGACTTGATGCTGGATTACAATTCCGGCTTCCACTTCGATTGCGGAGAAGCCAGGAAACACTCATTCATCGATTACGGCTGGGTGTTGCATACACCCACCGATACCTTCACAAGATTGGACAAGCACGGGACCCTGAATGTAGCGTCTGTCACACTTTCGAGACAATAGCTCACGTACTTTGCGTGTGCCCTCAATACGCGACCGAACGAAGAAAACTCAAATCTACTGTTGATAGCTTGGACTCCCGCCCCTTTTCAGAAGAAAAGCTTTTGGGCGCGTGGAGGAGTGTCGACTGTGCCCAATGTGCCATAAAAGCACTTTTGAACTTTTTAAGCGAGACTGGTTTAGACGATCGCCTCTAGAAGCTGTGAGACGTGTAGTCAGTGCGAAATGTGTTTGCGCAAAAACTTTTTGTGGCAAGATTACTTTTTGTAAGGACAAGATTACTCTTAGTGTAGTGCGTCTCCAGTGCGCATCCGCATATTGGACAACGTGTATATAGTATCTCATTGTACCATATTATAATCATCCGCCACCTACCTTTCCCTGTATTTCCCACTTCCCCATTCCCCAGTGAGGAGTAGCAGGCTAGAGACACGCTCTCCAGGCCGACCTCTCCTCCTTTCTCTTCATTAAAATCGACTCCTCCTCCTTGTGCATGGTACATGTGCGCTCTTGCATTCCACCGCCATTGGAATGCGGTCGCTGCAGCTGGGATCGAACCCACCATCTCACGACGCTCAACAGCGCGACGCTGTAGCCACTTAGCCACCATGGCGGGTCGTCGCGTTATAATGGCACTGGCAACCTAATAATGGCAACTTAATTTG
This sequence comes from Dermacentor albipictus, assembly GCF_038994185.2. Classification (NCBI taxonomy): domain Eukaryota; kingdom Metazoa; phylum Arthropoda; class Arachnida; order Ixodida; family Ixodidae; genus Dermacentor; species Dermacentor albipictus. The sequence goes on from NC_091824.1 coordinate 111,999,468, forward strand.
AAAATCTGCAAAAATACGCAACAATCGTCGGATAAGGGCGCTCTACACGACAGCCAGACAGTAACTGAATTGTTTTAATTGCTGCGGAGCTATTCATTTTTGGTTCCCATTGCCACTGAGTAACGTGGTGCCGCTTGGCAACCAACCGTGGAATCATGCCAGGAGGTGCTAGATAACTGGTACCAGGAGATTGAGTAGAAATAGTTTCAGAAGCCAATCAAAATAGGAACACTACCAATTTCTGGGACGTATCCATTGCAATTATACAGGTTGTCCCAACTAACATGCACCAAGATTTTTAAAAAGCAGTTGAGTTACTTGAAGGAAACCTGTAGTGCACATTGTTTCCAGTGCAGTGGAGTAGCCGCTAGTAAATGTTTCGCTACGGTGATTTATTTAAGTTTTTGTAATCAATTATCTAACTCGAGGAGCACTGCCCTAAATATCGAAGTGTCAACGAAACATTTGTAGTCGCAGCCAAAGGACATCTAACTGCGGTGTTTTGAGTGAAGCACCAGTTTATCGTTTTCATGCTACACTGGCTCAGCCGACGCATCGGCATAGACATCAACCTTCACGCATACAACACCTAACCCCCTCGCTCTTATCAGTGGGCTTGGCAGCACTCTGGCAACGTGGTTCACCGACACCGACGCATCTTCACCTTACAGGTGCTCCCAGTTTTTTGCTTTCCCGCTGGCACCTGCTGTACTCCCGATCACCCATACTCCCCGACGGGTGCAAATAAAGTGATTTCTCTCTCTCTCTCTCTCTCTCTCTCTCTCTCTCTCTCTCTCTCCTGTAGTCATCACAAAGTCTGCGGGCACGTCCGGCTTACGGTGTCTTGGCTTGCGGGACGCACCTGCCTGGCAGAGCCTACTGAATCGTCTGCCTGGAAATACCAATCCTGACCAACGCTGTGTACCGCCTCACATCTGCAGCCTGCTACATACCATCTCTCGATGTGTGGGGTCGTCCTACCCTCAACGCGCTAGTACTACGGACGGGCCAACCTCGTGGACCCTCCAGTGCGTCGAAATCGAAACAAGCGCGGTTGACTACTGTGACGCACCGCCCTTGAGCGGAAATCCGCCGCGTTTACCGTCTTCATGCTGCCCTGCCTCAGCCGCCGCATCGGCACAGACATCACCCTTCACGCATAGAACACGTCACCCCCTCGCACTTGTCAGTGGGCTTGGCAGCACTCCGACAAGGCGGTTCACTGACGCCCGACGCTTTTCTCCTTACAGGTGACTACCAATTACACCATCTATGTGCGTCGTTCCCCCAACGCTGCTTTGATAGTGCTGCCAAGCCAAGGCTGCTGCATTACCATTGTTCGCGTCTGCACGTCTGTCATCTTGAAACTTCTCGCACTCTCTGGCGACATGGAATTGAATTCCGGCCCCAACACCCATTCCAGTTCTACGCAGGCATCCTGTGACATAATTGCAACATTGGAAGAAATAATGTAGCTCAGGTCAGGCGTCCCTTCTAAGCTAAATGAAATCAATTCGAACCAAACTGTCACAGAATAAAATTTTTGACGACATTAAGAGGTGACCGACGAAAATCGAAGACGATGTTTCCTCGACAACTGCACTGAAAACCGAAGTTCGTTGCATCAGGACAGTTGTCGATAAATCACAAAAGCCATTTCTGACCATCTCATCAAAACTAAATTATTCAGAAGGTAGGACTCGTCCTTCTAACTGTGCGTTTTTTTTGGCGTAGCTGATATTGATCGGGAAACGTGACAATAATCGGAGAACAAGATTTCGAAACATTGTACTTCTAAGCTTAACATTAAGTTAGACCTCTTAGATATCAAGCACGCTCATAGAATTGGCAAATGCAGCACTAATAAAAAAACCTATACCTGTCAAATTAGCACACTACAAAGTAAAACAACGTGTTCTTTCAGATGCTAATCAAACTAAGGGGATCCGACCACAGCATATCACAAGACTACTCATTTCATCTAACATTCGGCATGCACGTAAACAACTAATCGAGTTCGACAAGTCCCAACAGAAACCTTTGAACTTGGGTACGATAAGGCAGTCAGAGAGAACGGTACTTACAAGAACGGTAACGCTACAAATAGACTTATATTAACTTCATAGCTACCATCACACGCTACCGCAAATCCACATAGCATCCCTGTATAATTTGTTTATACTAACATAAGAAGCTTGCTGCCCAAACGCAAAGCACTCTGCAGCCTGATTAATTCTTCTGATTGTAAGCTTCTCGTACTAACAGAAATGTGGCTGAATTTAATCGTCGATAAAGCAGAGAATAATTCATTCCCATTTGTTGGGCGTGTTGGTATATTGAAAGCCTATTTAGCGCCAGCAAACAAGGACGGAAGGGAGACGACAACACAATGCGCTACAATGCACAATTAGCGCATTGTGTTGTCGTCTCCCTTCCGTCCTTGTTTGCTAGCGCTAAATATGCTTTCATAATTCATTCCTCCCTGATTTTGACATTTTTAGGTGGGATCGGGTAGGCAAATGCGGAGTAGGTGTCCTGACAGCTGCTCATCACAGCCTTTGTTGCCCTATTGTCGATATCACTTCATCTCTAGAAAGTTGATTCGTTTTGTACAGTTCTTCATACTAACATATTACCGGTATATGCTACTGACCTCCCGACGCACTTGTTTCCTTCACTACTCACTTTCACGAGACAATGCAATCTGTTACGACGTCATTCAGTCAAGCGCAAATAATCCTCTTAGGTGATTAACCTTCCTGGTATAACATGGCTCGAACCAGGCATAATGGCATCTAACAATAACATCGAAAGTAATTTTCTTAACACTTGCTTCACCTTTGGTTTGATGCCGCTAGTACCTACCCCAACGCGAAAAAACGAACAGTTTTCTAACACACTCGACCTTATCTTAACATCCCATCCCGACAATCTTTCTTCTGTCACACATCTACCAGAACTAAGTGATCACTCAGTACCGCATGCAGCATTATCCTGCCAGCAGCCTCGGAGAAAAAAAGAACAAAAAAGGAAACCACACTTTATGATAAAGGTGATTACATCAGTATTAACAATGCACTAAACGAGTTTTACAAGTGGTATGTATCATAGATTTCCCAAAACGCACAATAAACACCAAGTGGACGCTTTTTAAAAATAAAATGATTGAACTCGCTGAGACTTGCATACCAACTATCCCCTGCACCAAGCGACCTTTGTCCCCATGGTTCATGTCACTAAAACCATTGAACAATAAAAAGCAAAGATTATTTGCAAAGCCCAACATTCCGATACCGCTCCTGCCTGGGAAAAATATCACGCCAGTGAAAAGGCGTTTAATTCCTCGGCCGCAACAGCTAAATGAACCTTTTGCTCAACAACACTCCCTAGCATGCTGCAAAACAATCCCAAACAATTCTGGAAATACATTACCCCAAATAACGATAAACCAATATTATTATAAGATGGCGACAATAATTGTGTTCCTGACCATAGAGCAGATGAAGTAATGAACTTTGTCTCCTCTTCCGTATTCAATTCTGAACCTAACACTGACCTCCCGGCTGTCCTTAACTCAACAACCCAACCATGCCAGACATAACACTGAAGGCATACGGTATCACCAAACTAATATAATCCCTTAAATTACCATCCCTTGCCAGCATCGAGAGAATCAATTCCAAAATGCTTAAGCACACTGCGCACATCTCTAGTCTATTTTTTTGCCATATCTTTCAGCAATCATTATCATATGGAGTGGTGCCGCAAGACTGGAAAAGAGGTAAGAAAATTCCAGTGCCAAAAAAGGATCACCGTCATTGGGCCACAACTACCATCTAATTTCTCTCACCAGTATTTTTTCAAAACTAATGGAGCATATAATTTATTTTCATATTGCAAAGTGCCCAATATCTGCATTTTTTTCAATCCTAATCAACGTGGTTTTCAGAAAAGCATGTTCTGCGCGACTCGACTAGCTCTCTTCGTTAATTACATCAGCTCACATCTCGATCAAAACGTACCTATAGATGCTCTCTTTCTAGATTTCCAAAAGGCTTTCGACAAGGTTCCTCATGAATGGCTCTTCCTAAAGCTATCGATTCTCAATCTTAACCCTTGTGTTCTCCGATGGATACGCAACTGTCTGACAGTTCGTTTACGCTAACCAACGCTCGCCTAATTTATCACCCGTTATCTCCGGCGTGCCGCAATGCACTGTCCTGGGACCGCTACTCTTCTTAATATACATTAACGACTTCGCGAGAGGTTGTTCTTCGAAAATTCGTTTATTTGCTGATGCTTGCGTAATCTGTCGTCCTATTCCTAACGACGCTGATTCTCGTGCTGTTCAGTGCGACCTTAACGTTATTTAAACCTGCTTCAATAATTGTTTAATGTCTCTCAACGTCAAAAAACGTCCCTACTTTTATGTTCCACCATCGCCAATCATTTATTTCAGCTAATTACGTTATCGCTAGTTCTGAAATACGTGCTGTGACTTCTTATGAGTACTTGGGTATTAACATGTCCAATAACCTCGGTTGATCCTCACACATTTGCAGCAGTAGCAGTGATGCCAATCGTGTTCTATGCTACGTGCGCAGTAATCTACGTCTTGTAATCTACGTAATCTACATCTCCCTTCAGTAAAGCTACTAGCATATTTAACACTTGTTCGATCCCAACTGGAATACGCAGGCTCAGTGTGGGACCCATACTAATCTAACCTGTAAACAGCACTGGAATCTATGCAGAATCGAACAGCAATGTTCATTCACTCTCTCTTACCACACTAGCGTCACTAAACGTAAGTCATCTCTGAACCGTCCAACCCTCGAGCACCACCGCAAAACAGCAAGACTGTGTCCTTTTTACAAGTTCTGTAACTCGTTCCTTCACCAGACCGACATCAAGCCTCCGCACCGCCCTTCTTTCCGTCATATCTATTCAAAGGATGTTCATCCCACTACAGCTCGCACCGCCGCTCATCTTAACTCGCTCTTCGTTCAAACAGCGAAAGACTGGAATCATCTACCTGCCGAACAGGTGTACTCCTCCAGTCACTCATTGTTCAAGGCATTCATTGGAAACATGACCTTAATTAGTTTCCCTTAGTTTCCCTCATGGAAAACTCTAAGTGAGGTATTGGAGGAATGAGTAAATGAATTGCGTACTAATTTTTACCGACTGAAAAATGAGCTCCGCGAAATATAAAAAAATGCGGCGTGACTGCGCTCCCACGAGCTCCATAAAGCGGTGCCCTCGAACAGGCTTCCTCGGAGTTAGCCAGAACGAAGTAAAGGAAATAAAGAAAAAAGCTGGGATCGAGCTACTGCTTCATCTGTCGCGCCCCGGCCGAAGCACTCGTCGCGATTGGTGTTAGTTGGAAAGAAGCTGTGATAGCCGTCTTAGCGTAAAGTGCGCGAATGGTTCCTTTTCTTCTTTTTTTCGCACGATCTGCTTTCGCAGCACGTATACACTCTTATGAAAAGTAAAACCGTCACTTTAATATGGCTCTAATCCGAAGCAAGTTTCTGGCGAGAAATATCGCTGTGCGCGCACTCTTTCGATAGGGTGCACGCAGAGCCGGGATTTTGAAACATTCGATGCCTTTTCCATTGCTTCTCGCGTTTCGTCCGTGGTCAGAGCGGCGCTTCTGCCGCGTTGTCAAGGGGCTTTTGTTATAAATGTGATCAGTCGGTCTTGAGAGACGGATAATAAATGTCACGTAGAAATGAGAAGAGATCACTGCAACGCGGCAAAACCTGCTATTGGTGCTCATTCCATACCATTATATCAAGGTGATGCGCTGTTTCTTCGGCTTTGTGACAGGCAACGCGGTTGCTTTCAATAACTTATCTAAGAGTGCTGTTCTGTGATATGGGTAGAAGCGCAGTCACGTGACATTTTTCATATTTCTTATTTTTGATATTACATATTTCATTTCACTGATTATCAGTCTTAAATAATTGGTACACAATAAGTACGCTGCTGAATATACTACGGTTAGATGTCACTTGGCTGTGGCTACAAATGCCTGGCACTTCGCTAATTAGGACAGTACTTCTAGTGTTGGACAATTAATTGCAATTACTTTATGAAATCTCAGTAAAAAAAAATTTACCGACTGCTCCTCCACTGTACTGGAAACAATGTGCACTAGGTTTCTTCCGAGTAACACAATTTCTCTTTTTTTATCTTGGTGTACCACAGTAGGGACACCCTACATACGATATATTCTTCTTTGCTAGTCTTGGTACGTTAGCGAAGACCGAAGGCTCAATGTTTATGTTCTCAACAGGTTACAGTCCTAAGCACAACGCCTTACACTGTGAAATGCCTGTTGGACAACAAACGGCGCCACGGTTATGACCTCGATAGTCTCCAATACGTCACTACAGCGACCACGAACATTGAAGAAGACGTTGCGAAGGCGCTCGTCAAAGAATTTAATCTCAAGTCTTTTACACAACGTAAGTGTCATGTGTCCAAATTCTGAACACATTAAGCCAACCTCTCATTGAAAAAAAGCCTTCATTTTCCTTTCGTAATGAATTAACGTTATATTGATGGCCACGTTACCAAGATAGTGCTTAGCCTGATCTAAAATGGCCTCTGCGTTTTTGCTGTCTATGATACGGATTATCTCCAGCACTTTAGTTCCCTAATCGTCACCGCGGTTTACACGGGCGTAATAGACTGGCATTACAAGTGATTCGCGAAAGTAGCGACTTTTTGAGAAGGTTGACAGTGGGAAGGCAACAAAACTTTCTTTTGGCTCTTGTTGTTTTCGTTTGAGCAGAGTATGGTCAGACGGAGATACCTCTCATCTCAGCGGGTATCTACAACGCGCCCACCAATTACAAGTCCATCGGTTGCTTGGCAGTTGGCGTAGAAGCAATGGTAAGAATGGCAATATTTCTGTTTGCTTAAAGCAACGGAAGTTACACGCGAGCGAGTCATCCAGCAGGAGCAGTCGATGCGTCATTCGTGCCGTTTGTATATGCTTATTTCTCTCACGCCACAACAAACTCCATTTTAAAATTCTGTGTGTAGAGCGGCGTGCAAAATAATTGCTCTACAGTCATATCGGGACTACTACGAGGATGCCCAATATTAAGTTATTGAGTAGGACTTAACAGGACCATATTCAGCAAGTGTCATAACCAAGTCAAAATTTGCCCTTGTTCAAATTGAGGGTTTGTTGCTGTTGTTTACAAAATATTGATACCGTGTGAAAATGAAAAATTCGCCTCCATTCCACCCTGTGAAAGTTGATGTACAGCGAAAATGGTGCGAACGTCACACGGCGTTACACAACCACCACCACCATACGCAGCATACATCAAGCGCAAACGCGTGTATGCGCAAGTTCGCCATACATGCTCATTCTTCTAGGCCCTACGTGAAGTGCAAATGCCTTATCAAACTTAATTAATGATAAAAGTAAATATGATGAGGAAATTTGTAAAGTACGACTTCCGCAAAGCCTGCAGACATGATAGCGTGAAATTGTAATTCGAATATACAAGAACGCCTCATTCTGCTACGCGGAAAATCAAACACAAACCCCTTTTCCAGCCTCATTTTTTTTTTTTTTGTAAGCAGTGCACGAAAAATCTCGACCAACTAGAGGGTAACAACTTCGCAGTAATAACTGTTATTTGTTTCTTCAAAGATGTAAACATATGCGATGTTTATTATAGAGCACGGTTTGTCTTGCCTGGCTAAACAACGCCCTCCGTTTTGTTTTGTGAGTTTCTTTTTTTAACCCATTAGGGACCAGCGTGACCATATGGTCACGTTAGTCTGCACAGTGGATTTCAATTAATTAAAATTAACAAAACGGCACCAAAATCGCCATTGACATGCCGATTGACAGATTAGAGTTTCCTTAATGGATACCAAGTGTGAGCAGCTGTCAGTCTTTTTGTGGGAGCCCCTCGCAAATGCAGGAATAAGTGTTGCTCTGCGAGTAGCGTTGCCATGCATCGCTCCAAGGGGTAAGTGTGTTTTTTTTTTTACTACTTGTTTAAGCAATAGTCAGATATCCTTACCTCCGTATTGCTCTTTGAATATGTGACCTTCTGTGAGCATTTGTGAAAGAATAATGTTTGATTTATCCATGAACGTGCGTGTTATCTTGCGCGTTGCCATATGGTCACGCTAGGCCTTTAGGCTACGTAGCTTTTTATGTTTTTTAACTGCATTCTCATCTCGTGCACGGCTGCTGGCGCGTTCGCACAGTGGTTATTTCTTATTTTATTGTCGGAATAGGTTGATGTGGGAAGAAATAGCGAAGCAGTCATAGAGGAACATGACGACGTGTCAGTGGTTTATATCGAGCCGCCAGAGGCTAGCACCTATTCGGATGAAAACTCGGCCGATGAAGGCTCAGGTGGGCTCATTGACATTCTAAGCAGGTGGTAGCTATTAGCCAGCGCTGAAACTGTTTTCTCTGATGGACGCCGCATTGGTGGATGCGACTCGGACGATGACGACCCCGGCGAGCAAGGTGACAGAATATCAGAGGTTTCTTCTTCTGTAGTTGGTGCGGCCATTCCGGCAAAATTATCCACTGCTTCTAAGTGGACGAAGGGTGATCTCCAGACAAGCCTTGGCATATTTCCCGACCCAAACTTTGCTGCTTATAGGGACTTTTCACTTGTTGAGTTGTTCGATCTTTTTGACAATGCCGCACTCGATAGGGCAAGTACTCGTACGGTGAGAAGAAGCGAATCAAGGTGACCCATCCGAACACTGTTGCTAAGTACAAGATTTATAGGCGGTACGGACCAGATGGATGCAAATGCAGGCGCCTATAGGATTGCAATCCGTGGCAAAAAGTGGTGGTGGCCGATTTTCACTTCTCTTTGCGATGTATCTATCAGCAACGCTTAGGCGCTAATTTGTAGCACAAGGTTTAACGTCACGCAGGTGGAATTCCGCAGGCAAATTGCGCAAAGCTACCTGATGCGATGGAACAATAAGCCTAGAGGACCTGATCAACGCAGAATACCAAAGACTGGTGATGTCCTGACTGGTACACGGTATGACGAAGTGGCCCACTTTGGTGCACCAATACCTAATGGCAAGAGGTGGAGGTGTCCATGAGATAATTGCAACCGCGCGGTGCACAAATATGACGTCCGCATGTGTATTCGATTATTTATATCATATCACACTAAATAAGTGCTCGACTATTCGCTGTATATGTTTTTTGTGATGTTTCATGGCTTGAAATAAATGTTTTTAACTTCGCGTATTTCGCTGTAGCGTAAGGGCCCAGTGTGACCATATGGTCACGGGCTATATTTCAAAAACTAATTAGGCAGGAGTAATGATTTCTTGCATGTGAATTATTAGTATAAATGTAAGTTAAGATATGACATTTATTTCAAGATAGCAAAAAAATAAAGAAACCGGTCCCTAATGGGTTAACGTTGACATTGGGCTCAGCTATACAGGGGGAAGGCCCACGTTCGCCTATCCCGTCGTAGTGAAAAACGGCCTAATCTGTAGGCTGCACAACTTTTCAGTGTAACGTTTCCGTTCACCACGTGCTTTCCCAGGTATCCTGAAGTTACATGGAATCCATGTATATTATTTAGGATTGTAGGTGAAATGGCGACACTCATAGTGGTTTCGCGTTACCACCTCTAATCTTTTGTTCTTGCTGCCGCTTCTTGTCCACTTTTTCTAGCGTCTCGTAGAGAACCAGAAACTAGCTCTTCCGTCCAACCCTTCCACCCGTCTTACGAACAAAATATATTTTTGACTCCCAACGTTGTGGTTTAGCATACGTTCCGTCGTGGCTTTCACACAGGTGAGGGACACAGAAACGAAAAAGCCTCTGGGACCATGGCAACATGGAGAGCTCGTGGTGCGAAGTCGAAACCTGATGCGCGGATACTGGGGGAGGCTGCACGAGCCCATCACCGATGAAGAAGGCTGGTACAGCACAGGTAGGAGTGGATGTGGAACGCGCACGTACAACGTGCTTTGATAAACCGTTCTGAACCAATGATGCGCGCCCAGTGAAATAAGTAGTTATACGTAGGAATTCAATGGCACTCCTTCACACGTAAAACGCGGAAGACAAATGTATCGTTATCCCCGCGTTTCTTTATTATCCAAGATATCTTTAACCACTTTGTTCAGGGACATTATGAGACTGCCCACAAAACAACGCCAGCGTCTCGAAATTTTTTGTGAACCTTTCTTCCGGAATACATTTAGTACGAATGAACACACTGAACGCCTTCACAAGCATTCCTTTTGCGTTAACATGAAGAGCTCTTGCACAGCTTTCGCTCTGGTGATGCAGCGTCGGTATGCTAGTCCATGCCCATCCATGCGCACTTTTTCTTAGGCTTACCAAATTTAGCTGGTAGAACACGGAACGAGGTGTAGATGATCATGACTGTGCGTTTAAAGCGATAAGACGAAGGATTGTCAAGAGCGAATACATGTGAGGTTGCCTGAACCACCCCGTGTTGTGCCACCATTGGCTTTGGAGAAGAGAAACAAAGGGACAGGATTCGGGAATTCGATGATGAGCCCAATGCTATACACGCTTTTGAGCATAAAGTCAATACAAGCTTTCGTTACAGCAGTTCATCTAATCGACAATTCGTGGCAAAGTCCACATAGCGGCTAATTTCTTAGCGAGCAAATGGTTGTCCCGGCCAGGAGCCCGGGGTAAGTATTTATGGCAACAGATTCACACTGCAAATTAGGATGCGGTACGTAATTAAAGGCTTCGAGGACAAGCGTGGTCCTTGCCGTTTCCAATATTTCCATGTGTTCTGCTTTCGCATTGTAACCTGGGCAGGACGGGAAACTGTCGACTAGCCTCACCCATCACAAGCATGCGATTGCGACTTCGGAAAGCTGCCGACTGCACAAGCGCCCCAGGCTTGGGAGCAGCCGGTTATAATGCGCTTTATTTCGGGGGGCACGCAGGTGACCTGTGCTACTACGACAAAGACGGCTGGCTGTACCTAGTTGCGCGGCTAAGCGACTACTTCTGCGTCCGTGCGGGCAAGTATCGGCCGGTCCAAGTCGAGGCCGCGCTGCTCAAGTGCCCAGGGGTTCATGACTGCGCCGTCGTAGGAATACCACATCCCGAAGCTGGAAATGTGGCGCACGCTCTGGTTGTGCCCGACCCAGAAGCAAGAACACTGAGCGCCGATCACGTCGCGCAATTTGTGGAAGGTTAGCATTTTTTGCTTTTCATTCGTTTTTTTAAGCTCACTGCACGCGACCTCCTCGTCATATACAAAGTTCTCTGGTTGGTTTTCGGCAGTGTTACCTTAACCTCACACACCAACGTAACTGCTTCATCAGCTTTAAACGTTAGCGGTTTGTGCTCCTTTGTATGTCATAACTAGCCAGAGTTATGCTAAGGAAATGACGAGCACACAACGTGGCAGACGACGACAAGCGCTAACTTCCAAATGAGATTTATAGGGCCAGAGCGCGGAAGTAAATGGACGAATGAAAAACAGGTGATCAACAAGGGATGAAGCAGAAAAATAAACAGCATCAGCCATACCATCGCAAGGTGCGCGCGTGGGCACCTCCCAGAAAATGTATTTCTTTGCCTGAAAGAGACAAGGGTGGCGTGCTCACAGAAAAGCAGTGCTCGCCTGTCACCTGAGCAGCTTCCACAACGATGTCAGTGCACGGTCGTGCCAGTGTTTCTACAGGCTTTCCGTGCCGTCGAAAACTGCAATGTTGTGCAAGGAAGTCATCTTTGCCATTGCGGAAGTTATTCGCGTGTTCTCGTAGTGCGGGCATTCGACATCTACCACTCTGACGCACGTGAAATGCACCGCATGAGAGAGGTATTTAACAACACCACCCCACGCTCACTACACGACGCTGTTCTGTGCTTAACATTGCAAATGTCAGACTGTTTGTTCAAGGTCTTGGTTAGCTTTCCGATGATAACTAACTTGAAAGGGGCATGAAACACCACCCTAACGCCAGCTCACTGCCCATTCTTTTTCAGCAGGTGGTGAACTCTGTGACTGTAAACTCTGTGCCGTAATTTCTTAGAAGAACATCGCTTCCCATAGCAAGTTAGCAAGGTCCACTCAATCGGTCCTGCTTGAACAAGGTCAGCGATCCTGCTGTCTTGCTGACACAAGCGTTATGCGCCCACACGTTAGCGTCCCTTCTCAACAGCAGTGTGTGTATATCACAACATGGTGTATACACAGACCTGAGCAGAACGTATGCTAAAATGTCAAGCTAATTTTACCTACCTTATCCGGCCTTCAAGGTTTAACAAACGCCGATGGTTTTCCTCTGGTCTCATCTCGTGGACCATCAATGTATGGCGCCCGCAACGGCGCTGACAGCAATCCCCATCAAGCTTTCTGAGATGTTTAGTGGAACGCCAAACCTTGCTATAGCTTCGGGCAACACTGCATTTTTTTATGGCTGGCATGCGCGTACGCTACGTTGTATTGTAACTACAATGTATATATAAAAACAGGAACAGCTCAACACAGGACGAGCGAGTAAACAGGACAGAGCGCCTAACATCTTTTATTCTAAAGATGAACCAACCAGCCACTTTGAACACACTGCTAATGTATATATATATTTAGTGCGTTATCATTTGCTGGAAAGCAGCAAATTGTGTTCTACACTTACTTCTTTCGTCTAAAACCAGTGTTAAAAGTATATCAGTAGACAGCGTTTAACCACGAGACTCATAGCATTGTCTTAGGCAACGTGAACGTTTCTCCTCTGATTTATTATTTCATTATTTCTCTTCCCGTCCAGCTAACACCATTTGGAAGTTGGAAGGCGGCGTCACATTTGTCGACAAGATTCCACGCAGCAATAGAGGAAAGCTTGTCAGGCGTCAGCTCGTCCAGTAGATTCTCGAGAAGCGAGGACAGGGATGCATCAACAGTCGGGAAGCTCAGCCGTAAGAGCTAACAGATTTCCCGGACCACGCTATCCTGCACGGCCCAAACCACATCTCGCACTGGAGGTGTGCATTTGTATCGTAAAATTGTATTGTTATTAACGCGAAAGCATTATGTGCCCCATGAAGTGGAAAATCCGGCATACGTTTTTATAATCCGATGGAAACAAAGCCCACGAGACCAAGCGACGACGTAACGTTCCCAGCGCTGGACCTGGCGCCGCTCGGACTGCAAAATTGCACGGTGAACAGCCATGGCGTGAGACTTGGACCCTTATTAAAATTTGATTAAGGTGGAGTAAAGTGAATTGAGGTAGAATAAAGTCAATTATAGTGCATGAATGTGACGTTATAATTTAAGGACATCCCTTTTACAAGTCATCATACTTTCGCATTCAAATCACGTAAGGATACTTAAGTCACAGTCACTAATTAATAAAGTGCATCTTGAATGGCACGTTCAGGTATTCCATGCGATTCCTTGGTCATGGCTCCTAACGAGCTGATGCAATACGTGAATGGCCATAAATCTCGTAGACACCGTGACAACGTAAACCTGAGAAAGTGAGCTTTCTTTTTTGTGTTCGTTATGAAAGGCACGTTCCCCCTTGCATAAATTACGATGTAGCAGGCACTCTGTTCTGTACGAGGTGTTTCAGCGAACAACTTCAAAAATTTTAAAAGGTTGCCTATGACCGAAGGCACAATTCTAGTTCATGAGCTGGTCTACTTGAAGAGGCGGACATTACTTGCACAAAACATTGAAGTGTATAATAAAAAAATTATTAAAAATTCACCAATAACGTTTTTAACGAATTACCTACCTTATGGCCCACATTGCAATTAACAAATTCTAGCCGTGTTGTTAACGAGGTTGGTCCACTTGGAACAATTTCTCAGGATGACACTAGTTTCGAAGTATTATTTCCCGAACTTTGCTGAGAAATGCATTGGCGTTCTAGTTACTTTTGTGCTTCAATGCACAAAACGGCGTTTCGTTAAGGAACTAGCCGTGGATACGCCTTGCGAACTCCACGGCTAGAATTTCTCAATTGCAATATGCGTCATCATTAGTTAAAGTTAATTCGAGAATTTGTGGTAACTAGCCGATTATGCAATTCAATTCTTTGTGCGTGTAATCTTCCCATCCCCGCAGCTGCAGCTGGCCGGGAAAATCTTCTCGGTCGGTACCTTTGCAGGCCATTCGTAACAGCTCCTCTATGGCCCGGAAAATCTCGACTGGTCAGGGATGATAACTGCTGGGCAGGAAGAGAATGGCTGGTGGCAAGGGGGGGGGGGGGACGCCTTGGCTTGCAGCGACCAGCTTCGAAATGAAGACACCGCCCCAAAACATCCAAGAAGGACAGGCAACTGCAAAGCGAACCCCACAGCACGACTCTGCGCCGAAGTGACGTATCTTGGATCTCAGATTAGACCCCCTAGTCGTCAAAGAAAACATAAGTGCACAAACAACAAATGCGACATTTCGCGACGCCAATTTTTGAAGCAATTTCGTGCGGACAAATTGAGCAATCATGGATAGAGTCCTCCTAAATGAGAGGGGATCTTCTTGGCTTAACAAAATTAACAATAAGAACCCCAAAATTTAGGCGGGATCCTTAAACGCAGAATTCAAATTAGCCTGCTCAAACCGTCCGCACTGCTGTGCAACTTTCCTTTCTTATATCGTCCCTACAAAGCGAGTCGCCGCAGCAAGTGGGGAAGGGTTCCAAGGTCGCTTCTGGGAAGTTCGCCACCCCCGCAGTTGCAGCTGGCTGGAAAAATTTTGTAGGTCGGTACCCCTGCAGGCCGTTAGTAACACTCCATGCATCTGTTCAACCAATGTGATGCACTGAGACATTTTCACGTTGCACGGCGCTGCTAAAGGAATATAAAAAAGTAGTTCAATTCAGTTCATTTCTTTCTTATACAAGAATGAGGACCAAAAGCTAAACGCCATGTGGTCGGAGGGAGGCTCTTGCTCTTGAACGAGTTCGGCATACATGTACATTTCATAGTTCATACAGGTATGTTTACATTCACTGCGCGCGCGCTTTGTGAGAAATCCCCACCCATGCACTGCGTACAGATGGTTAACCAGCAAAGCTGAAACGTGCGGCCCCGGTTTTTATCACTGCGTTAATCCCCACCGTTCATTCAACGATAGCTTGGTAGGTTGACGCTCCTCGGTGCTCGGTGCGCACCTCGCTGCCCGAGGTGCAGCAGAGGCACGGCATACATGAGCTCGTTCCCGGTTTTGCTCGCGGCACTGCTAATAGAAAGCCGCCTGCTCCTCAGGAATACGCATGATGCGTGGCCTATCCATTTCGTAGCCGGCGAGAAACTGCTGCGCGCGTGATCTGCTGGGACGGAGGGCAACGACATCACGGCTGGCGCAACTAATTCAACACCACCTAGATAGCACAAGGCCAGTTCACTCCAATCCATGAGGTCATGTTACCTGGCCTGACTGCCATAGAACCTAATGGGGATGCTCCAGAGTAGGCAGCAGTGATTTCGACGTCACTGCTTTTATCACGCCAGCCTTGTCAATGGAAATTTCGGGAGAGGTAGCTTGGCGTCATGGAACGGAGTAAACATGCCTTGTCCTGACTAGGTGGTATTCGATAATCGCGCGCCTCTCCTTCTCTCTTATTTTTTCGTGCATACGCATGGGGTTGCTCCGGGGAAGTTTTCGGCGCACAGGCGACCCACAGACGGATGGAGGGACGGACGGATGAA
This sequence comes from Dermacentor albipictus, assembly GCF_038994185.2. NCBI lineage: Eukaryota > Metazoa > Arthropoda > Arachnida > Ixodida > Ixodidae > Dermacentor > Dermacentor albipictus. The sequence goes on from NC_091824.1 coordinate 112,015,156, forward strand.
TCGGCCAGCTATATACAGCTTCGCTGTAAACTTTTCGCTGATGGCATGGTCTCAAACCTTTGCTCGTGCGTATGAGTTCCTGTGAACTTGTGCTCCTGGATGCTAGTGTTACACAAAAATACATTGCCTGGTCAGCAATTCTAAAAAAAAATTCAGTGCTTTATTGTACGGAAACTCAGGCCTTTAAAACCGACCGCAGGTCCGAAGGACTACAATAACGCCGGCGTTTGCGTTATTCTTGCGTCCGAGTTTGCACACCTGCCTTTGCGAACCACGAACACCAACCAACTTGCTCAACATGCAGTCTTTCCAGGCTGCAATTATGTACATGCTTTTGAGTGGGCACCCATCCCGACGCACTGTCTCGTTTTTTGTTATCCCTCTGCTGTTGCCTCAAAACCATTATGGCGGATCGATAAAGACTCGGGTGGAATTATTGCAAAACGCCTATTATTGGCTGCATAGCAGTTGAAATATTCAGTGAAGATCCCAAGGAATTAAAGATAACCTGAAGTACTCACAGGCTCTCAGAGAAAGAATTTCCGGAATCGAAGAATTGAATTTAAATGCTATTTCTAAAATATTTGCCCTTCATAGTGAAGCGGTGATAGAATAAGAAAAATAAATAAATCACCTCACGTATTTGACAACGTGTGTGTGGGTGTGTGCTGCGTGCGTGCGTGCGTGCGTGTGCGTGTGTGTGTGTGCTGCGTGCGTGCGTGCGTGCGTGCGTGTGTGTGTGTGTGCGCGCGTGCGTGCGTGCGTGTGTGTGTGTGTGTGTGTAGCACACGCTCCCATTTCCTCCCGCGTACTCGCGTCGCGTTGGTTGAGCTGGCGTAGACAAGGGAGAGAGACACTACGCGTCCTCCCTTTCTCCTTCGCTCTTGTGATGCGCGTACCCCTCTCCCCGACGCGGTTTGCGGGAAAGGAAAACATATCCGGTGGGCGAGGAGTACTTCCCCTCGCAAAAAGGTAAAAAGGCATAAAAGCGCGTCACCGGGGGAGACTCTCTCTCTCTTGGGACGCCGGACACCTGCACCGTCTGGACGAAATCACCTGCCGCAACCCGTGAGTGACCTCGGTTGCCTGACCCACCCCGAGAGGACGTCCCTCTGCGAGTGTGTTCTCGGTAGCCGGAAGCAATAAACGTTTTTACAGTTGACGGCGCTTGTTGCCTTATTCGTTCGAACCCGACGTAGCCGCGATTCCCGCGTTACGGGTTGGGAGTACCACGAAGCGACTGCGTGGGGCTAGATCCGGAGCTCGTCTTCAGCCCTAACCGCACGCAGAGTGGAGCCCCCACAGTGTGTGTGTTGCGGGGGGGGGGGGGAGGCACAATATCTGTCTTTACATTGACAAAAAGAAGTGGTAATCAACTCCAAGGACTGAAAGAACTGCTTAGCTAAGACTATGACACTACTCTCTGCGCTGCATTTCTTATCATACGACAGGGATAACCTTGGTCTGTTTTGTTTTCTTGTCCATCAACACAAACGCGCAGATGCGTTACGCTCGTACTCGTGTACACTAATGGTAACCACGCATTCTAAGCTCAACACACGTCCAAAGATGACCTCCCCACCCAAGAGCTGCATCGATCCGGTCGAACACCCGCTCGACACCCGAAGGAACTTCGCGAGTACATGGTTCAGCATCTCAAGCGCCACGCAGGCCCAAAGCTGGTAAGAAAACTAATGACCAACGCGTACATGTGGAACAGCATGTTGCTCAAATATACTTCAGTAGTACTTTTCACAATGTTGACTGAGCCAAGGAATTCTTTGGAACAACACAGAACGCCTCCAAGTTGACATACGCAACTGTACGTTTGTGAGCAATGAAATTCTAACAGGTTAGACCTTATGGAACGCGTTAATTTGTCTTCGCTATCACCATTGAGTGGCATTTCGCCGCGATTTTGTCATCTAGGCTATGGCTGAATCTTGCATCATATTCGGCGACTGGACAATTAGCCACGCGAAGTCTCACTCGCGTGCTTTAACTTTTGAATGTTGGTCTGTACTTTTTATCATTCCGCTGACGTTTCAGTTCTCCATGATAGAGCCATGATATGGGTATGTACGCGGTGTTTGGGTCTGTAACAATTCCGTATCGCAAAAACCAGCATGACGCTGGGGCGCACTGGTTTGTGCTGCACAGGCGCTGGTTCCCGCTGCAGTTCGCTAGTTCGCACTGAAAACTGCTCTGGTTGTGTTTGTGCCGCACTGGTTCCAGTACGCAAGGACGAGCGCTGCTGAATATTAAATGCTTTATACAATTTCATCGCTTGATACTACTCTCTTGTCCTAAATAACGTTATATACCGCAGCTTCGCTTGCCAACCACCTTCGCAGCGGGCATTGGACCCCAATTTTTTTCGAGTTGGAGTCGGAAACCAGCTGTTACATCTAGATGCGTCGTTTGTCGCAAGCATTTTCTATGGACACAGGTGTGCTCTGTATAGAGCATGATGACGCGCCGAGCTACATAGCAGTTGCTACATACCAGGCTCTGCACCGCTTGCAAGGCGCGCGCACTTATGGGCCTCGCTCCGCTTTCACACATGATATCGCGATTCTGCAAATTGCAGTCACAAGGCCTTTGCGTCAGCGCTGATCTGAGCAGGATCGCTGGCTTTATACATGATGGGGATGCCGCGCCCTTCGTTTTTCCGAATTTCAGTCAGAAACCAGCTGTTATATCTAGGTGTTTATGTCTAGTTGTTTTTACGAGCACACGTGTGATCTGTACGAGGCATGACGGCGTGCTGAGCTACATAGCAGTTGCTCCATAGCAAGCGCTGCAGCGTTTTCTCTGTGCCAGTTGCAGTTTCTACTGCTTCGCGAGTATTGTTCCACAAGCGTAGAAAAAGAACTTGCCCTCGTGAGTATTTTTTAGCCTTCTCAAACAAAACCTATGCATGTAATAGTACAAAGTGCCCTATTAGCATTGTTTCTCTTTATTTTTTGCTATTTTATTGACAGGCTCTAGTGTGAGTCCCACTTTTATTTATTTTATCAGGGGGGGGGGGAGAGGAGGGTCGGAGTTAACACTTACCCTTATTTTGACTTTTTTGTTATTATTATTATTATAGAAGTCATTGTCGACACTTCCCAGCAACTGCACCCATCGTCGCATCATGATCGCATATCGTGGGACCGCAAATTACGTGCAGTCCTTTTTCTGGTAGTCCGGTCTACAGTGATAAAGTTCAATTCTAAATAACTGATCGAAATGTTTATTTATTTACTTATTTATTTATATACTCTTGGCATTTTTCAAGGTGCTAGAGAGCAAGGATTACAAGAACAAAAGCAACAAACTAATCAGGAATAAAAGCTGAGGTATATACTGGGTGCTTAGGTACCAACTGTGTGCACGTGTCTGACCTGAACTCCTGTCTTCTTTGCATACTTCATTAACCCTCTGCACGTGAAGGGTAGTAAATTGTAGGACTTCTATCTAGCCTTCCTGCCTTTCTTTCTTTTTTTTCTTTCTTTCTTTCCCTCATTGAGTACCTCCAGAATAACTACTAAACAGAACATTACGTGATGCATCAGTAGATAAAATTACCCTCTTCTAAGCATTGTTGGCTAAGAAATCACAGAAATAGCAGTGACTTGCAGAAATAATTTTCGCGCGAAGGTGGTTTCGCTCTAGTGACATCGCAGGAAGGAATAGTTGAGAAAGCGCGTCTGTACATAAGGTATATCGCAAAACGTTTATAATTTGGTAGTGACTACAGTGACGGGGCCCGGCACTTTTACATCTGCACTACGGTGACGGGGCCCGGTACATTAACATCTACACTACGGTGACGGGGCCCGTCGCTTTAACAACAGCACTGCAGCGACGGGGTGGTCACGATGTCGGTATTGGGAGCGATTACGGAGTCGCCATCTGTTGGAAGCGCCTCACATGCGTCGGCGCTAAATAAACATACTACGCGGCAGCCCTCCTGAACAATTGTGCAAGTACTCTCGAAATGGCAGTATTTTACCTTTAAAATAATAATGTTGGACAAACAGAAAGCACAGAATGGTTTACAGACGCTATCTGCCTACTACGTACAGTAAGGTGGGACACTGCGCGCGGTCGCCGCGTTCGATTCCCCCGAACCGTTTTGCGTGAAACGTAAGCAATCGCCGAGAAAACTATGTGAAGTATGTTCTTATGGTGGGATGGCTGTTTGTGTAACTAAATGTAGCATAACAGTCAATGCAGGGATCGCGCGGGTTCACGGTGACCGACTTCGCGTCTGCATGCATGTCCTCGCACGACGTTTCGCTTTCGCTCCGAGCACGTTTTCGCACCGTGCCTGAGCTTTATGCCGCAGCATATGCGCATTTGACAGTACGCAAGCAACCATTGTTGCATGGACACTATCGGAGCTGTTCAAAAATAATTTCGTTATAGCTAGGGTATTCGACGCCTACGGCGAATTGTGATGTTCCGTCGCGATGATTCAGTCTTAATTTTCTTTTTCTTTTCTTCTAAAGTATTGGAAGCTTCAATATCATTATTTCTCAAATTTGATCGAACTGCATGTTTATCGGTTCTCTAAGCGACCCACTGATTCTTTTTCTTAATTCAGTAGAATATTCATTGTCTGGCGTTACACAAGCAGGAACATGTGCCGTGCCTTTTTTATGTGTTTTTTATCATTCCCCTTCCATTACAGTGAACCTTCTTTCTTTATTATAATCATCATAGGTGTTACAGTGCATACGCAAAAGATTGTTGGACCCAATAACCGCAAGCTAGTGGTTGGGTCCGGATGTGAAATATAATGGGGACAGTACTGCAATAAAATATCGCGGTCCGTGAAGTGCTCGGCATCCCCATAGACGCCAGCACCACGAAGCTCATGCAGCTGGGGGTCAACAACACCTTCCATGAGGTTGAGTCACAGAAATTAGTCCAGGTTGTCAGGCTCGCTTCCTCGCCTGCGGGGAGGCGGATCCTGGAGGCGCTGGACTTTAACCCGTCAGGGAAAGGCGGTGCGCACTCGACGCGCGGTCGCGGGAGGCCGTCACGGTCTCGCTGTTCCCGCACAACGTGCACCCGCAACGCAATGTAGGCAGACGCCGGGCCCGGGCGGCCGCACTTCTCGGATCCGTCGCCGACGATCCACGATCGTTCGCGTTCGTCGACGTCGCCCAATACGGTTCGTCCGACCGGTTCGCAGCGGCCGTTGTGGATCACAGGGGCAACCTAACGCCGCGTCCGTGCGGAGGTCCATTCTGCCCTTTAGAACACATGCTCTGGCGGTGTCCCTCGTTACGGGACCACGATCATCACACCACGGAAGAGTGAGAGGAGGCGGTCAGGTACGGCCTGCCCGCCCCAACGTGGGAGCGGCTCGCGGCGGCCCCTCCCTCATAAGAGAGTTTCGGAGTCGCTCCTTAGGACCTTAATAAGGTTCACTGCCTGCCGTGAAGTGCTCGAAGTTGTTTGCATAGAATGCTGTTTGAAAGAAGTGCGGCCATTGACGTCGCTACAGTGTTGACGTTAAAGTGGAGACGGGCCCCGTCACTGCAGGGCAGATGTTAAAGCGCCGGGCCCCGTCACTGTAGTACAGATGTTAAAGTGCCGGGCCCCGTCACTGTAGTACAGATGTTAAAGTGCCGGGCCCCGTCACTGTAGTCACTGCCTTATAATTTATATACGCAGTTCATATAAGTTCGAACACCGGGTGTATTGGCTAACAAGGTTGCAATAACCAACTTAATCAGGCGTGCGCAGCAGGAAGGAAACCAACTAAGTATTGTTCGCTTTCGGGCAACTCCAAGTATTTTTACAGCGAAGCTTTTTATGGTTACTTCCCCCAGGATCGTGTCCGTGTGTCGATACAAAACTCAACACTTCCGCTTCGGCGTCCGCGAAAGACGCCATCCGCGTTTTCCTCTCCAGATTCTCGCGAATGCGTTGTAGCTCTCAATGTAGCCTTGTCAAAAATTATACGGAAATTGGTCGCTAATACAACTCTGTCATTACGCCGAGTTTCATTTACTTGTAATTAATAGTTAGTTCACAGTGGAGTTGTAAACCTTACATAATTTCCGTGCACTGTCAATGCGTGGCCGTCTAAGGAGGGAGTATGGTCACAGAAAACGGTTGTAACTATTGTTTTATCGAAACTGTCCCGAAATAAATTGTATAGCGATTAGCCTCTAGGGCGATTCTACTATTACACCTACTTTCGTGAACTTTTCATTATTACGTAGTTCACAGTGAAGTTGTAATATTGTGAAATTCCCGTCTGCCATGCGGCGGTACTTGCACAACTGACTTCATAAAAAAAAAAATCATTCCGCAGTCAAAATGTGTATTCTTTGTTTGTGTCCTTCAATAATAATAATAATAATAATAATAATAATAATAATAATAATAATAATAATAATAATAATAATAATAATAATAATAATAATAATAATAATACCTATATATGCATACATTCGTCGATTCAGGTAAAAAACACACTAGCTTCGCTGCTCGTCCTTCACAGAGTGGAAGTGCTGATATTTTCTGTTTTTTACTTTGCCCTTGCGTCATTGTTTAAAAATGTAATTAGCTGACCATACTCGCGGACAACTTCTTTTCGCTATGAAACGAAAGCTACGAGGCCGGAGCTTCTCCACATGACTGTATTCGTACGCCATGTAGTCCGGGGGCGCTCGGCACCGGTTTCGGTTTTGCCAACCTCGCACAACTTCTCTAGTCAGGGCAGATGCAATAACTCGGCGTGAATCAGTGTTTATTCACATACGATATGTACCAAGCTCTGAACAGCCAGCATCGCAGCCTGCGTCAGAGCAGCCGTATGGCGACGCGCCACCGCCGCTGCCGTTGGTAGTGCCGGCGTAGCAGTCAGCTCGCTCACTCGTTTGTACGTGCCGATGGTTGCGACTTCCAGATACGCTCGCTTGGTTTCCGCGCAGGCGCTGCAAAAACTTTTTTGTACGCTTCAACAGCCTTTAGTTGCTAAAGTTAGTCAACAGCCTCTCAGGGGAGTTGATTGGTGGGACAGCAAGCGACGAACACTCACCAGTAGACGTACACGGGCGTCATTTTGCGTCTGATTTATGTGCAAAACGTGCGACGGCCTCGGGTGTGGAAAAACTCGCAAGAGCAAAGTAAAAGTGCAGTAAAATAACAATATTTGACTGGTGAACGTTACGTATTGTTTCATATTAGGTGCTGTAGAAAAACAAGTATTGTTTCCTTTTTCCCACGTAAGAAAACGTGAGCAATACTGCGGGACTACTTTCAGCAGCGGTGAAAGAGACGCCTTTAGTTTTTGTAGCCTTCGCTTCATAGCCAAGAAAAGTTGTCCGCGAGTATAAATTATTGATTCAAAAGCAATACCTTCAATTAAGAAGTAGTCGAGTATATTGAGAAATCTCTAAATTATTTCTTTCCATGATGATTAAATTCAAGTTCATTAAATTCTGGGGTTTTACGTGCCAAAAGCGCGATAATGAGGAATGCCGTAGTGGGGGTCTCCAGAAGTTTGACCACCTGGGGATCTTTAACGTGCCCCCAATGCACCGGACACGGACGTCTTCCATGAAGATGACTGTGAGTGAGTGAGTGAGTGAGTGAGTGAGTGAGTGAGTGAGTGAGTGAGTGAGTGAGTGAGTGAGTGAGTGAGTGAGTGAGTGAGTGAGTGAGTGAGTGAGTGAGTGAGTGAGTGAGTGAGTGAGTGAGTGAGTGAGTGAGTGAGTGAGTGAGTGAGTGAGTGAGTGAGTGAGTGAGTGAGTGAGTGAGTGAGTGAGTGAGTGAGTGAGTGAGTGAGTGAGTGAGTGAGTGAGTGAGTGAGTGAGTGAGTGAGTGAGTGAGTGAGTGAGTGAGTGAGTGAGTGAGTGAGTGAGTGAGTGAGTGAGTGAGTGAGTGAGTGAGTGAGTGAGTGAGTGAGTGAGTGAGTGAGTGAGTGAGTGAGTGAGTGAGTGAGTGAGTGAGTGAGTGAGTGAGTGAGTGAGTGAGTGAGTGAACTTGCTGTAAATTTTTCTCAGCTCAATAGAAAGTGCGAGAGACGTGAAAAAGTACCACGTGGCCAAGCACTTGGTGAGCCAGGACATCATTTGCTACAAACATGCTTCGAACGAGCGAGCAATGCTTCATGCAGACATGGTGCACGAAGTACTGCCTTCAGAGTGGTCTCCCCTTTTCAGGAAACTGTAGGCTTTCCTTGCGTCCACGGCCCTCACGGCAGCGGAATCGAATCCCGGCCACGGCGGCCGCATATTGATGGGCAAGAAATGCCAAAACGCCCGTGTACTTCGATTTAGGCCCTCAGTAAAGAACCCCAGGTGGTCCAAATTATTACGGAGTCCCCCACTACGGCGTGCCTCATAATCAGACCATGGTTTTGGCTAGTAAAATCCCATGTTTTATTTTCCTACACTTCTTGCACTCCTTCGTTTATAAGTGCGAAACCGGAGTAACGCTGTGCGGGAATACGACATTTCGCCTGCGAGGTACCCAAATACAAGCTATCGCATCTTGAAACCGAGCACAAATGTATCTAGTGCCTTTAGCGCCCAACTCTAGCTTATAATTTTCGAACGTGCCAACCTTCCATCTTTACAATGACAACACCGACATGACTGAATGACTTACACTTGGTGCTGGGCCGGTCGAAGTTTTATACAAGCATGTGGGGTTCGCCCACTGGAAACCCAATTGAAAGCGGTGCAATCATGGTGCGCAACAGCGCCGTAGTGTCACTCTTTTCAGCGTATAGAAGTGAACGCAGCACAAACGTTAACACAGACGCAATTTCATTGAAAACAGTTTCAATGATTGCGCAAAAAAAGAGTTCGTTAATGTGTTTGGGAACACGCTCGCAACATTTCAACTGCCGTTTTGAATTCTCCAATTTTACGTGCAAAGACGGCGATTTGATGATGAGGCATGCCGTAGTGGAGGACTCCAGTATATTTTCACTACCAGGGGATATGTAACGTGCCCCCAAAACAAGGGACACGGGTATTGTTGCATTTCGCCCCCCACCAAGATGCGGCCGCCATGGCCGGAATTTGATCCCGCAATCTCGTACTTTTCAGCGCAACACTGCAGACGCTAATCCAGCACGCCGGATTAGTAAACAGCTAGCAAATAAAACTTATTATGCCATCGAACAAACATATACACCTTTGCGTAACGAAAATATCCTATAGTTAGCCAAATATTCGCACTGGAAATATAGATTGAATTGCCTAGAACGATAGCGAATATTATACCGACGGTCACATCCACCCATTTCGTATTCTTTAAACATTTATTAAATTGCGTGAACTAGCCAGTATACCGTGAACCCATGATATGTGCCTATCAATTCTACTGGATTTCCATAAACCAATTTCACGAAGAGTTTCACTACGCCACTACTGCCGCCAAACATGCTAACAGGAGTAGTCCTTGGCGGGCTGAATAGCAACTAAGGTATGACTCGTGTTGTGCTTGCACCATGAAAAATCTGCTTAGTCGTCCAGATCAAAACGCAGAGAGGTTACAGTAAAGGAGGTGTGTGCGTGTGTGTGTATTTTGTCAATCGACGCAAACGTGCAGATGCGCTGCGCACGTACACTTGTCAACTACTGGTCTCAGCGCATGCTAAACTCGACATACTTGCAAAGATGGCCTCCCCACTCAAGAGCTCCATCGATCCGTCCGAACACCCACTCGACACCCGAAGGAACTTTGGCGAGTACATGGTCGAGCATCTCAGGCGCCACGCAAGCTCAAAACTGGTGAGAAAGCACATGGCCAACGTTTACATGTGTAAAACCACTTTGCCGAAATATACCTCAGTACTACAATATTGAAGACGTATTCTTTAGAACAACTCAGAACGCCTCCAACTTAACACAGGCAATTGTACTTTTGTGAGGTATTGAAATTCTAACACGTTAGATATCACTAGAAAGTGTCATTTTGTCTCAATTATCGCCAGTTCGGCCCTTTCCGGCACAATTTTGTCATATAGGCTTATTATATATCTCACATCGTCTTTCTCTTCTGGACAAGTAGCCATGCGAAGTCATTCTCCCGTGCTTTATCTTGTCAGAGGTAATCTATACTTTGTATCATTGCATTCGCGTTTCAATTCTTCACATTAGTTCACACATGCATATGAAAGCGTTACTGGCGAGGATACCTTGCTATAAAAAGCCTTTTGGATTTTCCGTGGCACCGGCACTGTCCCTCAAGAAATACATAGCTATTATCTAGTTACTTACAGACCTACCTGAAGACTATCAGCGAAGTCTAATGGAAATTTTCATCAGTCTCTCTTGCAGTATCTGCGGAAAAGGGGCCTCTCCGTGATTTTGTTAAATAAATTGAATCGCGTTTTATGCCCAGTGTTGACCCATGCGAATAATAAATTGTACGTCTGTATGAATTTGATACGTTATTTCAACGCACCTGTGTTCGCTTTCGCCAAAGGGTAACTTGGCTTAATAAGAAGCATTAGCTCGGAACCAACTCCGTTTCATGTAGTCAAATAGAAAAGCACGAAACACAATGCTCTCACTGCGCAGATGTTTCAGTGATTTGAAGGAAATTCGTTGCACGTATATGATTTATTCACGTCAACGAAAAGCGTAGATCCGTTCACTCTCCAGCTAGCGAAATCACTGTCGTCGAGCAGGATCTTTAACCCTGTAAGGCTCAAACACAAGTCTCACATGAAAAAGAAAGGAAAATTTGTTCATTAATATATCAGACGTGGAGAAAGCGTTACTACAAAAGGCAATTAAAAGTTATCTTACTTATAACATAATTAGTAGTGCAGTAATTGATTACACGTAATTTGTTTCTTTAGCTACCCCCGGCTGGGGTGAGATCTCTGTCCACGATATCAGAAAAGCTATAGGATATGCGTTACGATTCCGCTGCTTAAATCAAAATTTTGAAGTACCAAAGCAACTAAGCAGATATGTTGGTCATTCCAGAGTAAAGCAAATTCACAGTTTCTCGAATTACATGGCGTAGCCAGGAGAGTGCTGCTTCAGACTTCTAAAGTTAGAGGCTAGTTATCGCTGCCGACTTAGGACTGGATTATTCCAACCAGTCAGCTACCCTAAGAAGTTAACTCAGATATGATGCAACGATCGCGCGAGAATGGAGCCCAACTTCTTAGCCAGTGAGCCACTGAGAAGGGGCGTTGTGCCCCTTAAGGTGGCAGTTGCGAGCCTGCTCCTCGCTTCCCTTTCTTGACATGTGCGTATAGTATATATGTTTTCAATTCAAATAATAATAATAATAATAATAATAATATAAAATAATAATAATTGTAAGACTGCACCTTGTTCCAGGGAACGTGCACGCCGGTTGGTTTATGAACAACGAATTCGCGATGCAAATGTTACAGCACCTGTACATCGCAGCGCCAAACGCTTTTATTTGAAGTTCGTTGTTTGCTGCTTTACTGCATATGCCGCAGTAAGACCACCAAATAAAAGTAGCAGTAGAGTAAGGTAAATGCATCGTGAAGCTTTAACACTTTATGCTGTGAATCATTCAAGCTTAGCTCCGCTACGCAGTCATCACGCAATGCTGAATCCACTGAATGTAACGCACTCGAATCATCCCATTTCCTTGTTTATACATAGTACATTTTTGTTCACTGAGCCCTAGCGCTGGTGCCCTTGAAATGCCTTTTCAGGAGCGATTACTTTACCGAAAGCTTCGGTCTTTAGAAGCAAACAAAGGATCATTCGCCAGTGTCTGATTAAGTTTTCTTTCCTCTCATATTCTTCGCTAATCAGATCAACGGTACAACCGACGAAGCCTACACCTACAGCGAAGTAGCAGAGCAGGTGGACGCCGTGAGGACAGCGCTATGGCGACTGGGCCTTGAAGCTGGAGACAAGATCTTGGTCCTCAGCACAAATCGGATGCAACTGCTGCCGATGTTTCTGGGTGCAGCGTGCGCCAACGTGGCGTCCGTCTGTGAAATACCGGACTTCAGTGTAGGTGGGTATAGAAGCAACATTCTTCACCACCCGAGCGTAGATGGTCGAAGAGATATGGAAGATCTATCGCTAAGACAAAGCATGGCCAATGGACGCAAAAACGCCGCAGCGAAGACAATGTAATAGCAGCCGAGTTGTCTGACTGTGTCGAGCAATAAGTCTATACAAAGCGTAGAAAAGTGAGAAGCAATGGCAGGGAAGTTCAACAGAGAAGAGTGAAATGAAAAATGCAGAGCCTAACCAGGAATCTAATTTAATTTTATTTGCCCTATATGTGTAGGAAAGGAGTTTTGATAATGAAAGGGTGAGAGAAGAAAGGGGTCACAGTGGTACGTGGCCAGAGTCGCTCACATAAGTCACTCTTCCGTAAAAATAATAATGAAGTAGGAGGTTTTGCGTGCCAAAACCAGGATCTCATGATGACGCCCGCCATAGAGGTTGACTCAGGAATCATTTGAACCATCAGGGCTTTTTTGACATGCACAAAGATCTAAGTGCACGGGTGTTTTCGCATTTCTCCCCCGGTGAGATGTGGCAGCGTGGCAGGTATTTGATCCCGCTTTTTCGTAATTAGCAGCCCAACACTATAGCCACTAAGCAACCACGGCAGGTTTAACTAAACATCGGAGCAGGCCTTTAAAAGTCTTATGTGTAAGCATTCGCCAAAACGAGCCACCCAGAATTCTGTCAAGAAAGGAGACCATCTTTCTGGACTATTTAGTCATGCAAAACGCAATCCACTTTATCCATCTATGCTGGATTGTCGAGCTTATCGATGACTGAGGAGAAATATTCATTGACCTTAGCCCTCGACAGATTGGACAACCGTCCCCTTCTTTAACTTGACGGACGCTTACACATCGGTGAAAGAAGCACATTTTGCATAAACTGGTACATCTCCGCACCCTACTGCGACTAAATCTCTGATGATAGGTGTCGAAACATTCTTAACGTGCCCTGCTTGTTGGGTCTTCTGCGAGACACTGAATTCATGGAGAAGTGACAGCACACCTTTATACCGAGAAAAAAGATGCTAAGGTGCTATAATTACAATACAATGTTGCCACTTACCCTGCCTGAAGTGACACCATAATGATAAGCAGAATAGCAATGTTTCCCAAAAAATCGCCTATTGAAGTTTTGCCGCCTCGACTGAGAACGACGAAAGCGCGGTTGCATGCAGTAAGATTTTTACATCGCAACACAATAATTACCATGGGGGACACAACGGAAGCGAAAATTCTCGACACGTGTATTGTTACCCATCTTGTGTCCTCTTTCTCTGTACACCATTTTTTTATTGCGCTAGAAACTTGCGGAGGGAGCGAAATAGAAATCTTGAAGTCGCCAGACTTTACGCTTGCCGACAGTCCTTCGGCTTCGAACAAGCTACTCGTTAAAGACAACACCACAGTCCCCCAAATATGCAAACGGTTGTGTCGGTCTATTGCAGCACCCTCTTCGACACAGCTGCACTACTTTCTTCATCCCGCTGCTTTTGCACCCTAGAAGGTCTGCTGCTACCTTTTGCCACCGTAGAAATCACTTAGGAATCCAGCGCTATCTTTGTTAGCAACCCGCCCCAATGGGCAACCAGCGCTGAAGCTTCACGTGCCGACAGCAGCGCCGTAACACACAGCCTAGCGAGCGGTAGACACAGTTTCCAGTAGCACACGCAGTGATTTCGTGTCAGCAAATTCGCCGATTGTCTTGAGTCACACTTTTCACGGCTCCTCAAATGGCAGGGAACCGACGTGCTAGGACGTAGCAGCGCATGCGCTCTACGCAGCGCGCATGGTCATGGACAGAACTTGGCTGGCCGCATCGGGCTAGGCAAACATTGATACAGGCGCACGTTTCTTATCGTTAAATATGTCGTGCCATCTTCGTAGCCTCCCTATCGGACGGTTTCAGCATATTTTAGTAACGCATGAAAAATGTCGTAGCGCCTCCTGGCCAGCGCTGGTTCCCCATACACTGTGATGCTGCTGAGAGGGCAATGTCCTAGTAGCATGGAATCCATTGAAGCCACGAAAGTTATGGACATGCCCGATGGCACGCACTGCGTCACTTACAGTACGCTCAGTGCTATCTGTACGTCTGCTCCGTCACCCTGTGATGTATTTGGTTCCTCCATTGCTGATAATCTTACGCAAGCCCAGCGGTCACAGCTTATGTGCCTGTTAGATTCATTCTGTTCTTCTTTCGATGTCGGGCGATTTTCCCTGGGCTGGACGTCCACTGTTGCGCAGTGCATCGACTATGGCTCCCAAAAGCCACTACGACAAAGCCCGTATCGCGTGTCTCCCGCAGAACGTCGTGTAATTGACGAGCAAGTCGACGGCATGCTTCGACTCGAAGTGACTCGCTCTTGTTGCGAAAAAAGACAGTTCTGTGCAGTTCTGCGTGGACTTTCGGTGCCTCATCAAGATTACTCGCAAGTACGTTTACCCGTTATCGCGAATTGACAGCCTACAAGCAGCATAATTTTTTTTCGTCGCTCAATGTGTGCTCAGGGTATTGGCAGGTACCAGCAGCAGACGACGATCGAACGAAGACAGCTTTTGTCACACCTGACGGCTTGCACGAATTTAATGTAATGCCGTTTGGACTTTGTAAGACGCCCGCAACTTTTGAGCGAATGATGGATACCGTTCTGCGAAACTTGAAATGGAATATATGCTTGCGCGAATTTGACTTGACGACACCGTTTTCTCACTCCCGATTTCCCCACGCACCTTCAACGCATCCGTCGCATTTTGACGTGCTTGAGAAACGCCGGCCTACAACTAAATTTAGAGAAGTGCCAATTTGCAGCGCGGCAGCTGACCATGCTAGGTTACGTTGTCTCCAAGGATCGAATTAGTCCCGATACAGCCAAGATTCACGCCATTGCCGAATTCCCTAAACCTACATCCGCCAAAGACTTGCGCAGTTTTCTTTGTCTGTGTTCCTACTTTGGACGCGACATCCTAAATTTCTCCACCATCATATCACCCCGGCCAAATCTTCTTGGAAGCAGTGGGCCCCTCACTTCGTGGTCGTCAGAGTGCAAAGAGGAGGTGGTAATCCTACGCCGTTTGATGACGTCACCTCCATTTTTGCGTCACTACGGCCCGATGGCTCCTACAGAGCTGCACACTGATGCCAGCGGCGCTGGCCTTCGCGCAGTCCTTGCGCATCGCAAACACGGGTTTTCCGAATAGATTGTGGCTCATGCAAGTAGCACACTTACGAAAGTTGGCAGTAACCGCGACGGAAAAATGATGTTTGGTGATCATCTGGGCCCTTACTAAGTTTCGGCCATATTTGCATGGCCGCCCATTTGACGTCGTCACTGACCACCACGTACTTTGTTGGTTGTCGTCCCTGAAGGACACCTCAGCCTGCCTTGCCCGTTGACTACTTCACTTGCAGGACTACGATATTCGGGTGTTCGACCGTAGCGGCCCCCAGCGCTCTCACACTGACGCCCTTTCTCGCTCTCCCTTGCGCATCGACAACGCTCGCTGCTCCGTATCCCAGCTTGCCGTTTGTTCCATCTGCCTTCGCACCATCGCTTCGGAATAGCACAAAGACCACTAGATCGTCCCGCTGATAAACTTGCTCGCTGATCCATCGGCACACCCAACCAATCGCGCGTTACGCCGTCAAGCCCACCGTTTCCCCATTCGCAACGATCTACTCCGCCGAGGCAATTACACCACCGATGGCTGCCAGTGGTTGCTGGTAGTACCCCGCAGTCTCCGTTCTGAAATATGCGTTCTGAAATAGCTTCACCACGCCTCTTGCCAGCCGGTCTGCCACCTTTACCTTGCCCTACCCGGCCGTTCGGGCATCGACATCGACTTGTACGGGCACCTTCCCCTGACATATGCTAATAACCGCGAGGTAATCGTTTCTGTTGACCACCTGACGCGATACGCTGAAACTGCCAGCGACAGCGCATGATGTCGCCTCCTTCCTGTTTAGACGATTCATACTGCGTCATGGTCCCCCGCTGGAGCTGCTCAGCGATCGCGGACGTGTCTACTTGTCGGAAGTCGTCGAAGCCACCCTCAAAGAGTGCCACGTTGCGCACCACACAACTTCGGCTTACCACCCAAAGACGAATGGCCTTACCGAATGCTTTAACCATACGCTCGCGACATGTTTGCAATGAACGTAACCTCCGACCACACAAATTTGGAATGCCATTTTGCCCTTCGTGACCTGCGCCTACAATACCGCTACTCAGAGCACCACTGGCTTTTCGCCTTTTTTTATTATTGTACTGCCGGCACCCGCCGCACACAATCGACACAATTGTTCCGTACAAGCCAGATGCATCTGAGTGCGCTTCTATGTCAGCCGCAGTCAGACATGCCGAAGAGTGTCGAGAGCTCGCGCTGGCCTTTACTACAAGTGACTAAGAGCGCCAGAAGAGTGTTCGCGATGACACCCCATCTGCTTCAACGTTCCTGCCCGGAGCGCTTGTGGGACTGTCCGTCCCTTCCACTGCGCCTGGGCTCTCGCCGATACTACTGCCAAAGTATGAAGGCCCCTACCACGTCGTCGAACGCACATTTCCCGTAAACTACGCGATCGAAAGCGTTGTACCGTCTTCGGACAAGCGCCCTCGTGGACGAGACATTGTCAACGTCTACCGCCTGAAGACCTACCATGACCCATTCATGGTGACATGCTGTTAGGTCGCCGGGTGACTCCCTTTTAATTCTCGGGGGTAACTGCAGCGAAGAATCTGAGCCGTATAGTGGGTCGGCCTCTTCCACGCTTTTGCTCGTGAATACCGCTCGCGCTCGGAGTCCGTGCCCCGCCTAGAGTGTCGCCGCTGCGCTGCTCCTAGTCCAATCCGATTGACTCCTTAAAATATGTATATATATATATATATATATATATATATATATATATATATATATATATATATATATATATATATATATATATATATATATATATATATATATATATATATATATATATATATATATATATATATATATATATATATATATATATATATATATATATGTATGTCGCTCATGATCAGCCTGGTTGCGCCCATTGCAGGGCCAAAGGCCTCTCCCATACTTCTCCAACGACCCCCGTCATGTGCTAATTGTGGCCATGTTGTCCCTGAAAACGTCTTAATCTTATCCGCCCACCTAACTTTCTGCCGCCCCCTGCTACGCTTCCTTTCCCTTGGAAACTAGTCCGTAACCCTTAGTGACCATGGATTATCTTCCCTCATTACATGTCCTGCCCGTGCCCATTTGTTTTTCTTGACTTCCACTAAGATGTATTAGCTCACGTTTGTTGCCTCACCCAATCTGCTCTTTTCTTATCCCTTAACGTTACACCCATAATTCTTCTTTCCATAGCTCGTTGCGTCGTCCTCAATTAAAGTGGAACCCTTTTCGTAAGCCTCCAGGTTTCTGCACTGTAGGTGAGTACTGGAAAGACACAGCTATTATATACTTTTCTCTTGAGGGATAATGGCAACCTGCTGTTCATGATCTGAGAATGCCTGCCAAACGCACCCCAGCCCATTCTGATTCTGATTATTTCACTCTCATGATCCGGATCCGCTGTCACTACCTGTCCTAAGTAGATGTATTCCGTTACCACTTCCAGTGCCTTGCTACTTATCGCAAGCTGCTGTTCTTTTTCGAGACTGTTACACATTGCTTTAGTTTTCTGCAGATAAATTTTTAGACCCACTCTTCTGCTTTGTCTCTAGAGGTCAGTGAGCAAGCATTGCAATTGGTCCCCTGAGTTACTGAGCAAGGCAATATAATCAGTGAATCGCAAGTTACTAAGGTATTCTCCATTAACTCTTGTCCCCAATTCTTCCCAATCCAGGTCTCTGAATACTTCCTGTAAACACGCTCTGAATAGCATTGGAGAGATCGTAGCGCCCTGCCTGACGTCTTTCCGTATTGGGATTTTGTTTGTTTATGTAGGATTACAGTAGTTTATATATATATATATATATATATATATATGTGCAGTGAAGTAGGCAAGTAGACAGAATCAAAGGCTTTCTCGTAATCAATGAAAGCTATATGTAAGGGTTGCTTATGTTCCGCAAATTTTTCTATCTTCTTATTGATGGTGTGAATATTGTCTATTGTTGAGTAGCCTTTACAGAATCCTGCCTGGTCCTTTGCTTGACATGAGTCTGACGTGTTCCTGATTCTATTTGCGATTACCTTAGTAAATACTTTGTAGGGAATGGACAGTAAGCTGATTGGTCTATAATATTTCAAGTCTTTGGCGTCCCTTTCTTATGGATTAGGATTATGTTAGCATTCTTCCAAGATTCCGGCACGCTCGAAGTCATGAGTCATTGCGTATACAGGGTGGCCAATTTCTCTAGATCAATCTAAATACAATAACCAAATGCAATGCATGCTCACTGACCTGGAGAGGCAAAGCTGAAGAGTAAGTCTAAAAATTAATCTGCAGAAAACTAAAGTAATGTTTAACAGTCTCGGAAGAGAACAGCAATTTGCAATAGGTAGCCAGGCGCTGGAAGTGGTAAGGGAATACATCTAGTTAGGGCAGGTAGTGACCGCAGATCCAGATCACGAGACGGAAATAATGAGAAGAATGAGAACTGGCTGGCGTGCGTTTGGCAGGCATTCTGAGATCACGAACAGCAGGTTGTCATTATCCCTCAAGAGAAAAGTGCATAATAGCTGTGTCTTACCAGTACTCACCTACGGGGCAGAAACCTGGAGGCTTACGAAAAGGGTTCTACTCAAATTGAGGACAACGCAACGAGCTATGGAAAGAAAAATGATAGGTGTAACGTTGAGGGATAAGAAAAGAGCATATTGGGTGAGAGAACAAACGCGAGTTAATGACATCTTAGTTGAAATCAAGAAAAAGAAATGGGCATGGGCAGGACATGTAATGAGGAGGGACAATAACCGATGGTCACTCAGGGTTACAGACTGGATTCCAAGGGAAGGGAAGCGTAACAGGGGGGGGGGGCTGAAATTAGGCGGGCGGATAAGATTAAGATGTTTGCAGGGACGACATGGCCACAATCATCACATGACCGGGGTAGTTGGAGAAGTATAGGAAAGGCCTTTGGCCTGCAGTGGGCGTAACCAGGATGATGATGGTGATGATGATCATCGTCATCATCATGGGACAAGCAGACACACGTATGTGATTTACTGACGTATCGGCCGGGGTCCGGCCGAAACGTCAATGAATCGCTGTACTCGCGCGTCTACTTCATTGTGTATATTTGCCAGGATCCAGAAACGCTCTTTACTGGTGTGTATATGGTATATATCAAGGAATACATGCACGCAGTAAAAATTTACACGACTTGATTAATGTCAGTAAAGTCATGTTATTTTTCACACGTGCTTCTGTTCGTTGAACTGTATCTGTGCCGGATCCTGTGGTTCCGTCACTTCAGTTAACAATTCCGTCACTGAAGTGACGGAATTGTCACTCATCAAAGCCGTCACTTGAGTTAACAATTCTTCGACGTCAATAGAAGTTTCATAAAGTGCTATATATATATATATATATATATATATATATATATATATATATATATATATATATATATATATATATATATATATATACATATATAGCACTTTATGAAACTTCGATTGACGTCGAAGAATTGTTAACTGAAGTAACGGCTTAATAACAGCAGTTACAAGACCGCATAATAGCAGATACTTCAGTTTAACAGCCTGGGTCGCACCACCGAGAGACTGTCGTCCCTCTCAGAGAGGAATGGCGCAAATGCGCAGAGACGAGAAAGGAAAACGTGGACGAACGCATTATGCGCTTGTCGGCGTTTTAACGCGACAGCGTTAAGGAGCTCGTGTCGCAGAAAAGCCGGTGTCGTTGGCGTCGGTGTCCGCGGCATTGGCCGTGAGCGATAAATCACAGAAGGCACTTCATAAATAAAAAACATCTTGCAAGATGGGCTGGTGGGAATCGAACCAGGGTCTCCGGAGTGTGAGACGAAGACGCTACCACGCAGCGACGAGTTCGTTCCTTCAAAGCGGGACAAATTCGCCTCTAGTGAATGCGGTGCTGCCTTAGAAAAGTGCCGTAGAAAGTTATACTGCGGTGTATATCGGTAATTATGACCATGTAACTTACAGAAGTCGCAGTTTCATAAGTAGCGAAGTACGTTTCCGCTACATTTCTTCTGCGCTCTGCGCACACGCAGAGCCATCTTGCGGCAAACATAGAAGACCAATATAATGGCGCTACAATGTAATGCAATGCACGGCGCTGCCCCGACACGTGGCGCGCCACTCGTCCCATGACCGCGTCCGCCTTCATGGCGTGTCGGGGCCCGGCTATCTGTGCCGATCGCGACGTTTGGCTGGTGGAGCGCGTTAGAGTAGACGGTGCGAACGGGTTGCGATAACGCTATCGCGTTCCACTCTTGACGGCGAAGCTTAAGCGTCCTCCAATTTTTCTCTATCGTCCCTGTTCGTTTGCGCCATTCTTCCTCGAGTGTAAATAACCAACCCACCCGACTGCCAGTACTTGTAAGTCTCTCGGATGAAACACACGACAAGCGGATACAGCGACACACGTTAGGAAGACAAATGCGTTTTGTGCGTATTCAGTCGCACAAATACACATCAATGATAAAGGTCATGTGCGCCTCCTGAAAGTTTTAATGCTCATAGACACAATAAAGAAATATTTTCCTGACGAAAGGTTATTTAAGAAGATAACGCATAACGTATATAAAAAGTACACAAGAATGCAATTTCTGGACACAATTCTGTGTTTGAGTGAATCCGGCTTGGCCTCATTTCGGTTGTTCAATGATATATATATATATACATATATATATGCGTGTGTGCATGTCATGTATTATATTTATTATAAGAGTTATTTTTTTTCATTAGCCGTTAGCATGTACAGTCCATTGGACAGAGGCAATACTGAGACACATCATTCACGGGCATTTCACTCCCCGTTGATAAAAGACTGCAGAAGAGGTCGCTGAAGTCTGCATGCATCTTTTTTCAGGATCAATAAAGCCCGCAAAGCAATTTGAAGTGAGGTGCACATACAGCAACATATCTAATCTCTAGGCACATGCTATCCATACTATTGGAAATAATTTTTAGACGGCTACCTCCTTCTCTGTAAAAAATATATTAAACTTTGTCCTATGTATATATGTAAATATATTGTGTTTGCGCATGGTGTTCACAGTGAAAATTTCAAAAAATATTGAAGTGAGAAAATACCGAGGAGATAGCCGCCGCTGGTGCTTCCAATGTAATTGTCTTCTTATTGTCAGGAATTTGCAAAAATAAAGCGAAAGTATGAATTAAAAGATATGCGCGTCGCATCGACAATGACTCAGTAAACCTTTAGCCACAAAAAGTTTAAGTGAAATCGCAGAGACAATTCAAAAGAAACCTCCAATGATGTGGGTAGCGGAACTCTGGTAATCACATTCTGGGAGCGGGGGTGCTCAGTTACCCCCCCCCCCCTCCGGAAAACTTCGGATGGGGTTCAGGCCCCGGAGCCTCCTCCCTGTAGTCGGGGCCGATGATAGTGAATGTACTGAAAGCTGGTGCAGTTTACCATCCCAAAAGCTATTTACGAGCCGTGAGAGACATCGTAGTAAAATGCACCCTTCTCTTTCACCAAAGTCCGCACTATTTGTTCTGTCGATGCGTGTTGAGTTCCGCTAGTAGTGTTTACACAGTTTTTGCACTAGTTCGCGAAGCTTTTTGTCATGTCTGAAGCCTCTTGTACGTCGTAAGTGTAAACGCCCATAATTTTGCTAGCAATAACAAGTTATACTTGTTGCTGCCGGTTTGTCGTGTCACATTGTCTGAGTCATAGTTTGTATGTTATTGGCATAAGGATAAAAAAGAAGAAAGTGAAAAAGGACTCAAAGGTATACACCGAGATGTCGCAGGTAGCTGCCGTCACCGAGTGAATCCAAGATGACTCCACAGTTGCTCGCCGCAGCAAACAGTCTTCTCCAGGGCGTGTAGTATCGGTGCTATGCTGGCGCAAAGCTCGTCAGCGTAGACCTTAACGTGCGAATTCTTTTCCATATATCTGCGCTCATTAGCGAAAATACTGAGCACGTGATTCTCCAACTTTATTCACCTTCTACTGGGAAGTTATTAAACTTGTTGTCTTCCTACATGCTCTTCGTTTTTCTTGTAAATGTTTTCGAAATTGGTTTGATGTTTCAAACAGCACAAGTGAAAGGAAACTAACGGTGAAATTATTCGCTCATGTGTTCTCTTGCTGTACAGAGTTTTATCAGCTTCAATGGCATTGGGACAGCCCCACTCTTACCTGTTTCAATGCTTTCACTTCAAAAGCAGGAGGCAAGGATTAACTATAACAAAGCCAATGAACAACGTTTCTACATAAATGTGTTGCTGGGCATATCAAGCTTGAGCAGGAATAAATCATCGCTCAGGAGAATGATTTCCTGCCACGACTGACAAGGCTTATTTCTGAACAACAGATTTTTTCCAGTAGGTTTTTCTTTTCTAAAAATCCTAAATGCATGTGCATATTGGGCCGGTTTTCTGGTGCTCGCCAAGAGCCTGCGCCCACAACGAATGTGCTAATCGACAGCGAATTATCACCGATGCAGATGTCCTGGCTAAAGCAATGCAAACCCTGTCCTTGGCATCCTTCTGCTGTGAGCCAGACCGGGTCCAAGAAGCCCTCGAACTGCAGCGAAGGCTGGTTTCAATAAAGGTGCGCACCGAAAATACTGGTCAGACCGGACTATATTTTCCATATCGGCTTTGAATTGTTGCTTGGATTTTTCATCAAACAATTCTTGTACAGAAGGTAAAGCTCCATATCGAAGCAGAGAGGTAAATTCAATTGTGTCATCACCACAACAAATAACATTAAGGACGAGGGGTGGGGGTTGGTCGCACTTTTGATAACAACGTCACAGTTTAATAAAGGGACGCTAAAGGGAAACACGAAGTCTGTTTAGGATGACAGATTATTATTTACAGACCCTGTGTGGCATTTCCTCGGGGGAAAAAAAAGATTTATTTTTTGCGAAGAAAACGATTTCTGAGCAGTCATAGGAACAACTATGCCGCTAGGACTTTTGGCGATGTATTTTTTCGCTTTAGTACGTACTTTTTTCGAGCAACATAATATTATGCTCTAAGCGAGATAGTGCTAAGATGGCAAAAAAGTGAAATTACATCTCTCAGATGCTAATCAGAAATGCCTATTGAATTATTATGCGTATGTTATCTGTTCAATATCATGTAAGAGCGTATTGTCACTGTGGAGAAGCCTGGAGCTTCGAACTGAAAGGGATCTTTTCACATGAAAGTGTACTCTGTCGAGGTACAGCGAAAAATCTGTCCCATGTACCTACTTCACGCAATCATCATTACGCTAATTTCCTGGCGTTTGGAAAAAAAGACACTTAAGTTTATTCGGGTTATAATTGGGCGTTGACAAGACTCTGCTAATCCGTTCTCATTCCTTTGAAATATGGTTCAGTGCTTCTTGTTACATATGTTCTCTCAAAGCTTTTAAATTTAGAGGTGGATTTGCAGAGAAGAAAGTTGGCTTTAAAAAAATTATGAGGGAACCTCATGCTGCTATTGCTCAAAACGAAGGAGTCGTACAATGAAATGCATGTAAGATAGCCTCTAATCGCAGTATTATGTAATGATGATGATAAATGCAGTGTTTTGTGGCACAAGAGCCAAATACAGCCAAAGAACACCGCGCAGTGATTATCAGTTTGCAGTGGAGCGATGAATTACGAGAGGTAGGTGTGACTTGGCTGTAAAGGGGCCTAAAGAAACGGTAAAACCAGTATGTAAAAAAAATATGGCAATGCCTAATGAGGTGCGCTGTCGACACGATATATGTATTTTGAAACAGCAATGATACACTAAATTATGCCAAGGCAAATATTTGGAAGAAGCGCGACCCACAGTATTCTGTAAAACCGTAAAACTGATTCTGGGGTTTTACAAGCGAAAACAGCAATTTGATAATGAGGCACGCCATAATGAGAGACTGCGGCTTGATTCTGACCCCCCGTGAAACGTTATCGTGCCCACAATGCACGGGACACAGTCGCTTCTGAATTTCGGCCCCAGCGAAATGCGGCCACCGAGGCCTGGTTTGATCCCACGACCTCGTGCTTAGCAGCGCAACTATATAGCCGCTAAGCCACCGCGGCGGGTAGACCATAAAACCTATAGTCTCTTATGCGGCCACATAAAAGCTTAGTGCCCATAGGATTCATGGCCTGAAATCGTTCACTAGAGCCAATTGGCCCAGCAACACGCACTACCGAGTGAGGTGGTGGGAACTGTGAGGTGGTGGGAACTGAAAGTGGGGACGGTCAAAGAAGGGTAGGACATGAACGGCGGAGGGAGGGAGTGCTCGCGGAAGGATGGGTGGTTGAGAGGAGTGGTTGGAAAGTGCAGAACGGAGGGAGACGGTGTGCTCATATACCGCCAAGATCGCTTGCTTTTCACTGCGTTTATCTATATTTACTTGCATGCTCGCACTTTGCCCAGAGATGCCACTCGATAATCGCACTCGCCGAATGCGCGTCTTCTTGCTTTTTGAAGATGAGTACTTGTGCGCACCTGCGCGATACCCTTAGAGCTCTATGGACGCAGTTTCGCCGCAAAGGCACTTACCGTCGCGTCGGATACACCTGAGATGCCTGGTAGCCTCCGGGGTGCTGTTTACGCAGCACAGCAGCACAGGCTTCGCGTGCTTACAATCGCTGCCATTGCTTCGCACTTCGAGTGAAACTGTAATTAAAAGTTAACAGACACATTAGCATACGCTAAAGATCAAGAATGAAGGTGAAAGCCTGCGTGCTCACGCGACATTCATCAAGTTATTCTGACATTCTCATTCGGTTGCGATGTCACTTCCTATTACTTGTTCTCTCATTACTTGTCTTTTTTTTCCCCTGTAGGTTTAAGTAGTGCGTCCTCTGAGGACGTGTTTCCATCACGCGACACAGCGCGTTCAGTAGGACGGGACAGATTGGTGCACGTCCTCCGTGCCTCGTTTTATAAGAGGCGCCACGTCATCGCTTGGGTTTTTACAGCGCAGCTGTCATGCGCTAGGTTCTGGCGGCTTGTGTCCATAGGCAAAAGAGGCGGCGGCAACCGCAGAGCTAAAGGAGCTGAAACACAAAGCTTTTGGAGGGAAAAAAAAACACAAAGCTAATGGCGAGAAGTAGCAAAACGTGTTGTGATAAAGAAATATCGTAATAAAAGATGTATAACCGGAATAGACACTGTTTGGTATAGATTTTGGTTTGACGTCACGGGCTCTATAAGCAAACTACGTAAGCTTGTATCAGTTCTCTTCCACCCGTGCAATAGGTAGGCCGCGTGTGGAGAAGACTGCGGAAGAACAGCGTGCCTACGAAGAACACTGTCGTGAACAGAAGCGGAAATGTGCGTGGTGATGGCGGGTGGCACGTAATACGGACGAAGACGATGCCGCAAACGCCAACCATATGTACCTTCATTTGGATAATCCCTACCGGCTCCACACCCATCGTAATCTTCGGTGATTTCAACATAGACGTGTCTCGGCCAGATGGATAGTGGTTCGTGGCGTCTCTCTTGGAAAGGTTCGACATTTAATGTTACACAAACATTGGTGTGCCCGCGATGCAGATCATTCGTGTATAAACCTCACATTGGCCAAGAACCTTTCCAGTGTCGCCACAGAGCCGCTGGCCGTATATCACAGCGATCATAAAGTGATGGTCACCTTGGCAACCGAATATTAACTCCAGGGAAGCAAACAAAAGAAGGTTAAAAATAAAAAAAGGCATTCAGTATGCAATTTAATAAAACAAGAAACGTGAAGAAACGAACGTAATTGTGCTATGTGTCTTTCATTTTCAGTCAACATATTTATTATCAACATATTTATCAATATATATACAGCTCCGCTGATTCTCCACCTTCACGCAGTGGACTGGCTCTGAGTTTTTTTCTAGACGCGCCTACCCGAATGTACATGTAGAGACCGTGTAACAGGTCGCGGTAGACATGTAAGACACATAACTCACATTTGATTCACATTTTTCGCCTTAAATTAACATTTAACACCACTTAATACACATTTAAACGTATCACCACTAACGACATAACATCCTTAACTACAGTGCTTCACTGAAATCACCTAATCATTCAGGTAATTTACCTCAGATTCACATTTAACACTTACAACACTTAATTACAGTACAGTTTATTTACTGGTGGAGCGCCAAGCACGTGTATATTCAGTTCCATCAAGATGTAATAAACCACGTCTTCACCAGATTTCCGATGAGGCTCTGAGCAAACGTACCACTTCTTCGTCAGAGGCCGCAGGGCCAGTATATTATCGTAGTCAGCAGGTTAGGGTGCCTCAGGCGGACAAAACTGATGCCGCTTGGGAACATTAAGCCTCATGAATAAATAAATAAATAAATAAATAAATAAATAAATAAATAAATAAATAAATAAATAAATAAATATAGATGTCACGCATAATTTTGAAGTACGAGTAATCAATACTTTACAGCCAACCTGTTTGTTATAGAACTCTCAAGTTTCAGCAAAGCTTGAAAACGCTGAAACAAAATCGTAATAAATCACATTGCTTATGAGTCAGCATATTAAAGTCAACTTTTAAAGGCTTTAGTAGACCCGGTTACGAAATTGCGGTATCAAGCTGCTTTAATGCATCGTTACGAAGTTGTAATCTCAGTCTTTGTTAAGCTTTCTTTGCCTCCCCCCTCCTTCCTATTATTAAACCTGAAAGGTACATCCCTATAATTTTTATTGCATTTCCTGCACTACATGACGCATAGATCTATCTACTCACGCTTCCTGACAAACAGATTCTCAACATTCGTCTGTTGATTGAATTGCAGCACATCATAGCACTGGACGAAACGGCGCATAATATGGGTGGAGCAACGAACACCGTAATCCCATGGAGTGAGCTGCTGAAGAAGGGCCGCGAAGGAGGAGGCCCAATGCCACCGCCTCCCGAGCATCGAGAAAACCAGATCTGTTACATGGCGTCTACAAGTGGCACGACTGGCGAAGCGAAACTGGTTGTGCATTGTCACGAGTCCCTCCTGGCTATCGTTCAGTCAAGCAGGTTACATTTTTTTGATGCCTTAGCATTCTATAAGGTATTCCAAGCACTTTCATGGGGCTATGTATGTATGTATGTATGTATGTATGTATGTATGTATGTATGTATGTATGTATGTATGTATGTATGTATGTATGTATGTATGTATGTATGTATGTATGTATGTATGTATGTATGTATGTATGTATGTATGTATGTATGTATGTATGTATGTATGTATGTATGTATGTATGTATGTATGTATGTATGTATGTATGTATGTATGTATGTATGTATGTATGTAACCGTTTTGTCGCCTACCTGAGTCACTGGGTAGTCTATATGGTCGAATGGGTAGCGCGTCAGGCTGCTGTGCTGAGGAAAAAGGGTTCGAAACCAACTATCTGGCCATCTTGGTTCACTGAGTATGTAGCATTGGGAAGCATATCTGCCGCTCTGCAACTACCACTCTAGATGGGGGATTACATATGTATCGCTGTTCGAAGAAACACGTTGACGCCGTCTTGGAGTGCTAGGTATGTGCCATTCTGTCCGGGCCTCTTCGAACCTCTTTGACGCCAACATGGGTCACTGGGCAGTTGCCAGCCAGTAGGTGTGTGTTGCTCTTCCTTGAACATTTGACGCAAACTTAGGTAACTGGGTGTGTGCCAGAGAGACTGTGCCAACGATTAATTAAATTTTTTGGATGCTGAGTGGAATAGAACATAAGTCACAAGTCACAAGGGTTCCTCAAGGACAGAAACCCGACGCTTTAGAAGGCTGCACCACAAATGCATTGATATGCCGCTTTTCAATGAACGTCTTTTACGCCAACGCTTTAGCGAGTGGCGCAATGAATGAACTGGGTATGCGGCGCTGTTCAATGAGTCTCTCGCCAAATTGTGTCATGGAGTATGTGTCACTTGGTGTGCAAGTAAGGTAACGATTCTCAGATCTCGCAGGCACCGGCGCCCCACAGTTCTTGTCTCGGAGACCATGCGCGGACTTTTGGATGGGGCACTATGCGGCGCAGAGAGAAAGAGAGGGTGGTTGTGAAGAGGAGGAGACAAAATGGCGCAGGGTGTTTAGAATGAAGCGGAGAAAGGATTTCGGTGGCAGCATGACGCGCTTCTCCGCGTTCACGCGCACCGTTGCGCCAAGCATTACGGAGGCCACGCGCAGACTTCGCTGTGGCGGCGCTAGATGGCTCCCTTAGGGAAGCGCGAAAAAGGAGTCCCACCGCTGTATGCGCCTGATACATAACTTGTCTCGACAGTAGCAATACGTTGTCTCGTTGTACTGATTCAATGCTAAACACATTACTCGCGCTAGTCAACACGAGATCGGCTCTTCCATATTCTTTTTTTTTCAAAAGGGTAAGAACTGTCTGCTTTTGCGAAACATACAAAGAGAGCAAGTTGCTTATCTGAAAGCAGCTTATCTTTTTTTTACCTTCCAACTGTTACGTTTATGGCTCTCAGGTGTACCACACGAAAGGGCCCTCACATTCCATCCGACGACTAGAACCCCATGTGACACGAACAAAGTAGATGCCCTTACATGTCTTTGGGTAACTAGGCACCAGTACGCTAGAGAATCACTCCCAACTTTCCAACCAAGAAGGGCCTCCCAACCTTCCCCTCCCATGACACCATCCTGGATTATCTGTAATGTTATTCTCTCTCTCTCTCTATTTCTCGTTGAACCTGAATACCTTGAAGCACGAGCATGCCCTACAAGACCGTTAGGGGCACTGGCTAACAATCTCGGGGCTATTATAGTATACATACAAGTATACCCAAAAAAGGTGTTTCTCTGGGAAGAGTAAAAGGAGCACCAACTCCTTAGAAAAAGGACGCCTTCCGCAGAAAAACAAACAGCCCCTAGACCTTCATTCCATTGTCGATGTGCTTTAATGGCGGTAAGAGTCTAACTTCGGCCAGAGCACTGACAACATGACTTGTTCGCAATAATACCGTAAACCCAGGACAGCGCGCAGCGACTTATGGAAACTGTATTATAAGGTTTCAAAGCAAAACGTGAAACGAAAAGATAGTGAAACAGGTTGAAATTAAAGAAAATGGGACACGACGTCGGATTGAAAAATGCGCCACGACGAGACAATGTTATCGTTCGTTCGTATATTGCTGTATTTGGTTCATTAAGCTCATTTCCTAGGGCTGATTGGTCCAACATAGATGGACTGGATGTGAATTACCTTATCAAAACGTTCCTGTTTTGTTTACGGTAGACGGATGTGGCAAAGAAAACGCCAAGGCTTCGAAACAAATCAGTTTGGAGCAAGTGTTCCTTGAATCGCCCGCTTCTGCCCCTGTCCCTGTCTTTTAATTTGCGGGGACATATTTTCATCCTACAAGGTAAGCCTATCGAGGCTGCTTTCGAGGAAAAGCACTGAGGAACCTTGCTGTAAAGATGCGGTAATGCCCGCTAAAGTTTTGTTCGCAAAACAAATCATTGTGAGAAATAAGCTAAATGGTGTATTTGACCACAAACATTCGCCATGTACTTTGAAAGTGGGAACACTCACTGTTGCACGACAGTGCAAAGTTGGACTAAATATTTTGGTCTCAACATTGCTTTTCGAAGTGCCGTTGTGTTTTTCATTCCCCACTACCTCTTATTTTTCTTGTTTTTCTAACTAGGCCGTGCTAACCATGCTAAACAAATATAACAAAAAGTTAACTAATAGCAACCTTTGTTGAATCCTCTACCTGAATTCTTGTGCCTTTGCGTTTCCTTACTCCGTATTTAGCCATGTGCCCTGTATTTATCGCATTTATGAGACTGGACTTTAGGTTTTAGTGTTTCTTTTTTTACGTTAAACCTCTTTCTAGCTGCCTAAAAGCGTAACTATGAGACTGAACTTTAAGATTGTGTTTGTTCCGTTATTTATAGGAGTTACTGTATTTTTCTTTTTAATTGGCATTCCATTGAATGTATTCCTATGTGAAAACGAGCATCCGAAACCGCTTAAAGGCGCCAACATCATACAGACAATGCATTAACAATACGAGTATACATTATATGCCCACTATATGAACATAAACCTTATAATAAAGCCCACCACGTGCCTTTATTCAAAGAACAAGAAGTATGCGTGCCTACTCTCTATTTCAATGAAATCCATGCACTTTAATGAAAGCCATGAGTCACGTAGTCGCTTCAGCCAAACGAAACGGTCCGAACGGAGAACCAGAGCAAGGGGTCTTTTATTGTCCGCCACTGACCGTCCCCTTCGTTATGCCGACTGAGTGGCAGCTTCACGAACGGATCAGTGGGACACGATGGGTGAGCCGCTCACTTATCTTTGAAACCCCTAGCTCGTTCTGCTTACTTGACAATAGTCATAGCTTTCGTTGCGCCTTGAAGTTATGCTCGCCTAACCGAAAAATAAATTAATGTTTTCTTTTCGTCTTTGCCGTTTTCAAGCCACCCTGGGCACATGCGTCTAGGTCCAGAAGACGTGTCTCTTTCCACATCGTTTTTGGTCCACACGTACGCACTTCTTTGGGGTGTCTGCAAGACTATCGCCCAGGGAGCGTCAACCGCCTTTATGGAGACCGCCGATGACAGTGCTATACTCGAGGCAATTCACAAGCACAGGGTAAGCGTAAATAATTAGGTCAATACTCTGAGAAAGGAGGACAGGCACGAAACGAAAGAATGAAGGCAAGGCGGACAATTTTAATGAAAAAAATATTCGGTTAACTACTTTTGAAAAAGAGCAATGCAGGGAAAGAAGTAAAATACCAATAGAGAAATGAGAGAGCAGATCAGTATCAAGATAACAGGAAAGAGCATTCCCCACAGGCCATACCGCTCAACGTGAATTTATACCGAAAGGTAAAGTGGCTTGCATCGATGCTCGAAAAGCTCAACGCAAGTCAGTCATTTCAGTTTTTTTTTTGCGCAGTTTAGAGAGCTGAGGAATCATTTTAGTGATAGAGCTAAACGGGACTGCGTTCGTGTTATCTAACCTTGCCCTGTCATGCCTCGCTCTCACCAGCGATATTCTCGTAGATTTCAATTATTATGAACGTTCGCATGAGTAACTACTTTGCCAACATCCATATTAATGTTTTCACGTGTTATCAATGGTTATTAATGTATTCCTAATGAATGACATAAGTTCAATACATCAGATACAAAAAGAAATAATCCATTCTTCGGATAGAATTGAATGTAATCCCATGCTTTTTCATTGACAAGAAGCTTGTTCTAACCTTCGTCATGTTGGTAGAGGCGTAATGTCTCATAGCCTGGCACAGGTTGCTAATTTTTGACAGAGTTCCTAATGCTTCCTTAAGAATCGACTTTGTACACGTATAGATTATGCAAAAGGTGACATTCATCGTTCTCGTCTCGTCAATCCTGAAATCAGGCTAGTCATGCCAACACCTTCAAAGCAACCTTAGTACATTGCTGGCTGTATGATGGGCTGAAAATCTTTTCCCAGCCATTGAAGCTATTAGTAAAAATCTAAGTATAATTACTTGTTCAGCAAAAGGCAATGCAAATAATTCATATATCTCTGATTGTCGGCTTCTACATTCCATTATTTAGATGATAGGAAGCCAGGTGTCGCTTGCCCTCGATAATTCAGCTGCCCTGGTGCGTCCCAAGCACCTGAAATACGTTCATTTTGTGAAAGAACAACTTTCGAGAACGCTTTTTATGTCACTTACTGAAATCACATCAAGAAGATTTGCGTTATTTTTGTAGTTATGTGACTTAAGTGCCACTTGCACGCTGTTTGTACGTTATCCAATAGATTAGTTTGGCACGCTTCACCTGAATCGCTGCAGTGCTGCATTGCAGCATTTCGGCAAATCTGTACTGCAGAAATCAGAAAGGCGGAGGAAGTTTCACGAAATGGAAATATTTTCGTCTGCTAAACAGTAGCACGAAGTTACAGTGTACACCTATGAACATTTTCTTTATTTCTTTTAGAGAAGCTTGCATGGGGTGCCTTCGTAACTTCATGCTATACCCCCGGGTGGATGACAATGTTTCCCTTTCATTGCTGCGTTTTGCGTCAGGCACATCTCATGCTCGAAACGTATTTCTGGGGCAGAGATACACAAGAAGTTACCATTGTTTGAGCAACAAGAAATTTGTATTCATTTGCGCTCTCTATTCACTTGTGGACAATATTCAAATAACTAAGGAAGCAAATATAATTCAATGACAAGCTGACTCAATAACTCTTGGAAAAGGACAAAAGCTTCAAGCCAGTAGAAGCTTCAATTCAGGATCATATTTTGGCCTCTTGGATCACACAAGGAAAGCGTTATCTATGAAATTAGATGTCGTTCTCATTAGCATAAAAGCCACCGCATGCCACATTAGCCTTCATGGTATTTCCCACTGGTTCCTTTCTCCTCCTGATTTGTGCAGACAAGAAGAATTTGGTGGTGGTCCTTACTTGCTTGCCACAAACAATTGCTGAAAAGAATTAAGCACTTCCTTGCCAGAAACTTGAATAGGAAAACTATGCGAGGCCTTCTATATATGACCTTCAGGTATCTTAAACCCAAAGCGTTATCTTATAGCAGCACTAGAGAACCGCCAGGGGTCAATTGAACACGATATAGTGTGCATTTGAGTAGCGTCTCATCGGCGCCATTGAGCGACATTGTGATTAAGTACTGGGCTTGCATGTGTCAGAACCACGATCTCATTATGAGACACGCTGTACCGGAGGATTCTGGGTTAGTTTTGACCACGTGGGTTGTTTAACGTGCACCATATGCACGGTACATGAGCGTTCTCGCATTCCGCCCCCATTCGAATGCGGTGGCTGCAGGCGGTATTGAACCCACCGCCTCACGGCGCTCAACAGTGCAACGTCGCAGCCCCTGAGCTACCATGGCGGGTCTCCGCACTATAATGGCACTGGCAACCTAATAATGGCAACCGAATCTGAAAGCCTGCAAAAATACGCCACGGTCATCGGATAAGGGTGCTCTACACGAAAGGGATGCAGGAACAGAATTGTTGCAATTCCTGCGGAGCTATACATATTTGGTTGCCATTGCCCCTGGGTTACGTGGTCGTCGCTTTGCAAACGACCGTGCAATCATGCCACGAGGCGCGAGATAACTGGTACCAGGAGATTGAGTAGAAAAAGTTTCAGAAGCCAATGAAATTACGAACACTACCAATTTCTGAGACGTGCCCATTGACATTATACAGGTTGTCCGAACTGTCATGCAACAGGATTTAAAAAGAAGAGCAATTGAGTTACTTGAAGAAAACCTAGTGCACATTGTTTCCAGTGCCGTGTAGTAGTCGCCAGTAAATTTCTCGCTACGGGGATTTAATTAGGTAATTGCAATTAATTATCAAACTCCCTAAATACTGCACCCTAAATATCAAAGTGTCAATGAAACATTTGTGGGTGCCGTCAAAGGACATCTAACTGCGGTATTTTCACTGAAGCAACAATTTATCGTCTTCAGAGGCTGCCCTGCCTCAGCCGACGCATCAGCACAGACATCAAACTTCACGCATAAAACACGTCACCCTCTCGCACTCTACAGTGGGCTTGGCAGCACTCCAACAATACGGTTCACTGACGCCCGACGCTTTTCGCCTTACAGTTGACAACCAAATACACTATTTATGTGCGTCGTTCCCGCTATGCCACTCTGCTAGTGCTGCCAAACCAAGACCATCCTCCATTACCACTGTTCGCCACTGCGCATCTGTCATCCTACAACTTCTCGCTCTCTGGAGACGTGGAATCGAATCCCGGCCCCAACACCCATTCCACTTCTACGGAGGTATCCTGTGACATAATTGCAACATTAGAAGAAATAAGCTAACTCAGGTCAGGCGTCTCTTCTAAGCGAAGTGGAATGAATTCGAACCAAACTATCGCAGAACGATAAAATATTTGACGACAGTAAGAGGCTATTGACAAAAATTGAAAACGATGTTTCCTCCATAACTGCACTGAAGACCAAAACTAGTTGCATCAGGGCAGTTGTCGATAAATATACAAAAGCCATTTACGACGCATCATCGCGACTAAATTATTCAGAAGATAGGGATCGTCGTTCTAACATTGTGTTTTTTGACGTAGCTGACATTGAGCGGAAAACGTTACAAGAACCGTAGAAAAAGAGTGCGGAACTTTACACTTCTAAGCTTAACATCAGGTTAGACTTTAGATATCGAGCGCGCTCATGGAATTGACAAATACAGCATTAATAGAAACAGACCTATAATTGTCAAATTAGCACATTTCAAAGTAAAACAACGTATTCTTTCAAATGCTACTCAACTAAGGGGGTCCAACCACATTTTGTCAGAAGACTACTCGTCTAAACAACTAATCGAGTTCGGCAAGTCCCAACAGAAACCTTTTAAACTTGGGTGCGATAAACTAATCACAGAGAACAGAACTTACAAGTATGATAACGCTACAAATAGACTAATATTAACTTGATAGCTACGATCCCACACTACCTCAAAATCGCATGGCATCCCTGTATCGTTTGTTTATACTAACACAAGAAGCTTGTTGCCCAATTAAACGAGAAGCACTCTGTAGCTTTATTAATTCTTTAAATTGTAAGCTTCTCGTACTAACAGAAACGTGGCTGAATTCAACCGTTGATAACACAGAGGTTAATTTTTTCCTTCCTGATTTTGACATCTTTAGGCTGGATTCTGCAGGCAAATGCGGAGGTGTCCTGATAGCTGCCCATTGCAGCCTTTGTTGCCCTATTGTCCATATCACATGTGCTCTAGAGAGTCTATTCGTTTTTGTACAGTTCTTCATACCTACAAATTATCTGTGTGTGTTATCGACCTCCCGACGCACATGTTTCCTTCACTACTCACTTTCACGAGGCACTGCAATCTGTTACGATGTCATACAGTCATCCGCAACTACTCCCCTTCGGTGACTAACTTCCTGGTATAACATGGACCGAACGAGCCTTAATTCTGTCTACCAATAACATCGATAGTAATTTTCTTAACACATGCCTCATCTTTGATTTGATGCAGCTAGTATCTACCCCAACGTGAAAAAACTAACAGTGCTCTAACACACTCGACCTTATCTTAATATCCCATTTGGACATAGTTTCTTCTGTAATGCATCTACCAGAACTAAGTGAGCACTCAGTACTACATGCAGAATTATCCTGGCAACAACCTAGGAGCGAAAAAAACAACAGAAGAAAATAACACTTCACATTAAACATCATTACATCAGTATTAACAATGCACTAACCGTCTTTTACAAGGGGTATATCATAATACAATGGATAAATGGTATCATATTACAATGGGTAAATATCATAAAGACACCAAACGGACGCTTTTTAAAAATAAAATGATTGAACTCGCTGAGAATTGCGTACCAACTATGACCTTAACAACGCGACTTTCACCCCCATGGTTCAACAAGTCATTAAAATGACTAAACAGTAAAAAGAAAAGATTATTTCGCAAAAGCAAACATTCCGAGGCCGCTCCTACCTGGGAAAAATATCACGCCAGTGAAAAGACATTTGTTTTTCCGCAACAGATAAACGAACCTTTTACTAAAACACTCCCTAGCATGCCGCAAAACAATCCCAAATAATTCTGGAAATATATTAACACAAATAACCATAAACCATTATTATTATTTGATGGCGAGAATAACACGTGTTGCCGACCATAGAACATCTGAAGTACTAAACTCTGTATTCTCTTCCGTCTTCACTTCGGTACTTAATACGGACCCCCAAGACTGTCCTTACCTCAACCACCCAATCATAGCAGACCTAACACTTGAGGCATACGTTATCACCAAGCTAATATAATCCCTCAAATTGTCATCCTCTGCTGGCACCGATAGAATCAATTCCAATATTCTTAAGAGCACTGCGCAAATCTCTAGTGTATTTTTTTGCCATATCTTTCAGCAATTATTATCATCTGGAGGGGCCCCGCAAGATTGTCAAATAGGTAAGATAATTCCACTACCAAAAAAGTATCACCGTCATCGGGCCACAATTACCGTCTAATTTCCCTCACCAGTGTTTGTTCCAAACGAGTGGAACATATAATTTATTCTGATATTGTAAAGTACCTCATGTATGCCAATTTTTTCAATCCTAGACAACGTGGTTTTAATAAAGGAATGTCCTGCGAGACTCAGCTACCTCTCTTCGTTAATTACATCAGCTCACATCTTGATCAAAACGGACCTATAAATGCCCTCTTCCTAGATCTCCAAAAGGCTTTCGACAAGGTTCCTCATGAACGCCTCTTCCTAAAGCTATCGCCTCTTAATTTTAACCCTTTGTTATCCGATGGATACGCAACTTCCTGACTAACTGCCGACAGTTCGTTTACGCTAACCAATGCTCGTCTAATTTATAGCCTTTTATTTCCGGCGTGCAGCAACCCACCGTCCTGGGACCGCTACTCTTCTAAATATACATTAACGACTTATCGAGAAGCTGTTCTTCGAAAATTCGTTTATTTGCTGATTATTGCGCCATCTGTCGTCCTGTTACTAACGACGGTGATTCTCATGCTCTCCAGTCCGACCTTAACGTTATTAAAACCTGGTGCAATTATTGTTTAATGTCTCTCAACGTCAAAAAAAAACGTCGCTGCTCTTACTTTTCACCATCGCCAATCATTTATTTCAGCAAGTTACGTTATCGCTGGTTCTGATGTACGTGCTGTGACTTCTTTTGAGTACTCGAGTATTCAACCTGTCCAGTAACCTCGGTTGGCACTCACACATTTGCAGCATTAGAAATGATGCCAATCGTGTCCTATACTACCTCCGCCATAATCTACGTCTTGTTTC
The DNA here is from genome assembly GCF_038994185.2 of Dermacentor albipictus. Lineage (NCBI taxonomy): Eukaryota > Metazoa > Arthropoda > Arachnida > Ixodida > Ixodidae > Dermacentor > Dermacentor albipictus. The sequence goes on from NC_091824.1 coordinate 112,052,137, forward strand.
CCCTTCATTAAAACCACTAGCATATTAACACTTGCTCGACCTAAACTGGAATACGCATGCTTAGTCTAGGGCTCATACTAATCTAACCTGGCAACAGCACTGGAATCCATACAGAATAGTGAAGCAATGTTCATTGGCACCGACTACTCTTACCACATTAGTGCAACTAAAGGTAAGTCACATCTGAACCTTCCAACCCTCGAACACTGCCGAAAAACAGCAAGACTAGTTCTATCACTCGTTCCTTCGCCAAACCGACATCAAGCCGGCACATCGCACTTCTTCCCATCACAGCCATTCAAAGGCTGTTCATCCCCCTCCAGCTCGCACCGACGCTCATCTTAACTCTTTCTTCGTTCAGACAGCGAATGACCTTAATCATCTACCCGCTGAACTGGTCTACCACTCCAGTCATTCATTTTTCAAAGCATTCATTGGAAATATGACGTAGATATGCCCACCCCTCATATAAAACTCCTGGTGGGGTACTTGAGAAATGAATAAATAAATTGCGTACTAATTTTTTCCGACTGATAAATAAGCTCCGCGAAATATAGAAATATACGACGCGACTGCGCGCCCACCCACATCATAAAGCGGTGCTCTCGAACAGGCTTCCTCTGAGCTAGCCAGAACGAAGTAAAGGAAATACAGAAAAACGGTGTGATCGAGTTACCGCCTCAACACCGCGTCCCGGCCAAAGCAACACGTCACGATTGGTATTCTTTTTCTTTTTTTTTTGTTTTACGTGCCAAAACCACTTTCTGATTATGAGGCACGCCGTAGTGGAGGACTCCAGAAATTTCGACCACCTGGGGTTCTTTAACGTGCACCTAAAGCTAAGTACACGGGTGTTATCGCATTTCTCCCCCATCGAAATGCGGCCGCCGTGGGCGGCATTCGATCCCGCGACCTCGTGCTCAGCAGCCTAACACCATAGCCACTGAGCAACCGCGGCGGGTGTCGCGATTAGTGTTAGTCGGGAAGAAGCTGTGATATTTGTCTTAGAGTACGTAAAGTGCGCGAACGTTTCCTTTTCTTTCTTTCCTTTCTCCCCACGAACCTGCTTTCGCAGCACGTACACACTCTCTTAAAAAGTAAAACCGTCACTTCAATTTAGCTCTGGTTCGAAGCAAGTTTCTCGGGCGAAATATAGCTGTGCGCGCACTCTTTCGATGAAGTGCGAGCAGAGCCTGAATTTTAAACATTCTATGCCTTTTACATTGCTTATCGCGTTTCGTCCGGGGTAAGAGCGGCGCTTTGGCCACGTTATCAAGGCGCTTTTGTCATAAATGTGATCAGTCCGCCTTGAGAGACGGATAATAGGTGTCACGTAGAAATGAGAAGAAGGAATCGCTGCGACGCCGCAGAACCTGCCATTGGTGCTCCTTCCATACCATGAGACCAAGGTGATGCGCTGTCTCTTCGGGTTTCCGACAGGCAAAGCGGTCGCTTTCAATCGTTTATTTGAAGGTGCTACTTTATGATGCGGGTGGGAGCGCTGTCACGTGGTATTTTTCATATTAAATATTTCATTTAACTAATGATCAGTCGAAAAAAATTACTACGCAATAAGTACGCAACTGAAAATAATACAGTTTGAGGTCCCCTGGCTGTGGCTAGAAATACCGAACTGGAACTTCAATAATTAGGACAGTAGTTACCGAGTTGGGTAACTAATTACAATTACTTAATTAAATCTCAGTAACAGAAAATTTACCGGCTGCTGCTCCACTGTACTGGAGACAATATTCACTAGGTTTCTTTCAAGTAACGCAGTTGCTCTTTCTTTTTCTTATCTTCGTGTATCACAGTTGGGACACCCTGCATATGATATATCCTGCTGTGCTATTCTTGGTCCGTTAGCGACGACTACAGGTTCAATGTTTATGTCCTCAACAGGTTACATCCTTAAGCACAACGCCTTACACTGTGACGTGCCTGTTGGACAACAAACGGCGTAATGGTTATGACTTCCATAGCCTCCAATACGTCACTACGTCGAGCACGAACATTGGAGAAGAGGTTGCGAAAACGCTGGTCAAAGAATTTAATCTCAAGTCTTTTACACAGAGTAAGTGTCATGTGTTGAAATTCTGAACACATTTAACCGACCTCACGTTGAAAAAGAAAGAGCATTCATTTTCCTTTCGTAAACAGTTGACGTTATATTGATGGCCACGTTACCAAGAGGGTGCTTAACCTGATCTAAAACGGCCTCTGCGTTTTTGCTGTCTATGATACGGATTACCCTCAGCACTTTAGTTCCCTAATCGTCACCACGGTTTACACGGGCGTAATAGACTGGCATTACAAGTGATTCGCGAAAGTAGCGACTTTTTCTGAAGGTTGACAATGGGAAGGCAACAAAACTTTCTTTTGGCTCTTTTATTTTCGTTTGAGCAGAGTACGGTCAGACGGAGATACCTTTCATCTCAGTGGGCCTCTACAACGCGCCCAGCAATTACAAGTCCATCGGTTGTTTGGCAGTCGGCGTAGAAGCACAGGTAAGAATGGCAATCTTTCTGCTTGCCTGAAACAAGGCAAGTTGCACGTGACAGAGCCATCCAGCAAGAATAGTCGATGCCTCATTCGTGCCGTCGGCATATGTTTGGTTCTCTCACACCACAACAAACTACACTTTAAAATTCTGTGTGTAGAGCAGCGTGCAAAATCATTGCACAACCATCACATCAGGACTACTACGAGGACGCCCAATATTAGGTTCTTGAGTAGGACTTAACAGGACCATATTCAACCAGTGTCATAACCAAGTACATATTTGCCCTTGCTCAAATTGATACTTTGTTGCTCTTGTTGTTAACTAAATAATGAGACCGTGTGAAAATAAAAAAAATACGCCTCCATTCCACCCTGCAAAAGTGGATGTACAGCGAAGATTGCGCCGACGTCACACGGTGTTACACAAGCACCACCACCACAAGCAGCGCACATCAAGCGCGAACGCATGTATGCGCAAGTGCACAATACATGCTCATCCTTCTAGGCCCTACGCGAAGAGCAAGTGCCTTATAGAACTAAATAATGTTTAAAAGTAAATATGCTAAGAACTAAATTATTGTTCAAAAGCAAATATGGTGAGAAAAATTGTATAATACGACTTACACACAACCTGCAGACATGATAGCATTAAGTTGTAATCCGACTATACAAGAAAACCTAATTCTGCTACGCGGGAAATCAAACACAAAGCCCTTTTCCAGCTGCCTTCTTTTAGCACAGCACGAGAAATCCCGACAAACTAGACAGCAACAGCTTCGGTGTAATAATGATAGTTCAAAAAAGTAAAGATATCCGAAGTTTATTATAGTAGGCTCTTTGTATGACCTGACTAAAAAACGTCCTCCATAGAGGAACTAGAATTAGATATCCGCCACCACACAAAGACCTCCCAAAGGAAAAAGCGACCAGCTGGCGCAGACTACAGACAAACTCCTTCCCCAACTTACACGTGCTCAATAAGATGTTTCCGACACAATACAGGGCCACCTGCCTTTGGTGCGGTGCCAAACCTACACTCTACCACATCACCTGGCAGTGCGAACGCAACAAAGCATTCCACAAACACGAACACCCGAGTGCGGAGCAATGGGAGAGTCGGCTCAGCAGCAGCGAGCTCACGGCCCAAAGGGCCCTAGTGCAGCACGCGAGCGATGCAGCGCGACTCAGTGGAGCCTTGGAATAGGGGCCCACCCTTGCTGAAGAGAAGTCTCAAGTCGCCAGCGCCAAGAAGATGAAGACGACGGAGACCTCGTAACCGCGAAACTATCGGAAGACTCAAAAGTTTTCCCTCCCTCCCTCCCTCCATTTAGTTTTTGTTTTTTTGTTTTTTTTTTGTTTATTTATTTACTTTGAGATTGGGCTCAGCTATACAATGGGAAGGCCCACGTGCGCCTCTCCCATCGCAGTGAAAGACGGTCTAATGTGTAGGTGGCACAATTTTTCAGTGTAATGTTTTTGTTCACCACGTGCTTTTGCATGTGTCCAGGTGTTTTGAAGGTACACGAAATCTATGCATATTACATAGGATACTAGTTGAAATGCCGACGCTCACAGCAGTATCGCATTACCACCTTTAATCTTCTTTTGTTTTTGCTGCCCCTTCTTGTCCACCTTTTCTAACGTCTCGTAGAGAACCAGAAACCTGCTCGCCCATCCAACCCTTCCACCCATCTTACAAATAAAATATATGGTTCACTCCCTACGTTGATGTTTAGCATAGCTTCCTTCGTGGCTTTCACACAGGTGAGGGACACAGAAACGAAAAAGCCTCTGGGACCATGGCAACGTGGAGAGCTCGTGGTGCGAAGTCCAAACCTAATGCGCGGATACTGGGGGAGACTGCACGAGCCCATCACAGACGAAGAAGGCTGGTACAGCACAGGTAGGAGTGCATGTGGAACGTGCACGAATAACGTGCTTTGATAAACTGTTGAGCGAATAGCACTTGTCACATGCGCGCACAGTGAAATCTGTAGTTATACTTATGAATTAAATAGTACTTCTTCACATGTATACAACGCGGAAGACAAATGTATCGTTATCTCTACGTTTCTTTATTTTCCAACATATATTTAACCACTTTGTTCAGGAACAATACGAGCCTTCCCGCAAAACAACGCCAGCACATCGAAATTTTTTGTAAACCTTTATTTTCCGGAATACATTTAGTGCGAATGAATACACTGAATACCTTCACAAGCACTCCTTTTAAGTTACCGTGAACAGCTTTTGCACAGCCTTCGCTCAGGTGATGCAGCGTCTGTATGGTAGTCCATGCCCGTGCAAGGTGCCTTTGTTTAAGCATACCAAATTAAGTTGGAAGAGCACACAACCAGGTGTAGACGATCACGACTGTGCGTTTAAGGCGATAAGATGAAGTATTGTCTGATAAGACGAAGTATCGTGAAATCTTGATGAAGGTTACGTGAAATATGCCGTGCTGCGCCACCATTGGCCTTGGAATAAGGGGACAGGGTTAAGGAATTCGACGATGAGGGCAACGATGTACAAGCGTTCAAGCATAAGGTCCATGCAAGCTTTCATTACAGCCGTTCATCTAAACCACAAGTCATGGCGAGGTCCACATAGCGGCTACTTTCTTAGTCAGCAAATGGCTGTCCCGACCACGAGTCCCGGGTAACTTTTTATGGCAATAGACTCACGATGCAAATTAAGATACAGGACGGACGAAAAGGCTTCGAGGACAAGCGTTTTCCTCACCGGTTCCAATATTTCCTCATGTTCTGCTTTCGCGCTGTAACCTGAGCAGGACCGAAAATTGTCGACAAACCTATGATTGCTACTTCGGAAAGCTTCTGACTGCACAACCGCACCAAGCTTGCGAGCAACTGGTTAACACGCTTTATTTCGAGGGACACGCAGGCGACCTGTGCTACTACGACAAAGACGGCTGGCTGTACCTAGTTGCTCGACTGAGCGACTACTTCTGCTGCCGTGGGAGCAAGTATTGGCCGGTCCAAGTCGAGGCCGTGCTGCTCAAGTGCCCAGGGGTTCATGACGGCGCCGTCGTAGGAATACCACATCCCCAAGCTGGAGAAGTGGCGCACGCTCTGATTGTGCCCCAGCCAGAAGCAAGAAATCTGAGCGCCGATCACGTCACGCAATTCGTGGAAGGTTAGCATCTCTTTTTTTTTTCGTTCCTTTCTTTAAGTTCACTACGCGCGACGTCCTCATCATATAGAAAGTTCTCTGGTTGGTTTTTGGAAGTGTTACCATAACTTCACAGGCCAACGTAACTGCCTCATCAGCTTTAAACGTTCGCGGTTTGAACTCGTTGATATGTCATAATTAGCGAGAGTTATGCTAAGCATATGACGGGTACACAACGTGGCAGACGACGACGGGCGCTAACTTCCAAGTGAGATTTATTGTGCTAGAACGCGGAAGTAAGCAGACGAATGAAAAACAGGTGATCAGCAAGGGATGAAGCTAATAAAAAAAAAGCATAAACCGTACCATCGCAATACCATCGCATTTCTTTGCCAGAAAGGGTTACGGACGGTTTGCTCACAGACAAGCCGCGTTCGCGTGTCATCTGAGCAACTTCCTCTATGATGCGAGCGCGGTCGCCCCAGTGTTTGCGCAACGAACGCGTGTCTTCGGAAAGTGCAATGTTGCGCAAGAACGCCATCTTTGTCATTGAGGAAATCATTCACGGGTTCTCGTTGGCGGGCGTTCAGACGTTTTCCGCTCTGAACTGCGTGAAATGCACCACACGACAGAGGTATTCAACAAGCCACCCAACGCGCACACTCCATAAAGCTCTTCCTGTGCTTAACATTCCAAATGTCAGACTGTTTGTTTAGGGGGCTGGTTAGCTTTGCAATGCTAACTAACTTGAAAGGGGCAGAAACTTCAACTCAATGACCATTCTCTTTCAGCAGGTGGTGAACTCTGTGTTTGTAAACTCTGTACCGTCATTCCACAGATGCACGATAGAGTTTCCCACAGCAAGTTACCAAGTCCCACTCAATCGGCCCTGCTGGAAGAAGTTCAGCGTTGTGGCTGTCACAGCTGGCACGAGCGTTATGCGCCCAGACATCTGCGTCCATTCTGAGCAGCTGTCGGCGTATGCCACAACATGGTGTACGCACTGACCAGAGCAAAACGGACGGCAAAACGTCAAGATAATTCCATTTAGCTCATCCGGCCTTCGAGAGCTGACAAACGCGGATGGTTTTCCTCCGGTCTCATCTCGTGGACCGTCGATGTATGACGCCCGCAACGCCGCTGACTGCGTTCCCCATCAAAGTGGAGCACCAAACCTTGCTACAGCTTTCATGCTTCGCCTTCGGGCAAGACTGCCATGCTAGCATGCGCTTCATTTACGTTCTATTGTAACTATTATATTCATATAGTTATTTATATATTTTATTTATTTATCTATGTATTTATTTATTTATATATTTATTTATTCATATATTTATTTATTTATTTTATGCGTTGTCATTTGTTGGAAAGCAACAGATTGTGCTGTGCACTTATTTCGTTCGACTAAAATCGGTGTTAGAAGTATGCCAGTAGACAGCGTTTAACCACGAGACTCCTAGTATTATGCTAGGCAATGTGAATGTTTTTCCTCTGATTTATTGTTTCATTATTTCTTTTCCTGTACAGCTAATGCACCGAATGGTTGCCAGTTGGAAGGCGGCGTCACATTTGTCGACAAGATTCCACGCAGCAAGAGAGGAAAGCTCGTCAGGCGTCAGCTCGTCCAGTGGATTCTCGAGAAGCGAGAACAGGGAGACATCAAGAGTCGGGATGCTGAGGCGTAAGATCTAACAGATTTCCCAAACCACGCTATCCTGCACGGCCCAAAGCACATCTCGCACCGGGGGTGCGCATTCGTATCGTCAATTTGTAATATTATTAATGCGAAAGCGTCATATGCCCCATGAAGGGGCAAACCAGGCGTCCGTTTTCATAAACCGATGGTACCGAAACCCACGTGACCAAGTGACGACGTAACGTTCTCGGCTCTGGACCTACTGCGGCTCGGACTGCAGAATCCCATGGTGAACAGATACGGCGTCGGACCTGGACCCCTAATAAAGTACGATTAAGGTGGAATAAAGTGAATTACGGAAGAATAAAGTCGACTAATGTAGATGAATGTGACGTTTTAATTTAAGGTGATCACTTCGACAAATCGTCATGCTTTCGCATTCAAATCACGCAAGGATACTTAAGCGACTGTCACTAATTAATAACGTGCACCTTGAATGGCACGGTCAGGTATTCCATGTAATCGCTGTGTCATGGATCCTAACGAAAAAGTTTATGGGATTTTAGGTGCCAAAACCGCTTTCTCATTGTGAGGCACACCGTAGTGGAGGAGTCCGGAAATTTCGACCACCTGGGGTTCTTTAACGAGCACCTAAATCTAAATACACGGGTGTTTTCGAATTTTGCCCCCATCGAAATGCGGCAGCCGTAGCCGGGATTCGATCCCGTGACCATGGATCCTAACGGGCTGACGCATAACACGAATGGTCACAAGGCTCGTGGACTACGTGATAACATAAGCCTCAGAGAGGGAGTTTTGCCTTTTGGGTTCATTATTCAAGGCACGTTCTCCTTGCAAAAATTTCGATGTAGGAGGCACACTGTTCTGTACCGGGTGTTTCACCGAACAACTTCAAAAAATCTTAAAGGTTGCCTCTGACAGAAGGCACAATTCTAGTTCATGAGCTGGTCTACTCGAAGAGGCGGACATTACTTGCACAAAATATGGAAGTGCACAATCAACTAACTAATAAAAATTCACAAGTTAATAAATGATTCACAAATGACTAACGGCCACGTCCTCTGCTACAGAGGACTCCCAAATAAGAAACAATGCGGGGTAGGATTCCTAATCCATAAGGACATAACAGGCAACATTGACGAATTCTACAGTTCACAAGTTCTACAATTCTACAGGGGGCAGAAGTGGTCATAATAAAACTAAGTGCGATTTGGAATAAAAGTAGTACAATCCTACGCTCCAACCTCCAGTCATGACGATGGTGAAATAAAACAGTTTTATGAAAATGTTGAATAAGCGATGACAAAAGTGCAAACTCAACATACTGTAGTCATGGGCGACTTCAATGCAAGATTTATTTATTTATTTGAAAATACTGCCAGCTGCTTTTTAGCAGCCAAAGCAGGAGTGGTACATAGAAAATACAAAGGGATACTGTACAAGCAAAAAAGTCAAAATAAAATTCGAACACAGCAAGCTCACACACACACAGTGCTTCACAGATCATACTTGTACGCTACTGCGCAGAACAATATCTCTGAAACTAATGACATGAGTTGAATAAAAATTCGGTACGAAAGGAATTGCGTGCTTCGCTCACAACTGAGAAATAGCCGATAAGAAAGAGTCAACAGTACGTTTGTGCGTTACCTCTTGTGGAAGCCTGTTCCATTCTCTTATCGTTCTAGGAAAAAATGAAAATTGATAAGCGATAGTTCTAGCCTGGGGTACAATAAGGGTAAGTTCGTGCTTTCCGCGGGTACTTCTACACGTGTTAAATTGTAAGTATTCCTCAAAATTCATTTTAGTTTGGCCGTTCACTATCGTGTAAAGCATCTTCAGACGGTGTAGCTTACGGCGTTCTTCCAGTGTTGGAAGGCCAGACCTTGAACGGAGATCAGATAGTGATACTTGTCTTCCGTAGGCATTAAAAATAAACCTGAGTGCCTTTTTTTGTACTTTTTCCAGCCTATCTGTATCAGTTTTAGTGTGTGGGTCCCAAACGACATCACCATATTCAAGTAGAGGACGCACCAGTGAAGTATAACCAACTAATTTCGTCTTGCTTGTACAGTGCTTCAGACGTTGCCGCAGTAACCATAGTCTTTTTGAGGCTGTCGAAACTATCTTTTTAATGTGCGCACTCCATCTTAAATCGCGAGATATTTCAATGCCCAGATATTTAAACGTATCAACAAGAGTAACGCCAACGTCGTTAATTTTGTATGCATGCGATAGTGGACTCTTCTTTTTTGTTACGGTCATTTGGGAGCACTTAGGGATATTTAGGCTCATTTTCCAGGTCTGGCACCAATTAACAATTGAGGTTAGAGAATTACTTAAGAGTAATTGATCATCTTTAGTTTGAATGGCATGATAAACAACACAGTCATCCGCAAAAAATCGGCATTGTACAGCAGTGTCAAGTGAGAGATCATTCAGATAAATAAGAAAAAGTAATGGTCCAAGGACGGACCCTTGAGGTACGCCTGAAAGTACTGGAAGCATTGATGATTTAGAGTCACCTATTTGAACATATTGTTGGCGATGCGTTAGGTAAGAGTCGAGCCACCTCAGAATACGCTCATTTCTAAAGAGATGCTTTAGTTTTAATATCATTTTGGAATGCGACACGCGGTCAAAGGCTTTTTCAAAGTCTAGAAAGATTATGTCGACCTGGCCACTGTTATCAAGAACTGCAAACAAATCATTAGTAATATGGAGTAACTGTGTCACTGTTGAAAGGCCACGCCTGAATCCGTGTTGACTGTTCATGAAGAAATTGTTGCCTTCTAGGAAGCTGCTTAAATGTTTGAAAAGGAAATGTTCTAGTACTTTGCTAGCTGTGCACAACAACGACACCGGGCGATAGTTAGTTACTGTGAGCTTATCGCCAGTCTTGTGTATTGGTACAATTTTGCCTATTTTCCAGTCGGAAGGAACTTCTCCTTTCTCCAAACTTTTGCTAAAAATAACATAAAGATACTTGGCACACCACTCCGCGTATCTAAACAAAAATGCATTGGGGATTTCGTCGGGTCCCGAAGATTTCCTAATGTCTAAGCTAAGCAATGCTGAAAAAATACCTTCTTCTGTGATTATTAGCTCTGGAAGTTCATACATAGTTGCGTGGCTGAAATCTATATTGTTATCGGCACTGCGCAGAAAAACGGACGAAAAATAGTCGTTGTATGCCGTTGCTATACAAGTTGGGTCAATGACGTCCTTATCGTGTATTTTCAATTTGTTAACTGGTTCCTTCTTTTGCGTCAAGTGAAGCCAAAACTTTCTCGGATCGCTGGAAAGAAAGTTGTGCATTTTGACGTTAAAAAAAGTGAATCTGGACGATTTTATTTTCGAACGCAAGTCCGATCGCAGCTCAGCCAAGGTGCCGCTATCTCTCTGGTTTTTAGACGATAATCGTTTTACGCGCCGCTTTATATGAATGATTTCGCGCGTTATCCAGGGGCTTCGACGTTTGCTATTATGTTTTTTCGGGATATATTTGTTCATGCAATGACGCACCGAACATTTGAAGTGCTGCCACAAACTATTAACAGTTGTAAAGTTTCTGTGGCACTGTAAAAAGAAATCATAGTCTAGTTCTAAGAAATCTAATATGCTGACATCGTCTGCATTATTAAAATCATAGTAGGTCCTTGGCTTGTTGCGCTCAGCTTTACGCCACAGTTGGCTTTTAAAAAGGACAGAGAAATGGTCCGATATACCGGGCACTATATCAACAGTATAACCTAGTTGACTGACATTTTCGGATATGAAGACGAGGTCGAGAATCGAACTTGATACGGCAGTCTGGCGCGTTGGGGTATGCACTACCTGGTGTAGATCGAACGCATATGCGATGTCTAGCAACAGATCCGCGTGATGGCATGTTGAAGTAGCACACATCAAGTCCCAGTCTATATTAGGCATGTTGAAGTCGCCACTCATTATAACGCAACTGTAGCGCTTTTTGTTGTCGTATAGAAAGTCGTGTAGTGCCTCCAGCATAGAAATATCAGCATTGGGTGGCCTATAGACAGCTCCGATAAGTGCGTTTTGGCCGGAAAGTTTGGCAGCTATCCACACCATCTCAATCTGCTTATGGTGTGGGACCAGCGTATACTGAGTGCCTTTCTTTATCAGAAGTGCCACACCTCCCCCTCTTGAACAGCGATCATAACGGATGATTTCATGCGTGACAGGTACAACATCTGCATCATCTATGCTATCGTGAAGCCAAGTCTCTGTTACCACGGTGATGTCAGGATCGTAAGCAATGAGTAAACCTTCTAGATCGTCGCTTTTATTTACAATGCTTCTAGCGTTGACATTCATTAAGGATAAAGCTCTTCGTTTGTGAGGAACTGTCGGCTGAGGAGGGGGGTTGTTTGGATTGCATTGTTGGGTGCAATCATCCCAAGAGCGTGGTCATTGCCTAGTAGACTGAACAAGTTCGTTCCGCGCCTCATTCCAAAAGTAAAGGGTCCCATTAATTCTAACCTTGTCGAAAACAAGGATGACTTTATCCCCTTTGGACCTGTTTACTTTGGTACTTGCCCATAGCTTCTTGCGGATAGACTGTACCCTAGGCGAAAAGTCCTCCGAAATACTGAATTCTGTATCTCGCAATTTAGCACAGCTTTTCAAAATCCTAAGTTTGTCTCTCCCATCAACAAGCTTGAGAATAACTGGACGACACTTATTCTTTGTTGGCTTACCGATTCTATGGATTCGTTCAATGCCCACGTTGGGCAGCTTCAACAGGTCGTCAAGGATATTTTTCGATACTGTCCGCTCAAGAGAGGCAATATCCTCCCCTTTTGCTTCCTTTACTCCAAAAATGATGAGGTTACCGCGTCTGCTTCGGTTCTCGAGGTCGTCAATCTTCAAAAGTAAGCTGTCGACTGTCTCTTGCAAGGCATCAACTTTACTCGTATATTTGGTGACCGTTGAAGCTAAGTTATCCAATTTCATGTCAATGGCGTTCAATTTGTCGGTAGACTCTTTAAGTTTACTGTTCGTTGTTTGCTTGAGGTCTCGTATGTCGTCGAGTATAGAAAGATAGATAGAAAGAGAGAGGGATATAAGAAAGGCAGGGATGTTAACCCGTCAATAGTGTGGTTGGCTGCAGTACACTAGGGGAAGAAAGAACGGGAAAACAGAGAAGGGAGAGAGAGAGGGTAGAGAGACCTACACGGAATGTACTTGAGTCAAAGCCACTCGTACAAACCAGACGTTCTCAGAAAGCACAAAAGTGCCTTCACTGCCTTCTGAGCCGATGATTGGCGGGGACGGTGCTCTACTACTGTCTCTCGCTCAGAAGACGATCATCCAGTTCCCTCAATGTGTTGCACAAAGAATGTCTTTGCGCTCGAAATTGAGTAAAGTGGTACAATAAGTGGCCAATCTTCGTCTCGCATCCGCAAACATCACATGCAGGACCATCAGCCATTCCAATTAGTCCTCAATAGGTTTTCGTAAAGGCAGACTGATGAAGCAGTGATTGGTAACTACAGCATTGATTCTAGGAACACTAGAGGAGAGATGTTGGTAGAATTCGCGGAAAGGAATAAGCTGAGAATAATGAACACCTCCTTCAGGAAGCGTAGCAACAAAAAGCGGACCTGAAAGAGCCCTTATTTGGGGAAACAAGAAATGTAATAGATTTCATGCTTTCTGCCGATGCCAGCATAGTCCATTATGTAGAAGAAAGTAGGGCAAAGAACAGGGATCATACGTTAGTGAGGTCTAGGATCAACCTTATTATGAAGAGAGAAACAGTAAAATTTGTCAAGAAGAAACAGGCCAACCCAGTAGCTGTAAGAGTAAAAGTAGAATAATTTAGGTGGGTGCTTGCAAACAAATATTCAGCCTTAGAACAGGGGGATGAAGATGGCATAGAGGTAATAAACGAAACCGTAATAAGAGTGCCTAAAGAAGCAGCGGCTGAAGCAGGGGGTAAGCCACCAAGGACATCCTCTAGGTAAGCTCTCCCAAATAAAGAAAAACCTAGTAAAGAAATGACAAATATTGGAAGTGTCTAACTCAAGAGATCAGATGGAATTCGCTGAACTCTCAAAACTGATCAAAAAAGAAAAAGTAAAGGACATTCCAAATTGCAACGTAAGAAAGTGTGAAGAAGCAGTCAAAAATGGACGCAGCATGATATCAGTGAGAAAAAAGAACTTCGCATAGAACAAGCCAAGATGTATCCACTGAAAGTTAAGCAGGGTGACATCATCAGCAATTTTGAAGTTATAGTAAGAGCACTGGAAGAATTCTATACTGACCTTAGAGTACCCTACTGACCTTACAGTAGTAATTAAGAACAGGTTACAGAGCCTCCTTCTATAACTAGCGTTGAAGTTAGAAGAGCCTTGTAATACATGGAACGGGGAGAAGTGACAGGAGAAGATCAAATAATAATAATAATAATAATAATAATAATAATAATAATAATAATAATAATAATAATAATAATAATAATAATAATAATAATAATAATAATAATAATAACCTCTTTATTTCTATCAGTGATGAAGGAGACTGCCGGTAAAAGTCGCTTTAGAGGCTAGCGACTTCACTAGAGCCCGCAGCCTCCTTTACAAGGCAAATAGCGATTGAAAAGGAGATATATATATATATATATATATACATAGAAATTGAGTACATGTGACATATGCATAAAAAATACACGCAAAAACACAAATTTCCTGAAAGACGCTCTTCAATTATTTAAGAAAGAATGAGTGAGAAAACGTTGACGTAAAACACGTACATCAGTTATATAAATATCAAGACTTGATTTCAGAAACAACTTTAAAAGTGTTGGTAGTGTCTTTTGTGTAGAATACTTGGATTGCGGAATGACCACCATCCACTGTTCCGTACATTTTTTGATGTAAGAATGTGTGTTCCTGGTGAGATTAGATAACTCATGAAGAAACTTTAAGTTCTCTTTTACCTCCAATTTGCATCATCATCATCATTATCATCATCATCAGCCTGGTTACGCCCACTGCAGGACAAAGACCTCTCCCATACTTCTCCAACAACCCCGGTCATGTACTAATTGTGGCCATGCCGTCCCTGCAAACTTCTTAATCTCATCCGCCCACCTAACTTTCTGCCGCCCCCTGCTACGCTTCCCTTCCCTTGGGATCCACTCTATAACCCTTAATGACCATCGATTATCTTCAATCCTCATAACATGTCCTGCCCATGCCCATTTCTTTTTCTTGATTTCAACTAACATGTCATTAACTCGCGTTTGTTCCCTCACCCAATCTGCTCTTTTCTTGTCCCTTAACGTTACACCTATTATTCTTCTTTCCATAGCTCGTTGCGTCGACATCAATTTGAGTAGAACCCTTTTCGTAAGCCTCCAGGTTTCTGCCCCGCAGGAGAGTACTGGTAAGACACAGCTATTATATGCTTTTCTCTTGCGGGATAGTGGCAATCTGCTGTTCATGATCTGAGAATGCCTGCCAAACGCACCCCATCCCATTCTTATTCTTCTGATTATTTCCGTCTCATGTCCGGATCCGCCGTCACTACCTGCCCTAAGTAGATGTATTCCCTTACGACTTCCAGTGCCTCGCTGCCTATTGTGAATTGCTGCTCTCTTCCGAGACTGTTAAACATTACTTTAGTTTTCTGCAGATTAATTTTTAGACCCACTCTTCTGCTTTGCCTCTCCAGGTCAGTGAGCATGCATTGCAATTGGTCCCCTGAGTTACTAAGCAAGGCGATATCATCAGCGAATTCGCTGATGATATCGCCTATTTGCAAGCTTGAGCTAACTTGCAATTATAAAGGTTAAACACGGGTATTATATTTGCTTTCGTAAATATGGTCGATTCAATCAAAGATAGAGGAGACATCATGCTTGAAAAGCTTGCGGCTCCTTATACGAAAGGTCTCACGACTTCAAGGGTGCCGGTAAACTGGGAAGAATGCCAACATTATACTAATCCACAGAAAGAGAGACGTTAAAGAATTGAAAAATGATAGGGCCATTAGCTTATTTCAAGTATTGTATAAAATATTCATCAAGATATGTTCCAATAGAATAAGGGCAACACTGGACTTTAGACAACCAAGAGAACAGGCTGGCTTCAGGAAGGGATACTCTACAATGAATCACACCCTTGTCAACAATCAGGTAACCTAGAAATTTGCAGAGTACAAGAAGCCTCTTTATATGGCTTTCATAGATTACGAAAAGCATCTGATTCAGTAGAGATACCAGCAGTCTTAGAGGCGTTACGCAATCAAGGAGTACAGGACGTCTTTGTAAGTAAATTGAAAAATTTCTACAGAGATTCCAGAGCTACATTACTTCTTCACAAGAAAAGTAAGAATATACCTATAAAGAAAGGGGTCAGGCAAGGAGACACAATCTCTCCAGTGCTACTCACTGCGTCTTTGTAAGAAGTATTCGAGCTATTAAACTGGGAAAGCTTAGGAGTGGGGATCAATGGCAAATATCTCAGCAACCTTCGGTTTGCCGATGACATTGTTCTATTCAGAAACAATGCAGAGGAGTTACATCGAATGATTGAGGACCTTAACAAAGAGAGTGTGAGAGTGTGGTTGATTAATATTCAGAAGACATAGATCATGTGCGATGGCATCATTGACATCACACACATGCTGGAGGGCTGTCCCGTGACTCTCGCCGACCCCGAAGAAAAATGCCTTTACTGGCACAAGATGATATCAAGCTCTTCCTATCAAGATCAAATATGGTCTGTCCAGAGGGCCCACGATGGCGCCATGAGGCTCGGCCTGGCGGTGGCGACGTGGACGCGGCCCGCCTCGATCTGAAAACATCTGGCTTCAGGACTCTAATAAAGTTTTGTGAATGAATGAATGAAAATAGACAATGACCAATACCCTAGCAAGAAAACAAGAGTCCAGGATCGCCAGTCAGACTCTAGAGCCTCAGAAGGAGTAGCGTTTACCTAGGTCAATTACTCACAGGGGACCCTGATCATGAGCAGGAAATTTACAGAAGAATAAAGATGGCTTGGAGTGCAAACGGCAGACATTGTCAGATCCTGACTGGAAGCTTACCATTATTATTGAAAGCTGTACAATAAGTGCATTTTACCGGTGCTAACATAAGTGCAGAAACATGGAGAGTGGCAAAGAAGCCCGAGAAACAGTCAAGATAACAAGTTAAGAGAACAGAAAGAGAGTAGTTTGCGTCAGAGACCAAACGGCGATTGCAGACATTCTCGTTGACATTAACCGAAAAAAAATGGAGCTGGGCAGGCCATCTAATGCGAAAGTTAGATGACCGGTGGGCCATCAGGTTTACAGAATGGGTGCCAAGAGAAGGGAAGCGCAGACGAGGATGACAGAAGACTAGGTCGGGTGATGAAATGAGGAAAATCACAGGCACAAGTTTGAATCAGTTAGCGCAGGACAGAGGAAATTAGAGACCGGAGGGGGAGACCTTCGTCCTGCAGTGGACATAAAACAGGCTGATGATAATGATGATGAAATAAGTTTTGTTCAAGTGCCAGTAAACCTGTTGGTTTTCGTTTTCCCAACTTCCTATTTCTGCTTTCTTCAACCCAAAGCATCCGCCACACTACTCTATAGAGCCGGGTTCAAGACATAATCTAGTGCCGCAACAATCATCAACTAGAATTCTCCTGTCTGCCACAGGCAACATTTAAAAACTTTGAAAATGATCGCTTAAATACCCTGTATATTGTAAAGGAACGAGTACTTTTTTTTTACCTAAGTTCTACTTTTCCCTATGGTCATGTAGCTCAGGAGTGTTTCATAAGTATTAGAAATATACGAGAAAATTTCACGCAAAATAAAGCTGAATATGGCTTTTTGATGCTTGTTTTCTCCCATGCACACGCACATGCACACAATGAGCAATAAGGCATGTTGTTGGGCTAGTCCGTTCATAGATTCGGGATATTTTTTTAATCGCGCGAAGAAGGCAAGACGGGAACTAAACACAGACGCGCACACAAAGTGCATACTCCCAACTAGCGTTATTTCGTGAAGGCAGAGAACTCGTAAAGTTCTTGAGAATAGCAAAACAAAACAAACGAGCGCACGATATCTTTGAGATTGTTCCTTGTTTTGCTATTTTGGAGAACCTTATAAGTTCCCTGGCTTCACGAAATAAAGCCAGTTGGAAGTATGCGCTTTGTGTACGCGTCTGTGTTTACGTTCACGTCTTGCCTTCTTCGCGCAGTTTAGACTTTTTGCTGAATATACAATGAGCAGCCCATGAATACTGGCCTTTTACATACAACTAGCGAGAGTCTCGTTTCACGAATTGTTCTGCATATCAGCACAAGAAGGTTGAGACAGACTAGCTTTATTTCGTTATTACGAAAAGTGCACAGACAATGAAGAGAGATGCGGCATAACGAAGAACCGAGAGATAAGCGCTGTTTGAAGCAAGGCAGTGCAATGTAATCAGGATTTTATAGTGTTATAACAAATAGCACAGCCTCTGAGCCTTCACGTTCAAGTTTGCCTTCGGAAAGTTATAATAGCTACGTGGCTCGACGCACAAAGTAGCAGCGGTGGTGTTTCAATCACTTTTGCAAGGCACAAGTGATCGAAGCGGACGCTATGCCGACAACGACGGCACAAGGTCCGCATAAACAGCTTCTCTATTCGTACGGCGTACATCTTCCAACACTTGCTCTGCAGGTTTATTCCAACGCATAGCTTGAAGCTTCAATTCTGCTTGTATTTCTTGAACGTAGAACTCCCTGTGTTCGCGATGTGTCCCGAGATTGCATTGCCGCTCTCTCGCCCCCGCAGTATGCTAGTGAGGCGCCGTTATTAGTTTTATAATGGCAAAAGTAGAGAGGATATACACGTGGTGATAAACCCTGCGGTATGCATTCCTACGCGGAATAACAAGGGCGAACTTTAGACAGGACATGGAGACGGACAAGGCACATGCGTTTTGGCGTTTATTATTATTCGCATATATTAAAAAACTAACACAGCAACATAATAAAATAATGTACACGTTGCATCAAACACCTGTTCTCGAGTACTCCGGCAGCGGGAAGTCATGCATGCCAGAAAAAAAGGTAGGGTGTCACAAAGTTCAAATTTCGAACTGGAGGGTTGGGATGGATCAACAGCTGTGCGCAGTGCGAATAAGCAACACGAAGAACGTGAAGCGAGAACAAGAAACATGAACACCAAGAACATAAAACTTCAATACGCGCACGTATACATAGGTGTACTTGAGATGGACACCTATAGATGCTGCCAATTATGCACTGTTTTCAAGCTAGCGAAAGTGGCTGCAACGTCTTCACGCACAACGTGGCTTTGTTCGTAAGCAGTTAAAAGTGCTCGTCGGTAATTATTTCCGTTTTTCAGAAGAAAGTACGAAGAAGCAAGAGAGCCATTATAAGGCACTCTCATCTTGGAGGCAGAAGGCGCTCACTTGTAATACAACACACCAACTACGTTAACCGCTGGCCTCCCGCTACCATATCCACTGCGTGCAACTCGCTACGCAGTCCTCGCTCTTTCTGCACTGTATTATAGCAATATAACAGATGGTCGTACCCTTTGTATTATCTCAGATTCATGTGGGTCTGGTAGCAACTCCTCCTCTTTTTTTTATGTATCATTGGATGGCAGTCAGTACAATTCAGCGCGGATGTGCTGTTGCTCGGTGTATGTCCGGAGAATGAGGTAGCTCGCAGTGCCTGCCGACTACCCTGTTTGTAAACTGTGCCCGTGCGCAAAAGCACACCGAACACAAAGGCCAGGTACGGTGACGCTGATGTCTGCCAAGAGAAACAAAGTCCCTATACATGACACAGGTACCACAAGAACAGCGCACTCAAAGATTGAAAAATTCAGTTCTCTCATGGCCTTTAAATATGAACAAATGACAAACATCTGCCCTGACCTGTAACCGTCATGTCAACTTGCAATGAAGACATTGGACATTATTATGTGCACTTGTATAGAACACATAAATTACCATTTTCACGCAGAAATACAATTTTGCATGGTCCAACACCATAGAAGTACTCTGTTTCTCTCCCAATAGCAAGAGTAATATTAAGAGTTGTTTTCGAGAACGGTAATAACTTCAGTTTTTCTTTTTGCCTTCTCATATTGTTACGTAATGTTCTCACAAGAATCAATAAGCCCCTTCCATCATAGTAGAGTATCGTAATCGAATTCATTGAAACAAGAAAATGACACCGTGTATCTCTTTCTGTGCCTTCATTTTCCCGTGCGCTTATAAAATTCAACTCGTCCGATTCACCATCCTTGTGCAAAAAAACTTCCTCAACTGTTCTCCAAATGAGCCCCTTATGGACATGCACATTGGCTGCTTCAAGCACGTAGAACCTATTGGACGGCCAGGAATTATTTCGCAGGGCATGTGCAACTTTTGCCAACAAAAAATAAAGCGGATTATTTCACGCCTTCACCAGATATGCTGTTCAGCTGTGAGGCTCGGTTCCCGTGGCGCTCCGACACCCCAGAACACTGGATTGCATCTACGAGAGTTCTTTCACTTCCCTGGTTGTGTGAAGTTCTCACAAATCACATGAACTCCTTTAAACAGCCTGACGTCAGCATGGCGATCGCAGGCAACTTAGGTCGTTAACTTTATGACAGAGAGTCCACACTCGCGTGCGAAATTTTGTTTACCACATATACCGCGATCTTTTATTTGTTTGTTTGTTTTCGGTTCAGCCTACGCACTCTGGCTAAAATTAAGTAATGCAGCCCGCATGCATGTGTTCAACCAATGTGATGCATTTAAACATTTTCACGTTGCACGGAACTGCTAAATAAATTTAAAATTTAGTTCCATTCAATGCAGTTCATATCTTTCTTATACAAGACGGAGGAGCAAGGGCTAAATGTCGAGTGGCCTGACCGAGGCACTTGTTCCTCAGGGCGTTCGGCATACACTTACATTTCACAGTATACATACAGCTATGTTTACATGCACTGCGTGCACACTTTGTGAGAAATCACCACCCAAGCACTCCGTACAGATGGTTAACCGGCGAAGCTGAAACGTGCGGCCCTGGTGTTTATCACTGGGTTCATCCCAACGGTTCATTACCCGACGGCCTGGTAGGGCGCCGGATAGCCGGTACGCAGTTGCTGCTTGTGCTCGGATGCACGAGCCCCTTGCTGCGCCCGAGCTCCAGCATCGGCACGGCATAGACGACCTCGTTCCCGGCTCTGCTCGCGGCATTGCTAATCGAAAGCTGCCGGCTCCTCAGGAATACGCATGAAGCGTGGCCTATCCATGTCGGAGCCGGAGAGAAACTGCTGCATGCGTGCTCTGCTGCGACAGCGAACAATGACGTCGCTACTTACGCAACTAATCCAACGCCACCTACATAGCACAAGGCCTTTTCACGCCAACCCATGACGTCATGTTACCTGTCCCGAATGCCATAGAATCTTATGGGGATGCTCCCGAGTAATGTAGCAGATTCTGTATGTACGTCATCAGTACCAGACGCACTTTCTAATCTAATCACTCCCTTACAAAACTCTATTGCGCTTATGCCAACTACTACTCATGAAATAGCTTCATTAATACATAAGGTAAAAAATCACGTTTCACCAGGGCATGATGGTATACTAGCGGTACCTTTGAAGCATGTATCTTCTTTAATATGTGACGTCTTGTGTTAGATAGCAAATCGTATGTCAGAAAGCGGAGTGTACCCAGATCAGCTGAAGATAGCACGTGTATGTCCAGTTTACAAAAGTGAGGGAAAGAATGACATATCGAATTATAGACCCATTTCTGTTCTACCCGTCTTATCAAAAGTTTTTGAAGGTGTCATTAATACTCGTCTCGAGAATTTTTTCCATAAGTTCAGTGTTATTACTTCCTCGCAGTATGGATTTCTGAAAAACAAATCAACAGAGCAGGCGCTTTTAACAGTAAAAGAAAAAATTAAGAATATCGAAATGAAACTGTTCACTCTTGGTCTTTTCTTAGATTTCCGAAAGGCATTCGATTGCGTTCATCACAACACCCTGCTACGCAAGCTCAACAGTTATGGCATACGTGGTATTGCATCTGACTTGCTAAAGAACTATTTAAATAACAGATTACAGTATGTTCAAGTTAATGGCATACCCTCAGAGAAATTGGCAATCCAGCATGGTGTTCCTCAAGGATCTATATTAGGACCGTTATTGTTTTTAGTATACATAAATGATATCGCTAACATATCCGAATCGCCTAATCTGGTCATGTACGCTGACGATACGAATATATTTTTTTCATCCCACTCCTTGTCCCAAATGGAGGCTACGGCAAATGCATATTTAAGAAAGTTACATGACTGGTTATTGACGAATCGGCTAAGCCTCAATTAATCGAAGACTAACTACATAATTTTTCAGCCTATTAATACAGTAGAAAGTATCACTCTGAAAATTTGCTACGAACATACTGAATTAAAACGTGTTTCAAACCAGAAATTTCTTGGTGTTTGGTTCAATGAGAACCTTTCTTGGAATTTTCATATCACCAAATTAATGTCTGATTTAAGTAAAACAGTCGGCTGTTTGTATAAGATATCTCATTTGTTGCCCCCCTGGTTAAAGATATCCATGTATTACGCAGTTCTATACTCAAGGTTATCTTACTGTATCCTTGTATGGGGAACTACGACGTGCAGCAATTACCTCAAACTAATTTCAATTCAGAAACGCGCTATACGTGCCATTGAAGGGTTTCATGGCAGACCTTCAGATTTACCTACGTTACCGCTATTTCAGAAATATGGCATCTTTAAAGTAAAAGAAGTATACAACTTCTCTCTACTTAAGTACATCCATCATCATAGATTGTTCTTTTCATGCCCAGATAATTCCAACAGCCGCTATGCATTTCGGACGAAACGTAAGCTTGTTCATATCACACGCACCATTTATGGCAAGCAAACACTAAGCTACCAGATTCCCACGGTAATAAATAACTTTCCCTTTGAAACTGAATATTACCTTCCACAAAAACGCTTTAAATCTACAATTAAAAAATACCTATTGGAACAAACGGAATGATACATTTAATTAGTCGACATACTTTGTATTTATTTGTATTTATTTACTACTTTTTATTGTATTTATTTGTATTTTTTTGCTACCTGTGATATTGTTTCTTTGTTTTAGGACTGATATATTTATGTTTGTATAAAAAAGATGTGTCTTTACACCCCTAATACGATAAATTGTGTACTCAATTTATTCTTTTCTTGTACAAATTTTGTGCATGTTAACTTACTGCTTCATGCTTTTACAATGCTTGAGAAATTCATTGTGTATTTTGTTGTGAAGTGCTTATGCACAATGCCAGCTGTTTTACGGGTGACCGGGACCTTGTCAGGCTCTTGCCTTTTGTCTTGGCGCCCTCTTTTCGTTGAAAAGAAAATAAACTTTCACTTTCACTAGGCAGCAGTGATTTTGACGTCACTGCTTTCATTACGCCAGCCTTGTCAATAGAAATTTCGGGCCAGGTAGCTTGGTGTCATGGATCGGAGTAAACAGGCTTTGTCCTAACTCGGTGGTATTGTCTTATCGCGCGCATATCTTTCTCTCTCTTTATTTTTTCGTGCATGCTCATGGGGTTGCGACGGATGCGTTTTCGGCGCAAAGGCGACCAACAGACGGATGGACGGATGGACGGACGAATCGGCTAGCCTTATACAGCTTCCCTGTAATTTCCGCTGATGGCGTGGTCTCAAACCTTTCCTCGTGCGTGTGCGTTCCTGTCAACTTGTGCTCCTGGATGCTAGTGTTAAACAGAAATACATTGTCTGGTCAACAATTCTAAAAAAATGAGGTGATTTATCCTACGGAAACTCAGGCCTGTAAAGCCGACCGCATGTCAGAAGGACTACAATAATGTCGGCGTTTCCGCTATTCTTGTGTCCGAGTTTCCACGCCTGCCTTCGGGTACCACGAACACCAACCAACTTGATCAACCTTCAGTCATTCTAGGCTGCAAATATGTACATGCCTTTGCGTGGGCCCGACGCACGGTTTTGTTTTTTGTTATCCCTCTGCTGATGCCTCATACCCACTATGGCGGATTGACTGAGACTCATTATAGCAAAAACCTTTATTATTGGCTGAAAAACAGCTGAACTATTCAGGAACGATTCCAAAGAATAAAAACTAACGTGAACTACCAGAAATGTAACAAGAAAATTGCCTTGAAGCAATTAGAAGTTCCTCAACGGCTGAGCAACCTTAACTACGAGACAGTGTCCAAGGAAGAAGGCTCTCAGAGAAAGAATTTCAGGAATAGAAGAAGTGAAGCTAAATGTTATTTCTAAAATCTTTGCCCTTCATAGCGAAACGGTGACAGAATAAAAAATATCAATGACCTCATCATTTCCACAGAATGGGCACTGTGAGGAACCTGACCATTCGACAACGTATGCAAGCGTGTGCGTGTGTGCGTGTGCGTGTGCGTGTGTGCGTGTGCGTGTGTGCGTGTGCGCGCGCGCGCGTGTGGGTGTGTGTGTGTATGTGTGTGTGGGTGTGTGCGTGTGTGGGTGTGTGCGTGTGTGCGTGTGCGCGTGTGTGCGTGTGCGCGTGTGTGTGTGTTTAGGGCGCAATATCGGCCTTTACACAGACAGAAAGAAAAGGTAATCAACTCCAAGGACTGCAGCGACTGCTTAGCTAAGACTATGACCATATTCTCTAGACTACATTCCTTATTATACGACAGAGATAACCGTGGTCTATTTTGTTTTCTTGTCCATCGACGCAAACGCGCAGATGCGTTGCGCTCGTACTCGTGTCAACTGCTGGTCACAGCGGCATTCCAAGCTCAACATACGTACTTCCAAAGATGGCCTCCCCACCCAAGAGCTGCATCGATCCGGCGGAATACCCACTCGACACCCGCTCGACACCCGAAGGAACTTCGGGGAGTAGAAGGCTCAGCATCTCAGGCGCAATGCAGGCTGAAAACTGGTGAGAAAACTAATGATCAACGTGTTCATGTGGAACAGCGCATTGCTGAAATATACTTCAGTAGTTCTTTTGACAATTTCGAATCAGCCGAGGAATTCTTTAGAACAACCCAAAACGCCTCCAAGTTGACTTACGCAACTGTACATTTGTGAGCCATGAAATTCTAACTGGTTAGACCTTATAAAACGCGTTATTTTGTCTTCGCTGTCGCCATTTAGTGACATTTCGGCGCGATTTTGTCATCTGGACTATGGCTGAATATTGCGTTATATTCGGCTACTGGACCATTAGCCGCGCGAAGTCTCACTCGCGTGCTTTAACTTGTCAGAGGTGGTCTATACCTTTTATTACTCCGTTGGCGTTTGAATTCTCCGTGATAGAGTCCATATGAGTATGCATGTTTTATTTGGGTCTTTGGCCTACTACCACGAGCTCTTAGGAGACGCCATGGCTCGGGCACCATTCATAAAGAAACACACAGGGGTGTTATTGGGTTACACACAGACCAACCTGAAAACTCATAAGTGGTGCCGAATGGGAAATACAAATATACGGTCTCTCATGCAGTAACTGCGGAAAAGGGTCCTCCATGCTTTTGTAAAAAAAAAGTTTGAATCGCACTTTGTGCCCCGTGTCAATCCATGCGAAGAATAATTTGTACGTCTCTATGTATTGATGCGTTATTTCAACGCGCCTGTGTTCGCTTGCGCCAAAGAGTAACTTTCGCTTAAAAGAAAGCATTAGCTCGGAAACAACTCCGTTTCATTTAGTCAAATACGAAAGCACGAAACACAACGTTCTCATTGCGCAAATGTTTCAGTAATTTGAACGAAATTCGTTCCACGCGTATACATGTTTATTCAGGTACACGAAAAGCATTAATTCGTTGACTCTCCAGCTAGCTAAATCACTGTTGTCGAACAGGTTCTTTAACTCTGTAATGCTCTAACATCATTTTCACATGTAAAAGAAAACGGAATTTGTTTACTATTTTACCAGCCGTGGAGAAATCGTTGGCAAAAAAACAATTAAATGTATTTGAATTATAACAATCATTAGTACAAGGTTTAACTATATGCAACTGGTTTGCTTAACTATGCGCTACTGGAGCAAGAACCGTGTCCGCCATATTAAAAAGCTATACGGTATGCGTTAAGTTCCTCGTGCCTAAATCAGAGTTTTGATGTATCAATGCAGCTTTAAAGATACACGTTGCTCCTTTTAGGCTCATGCAAATTCATATTTCCTCTAAAAGCTAAGTGGCGTCACCGCGAGCATGCTGCTTGCAACTTCTTCAGTTGGAGCCTTGTTAACAATAACCACCTCAGACTGGATTGCTACAACCAGCCAGGTACACTGAGATGTTATTTGAGATATGGTGCAACGCAGGCACGAGAATGCAACTCATGCGAAAACCTTAATCCCAACATTAGGATATAATGCAATCTTCCAACACTTCGGGAACAATTTCGCAATTATATCGAGACCTTCTACTCGCAAATGATGACGCTTGTTCAGTTGCACCTGAAGCCCCAATCGCCAATCGTCCCTGCCGACATTCACTGGCATTCCTAGGTGTCGAGAGGAGATGCTAAGCATGCGATACTCCGACTATAAGCAAGAAGGAACAAAATACTGACTATCCAAATGCTCTGCCTTGTTTTCCCTCACTACAGCAGATAACTGTGTCCCTAAGCATAGAAAGCTGCAGTTGTAAAATTTTTTTAAAGTTTAGTGGTAGCGTACACTCATGGAGTCCGTAGTAAAAAAAAATATGCTAAATTATTGAAATTCGTATTCAGTGCGTATAAACATCTGATCTGCGAGCTTGAACACTTTGTGGACACTTCTTTGTAAAAATCAAAACTAATGGGATCAGTAAAGTTCGCGTGACCATGTTATGCAGTTACAGCGTTGTTCAAGAAACTGAGGTAACCTCGCGAAAAAAGAAACGAAATTAAAAATTTTATTGAAAATTAGAGAACTCAGCACATGATAGGACAATAGCATGAAATTGGGCTAGTTGGATTCTTAATACGATCTCGAATTGCACAGAAGAAGACACAAAACGGAAAACATGCGTTGTGTGAATATCACGGTATTCGATTATACCATGGTGTTCGAAGAGTCTGAGTACACGCTCTAACAGGCGGCATCCTTGAGAGCTAGCTAGATGAACCTGTCAAACCATACTTAGCCGTGCATGGTATTCGCTGCACTTAGGGACTCGTGCAAGAAAGTTCTTCTGGGTTAGAAAGATTGGAAAGAAGGCTTCAATGAATCGCGTATTAGTGGCAGGGTAGACACTGCGACACCGTATCCTAACACATGCTCTATACGACTAAAAAAAGGCGAGGAAACAATTTGCGTCAGTGAAAGACCTCGTGGAAGTACTTTTAACGTTGATTTTATTGTCCGCTCTACCACACCGGATAAGAGACTCGCAGTCATGCTGACTGCTCCCTTTCTTAAGCCTTGTCCGAGACATTGTAGGGTCGTATACTTTACTATCTGTTTATTTTTTCACACATGCCACTTGAGAGTTGACGCTTGAACGGACACACCGTAATGCTTAAGAAGGGTGGCTTTAAGTGCTCAGTCATCAATGGGTGATACGCGGGCATTATCGTATTCCACCCCGTCGGCATGCATCTGCCACGTGAGTCCGGGCTCAGCAGCACAACACTGCAGCCACTGAGCTGCCACTACAGGTGAAATTTAAGATTACCCCCCCCCCCCCCCGCCACCCAATATCTTTAAAAAAAATTGAACCATCTCAATACACCTGATACTTCTGGGACTACACCTTCTTAAAGGGAACATAGGCGCCGGTTCGTTCATGGACAACAAATTCGCGATGTGATTGTTGCAGCACCTGTACAAACCAGGACTGAACCTTTTACTTGAAGTTCGTCATTTGTTGTTTTACTGCGTGCAACGTGCCAAATCCACCAAATTAAAATACCTAAGGGATAAGCGGAGCTCATCCTCAGACCTTATCATTTTAAGCGATCCCCGACGCACAGCTACCCGTGCATCGGGGATCGTAGGTGGCATTGGCCCGCGGAAAGCGTTCTCGCCTTGGTCGCATACACAAAGGGGCCTGTCATCACTGCGGGGGCGCCTACCAGACCGGCCTCGATCCCACGAGACAACCATAGCTAATTAGGAAACCACCTTCCGTTTCGGTTGAGCAGGGTCTTTCGAGCATCCTTTTGCCCGGGGTGGTACACGCCATACGTAACAGCATCCAGCAGACGAAAGTCAAAAGCAGCAAGGTAAAACAACTATGAATTGACCCCCACCCTCCCCCCCGCCGTTATGCCCTTCCATCGTACGCTCCACCGGGTTCATCTTCCAACACTTGCTCTGCTGCTTTATTCCAACGAATAACTTGAAACTTCAATTCATCGTGTATTTGTCGAGCCTATAACTCCCTGCGTTCGGGATGCTCCCCGAGATTGCGTTTCCACTCAATTGCCCGCGCAGTAGGCTGGTGAGGCGCCGTTATTAGTTTTATAACGGCAAAAGTAGAGGGCAAATACACGTGGTGATAAATCCTGCTGTATTCATTCCTACGTGGAATAACAAGCGCGAACTCTAGAAAGGACATGGAGACGGACAAGTAACCGCCGTTTTGGTGTATAATATTATTCGCATATATTAACAGCCTAACAGAGCAACATATTAAAATAATGTACGCGTTCCACGAAACAGCTGTTCTCGAGTACACCGACAGCGGGATGTCGCGCACGCCAGAAAAAAAGGCAGAGTGTCACAAAGCTCAAATTCCGAGCAGGAGGGTTGGGATGGATCAACAGCTGTGCCACTATCCAGAGGCCGTGGCTGTGCGCAGCGCGAACATGCAACGCGGATAACATGAAACGCGACCAAGAATCATGAACACCAAAAACACAAAACTCCAGTACGCGCACGTACGCAGGTGTGTTGGAGATGGATACCTATAGATACTACCGATTATGCACTGCTTTAAAGCTAGTGAAAGTGGCTGCACCGTCTTCACGCACAATGTGGCTTTGTTCGTTGGTTAATTAAAGTTTAAATTAAAAATTAAGATTTAAGAAATATAATATTTAATTCATTTCATTTCTGTCATATACAAGACGAAGCAACTAGGGCTAAAGGTCGTGTGGCCTGACCACGGCACTTGCTCCTTAAGGCACTCGGCATACACCTACATTTCACAGTACATACAGGTATGTTTACATGCACTGCGTGCAGACTTCGTGAGAAATCACCGCCCAAGCACTCCGTACAGATCGTTAACCAGCGAAGCTGAAACGTGCGGCCCCGGTATTTATCACTGGATTAATCCTAACAGTTCATTAACCGACGGCCTGGTAGGGTGCCGGATCCCCGGTACGCAGTTGCTGCTTGCGCTCGGCTGCGCGATCCACTTCCTGTGCCCGAGCTGCAGCATCGGCACGGCATTGATGAGCTCGTTCCCGGCTCTGCTCCCGGCATAGCTAATCGAAAGCTGCCGGCTCCTCAGGAATACGGATGACGCGTGGCCTATCCATTTCGGAGCCGGAAAGAAACTGCTGCATGCGTGCTCTGCTGCGACAGAGAACAACGACGTCACTATACTTACGCAACTAATCCAACACCACCTAGATAGCACAAGGCCTTTTCACTCCAATCCTTGACGTCATGTTACCTGGCCCGACCGCCATAGAATTTAATGGGGATGCTCCCGAGTAGGCAGTAGTGATTTTGACGTCACTGTTCTCATAGCGCCAGCCTTGTCAATAGACATTTTGGGCCAGGTAGCTTGGCGTCATGGATTCGACTAAATAGGCCTTGTCCTAGCTCGGTCGTATTGTATAATCGCGGGCCTGTCTTTCTCTCTTTTTTTTCCGTCCATACTCATGTGGTTGCGCCGGAGGCGTTTTCGGCGTACAGGCGACCAACAGACGGATGGACGGATGGACGGACGAATCGGTTTGCCATATACAGCTTCGCTGTAAAAATTTCGCTGATGGCGTGGTCTCAAACCTTTGCTCGTGCGTGTGCGTGCCTGTCAACTTGTGCTCCTGGATGCTAGTGTTAAATAAGCAATTCTAAAAAAAAATGAGGTGATTTTTCCTATGGAAACTCAGGCCTGTAAAGACGACCGCAGGTTGTAAGGATTACAATAACGCCGGCTTTGAGTTATTCTAGTGTCCGAGTTTTCACGCCTGCCTTTGCATATTAGAAACACCAACCAACTTGCTCAACCTTCAGTCGTTCCAGGCTGCAAATAAGTACGTGCCTTTGCGAGTCCGCCCCCCCCCCCCCACCGATGCACTGTTTTGTTTATTGTTATCCGTGGGCTGAATAAACCACGTGACTGAATAAACCAGCTGTGTGTGTGTGTGTGTGTGTGTGTGTGTGTGTGTGTTTGTGTGTGTGTGTGTGTTTGTGTGTGTGTGTGTGTGCGTGTGTGTGCGTGTGTGTGTGCGTGTGTGTGTGTGTGTGTGTGTGTGTGTGTGTGTGCGTGCGTGTGTGTGTGTGTGTGTTTGTGTGCGTGCGTGCGAGCGAGCGCGCGCGCGCGCGCGCCTTTTGAGGACACAACATCTGTCTTTACACGGACAAAAACGTAATCAACTCCAAGGACTCCAAGAACTGCCTAGCTAAGACTATGACACTACTATCTTAGCTGCATTCCTTATCATACGACATAGAGAACCTTGGTCTATTTTGTTTTCTTGTCCATCGATGCAAACACGCTGGTGCGTCGCGCTTGTACTCGTGTCAACTACTTGTCACAGCGCATTCTAAGCTCATAATACGTACTTCCAAAGATGCCTCCCCCCCTCCCCAAGAGCTGCATCGATCCTGCCGAACACCCGCTCGACACCCGAAGGAACTTCGGGGAGTACTTGGTTCAGCATCTCAGGCACAACGCAGGCTCAAAACTGGTGAGAAAGCTAGTGACCAACGTGTACATGTGGAACAGGTCATTGCTGAAATATACTTCAGTAGCACTTTTTAACAATTTTAACTGAGCCGTGAAATTCTATAGAACAACACGTTGAAGTTCGTTGTTCGTTGTTTTACTGTGTACGACGTGTAAAGTCCGCCAAATTAAAATAACAAAGCAGTAAGGGGAGTGCATCCTCAGACCTTATCACTTTAAGCATTACTTCATTCAAGCTTAGCTCCGCGTCACCATGCATTGATAAATTCCCTGAATGCAATACACCCGAATCATGGCATTCCGTTCCTTGCAACATACTTCCTATTCACTCAATGCAAACTAGCGCTAGTTCATCTGAAAAACCTTTTCAGGAAGCATTACTTTAGCAAACACAGTTTTTAGAACAAAAGAGGTTGCATCATTCTCAAATGTCTGAATTCGCTTTCTCTCCGCTCATATTCGTCCCTAATCAGGTCAGCGGCACAAGTGACAAGTCCTTTACCTATGGAGAAGTAGCAGAGCAGGTGATTGCCATGTGGACAGCGCTCTGACGACTGGATCATGAAGCGTGAGACAAGATTATGCTCCTCAGAGCTAAATGGACGCAATTGCTGCCGATGTTTCTGGGTGCAGTGGCTGCCTACGTCGCCTCCGTCAGTGAAAGCCCGTGCTTCGGTGCAGTGTGGTATGCGAACCACAATCTTTTATACCTGTGTCACACGGGCACATTTGGAAGGCCTTCCAGTCGACGGCCTTCGAAACGCCACAACTCTATCGACTCAAAGGAGTTGCGGCGCTGCTGCACGGCACTTTTTAAAGCCGTTGAGTGGTTCAGGCGTTTCTCGCAAAATTGTGTGGCGCTGCGGATCTTTATTTTCGTTTTCATGCCACGAAAAGTAAAACAACAAAAAAACGACCTAAAAGCGCTATGGCGGTGGTACGACGGCCGCCGGCAACACATGAAGTAGAGGGAGAGTGTACTAGACAACATAGAGAAAGGAATGAACACAAGGCCGTCGCTGTTGTCGAGAGTATGTGCAGTTTGCACGTATCAAGTGGCAAAAATACTTTAATGAATAGTTAATAACACTCATATATAGTATTTTTAGAGCATTTTGGTTTGGTTTGTTCCTTCTAACAGTGAGCACGAGCACACTGTGAACGAGAGGGCATGTTCGCGCTGTTTCCGCTTCCGTTGCACAAAGGCTATCGAGATTTCGAAAGAGTTGTAGAGTGCTCCGTTGACTCAATAAACTATTGACTCACCGGCCTTCGAAACCGCCTGTGTAGCAGCTCAAACTTGACCTTTGAGTCAACAGACCATCGGTTGGAAGGCCTTCCAAACGCCCGTGTAACACGGGTATTAACAAACCGAGAGTTCACATTCGAAGAGTGACATAAGTTCGAACATCACAACAAAGCATTGCCATTTGGCGAGAAAACGGCTCAATGAAAGCAACGAAATACCAAGCTAGTCGCCGTAATGGGTCACGCAATGAGTAGATGCAAAACGTAGAGAGAAAGAAAAGGAGAAGTCATGGCAGAGAAATTGGCCAGAGAAGCGCAAAGTGAAAGATACAGAGGGTAAAAGGGAGCTAAGCTCATTTGCTTTGCTCTTAACGCATAGGAAGCTGGTCACGAGAATGAAATGGTCAAAGAAAAACGGAGATAGAGAATAAACATAGTTATTACATAAAATAAGCTTTGGAAAGACGTCCTCATTCCAGAATGACTAGCGCTCGGGGCACGTTCTGGGACCTCGCAATCAGCCATCGTTGATCCTCGAGGTCGGAGCTGGCCGAGGCCCTCTCACAAATCTCGTTGATTTGATAAAAGTTAGGAGGATTTAATGGTAGCTCTTTGAAACCCGCTGCTATGTGCCTGAGGGACCCGGGTTCTGGGCAGAAGCGCCATTGCCGAGAGAATTGTGTAGGGGCTACGAAGCTATTTCTGGCACAGAGTTTCTCACTACATTACCTAGAGGGAAATCTGGCGCTGCTGCGCTGTGGTATGCCTGGGAATGCCGGTATATTGTGGATTCGGATTGGCATCGTTCTCGTAGAGACAGAACACCTTGAAGACGCGCTTGGCAAGTACCGTTCCGTCTGTCACAATGATTCATTTTCTACTAGAACAGCACGTGAAAAGCTGTTTTAGCTTTATTATTACGCGAAAACATGTTTTGTTTTAACTATGAGAACTTGTTATTGTGTGTACGACTACATGTTACGTAAAAAGTATCAGCGGGCCGCTAAAGTTGGAGGACAGACGGCAAGGTTTGCGCTCGCTTTGAAACAGTTGGTCGTCTGTTCTTGCTTTTCTTCGCTTGGTCGTGCATCGTGGGTGAGTAAACATGTAATATGCGTGAATGGAAACATTTTATGAAGATTTTACTTTGAGAACGCGTTATTTGCGTAGCCATATCCACGTTTTAGACGAAGCCTCTTACAACACCAGCCAACACGAGCCTCGCAGACACATATACCGTCATTCCCATGACGGCACGGTGCCCCCTTAAGAAACTCCCATAGACGGTGGCGCCAGATTACCCTCTAGGCGTTATAGTGAGAAACTCTATGATTTCTGGTTGAGTTGGGGAATGTATTGACTTGTGGAGGTCAGATAAATCGCTGCTGCTCTCCAGGTAATAACTTGTGAGGGGGACACAGCTCCACGCGGTCAGAGTCAGTCACATAAGTCGTTCTTCGCTAAACGTCGGATCACGGCCTTTCAAAGTCTGATGTACAAGTATTCGCCAAAGCGAACCTCCAAGAATTCTGTTCAGAAAGCTGACCAGCTTTCTGCAGCTATTTGCTATGCAAAAAGGAATCTCTTTTATTGAGCTAATCAGAATTGCTCAGCTTATCGCGGACTGAACAGAAACAGGCACTGACCTTTACGTTCGACAGTCTGGGAAACCGTCCGCTTCTTGAAACACGCTTTGCATAAGCTTGTACAACTCTGCATCCTAATACAACTAAACATATTGTTACAAGCACGGGGAAAAGGGGTTTACTTAGTACCAAGCTTCGTCATGTTGGTCGGTCTGATCAAGTGATGCCGCAGCTTCGCTTGCCAACCACCTTCGCAGCGTGGATTGGAGCTCATTTATTTTTTAATAAAAATAATAATGTTTATTTTCTCCAGTGAAAATGGAAGGCCTTCCAGGCTAGAAGCTGCTCTACTCAGCTTGACATGGGCCCTGAAACCTTCACGTGCCAGGTTTGAAGACCATAATAATTACATCACTCTTATAAAATAACAAGGAAGAGCCATTGCAATGTAATCTATACAAAAGATAAGCAGAATTCAGAACGGTATACAAGGATTATAGATGCAAAAATTAACATTTTGTACGTATACGCACAACAAGAAACAATGATAAAGATGAAAGCAGATATAAACCAATGGCAACACCAAAATAAATACAAATACCAGCCCATAAAAACGAATGTGTAGCAAATTACAGGTTCACAAAGTATTGCCGCAACTGTTTTCGTGAAAAGCCACGTGTGTGTGTATCTTCATTTAGAATGGCCCTAATATTAAAGTGTACAGCTTGAAATTTATAGTTAGTTTGGAATCGCGGCACCAACCATTGTTCTCTGCTGCGTGTGCGCGTATCAGCATGCTTAGGTGTTAGAGATCAGAGAGATATCAAAGAATTTTTCAGTGCATTTGATGCAGAAACGAATAACCTTAAATTACCAAACCTGTACTAGTGGTTTACTTTGATTATATTATATTTTTTCGAAGCATTTTGCTTAGAAGCGACGTACGGAATATTGACGATATCGCGGATAATTTTCTTTTGCAACCGCACAATTTTTATTTCATAGTGCTTATGGATTCAGAAATTATGAAATGGATACATTATAAAAAGGATTCAGAAAGTAGTTGTTACATCTACATGCGTCGTTTGTCGCAGTGTTTTTCTATGAACACAGGTGTGCTCTGTATAGAACATGATGGCGCGCCGAGCTACATGGCAGTTGCCACATACCACGATCTGCACCACTTGCAAGGCGCGCCCACTAAAGGACCTCACTCCGCCTTCACACATGATATCGTGATTCTGCGAACTGTAGTCAGACAGCCTCATCTTTGCGTCAGCGCTGATCTGAGCAGGATCGCTAGCTTGATGTATGATGGGGCTACCGCGCACTTTTTTTTCCGAATTTCCGTCAGAAACCAGCTGTTATAATTATGCGCATCCTCTCTCACAAGGTTGTTTTTACGAGCACAGGTGTGATCTGCACGAGGCACGACGGCGTGCTGAGCTATATAGCAGTTGCTGCATTACAAACCCTGCAGCGTTTTCTCTGTGCCAGTTGCAGATTCTACTGCTGTGCGAATATTGTTCTACAAGCGTAGAAAAAGAACTTGCCCTCGTGAGTATTTTTCAGCCTTCTCAAAGGTGATTGGACAAAAACTATGGGCGTAATACCACCGAGTGCCCTGTTAGCATTGTTTCTCTTTTTTTTTCTTTTTTTGCTGTTTTGTTGGTTGGCCTACGTGTGAGTCTGACTTCTATTTATTTATTTACTTATTTTATTTATTTATTTATTTATACTATAGGCGCGGGGAGGCTCGGAGTTAACACTTACCCTCATTTTGTCCTCTTTTTATTATTATTATTATTGAAGCCATTGTCAACAATTCCCGGCACCTGTACCCATAGTTGCATCATGATCGCGTTCGTGGGGCTGCAAATTACGCGAAGTAAATTTGAAATTATTTTATTCCTTTAGGACTAACTGTAGCAGTAAGGACCGGCGCAACATCCCCTCCCCCCCCTCCCCTATTACATGAGAGTAGTGCGCAGCACATATATTAAATCGTTGACTATCATGTTGTGCCTCGTCGTTGATATTCACTGCTGTATTCGCCTGTTAGCTTTTATTTTATGTTTCTAAATCTTCCGTCTTCCGTCAGTTCTTCCGTCTATTATTACATTTCTGCTTCAAAATTAGTCATGCAGAAGAAATTTACGAAGTAATGCAATGTGCGAATTCGGTGGTCTCTTCTAGCAAAGGTATATATTTTGCGAAGGCATTTAACCATCATGGTGGCGTTCGCCGCTGCGCTGTACGAAAAATGCCTGTTCGTCCAGTCTGCAGTGCAACATAAGCCTAAATTATTGATAGAAATGTTTATTTATTTATTTATTTATTTATTTATTCATTCTTGGCATATTTCAAGATGATAGTGATAGAGAGCAGGGATTACAAGAAAAGTAACAAGGAATAAAAGCTGATATAAATTCTGGGTACTTAGGTAAGAACTGTGTGCACGTGATTCACCTGAACTCCCGTCTTCTTTGTCTATTTCACTAGCCCTCTGCACTTGTAGGGTAGCAAGTTGTACGAAGCCTCCCTGCCTTCTTTCTTTCTTTCTTCTTCCTTTCTTTCTTCTTTCTTCCTTTCTTTCTTCTTTCTTTCTTTCTTCCTTCTTTCTTTCTTCCTTCTTTCTTGCTTCCTTTCTTTCTTTCTTTCTTTCTTTTATCTTTCTTTATTTCTTCTTTCCTTCTTCTTTCTTTCTTTCTTTCTTTCTCTCATTAAGTACCTGAAGAATAACTATTAACAGAACACTATGTGATGTATCAGTAAATAAAATTACCCTCTTCTAAGGATTGTTGGCTAAGCCGTCAGAGAAATAGCAGTTACTTGCACAGAGAGAGAGAGAAGAAACTTTATTAATGAATGGTCCGGCAGTTTTGTTGTGGTGGCCTCAGGTGGCTCAGGTTTCGTTGTGGTGGCTCGAAGTCCTTGGACTCGGGCGGCATCTTTGGGTTGCCGGACGGCCCAGAGCTGGTCTGCCAACTCTGAACTATTGAGAGCCGCCTCCCAGCGGCGGCGACGCCAATGAGAAGGTCCCCGGCGGCCCTCGCAGCCGGGGCCGCGTCGGGAAGAAGCGAGCTCGAGGCTTCCCGTACTGTGGTAACGGCCGCGATTACGGACACGTCGCGAACGGAGGTGGTCCCATTACCGTGGTTGCCGGCACATTCCCACAGCATGTGTCGCAGCGTTGCTCGCTGTCCGCAAGCTTTGCAGTGATCTGTTGGATGTAAACCCGGGTAGCTGTGATGTAGGACCACGGGGCTAGGGTAGGTGTGTGTCTGAAGCAAGCGTAATGTTACGGCCTCATTCCTGTTTAACTTGTCGTGTGGTGGCGGGAATGTGCCTTTTTGGAGTCTGTAGTCTTTGGAGTCTTTAGTCTGGCAGAAATAATTTTCGCGGGAAGGTGGTTTCACTCTAGTGACATCCGAGAAAGGAATAACTGAGAATGCGCATGTGTACTAAAGGTATATCACAAAATGTTCATAATTTATATACGCAATTATAACACATTAATAAAACTCAGGTTCCCTTCCTTACGTAATTTACTGCAAATTAGTCCCCTCGTCTTTGAAGTTTACCTGCATATTGCCCATAGCACGCGTCCTTTATTTTCGCCAATTATAAATAAAATGTACATTATAAATTATAAATAGAATTATATATTAAAAATAAATATAAAAGTATATAAATAAAAAGATATATAAATATATAAATAAAAAAGTATATATTGCTTGTTTCTGCCCTTTGATAATAATAATAATAATGATAATAATACCTATATATAGATAGATTCGCCGTTTGAGGCAAAAAACACCACAGCTTCACTCCTCTTCCTTCACAGAGAGGAAGGGCTGAGAAATTGTTTTTTTACTTTGAGCTTACGTCATTGTTTAATAAAGTAATTAGCTCACTAAATTATTTATTTCAAAGCAATGCCTTTATTGCAGACGCAGACTAGCATAGTCAGAAATCTCGAAATTATTTACTTCCAAGTTGATTAAATTAAAGTTAATTAAATTCTGGGGTTCCAGCCCGTAAAACCCCAGGTTTTATTTTACTACTACTTGCACTCATTCATTTAATAGCGCGAAACCAGAGTAGCGTTGTGCGAGACGACGACAGGTACCCAAATAAATGCTATCGCATCTTGAAACCGACCACAAATTTATCCAATGGCTTGAGCACCTAACTCTAGCTTATAATTTTCGACAGTGACGACATTCCATCTTTACAGTGAGGACGCTGACATGACTGAATTCCTTACACTTGGCGCCGGGACCAATCGAAGTTTTATACAAACTAGTGGCCTACGCCCACTGGAAAACCAACTGAAAGTGGTGCAATCAAGGTGCGCCCCAGCGCCGTAGTGTCACTCTTTTCAAATCTGGAGCATGTTCTTCGGAGCATACAGAAGTGAGCGCAGCATAAACGTTAACACAGAAACAATTTCATTGAAAACAGTTTCAATGACTGCGCAAAAGAAAAGTTCGTTAATGTGTTCGGGAACACGCTCGCAACTTTTCAACTGCCGATGAGGATAGCAATAGGGGCTTGTTCGTACGGCATATCTTATTTTGTTATAGCGCAATCTTGACACGGACAACAGAAGGCACATCTGACACACACAGTGCTGTGTGTGTCAGATGTGCCTTCTGGTGTCCGTGTCAAGCTTGCGCTATTACAAAATAAGATTTCAACTGCCGTTTTGAATTCTCAAATTTTACGTGCCACAATGGCGATTTGATGATGAGGTACGCCGTAGTGGGGGACTCCAGTATAATTATGGCCACCAGGGGACATTTAACGTGCCCCGAAAGCAAGGGACACGGACGTTTTTGCATTTCGCCCCCCACCAAAGTGTGGCTGGCGCGGCCGGGATTAGATACGGCGACCTAGTACTTAAGCAGCGCAACACCACAGCCGCTAATCCACCGCGGCTGATCAATAAACAGCTACAAAATAAAACCATTTATGCCATAAAACAAGCACGTACAAATTTGCGTAATCATAACTAACCTATGGTTAGCTATATATTGGCACTGGAACGATACATTGAATTGCAGAGAACAATTGCAAATAATGTACCCTCGGTCCCATCTATCTATTGCGTATTCTACAAAGATTGGTTCAGTTACGTGAACTACGTAGTGTAACATGAACTCCTGAAATGGTCCTGTCAAATCTACTGGACTTCCATAAACCAATTTCACGACGAGTTTCACTACGCCACTACTGCCGCCAAACATGCTAACAGCAGTAGTCCTTGGCGGGCTGAATAGCAACTAAGGTCAAACCCGTCTTGTACATGCACCGTGAATAATATGCCTAGTCTTCGAGATCCAAACGCAGGGAGGTGACAATAAGGGAGGTGTGCGTCTCTGTGTGTGTTTTGTCAATCGACGCAAACGGGCAGATGCGTTGCGTTCGTACTCATGCCAACTACTGGTCACAGCGCATACTAAACTCAACATACTTGCAAAGATGGCCTCCCCACTCAAGAGCTGCATCGATCCGGCCGATTACCCGCTCGACACCCGAAGGAACTTCGGCGAGTACATGGTTCAGCATCTCAGGCACCACGCAGGCTCAAAACTGGTGAGAAAAGAAATGGCCAATGTTTACATATGCAAAAGCACTTTGCCGGAATATACCTCAGTACTACAATATTCATCTAGAAGACGAGTTCTCTAGAACAACTCGGAACTCCTCCAAGTTGACATAGGCAAATGTACTTTTATGAGCTAATGAAATTCTAACAAGTTAGATCTAACTACAACAGGTCATTTTGCTTCAACTATCGCCAGTTCGGGCCTTTCTGGCACGATTTTGTCATTTAGGCTTAGTATATATCTTTCATCATCTTTCACATCTGGATAAGTAGGCGCGCGAAGTCATTCTCTCGTGCTTTATCTTGTCAGAGGTGGTCGATACTTTTTACCATTGCGTTCGCGTTTCAATTCTCCGCAATTGTTCACACATGCGTACAGAAGCGTTATTGGCGTCTATAACTTGCTATCAAAAGCCTTTCGGATATTCCGTGGTAAATGTACTGTCCCTTAAGAAATACGTAGCTATTATTAGGTTACTTACAGACGAACCTGAAGAATATTAGTGATGTCTAATCGAAATTTTCATCAGTTGCTCTTGTAGTAACTGCGGAAAAGATGCCTCTCCATGGTTTTGAATCGCGTTTTATGCCCAGTGTTATTTCAACGCGCCTGTGTTTGCTTTCGCCAAAGAGTAACTTCGATTAAAAGGTAGCATTAGCTCGGAACCAACTCCATTTCATCTAGTCAAATACAAATGCTCGAAACACAATGCTCTCATTACGCAAATGTTCCAGTGAAATGAAGGAAACTCCTTCCACGTATATATTATTCAAGTCAACGAAAAGCGTAAATGCGTTGACTCTCCAGCTAGTGAACTCCCTGTCGTCGAGCAGGATCTTTAACCCTCTAATGTTCAAACACCAGTTTCACCTGAAAATGACATGAAAATTTGTTGACTAATATATCATACGTGGAGAGACCGTTAGTACAAAAAACAACTAAAACTTATTTTACTTATAACATAATTAGTAGTGCAGTAATTGATTACACGTAATGAGTTTGCTTAGCTATCCACGACTGGGGGGAGAACTCTGTCCACCATATTAAAAAAAGCTATAAGATACGCGTTAGGATCCCGCTGCCTAAATCAGAATTTTGAAGCATCAAAACAACTAAGCAGACATGTTGGCATTTCAGGGTCAAGCAAAGTCAGATTTTCTCGTAAAGCTGCAAGCCGTAGCCAGGAGCTGCTGCTTCCTACTTCTTCAGTTACAGCCTAGTTATCACTACCGACCTCGGACATGATATTTCCAATCAGTCGCCTACACTGAGAAATTATCTCAGATATGATGCAACAATCGCGCGAGAATGGAGCACAACATCTTAGCCAGTGAGCCACTGAGAAGGGGCATTGTGCCCCTTCCGGTGGCAGTTGCCAGCCTGCTGCTCACTTTGCCTTTACTGCCATGTGTATATGTGTATATATGTTTTCAATTCAAATAATAACAATAATAATAATAATATTAATCATAATATTTCTAAGAGTACACCTTGTTCCAGAGAACATGCGCGCTGGTCGGTTCATGAACAACTAATTCGCGATGTGGTTGTTGCAGAACCTCTACAACGCAGCACAAAACGCTTTTATTTGAAGTTAGTTGTTTGTTGCTTTACTGCATATGATGCGGTAAGTCCAACAAATAAACATAGCAATAGATTAGAGGGAATGCATCTTCATGCCTTACCACTTTATGCTGTGATTCATTCAAGCTTAGCTCCGCTATGCAGACATCACGCAGTGCTGAATCCACCGAATGTAAAGCACTCGAATGATCACATTTCCTTACTGATACAAAGTGCATTTTTGTTCAATGCAACCTGGCGCTGATTCCCTTGAAATGCCTTTTCAGGAAGGATTAGTTTACTAAAAACTTCGCTCTTTAGAAGCAAACAAAGGATCATTGGCCAGTGCCTGAATCAGTTTTCTGTCCCCTCATATTCTTCGCTAATCAGATCAACGGTACAACCGACGAAGCCTTCACCTATAGCGAAGTAGCAGAGCAGGTGGATGCCGTGAGGACAGCGCTATGGCGACTGGGCCATGAAGCTGGAGACAAGATCCTGCTCCTCACCGCAAATAGGACGCAAGTGCTACCGATGTTTCTGGGTGCAGCGTGCGCCAACGTGGCGTCCGTCTGTGAAAGCCCGGGATTCAGTGTCGGTGAGTATGCAAACAACATTCGTCACCATCCGAGCGTAGACGGTCGCAGGATCCAACATTACAACAAAGTGCGGCCAATGGACGCAAAAACAATTCAACGAAGGCAATGTTATAGCAGCCGAGTTGTCTAATTGTGTCGCGCAATAAGTAAATACAGACCTTAGAGAGGCTGAATAGCAGGGAGGTTGGCCAGAGAAGAGCCAAATGAAAGATACAGAGGTTAATAACGGAGCTAATCTAATGTGCTTTATGCCTTACACGCATACGAAAGGAGTTATGAGAATGAAAGGGTGAGAGAAAAAGGGAGTCACATTGGTAAGCGGTCAGAGTCGGTCACATAAGTCGTTCTTCCGTAAACTTAATAATAAATTAGAGTGTTTGATGTGCGAAAGCCTGGATCGCATTATCAGGCACGCTGTAGGGGGTGACTCAGGAATCATTTGAACTACATGGGCTCCTTTAACATGCAAAAAATCTAAGTGCACGGGTGTTTTCGTATTTCTCCCCCATTGGAATAAGGCAGCATGGCCAGTATTTGATCCTGCGTCCTCGTAATTATCAGCCAAACGCTATAGCCACTAAGCCGCCACGGAGTATTTAACTAAACATCGGAGCAGGACTTTAAAAGTCCGATGTGCAAGCATCCACCAAAACGAACCACCCAGAATTCTGTTAATAAAGCGGACCAGGTTTTTTGCAGCTATTTATTCATGCATAAGACAATCCACTCTATACAGCTATGCTGCATTTTCCAGCTTATCGAGAGCTGAGGAGACATAGGCATTGACCTTAGCCCTCGACAGATTGGACAACCGTCCCCTTCTTGAGCATGACGGACGCTTACACATCGGTGAAGCAAGCACACTTTGCATAAACTGGTACAACTCGGCGCCCTACAACTAAATCTCTGATGACAAGTGTCGAAACATTCTTAACGTGCTCCGCAAGTTGCCTCTTCTACGAGACACTGAATTCATGGAGAAGTGACAGCACACCTTTATAGACAGGAAAAAGATGCTAAGGTGTAATAATTACCATTCAATGTCACCACTAACCCTGACTGAAGTGACACCATGATCATCAGCCCTTACAACGTTTGCCAAAAAATTGTTATTGAAGTATTTGCCGCCTCGACTAAGAACGACGAATGTGCGGTTGCATGCAGTAAGATTTTTAAAACGCAACGAAATAATTAACATGGGGGACACAAGGTAAGCGGGAATTCTCGACACGTGTATTGTTACCTATCTTGGGTCCTCTTTCTCTGCATAAAATTTTTTATTGCGCTAGAAACATGCGGACGCAGCGAAATAGAACTCTCGCCGTTGTCATACTTGACGCTGGCCGACAGTCCTTCGGCTTCGAACAAGCTACTCGTTAAAGACAACACCACAGTCCCCCTCATTTGTCGTCCGTTGTGTCCGTCTATTGCAGCAGCCTATCCAACACAGCTGCACTACTTTCTCCATCCGACTGCTTTTGCATCCCGAAAAGGTCTGCTACTACCTTTTGCGACCGTAGAAATTAAACCCGTTCAACATGAACGGTGAACCTGCGGCAAGGGGAATGTCTTGGCAGCGTGGAAGCCATCGACGCCGCGCAGTGCTATTTCTACGTCTGCTCCATCACCCTGTGATGTATTTGGTGTTCCTACATTGCTGATAATCTTACGTCGGCCCAATGATTGCAGCTTCTGTGCCTGCTAGAAGAATTCTTCTCTTCTTTCGATGTCGGGCAATCTTCCCTGGGCGGGTCGTCCACTGTTACGCAGTGCATCAACACTGGCTCGCAACCGCCACTGCGACAACGACCCTATCGCGTGTCTCCCGGAGAACGTCGTGTAATTGACGAGCAAGTCGACGGAACGCTTCCGCGCGAAGTGACTCGACCTTCGAACAGTCCATGGGCATCACCTGTCGTCCTTGTAGCAAGAACAAAAACGGTTCTGTGCAGTTGTGCGTGGACTTTCGGCGCCTCATCAAGATTACTCGTAAGGACGTTTACCCGCTACCGCGAATTGGCAGCCTGCAAGGAGCAGAATTCTTTTCATCTCACAATCTGTTTTTTCAGGGTATTGGCAGGTATCCGTGGCAGTGGACGATCGACCGAAGACACCTTTTGTCACGCCCGACGGCTTGTACGAATTTCACGTAATACCGTTTGGACTTTGTAATACGCCGGTAACTTTTGAGCGCATGATGGATACCATTCTGGAGAACTTGAAATTGAATACATAGTTGTGCTACTTTGTCAACGTCGTTTTCTCATTCCAGACTTCCCCACGCACCTTCAACGCCTCCGGCATATTTTGACGTGGTCGAGAAACGCCGGCCTACAACTAAATTTAGAGAAGTGCCGATTTGCAGCGTGGCAGCTGACAATGCTAGGTTGCGTTGTCTCCAAGGATGGAATTATCCCCGATTCAGCCAAGCTTCAGGTAGCTGCCGAATTCCCTGAACCTACATCTGTCAAAGACCTGCGCAGTTTTGTTGGCCTGTGTTCCTACTTTAGACGCGTCATACGAAACTTCGCCACCATCATATCACCTCGGATGAAGCTACTTGGCCCCTCACTTCGCCGTCATCAGAGTGCAACGAGGAGGTCGCAATCCTGCGCCGTTTGCTGACGTAACCTCCATTTTTGCGTCACCATAAGATCCGTCGGGCCCTACAGAGCTGCACTCTGATGCCAGCAGTGTTGGCCTCCGTGCACTCCTTGCGCAGCAAAAACACGAGTTTTCCGAATACGTTGTGGCTTACGCAAGTCGCACACTGATGAAAACTGAGGGTAACTTCACCGTGACGGAAAAAGGATGTTTATGATCATCTGGGCCCTTACTAAGTTCCGGCCATATTCGCATGGCAGCCCATCTGCCGTCGTCATTAACCACCACGCACTTTGTTGGTTGTCGTCACTCAAAGACCCCGCAGGTCGCCTTGCCCGTTGGGTACTTCGCTGGCAGGATTGCGATATGCGCGTGCTCTATACCGTAGCGTCCCCCAGCACTCTCAGGCCGACGCCCCCTCGCGCTCTCCCTTGCCCGGCGACAACATTTGCTGCTCCGGATCCCAGCTTCCCGTTTGTTCCGTCGACCTCCGCACCATCGATTCCGAATAGTGCAAGGACCAGTGGATCGCCTCCCTGATAAACTTGCCCGCTGATCCATCGGCACACCCAACCAATCGCGCGTTACGCCGTCAACCCCACAATTTCGCCATTCGCGACGACCTACTCCAACGACACAATTACACCGCCGATGGCCGCCAGTGGTTGCTGGTAATACCCCGCCGTCTGTGTTCTGAAATATGCGCGTCTTTCCATTCTGAACCTCAGAGCGCACACTAGGGAGTATTCAAAACTCACCAGCGCTTTCGACAGTGCTACTATTGGCGCGGGATGTACAGCTACGTTCGGAAGTTTGTTCGCTCGTGCCCTGATTGTCGGTGCCGGATATCTTCACCGCCCCTCTCGCCAGCTGCTCTGCAATGTTTACGTTGCCCTACCCGGTCACTCGGGCGTGTCGACATCGATTTGTACAGGATACTTCCCCTGACATTTGTGGGTGACCACTAGGTCATGGCGTCTGTTCACCACCTCACGCGATACGCCGAAACTGCCACCCTCCCAGCGGCAGCGCACGATGTTGCCTCCTTCCTGCTTCGCCGAATCATACTGCGTCTTGGTCGCCCACACGAGTTGCTCAGCGATCGCGGACGTGTCTTCTTGTCGGAAGCCGTCGAAGCCATCTTCAAGTAGTGCCACGCTCTGCCCCGCACAACTACTGCTTACCACCCAAAGACCAATGGCCTCACAGAAAGCTTTAACTGTAGGCTCGCGACATGCTTGCAATGTACGTAGCCTACGACCACTCAAATTCGGAATGCCATTCTGCCTTTCGCAACCTACGCCTACAATACCGGTACTCAGAGCACCACTGGCTTTTCACGCTTCTCTTACTGTACCGCCAGCACCCATCGCACACAATAGACACAATCCTTCCGTAAAAGCCCGATCCATTTCAGTGTGCGCCTATTTCTGCCGCAGTCAGACATGCTGAAGTGTGTCGCGAGCTTGCGCGGCCCTTTACTTCAAGTGACCAAAAACGCCAGCAGAGTGTTCGCGATGACAGCACATCTGCGCCGACGCTCCTCC
This sequence comes from Dermacentor albipictus, assembly GCF_038994185.2. Classification (NCBI taxonomy): domain Eukaryota; kingdom Metazoa; phylum Arthropoda; class Arachnida; order Ixodida; family Ixodidae; genus Dermacentor; species Dermacentor albipictus. Next base: position 112,097,111 of record NC_091824.1, read on the forward strand.
CCGGAGCGCTTGTGTGACTCTCGGTCCCTTACACTGCACCTGGTTTCTCGTCTAAACTACTGCCCAAGTTTTTGCACTGGTTAGTTTTTGCACTGGTTCGTGAAGCCTCTCATGTATGTATGTATTTAACGCCTCTTGTAGGTCGTATCTGCCCCCAAAAGTGTAAACGCCCACAATTATATTAGCAATAACAAGTTGTACTTGCTGATTCCAGTTAATCGTGTCACATTGTCTGAGTCATATATTGCATGTTATTCGCATAAGGATAAAAAGAAGAGCATTAAAGAGAAAATGTGAAAAGGGACACAAAGGTGTACACCGAAATTTCGGAGGTAGCTACCGTTACCGAGTGCATCCAAGATGGCTCCACAGTGGCTCTCCACAGCAAACAGTATTCTACAAGGCGTGTAGTATCGGCGCTATGCTGGCGCAAAGCTCGTCTACGTAGACCTTAACATGCGAATTATTTTCCATATATCTGCACTCATTACCGAAGTACTCAGGGAAGTTATTAAACTTGTTGTCGTCCTGCATATTTTTCGATCTTCTTGCAAAGGTTTTCGAAATTGGTTTGGTGTTTCAAACCGCACAAGTGAAAGGAAACTAACGGTGAAATTATTCGCTCATGTGTTCTCTTGCGTCCGAGGTTTTATCAGCTTCAATGCCGTTAGTGCAGCCCTACTCTTGCCTGTTGCAATGCTTTCACTTAAAAAACCGGAAGCAAGGCTTAACTCTGGTAAAGCCACTGAACAACGTTTTTGCTTAATTTCTTGCAGGGCATATCACGCTCGAAGAGGTATTAATCATCGTGCAGGGGAATGATTTCCAGCCACGACTGATAAGATTTATTTCTGAACAACAGACTGTTTCCAGTGGGTTTTCCTTTTCTAAAAATTCTAAATGCATGCGCATATTATGCCAGTATTCTGGTGCTCGCCAACCTGCACCCACAACGAATGTGCTCATCGACCGCGAATTATGCGCCGATGCAGATGTCCTGGCTGACGCAATGCAAACCCTGTCCCTGGCCTCCGTCTGCTGTGAGCCAGGCTGGGTCCAAGAGGCCCTCGAACTGCAGCGAAGGCTGGTTTCTATAAAGGTACGCACCAAAAATACTGTCACGTTGAACTATATATTCCACCTCTACTTTGAATTCTTGCTTGCATCTTCCACCAAACAATTTTTGCACAGAAGGCAAAGCTCCATATCGAAGCACACTTATGTCATCACCACAACAAGAAAGAACATTAAGGACGAGGGCTGGAAGTGGGGGGGGGGGGGGGGTGGGAGCTGGTCGCACTTTTGAAAACAACGTCGGAATTTAAGCAAGCGAAGTTAAAGGGAAAAACAAAGTCCGTTTAGACTGATTAATTATTATTTAGAAAATCTGTGTGCATTTCCACGGCGAACAACATATACGTATTATTTTGCGTAGAGCACGATTTATTAACAGTAATAGGAACAACTATGCCGTTAACACTTTTGACCATAATTTTTTTTTGCTTTAGAACGTGCCTTTTTTTTAAGCAACATAAGTCCATGTTGTAAGCAAAATCGCGCTAAATGGCAAGAAAGGGAAATTACATCTCTCAGATGCTAACCAGGAATGCCTATTGAAGTGTTATTCGTATGTTATTTGTTCAGGTTAGTTTAATAGGGTATTGTCATTACGGAGCGCCAGGAGCTTCGAACTGAAAAGAATCTCACAAAGTGAAAGTGTGCTTTGTCGAGCTCTTGCAAAAAATCTGTCCCGCGTACCTACGTCACGCAATCATCGTTACGCTCATTTCCTTGCGTTCGAAAAAGAAAACCTTATGTTGATTGGGGTGATAATAAGGCGTCGACAAGACTCTGCAAATCCGTTTTCATTCCGTTGAAATATAGTTCAGTGCTTTTCTTTACAAATGTTCTCTCAAAGCTTTCAAGATTATAGGTGGATTTGCAGATAAGGTACTTGGCTTTAAAAAAATTATGAGGGAACCTCGCACTATTGTTGCTCAAAACAAACGAGTCGTACTATGAAATTCAGGCAAGATAGCCTCTAATCGCAGTACTTTGTAACGATGACGATGTATGTGGTGTTTTTTGGCACAAGAGCCAAATACAGCCAAAGAGCACCAGGCCAGTGATTGTCAGTTTGCAGTGGAGTGATTAATTACGAGAGGTAGGAGTGACTTGGCAGTAAAGGGGCCCAAAGAAACGGTGAAACCAGTATGTAATAAAATTATGACAATGGCTCATGAGATGCACTGTGGACACGAACTGTACATTTTGAAAGAACGATGATACACTAAAATATGCCACAGGCAAATATTTGCAAGAAGCGCGACCCGCAGTATTCTCTAAAACCGTAAAAATGATTCGGGGTTTTACGTGCGAAAACCGCGATTTGATAATGAGGCACGCCGTAGTGGGGAAGTGTGGCTTGTTTCTGACCACAAATTGAAAGGCGGCTGCTGCCGCTGGCTTTCGATCACAGGACTTGTGCTTAGCAGCACAAGTGTATAGCCGCTAAGCCACTGTGGCGGGTAGACCATAAAACATATAGCCACTTATATGGCCGCATAAAATCTTAGTGGCCATAGCATTCATGGCCTGAAAACGTTCACCAGAACCAATTGGCCCAGCAACACGCACTACCGAGTTACGTCTACAGTTACAATCTGTCTCTATACGTGCGTCAAGGAATCATCACGCCGGTTTCCTGGCATTCCCCAAACACGGCCCAAGTTTTTGAGGTAGTGGAAGCTGAAAGCAACTACGGTCGAAGAACGGTAGGACGACATGAACGGCGGAGGGAGGAACTGCTCTCAGAAGAATGGGGTGTTGGGAGGAGTGGCTGGTAAGCGCCAACCCTTATATATAGCTTTCACTGATTACGAGAAAGCGTTTCGCTCAGTCGAAACCACGGCAGTCATGGAGGCAATACGAAATCAGGGTGTAGACGAGCCGTATGTAAAAATACTGAAAGATATCTATAGCGGATCGACAGCCACCATAGCCCTCCATAAAGAAAGCAACAAAACCCCAATAAACAAAGGCGTCAGTCAGGGAGATACGATCTCTCCAATGCTATTCACTGCGTGCTTACAGGAGGTATTCAGAGACCTGGATTGGGAAGAATTGGGGACAAGAGTTAATGGAGATTACTTTAGTAACTTGCGAGTCGCTGATGATATTGCCTTGCTTAGTAACCCAGGGGAGAAATTGCAATGTATGCTCACTGAGCTGGAGAGGCAAAGCAGAAGGGTGGGTCTAAAAATTGATCTGCAGAAAACTAAAGTAATGTTTAACACTCTCGGAAGAGAACAGCAGTTTGCGAGAGATAGCGAGGCATTGCAAGTGGTAAGCGAATACATCTACTTAGGGCAGGTAGTGACCGCGGATCCGGATCCTGAGACTGAAATAATCGGAAGAATAAGAATGGGCTGGGGTGCGTTCGGCAGGCATTCTCAAATCATGAATAGCAGGTTACCATTATCCCTCAAGAGAAAAGTGTATAACAGCTGTGTCTTACCAGTACTCACGAACGGGGCAGAAACCTGGAGGCTTACGAAAAGGGTTCTACCTAAATTGAGGACGATGCAACGAGCGAGGTACATCCATGTAAATTTCGGAGCATTTCCTGCGCTACACAACGCATAAATCTATCTACTCATGCTTCCTAACAAGCGCATTCTCAACATCCGTCTGTTGATTGGATTGCAGCACATCATAGCACTGGGCGAACTGGTGCATAAAACGAACGGTGCAACGAACAGCGTAATCACATGGGATCAGCTGCTGAAGAAGGGCCGCAAAGGTACAGGCCAAATGCCGCCGCCTCCCGAGTATCGAGAAAACCAGATCTGTTACATGGCATCTACAAGCGGCACGACTGGCAAACCGAAACTGGTTGTGCATTGTCACGAGTCTCTCCTGGCTATGGTTCAGTCAAGCAGGTTAGAATTTTTTTCGATGCGTTAATATTCTATAAGCTACTCCACGCAGTTTCCTGGGGCTATGCATGCATGCATGCATGTATGTATGTATGTATGTATGTATGTATGTATGCATGTATGCATGTATGCATGTATGCATGTATGCATGTATGCATGTATGTATGTATGTATGTATGTATGTATGTATGTATGTATGTATGTATGTATGTATGTATGTAACCGTTTTCTCGCCTACCTGAGTCCCTGGGTGGTCAATGGTCGAATGGGTAGCGCATCAGGCTGCTATACTGAGGGAACATGGTTCGAAACCGACCACCTGGCCACGTTGGGTCACTGAGTATGTGGCATTGTGTACATATCTGCCCCACAATTATTGTCTCGGCGACCATGTGCGGACTTTTGGGTGCGCCTCTACACGGCGCAGGGAGAAAGAGAGAGTGGTTGTGAAGAGGAAGAGGCCACATGGCGGGGGGTGTTCATTACAAAGCTTGAGAAAAGATCTCGGTGACGCGTTTCTCAGCGTTCACGTGAACCGGCGCACCATGCATATTGGAGGCCACGCGCACACTTCGCGGCGGTGGCGCTAGATGGCGCCGAGTGTTCTTAGGGAATTGCGAAAAAGGAGTCCCACCACAGTACACGCTTCATACATAGCTCGTTTCGACGTTAGCAATAAGTTATCTCGCTATACTGATTCAGTGCTAAACACATTACTTGCGCCAGTCATCGCGAGATGGGCTCTTCCGTATTCGTTTTCTCAAAAGGGTAACAACTCTCTGCTTTTGCGAAACACGCAAAGAGAGCAAGTTGCTTACCTGAATGCAGCTTATCTTTTTTTTACCTTCCAACTGTTACGTTTATGGCTCTCAGCTGTACGACACGAAAGGGCCCTCACATTCCATCCGATGACTAGAACCCCATGTGACACGAACAAAGCAAATGCCCTTACACGGCTTTGGGTAACTAGGCACCAGTACGCTAGAGAATCACTCCCAACCTTCCAACCAAGAAGGGCCTCCCAGCCTTCCCCTCCCATGACACCATCCTGTACCCGCCGTGGTTGCTCAGTGGCTATGGTGTTAGGCTGCTGAGCACGAGGTCGCGGGATCGAATCCCGGCCACGGCGGCCGCATTTCGATGGGGGCGAAATGCGAAAACACCCGTGTACTTAGATTTAGGTGCACGTTAAAGAACCCCAGGTGGTCAAAATTTCCGGAGTCCCCCACTACGGCGTGCCTCATAATCAGAAAGTGGTTTTGGCACGTAAAACCCCATATATTATTATTATTATTACACCATCCTGGATTATCTGTAAAGTTATTCTCTCTGTCTCTTTCTCGGTTGAACCTGAATACCTTGAAGCACCAGCATGCCCTACAAGGTCGTTAGGGGCACTGGCTAACAATCTGGGGGCTATTGTAGTACACGTACAAGTATACCCAAAAAAAGGTGTTTCTGTGGGAGGGGTAAAAGGAGCACCGACTCCTTAGAAAAAGGAAGGCTTCCCGCAGAAAAGCAAACAGCACCTAGACCTTCATTCCATTGTCGGCGTATTTTAATGGCGGTAATAATCTAACTTCGGCCAGAGCGCTGGCAACATGACTAACCCCCTATATTACCGAAAACCCAGGGTTGCGCGCAGCTGCTTATGGAAACTGCATTATAATGTTTTAAAGCAAGACAGCAAACGACTAGATGGGGGAACAGGTTGAGGTTAAAGAAAACGGGACACAACGTCGGAATAGAAAAATGCGCCACGACGAGACAATGTTATCGTTCGTTCGTATATTGCTATATTTAGTTCATTAAGCTCATTTCCTAGGGCTGATTGGTCCAACATAGATTGACTGCGTGTGAATTACCTTATCGAAACGTTTCTGTTTTGTTTATGGTAGACAGATGTGGGAAAGAAAACGCTAAGGCTTCGAAACAAAGCAACTTGAAGCAGGCGTTCCTTGAAGCACCCGCTTCTGCCTCTGTTCTTGTCTTTTAATTTGCGCGGATATATTTTCAACCTACAAGGCAAGCCTGTCAAAGCTGCTTTAGAGGACGAGAATTGAAGAATTTTGCAGTAAAGATGCGTTAACGCCCGCTGAAGTTTTGTTCGCACAACAAATCAATCTAACAAATAAGCTAAATGGTGTATTTGACCACGACAACTCGCCATGTACACTGAAAGCGGGAACACTCACTATTTAACGACAGTGCAAAGTTAGACTAAATCTTTTGCTCTCAACGTTGCTTTTCAAAGTGCCGTTGTCTTTTTCATTCCCTACCGCCTCTTAATATTGTTGTTTTTCTCATTAGACCATGCTCACCATGCTAAACCCATATAACAACAAGTTCACTAACAGAAATATTTGTTGCATCCTCCGCCTAAATTCATGCGTCTTAACGTTTCCGTACTCCGTATTTAGCCATGTGCCCAGTATTTATCGCATTTATGAGACTGTACCTTAAGTTTTAGTGTTTCGTATTTATGTTAAACCTCTTTCGAGCTGCCTAACAGCGCAACTATGTGGCTAAACTTTAGGATTGAGTTTGCTCCATTATTTATATGAGTTACTGTATTTTTCTTTTCAATTGGCATTCCATTGAATGTATTCCTATGTGAAAATGAGCATCCGGAACAGCTTCCAGGAGCCTACATCATACAGACAATGTATTAACAATACGAGTATACATTATATGCCCATTATATGAACATAAACCTTATAATAAAGCCCACCACGTGCTTTTATTCGAAGAACAAAAAGTATGCGTCCCTACTCTCTATTTCAAACAAATCCATGCACTGCAATGAAAGCCATGAGTCACGTAGTCGCTTCGGCCAAACGAAACAGTCCGTACGGAGAACCAGAGCAAGGGCTCCTCTAGTGTCCCCCGCTGACCGCCCCCTTTGTGATACCGACTGAATGGAAGCTTCATGTACGGATCAGTGGCACACAATGGACCAGCCGTTCACTCATCTTTGAAACCCGTAGCTCGTTCTCCTTACTTGACACTAGTCGTCGCTTTCGTTGCGCCGTGAAGTTATGCTCCCCGAACCGAAAAGAAATTAATGTTTTCTCTTCGTCTTTGCCATTTTCAAGCCACCCTGGGCACATGCCTCTAGGTCCAGATGACCTATCTCTCTCCACATCATCGTTGGTCCACATGTACGCGCTTTTTTTGGGTGTCTGCAAGGCTATCGCCCAGGGAGCATCGACCGCCTTTATGGAGAGCGCCGATGACAGCGCTATACTGCAGGCAATTCACAAGCACAGGGTAAGCATAAATAATTAGGCCAAAACTCTGGGAGAGGAGGGCAGGCACGAAATAAAAGGATAAAGGCATAGCGGACAACGTGAATGCAAAAAATATTCGGTTTGCTACTTTGGTAAGATAGAAATGCAGGGAAGGCGGGAAAATACGAATAGAGAAAAGAGAGAACACATCAGTATCAACATAACAGGAAAGAGTATTCCCCACAGGCTTTTCCGCTCAACCTGTATTTCTGGCAACAGGTAAAGTTGCTTGTATCGATGCTCAAAAAGCTAAACTCAAGTCAGTTTTTTTCCGCACATTAGAAAGTTGATTAATCATTTTAGTGATAGAGCTATACGGGACTCAAATCTCAAATCCAACCTTTCCCTGTCGTGCCTCGTTCTTTCCAAAGATATTCTCATAGATTTTAAAAGTAACTACTATGCTTACTATGCCAACATCTACATTAACGTTTTCACGTGTTATCAATTGTTATTAATGGATCCCAATGAATAACGTGAGTTCAATAGGTCAGTCACATCAAGAAATAATATTCTTCAAATAAAATTGAATCCAATCCCATGGTTTTTCATTTAAAAAAAGCTTGTTCTGTTCGTCATGTTGGTAGAGGCGTAATGTCCCATAGCGTAGCACATGTTGCTAATTTTTGGCAGAGCTCCTAATGCTTTCCTCATAATCGAACTCTGTACACGTATAGATTATGCAAGAGGTGGCATTCATCGTTCTCGTATCGCCAATCTTGAAACTAGGTTGGTCATGCCAACACCTTCAAAGCAACCTAAGTACATTAATTGCTGTATGCTGGGCTGAAAATCTTTCCCCAGCCATTGAAGCTACTAGCCGAAATCTAAGCGTAATTACTTGTTGAGCAAAGGGCAATGCAAATAATTCATATATCTCTGATAGTCGGCTTCGACATTCCATTATTTCGATGATAGGAAACAAGGTGTCTCCTGCCCTCGAAAATACAAGTGCTCAGGTGCGTCCCAAGCACCTGAAATATGTTCACTGTGTGAAAGAACAACTTTCAAGAACGCTTCCTGTGTCACTTACTGAAACCACGTCAAAATAATTCGAGTTATTTTTGTAGTTATGTTACTTTAGTGCCACTTTCAGGCTGTTTGTACGTTATCCAATAGATTAGTTTGGCATCCTTCACCTGAATCGCTGCAGTGCTGCATTGCAGCATTTCAGCAAATCTGTACTGCAGAAATCCGAAACATGGAGGAAGTTTCACGAAATGGAAAGATTGTCGCCTACTCAACCGTAGCACGAAGTTACAGTGTAAACCTTGCAAATTTTCTGTCTTTCTTTTATAGAAACTTGTATGGGGCGCCTTCGTAACTTTGTGCTATACGCACGGGTGGATGACAGTGTTTCCCTTTCATTGCTGCGTTTTGCGTCATGCACATATTATGCTCGAAACGTATTTCTGGTGCAGAGATACTAAAGAAGTTATCGTTGTTTAACTAACACGAAATTTGAATTCAGTTGTACTCACTATTCACTTGTGGTTTTATTCAAATAACTGAGGAAGCAAATATAATTCAAAGACAAGCTGATGCGGTAACTCTCGGAAAAGGACAACAGCTTCAAGCCAGTCGAGGCTTCAATTTCGAATCATATTATGGCCTCTTGGATCACACACGGAATGCCTTTTCTAGGAAGTTAGACGCGTTCTAATTAGTGTAAAAGCCACCCCATGCCACACTAATCTTCATGTTATTTCCCACTTCCTTCTTTTTTTCTGATTTGTGCAGACAATAAGACTTTTTAGGTGGCCCTTACTTGCTTACGAACACTCAGAGGCCCCCCAAAACAACTGTTTAAAACACTTAAGCCCTTCTTTGCCAGATAGGTGAAAACAAAGAAAACAATGTGATGACTTTAAGATATTACCTTAAGTTATCTTAAACCCCAAGCGTTATCCTATAGCAGCACCAGAAAACCGCCAGGAGTCAATTGAACACAAAATAGGGTGCATTTGAGTGGCTGCTCATCGGCGCCATTCGGCGACATTGTGATTGAACGCTGGGCTTGCATGTATCACAACCACCATCTCATTATGAGACACGCCGTATCGGAGGATTCTGTGTTAATTTTGACCACGTGGGTTGTTTAACGTGCACCATTTGCATGGTACATGTGCGTTCTTGCATTCCACCGCCATTGGAATGCGGTCGCTGCAGCTGGGATTGAACCCACCACCTCGGGACGCTCAAACGCGCAACGTCGTAGCCACTGAGACACCGTGGCGGGTCTCCGCATTATAATGGCACTGGCAACCTAATAATGGCAACCTATCTGAAAATCTCCAAAAATACGCCACGGTCTTCGGAAAAGGGTGCTCTACACGAAAGGGAGGCAGGAACAGAATTGATGCAATTGCTGCGGAGCTATTCATTTTTGGTTCCCGTTGCCACTGGGTAACGTGGTCGTCGCTTTGCAAACGACCGTGGAATCATGCCACGAGGCGCGAGATAACTGGTACCAGGAGATTGAGTAGAGAAAGTTTCAGAAGCCAATGAAATTACAAACACTACCAAATTTCTGAGACGTGCCCATTGCCATTATACAGTTTGTCCCAACTATCATGCACCAAGATTTACAAAAGAAAGAGCAATTGAGTTACTTGAAGATAACCTAGTGTACATTGTTTCCAATGCAATGGAGTGGCTGCTAGTAAATGTTTCACAACGGAGATTTAAGTAATTGTAATTCATTATCTAACTAGAGTACTACCCTCAATTTCAAAGTATCAATGAAACATTTCTAAGTGCCGCCAAAGGTCATTTAACTGCAGTATTTTCAGTGAAGCACTAATTTATCGTCTTCGTGCTACTCTGGCTCAGCCGACGCATCGGCACAGAAATCAACCTTCAAGAATAAAACACGACACCCTTCCCTCTTATCAGTGGGCTTGACAGCACTCTGACAATGCGGTCCACTGACGCCACCGCCTTTTCACCTTACGCAATTACACAATTTATGTGCCTCGTTTCCGCTATGCCGCTTTGCTGGTGCTGTCGAGCCAAGGCTGCTGCATTACCATTGTTCGCGACTGCACGTCTATCAACCCTACAACTTCTCGCACTCTCTGGAGACGTGGAATCGAATCCCGGCCGCAACACCCATTCCTGTTCTACGAAGGCATCATGTGACATAATTGCAGCATTGTAGGAAATAAGCTCGGGTCAGGCGTGTCCTCTAACCAAAATGAAATCAATTCGAATCAAACTTTTGCAGAACAATAAAATTTTTGACGACATTAAGAGGCGACCAGCAAAAATTTAACACGATGTTTCCTCCATAACTGCACTGAAGACCTAAGTTAGTTGCATCAGGACAGTTGTCGATAAAAACACAAAAGGCATTCCCGACATATCACAACTAAATTACTTAGCAGATAGGACTCGTCATTCTAACTATGGGTTTCCTGGCGTAGCTGACAAGAATCGTGACAACAATAGGGGAACAAGATTGCGGAACTTTGCACTTCTAAGCTTAGCATTAAGTTTGACCCCTTATATATCGAGTGCGCTCATAGAATTGGCAAATACCGCACTAATAGAAACAAACCTATAATTGTGAAATTAGCACATTTCAAAGTAAAACAACGTATTCTTCCAACTGCTAAACAACAAAGGATGTCCAAGCACAGCATATCATAAAACTACTCATCTAACACTCGGCATGCACGTATACAACTAATCGAGTTCAGCAAGTCCCAACAGAAACCTTTGAAACTTGGGTACGATAAACTAATCACACTGAACAGAACTTACAAGCACGATAACGCTACAAATAGACTAATATTAGCTTCACAGCTACCATCACACATTACCGCAAAAGCTCAAAGATTTCCTGCATCATTTGTTTATCCTAACATGAGAAACTTGCTGCCCAGACGCGAATCACTCTGTAGCCTCATTAATTCTTCTGATTGCATGCTTCTCGTACTAACAGAAACATGGCTGACTTCAACTGTCGATAACGCAGAGCTTAATTCATTCCTCCCTGATTTTGACATATTTAGGTGGGATCGTGTAGGAAAACGCGGAGGAGGTGTCCTGACAGCTGCCCATAGCAGCCTTTGTTGCCCTATCGTCATCACTTCGCCTCTAGAAAGTTGATTCGTTTTATACAGATCTTCATACCTACAAATTATCTGTGTATGCTATCGACCTCCCGACGCACGTTTCCTTCACTACTCACTTTCACGAGACACTGCAATCTGTTCAGTCATGCTCACCTTCTCTTATGTGACTAAATTTCCAGGTATACCATGGCCCGAATTAGACATAATGTTGTCTAACAAAACATCAAAAGTAATTTTCTTAGCACATGCCTCACCTTCGGTATGATGCAGCTAGGATCTACCCTGACGCGAAAAAATAAACAGTCCTCTAATACACTTGACCGTATCTTAACATCCCCTCCCCACATTGCATCTTCTGTAACACATCTAGCAGAACTATGTGATCACTCAGGAGTACATGCAGGATTATCCTGGCAACAACCTCGGAGCAAAAAAACAAAAAAGAGATAACGCTTTATGATAAAGGTGATTACGCCAGTATTAACAATGCACTAACCGAGTTTTACAATTGGTATATATCATAGATTTCCAGAAGCGCAGAATAGGCACCAAATTGACGCTTTTTAAAAATAACATGATCGAACTCGCTGAAACTCGCATACCAACAATCACCTTATTAAGCAAGCGACCTTCGTCCCCATGGTTCAACAACACATTAAAACGACCGAGCAGTAAGCCAAACATGTGCTAAGCCAAACATTCCGCTACCACTCCTACCTGGGAAAATTATCACGCCAGTGATAATTTTATATGCCCACCAATTATTATATGCCCACCCCAATGCGGGGTTGGCATTCCCCAAGGGGGGTATTTGAGGAATGAATCAATAAATTGCGTGCTATTTTTTTTCCAACTGACAAATAAGCGTCGCGAAATATAAGAGTACACGACATGACTGCGCTCCCACCCGCATCATAAAGCGGTGCCCTTGAACAGGCTCTCTCTGAGGGAGCCAGAAGGAAGTAAAGGAAATAAAGAAAAAACATCATGATCGAGCTGTTGATCTGCCACACCCCGGCCTAAGCAACACGTCGCGATTGGTGTTAGTTGGAAGCAAGCTGTGACAGCGGTCTTAGCTGACAGCTGTGCACGAACGCTGTGCACGAAGCTGACAGCTGTGCACGAACGTTTCCTTTTCTTTCTTTCGCCGCAGCACCCCGTATACTCTAATGAAAACTAAAATCATCACTTTAATTTAGCTCTGGTCCGAAGCGAGTTTCTGGCGCGAAAGCATTCAAAATCATTCGGTTTGTCTTTTGCACAGTCTTTAACACTACATTACTGCATGTTAGCGCATTTCTCACACTATATTTTTGGTATATGTATTCACACATGTATTCTAATTATTGTATAATCTTTGAGTGTGCTCTCCCCCCTTACACAAAGCCTCTAGGAGCGTGTAAGGTATCATTAAATAAATAAATAATGAAATAAATAAATAAATAACTAAATAAATTAATATAGCTGTGCGCGCACTCTTTCGATGCGATGTGAGCAAAGCCTGGATTTTGAAACATTCTATGCCTTTGCCATTGCTTCTCGCGTTTTGTTGGTAGTCAGAGCGGCGCTTCGGCCGCGATATCAAGGGGCTTTTGTTATAAATGTGATCAGTCGGTCTTGAGAGACGGATAATAAGCGTCAAGTAGAAATGAGAAGGGATCGCTGCAACGCGGTGAAACCTGCTATCGCTGCTCCTTCCATGCCATTATATCAAGGTAATCCGCTGCCTCTTCGGGTTTGCGACTGGCAATGCGATTACTTTCAATCTCTTATTTGAGGGCACTGCTTTATGATACGGGTAAGATCACAGTCACGTGTTATTTTCATAGTTCTAATTTTTCATATTACATGTGGTATTTTACTAATTATCAGTCGATAAAAATTATTACGCAAGAAGTAGGCTACTGAATATACTACACTTAGATGTCCCTTGGGTGTGGCTACAAATGACTAACTGACACCTCGATAATTAGGACAGTACTTCTCGAGTTAGACAACTATTTGCCATTACGTAATTAAACCTCAGTAACAAAACATTTACCGGCTACTCCTCCACTGTATTGGAAACAATATGCACTAGGTTTCTTTCGAGTAACGCAGTTGCTCTTTCTTTTTCTGATCTTGGTATATCACAGTTGGGACACCCTGCATATGATACATTCTGGTGTGCTATTCTTGGTACGTTAGCGAAGGCTTAAACTTTCGTGCTCTCAACAGGTTACAGCCCTAAGCACAACGCCTTACACTGCGAGGTGCCTGCTGGACAACGAGCGGCGCTACGGTTATGACCTCCACAGCCTGCAATACGTCACTACAGCGACCACGAACATTGGAGAAGACGTTGCGAAGGCGCTGGTGACAGAATTTAATCTCAAGTCTTTTACACAGAGTAAGTGTCATGTATTAAAATTCTGAACACATTTAGCCGACCTCTCATTGAAAACAAGGAAGCCTTCATTTCCCTTTCGTAATCAGTTTTTTTTTTTGTACCCTCGAGACCGAAGTATTACAGAGGGGAGTGGGTAAAAAACATACACAAGTAAATAAACAAAGCAGAAAGAAATCGTTAGTTATTACAGTAAATTTGATTAGTTAATTGTATCCGAGAGTGATGATGTCTGATAAGGCCGAACGAAACTTTGAGTTGCCCTTGATTGTGGCAACTGCGCCGGGAAGGTGGTTCCATTCCTGAGAGGACCTAGAAATTAATTATTCGTTACAGGTTCTGGTGCGGCACTGAATGATTCCAACCTTATGGCTATGGTCAATGCGAGAGGAAATGTAGGTAGGGGATTATATTAAATTATCGCACGTATACTAATTGTGGAAATATACTTTATGAAATAAAGCAAGGCGAAAGCACTTACGCCGGGCTGAGAGAGGAGCAAGCAGCAAATAGTTTTTCATGGCAGGTACACTTGACGTGTGGCTGTAATTGCTATGAATGAAACGTTCGGCATTGTTTTGGATTAGTTCAAGTGATTGAGTAAGGGTTTCGAGGTGCGGGTACCATATGGATAAGGCGTACTCCATTTTACTCCTAATAAGCGTATTGTATAGGATTAATTTTAATGATGTAGGAGCAGAAGAAATATTTCGGCGAAGATAACCTAGCATGCAATTAGTATTGTTAATTAGGTTATAGATGTGCAACCACCAGAAAAGTGACGAGGTTATGTGGACGCCTAGGGGTTTATAGGAGGTCACGACCTATAGGGGAGTATCATTAAGGTAATAGTTCGGTGCAGGAATACTGCTGCGAGTTACACGCATACATTTACATTTCGTTACGTTAAGTTGCATTAACCATACGTCACACAAGTTAGAGATAGCGTTTATATCGTCTTGTAAGAATTTGTTATCAGATTTGTCCGAGATTTCACGGAGGATAACACCGTTATCTGCGAAAAGGTAAATATTCGAACAAACGCCATTGGGTAAATCGTTAACGTAAATTAAGAAAAGAAGAGGGCCTATAAGTGATCCTTGGTGCACACCAGAGTATACAGGATTAGAGGGGACATATGATTTTTTGACACAACATAATGTGACCGATTAAGGAGAAAATGCTCAAGCCATGCAAACAGGTGAGGATCAAGATTAAGTTTACTAAGTTTAAATATAAGCAATTTATGACACACTTTGTGGAAGGCCTTGGCGAAATCAAAGAAAACACAGTGTACGAATGAACCTTTGTCGAGAATAAGATGAAGGCTGCGAGTAAAAGAAAGAAGTTGGGTTTCATAAGACAAGTTTTTTTCGGAAACCGTGTTGTGCTTTTGTAAAATATGAATTATTGTATGAGTGATTTGCTAAATGTGAGTACAAAATATGTTCAAGAACCTTGCAAGGAATGCTTGTGAGGGAAATGGGGCAGTAGTTGAGGGGCGAATGTTTGCTACCGGACTTATGAAGTGGGACCACCTTCCGACCTTCCAATCCACGGGTAGCTGATGGGTACCTAAGGATTGCTGAAAATTTTTCGAAAGCAGAACAGATGAATAAACAACAGTATTTTTCAGAAATTTCGCGTTAAACAAATCATCAACAGGACTTGATAATAACTTTAGACCTTTAATTACAGTTTCGACCCCAAGAGGTTCAATGACAATAAAGTCCATAGGCGGGTAATTGCAACACACGAGAGTTGGAAGCACAGGGTTACTACAAACGACAAAGTTGTTGAGAATACAGAGTTAAGGATATGGGTATTAACATCTTCGGGTACCGGTGAACCATTGGAATCAATCAACGTGACTGAATTATATTTGGAAGGGTTAATAACAAGCGAAAACTTTTTAGGATCATTCGCAAGCATTGTGGGAAAAGCGTGTACTTGGAATGCCTTTATGGCAAGTTTTATAGCTTCTGTGTAAGTACTGTCCGCCTCCTTATAAGCGTCCCATTTCTATGCCAGTGAACTTTTATTCGCTATTCGACACAGTCGTTTTTTTTTTCGGTTCGAAAGCTTTTTTAACTTGGAATTGAACCAGCGTTTTTAACATTGCAGGATATTACACTTGATGGAATAAACTTGTCAGTGAGCACATGTATTTTGTTCTTGAAAACGATCAAGTTCTTGTCAACCGTGCCATCACCAAATTGGCTTAGGAAAGGATCAAGAAAATTAGGTAGTTTAATATTAATAGCGTCAAAGTTTGCCTTAAATGATTTCTTTTCAAAAATTGGCTTTATCACAGGAGATAATATGTTAAAAGGAAAACCCAGGTGATCCCTTATGCCTGGTAAGCATGAAACACTGGTAACTTTGTCAGGATGAGAGCATAAGACTAAGTCAAGGAAGTTAGCAGCGCTTTCCGTGATCCTAGTTGGTTCTAATACCAATTGTGTTAGGGAAAACAAAGAGCAGAGATCAACAAAGTCGTTACATTGCGAAGGAAATGGATAACAGTGCGGAGGTTCAGTAATCCAGCATATGTTGGGGAAGTTGAAATCCCCCAATAATATATTGGGGTTCGAAGGATACCGCAAAGTAAGGGTGTTAAGCACATCGTGAAGGTCAGTGGTGAAAGTGGATGGGTAGGATGGAGCGCGGTAGCAAACAAAATCCTAATTTTACAGTAACCGATATCAACGCACGCGCACACAACTTGCAGTTAACGTTATATTGACGGCCACGTTACCAAGAAAGTGCTTAAATTAATCTAAAACTGCCTCTGCGTTTTCGCTGTGTATGATACGGATTATCTCCAGTACCTTGGTTCCCTAATCGCCACCGTGGTTTACACGGGCGTAATAAACTGGTGCTACGAGTCTTTCGCGAACGTACTGGCTTTTTCTGAAGGTTGACAGAGGGAAGGCAACAAAACTTTGTTTTGGCTCTTGTATTTTTATTTGAGCAGAGTACGGTCAGACGGAGGTACCTTTCATCTCAGCGGGTCTCTTCAACGCGCCTACCAATTACAAGTCCATCGGTTGTTTGGCAGTCGGCGTAGAAGCAGTGGTAAGAATGGCAGTCTTTCTGTTTCCTTAAAGCAACGCAAGTTGCACGTGATAGAGTCATCCAGCAGGAATAGTCGGTGCCTCATTCATGCCGTCGGTATATGTTTGGTTCTCTCACGCCACAACAACATGCCTTTTAAAATTATGTTTGTAGAGCACCGTGCAAAAGCATTGCGCAACAGTCACATCAAGACAACTACGAGGACACCCAATATTAAGTTATTGAGTAACACTTAACAGTACCATATTCAATCAGTGTCATAACCACGTCCATATTTGCCCTTGCTCAAATGGATGGTCTGTTGATGTTGTTGTTGACTAAGTAATGAGACCGTGTGGAAATAAAAGATGCACCTCCATTAAACCCTGCGAAAGTGGATATACAGCGAAGATTGTGCGGACGTCACACAGTGTTACACAAGCACCACCACCACAAGCAGCCTACATCAAGCGCGAACGTATGTATGCGCAAGTGCACCATACATGCTCATCCTTCCAGGCCTTATGCGAAGTGCGACTGCCTTATAGAACTAAATTTATGTTTAAAAGTAAACATGCAGAGAAAATCCGAATATACAAGAAAACCTCATTCTGCTACGCGGAAAATAAAACACAAACACCTTTTCCAGCTTCTTTATGTTTTTTTGGAGGGGCGGGGGGAGGGGGGAGCACAGCACGAAAAATCCCGACCAACTATAGAGGTTACCAGCTTTGCTGTGTTAAACATTGTTCCTTCAAAGAAGTAAACCTATGCGAAGTTTATTATACAGGGTGGTTCGCCTTGCCTGGCTAACCACGTCCTCCGCGTTGTTTTGTGAGTTTGTTTATTTACGTTAACATTGGGCTCAGCTGTACAGTGGGAAGGCCCACGTTCGCCCCTATCATCACAGTGAAAAACAGCCCAATATGTAGGCTGCACAACTTTTCAGTGCAACGTTTTTGTTCGCCACGTGCTTCTGCATGTGTCCCGGTGTTCTGAAGGTACCTGAAATCTATGTATACTACACAGGATATTGGTTGAAATACCGACGCTCATAGGAGTGTCGCGTTACCACCCCCATCTTATTTTGTTTTCGCTGCCTCTTCTTGTCCACCTTTTCTAGCGTCTCGTAGAGAACCAGAAACCTGCTCGCCCATCCAACCCTTCCACCCGTCTTACGAATAAAATATATGCTTGACTCTCTACGTTGATGTTTAGCATACGTTCCGTCGTGGCTCTCACACAGGTGAGGGACATAGAAACGAAAAAGCCTCTGGGACCATGGCAACGCGGAGAGCTCGTGGTGCGAAGTCCAAACCTGATGCGTGGATACTGGGGGAGACTGCACGAGCCAATCACCGATGAAGAAGGCTGGTACAGCACAGGTAGGAGTGCATGTGGAACGTGCACGAACAACGTGCTTTGATAAACCGTTTAGCGAATAGCACTTCTAAAATGCGCGCCCAGTGAATTAGGTAATTATACTTAGAAATAAAATGGTACTTCTTCACACGTAAAACGCGGAAAACAAATGTTTCGCTATATCTACGTTCCTTTATTTACCAAGATATCTTTAACCGCATTGTTCAGGAACAATATGCCACTTCCCACAAAACAACGCAGGCATCACGAAATCTTCTACAGAATACATTTAGTGCGAATGAACACACTGAATGCCTTCACAAACAGTCCTTTTGTGTTAACGTGAACAGCTTTTGCGCAGCCTTCGCTCTGGTGATGAGCCCAAAGGCCCCTTTGTTTCTGATTACCAAATTAAGCTGGTAAAGCACACAACCAGGTGTAGACGATCACGACTGTGCGTTTAAGGCGATAAGATGAAATACTGTCTGATAAGATAAAGTATTGTGAAATTTTGATTAAGGCTGCGTGAAACATGTGCTGTGCCACCATTGGCCTTGGAGAAGAGAAATAAGGGGACAGGGTTAAGGAATTCGACGATGAGGGCAATGCTGTACACGCGTTCAAGCATAAGGTCCATGCATGCTTTCATTAAAACAGTTCATCTAAACCACAATTGATGGCAAAGTCCACATAGCGGCCAATTGCTTCGCGAGAATATGGTTGTATCGGCCACGAATCCCGGGTAACTATCTATGGCAATAGACTCAGAGTGCAAATTAGGACACGGTACGTAATTAAAGACTTCGAGGACAAGCGTTGTCCTCGCCGGTTCCAATATATTCATGCGTTTTGTTTCGCGCTGTAACCTGAGCAGGACAGAAAATTGTCGAC
This sequence comes from Dermacentor albipictus, assembly GCF_038994185.2. Taxonomy (NCBI): domain Eukaryota; kingdom Metazoa; phylum Arthropoda; class Arachnida; order Ixodida; family Ixodidae; genus Dermacentor; species Dermacentor albipictus. The sequence goes on from NC_091824.1 coordinate 112,116,114, forward strand.
TAGCCTAGCCCATCACAAACCTACGATTGCTCCTTAGGAATGCTTCCGACTGCGCAACCGCAACAAGCTTGGGAGCAGCCGGTTATAATGCGCCTTACTTCGGCGGGCACGCAGGTGACCATTGCTACTACGACAATGACGGCTGGCTGTACCTAGTTGCGCGGCTGAGCGACTACTACTGCTGCCGTGGGAGCAAATATTGGCCGGCCGAAGTCGAGGCCGTGCTGCTCAAGTGTCCAGGGGTTCATGACTGCGCCATTGTAGGAATACCACATCGTGAAGCTGGAGAAGTGGCGCACGCTCTGATTGTGCCCGAGGCACAAGCAAGAACACTGAGCGCCAATCACATCGCGCAATTTGTGGAAGGTTAGATTTCATTTTTTTTTTCTTGTTCCTTTTTCGAACTCACTACGCGCGATGTCATCATCATATAGAAAGTTCTCCGATTGGTTTTTGGCAACGTTACCTTGACCTCACACACCAACATAACTGATTCATCAGCTTTAAACCGTAGTGGTTCGAACTTGTCGGTATGCCATAATTAGCGAGAACTAAAGCGCTAAGCAAAGGACGAGTACACAACATGGCAGACGATGACAAGCGGTAACTTCCAACTAAAATATATTGTGCCAGAACACGGAAATAAGTAGAACACAAACGAAAAACACATGATCACCAAGGAATTAAGCTGAGAAAAAATAGTGGAAGCCGTATCCTCGCAAGGTGCGCGCGTGGTCCTCCGAATTCGCTCGGCAACGGGCATCACTATCGAAATAACTTTTTGTTGTTTTTATCACCTCAAACGACAACGAGTTCACCTACCTCATTGAGACAACGAGGTCAACCGAGGTCGACAGCACAACGAGCTCAGGGAAAACCAGCGACGATCCTCGGGCAGAAAACGGTCAACGAGGCGCGCCTTCAACAAGGCATAGGGACGCCACACCCAACCGAAACCGACACCACGACTCAAGCACCATGGAATCAAGCGAACTGTAAACATTGATGCAGCAATGGAACGGCTCAAACTGAAAAGAAGTGCATTCAGAACTCAAGTGACCAAACTGAATTCTGAAGCTGACTTATTCTTGGAGAGTCATGCAGATGAAGGAGCTCTTAATCTATTGTCTGCGAGGCTTAGCGCCCTCCAAATACAGCTAAACGAGGTGGACACAGCCATCGAGCCATTAGTGCAAGACCAAGACGCAGAGCAAAATTATGTACAGACCATAGAATACAACGACCGTATCATCGCCAACGTGGCAAAGTTCCGCCAGGAAGCATAAAAGGACCTGCGAACAAAACAAACAGAAATGGTGGTGACGCCAGCGCACACAGACGGCCCTCTCTCTGGCGGGGGCGAAATGCCAAGTAAAACTGCCGAAGCTCGAGGTACAACAATTTAGCGGCGCCGCCACGGAGTGGCAGTCCTTCTGGGAGCAGTTCGAGCAAGCGGTGCAGGGAAACGACGGCCTCTCCTTTGCCGAGAAGTTTCTGTACTTGCGATCGGCGCCTTTGGGAAAACCCACAGCGGCCATTGCAGGCATTCAAGTGAGTGGTGCAAATTACACCACTGTCATCGAACTTCTAAGAGAGCGCTTCAGTCGACGAGATGTGCTGATTCAAGAACAGCTGACTCAGTTACTCGACTTGCCACCGGTACAGAACGAAAAGGTGCACATCGGCCCACGTCGACTCTAGGACCGTCTGCAACGCAATATCGCTGGTCTCACGGCGCTCGGAGTCCTAGCGGGCACTTACGGCGCCGTGCTCTCCTGCGCACTCCTGCGAATGCTGCGAACCGATCTTCTTGTCGGATACCACAAAGGACTGCCCACTGCAAGCAAGGATGATGCGATGAGCATCAAGCGTTTAGAAGCTTTTCTTAAAACACAAGTATATTGCCGGGAAAAGGCACTGCAACCTGATAATCTCACAGCCAGAGAATCAAAACATCGAGACAAAGAAAACAGCAAACCTCAAGAAGGGTCAGCAGCTTCTTTTTTTCTGCGGTTTCTTCGAAGCAGTCCGATCCGTGTGCATTCTGTGGTCCAAGAGATCATGCGACTCACGATTGTCAAGCGAAGATCTCATTGGATGAAAATAAGAAAAGGCTCACTGCAGCTGGTCGGTGCTTCCGGTGCTGCATAAAAGGGGCACACCTCAAGGAAATGCCGCAGGAAAAGAATAAAATACAAGGAATGTGGCAGAAGAGTTCTGACTCGCATGTGTGACCCGACATGGTAGCCACCCGAGAATAAAGCCCCAGAGTCGCACTCTTGGACAGAAAGGAAATCGGACAATGTACGAACTGTGCTGCTCCAAACCGCTCAAGTATGGGCAGAGGAACGAAGAAGAGCACTCACTCGCCTCCTCTTTGATGGAGGTAGCCAACGAAGCTTTGTCACTAAAAACTATTTCACGTGAACTGCAACTAGAGGTCGTAGGTGAAGGGGACATTACAATCTACCCATTCGGGGGAGCAGGAAAGATTATCAAAGACAAGCGCAGCAGAGTAAGAATTTGGCTAACAAGTCAATACGACCGCAAGGAGCACTCTGTCGAAGCTCTGGAAATACCGGAGATCTGCCCTGATCGGCTTCATGTTCCTGAGGACATCCTAAGAAAAGTGTAAGCAGACATGGATGAACTGGCAGATGTGACTGTTGCACGAGCCCATCTGTAGGGAAGCGGGATCGACATTGTTATCGGTGCGGACTATTACTGGACTTTGGTGTGTGGTGAAGCCAAGAAGCTGCAAGGCGCACTAGTTGCGGTAAAGACCGAATTTGGCTGGACTCCGCAAGGAGCGATTCCCAGCAGTAGCTCAGCTGCCTACTGCTCAACCATGGCGGTGCTTCGTGCCGGAGTGTTCGCCGACACAACTAGCTTGTCAAAGGAGCTTAAATCGTTTGGGGAACTTGAGGGCATTGGAATTATATACTCTTGTGCCCAAATGAACGAAGAAAGCAAAGAAGGCATGAGCACATTTTCGGCTTCGGTAGAGTAAATCGACAAGCGCTATGAGGTAGCACTGCCCTGGAAACCCCTTAACATGCAACTCACCGACAACAAAGCTGTTGCACAGAAACGCTTGACCAATCTCACGAAGAAGTTATTGAAAGATGAGACGATACTGATCAAGCATGACGAGGCTATCCGTCAGTACCTGGAACAAGGGTTCGTACAACGACTTCCATTGCAAGAAACCAACAACAATGTAAGCAGGTCATACTGCATGCCTCATCATGCAGTTTTCAGAGGTGACAGCCTTTCGACCAAGATTAGAATCGTATTTGACGCATCTTCTCACGATGCAAGTTGTAAATCTCTGAACGAAGCCTTAGAACCAGGACTTAATTTGAATCCAGATTCGCTTAAGGTGCTGCTGAACTTCAGAATTCATCGTATCGGACTAAGTGCAGACAAAGAAAAGGCATTACTGGAAATTTCGGTGCAACTGGTGGATAGCGATGCCCTCCGATTTCTCTGGTATGGACATCATCCAACGAAGGAAGACCCAAAGCCTCCTATTGAGATCTGGAGAATGACATGCGCCCCTTTTGGCATGACAAGTGGTCCATTCCTCTTCGCAGCCATCATGCGCCACCATCTGTCCACGACAGGAGATTATCCAGAAATAAGAAAAACCATGAGCGATAGCCTTTACGTGGACGACCTCATAATACCAGTGCAGACTGTGGAGGAGGCTACAGATTTCCACCGAGGGGCACTAGCTGTCATGAATTGAGCAAGCATGAGACCGCGCAAGTGGAACTCAAATTTCAAGACGCTGCAGCAGCTGTTCAACAACGAAGGAACCGGATGCGCCCTTGCTATGTGAAATGTCCAACAACAAGTGTCTCATGGGTCCTCGGACTTGTATGGGATAAGGACAGAGATCACCTAGTATTTTCCTTGGAGGCCATCTTAGAATTCCTAGCCCGAATCAGCAACACAATACGATTCATTCGTCAGGCATCGGCTTGTATATAAGATCCACTTGGTCTCATTTCTCCGGTCACAGTTACAACCAAGTTGATGTTTCGAACATTGTGGGAATTGGGTATTGAGTGGGACGCCCCTCTGCCTGAAGAAGTCAAAGCAGCTCGGACGCAGTGGCACACCCAGCTACACCATTTAACGTACATAACAGCGCCAAGACGATATAGTAGCTTACCCAACGATAGCTGGAAGGAAGTACACGTCTTCACAGATGCCAGCGCCAAAGCTTACGGCGCAGTTGTATATTTGCGCATCTCTGGGGTCAAAGAGGCAAAGGTTACTCTGGTCCTCTCAAAGTCTCGTGTAGCACCAATTAGGATAATTGCTCTTCCAAGACTGGAATTGGTTGGCATGGTGATAAGTGCTCGACTGAGGGAGTATTTGCAGCGGTCACTGAGCCTTCCAATAGCCAAATGGTATCTGTGGACTGATTCATCTATTGCGCTGCACTGGGAGTGAGGTCCCGCACAACAATGGAAACCTCTGTCGCCAACAGAGTGTTGGAAATTCAGCGGCGAACAGATCCAGACACCTGGAATCACTGTTCTGGGATCGAACATCCCGCCGACCTTATGACAAGGGGAGCCACACCTCAGGCACTCAAGTCGAGCTCACCTTGGTGGAATGGACCTGCTTGGCTTTCGCAGCCACCTACTTGCTTGGCCAGGGCATAAAGGCACCGCTGACATGATCATCGCAGAGCAGGAAGGAACCCTTCGCGCTCACAACATGACTATAAAGGAATCTGCCTTGCGTCTGCAGAAATACAGCTCCCTCTCTAGACTAGTTCGAGTGACAGCCTGGGTTTTACAATTTTTCCACAACGACAGGAACCCCAGCCAGAAATACGAGGGACCTACTACGACAGAGGAAGTTCAAAAGGCACATACTTGCTTGATTCTTCAAGTACAATTCGAGGCCTTCCAAGACGAACTCCAGTGTCTTCGCCACTCGACACGCATTCCAAGCGATTCCCCTTACGTGATCTCAGCGTCATCTACGACGACGAAGGAGTACTGAGAGTGGGAGGAAGGCCCAGTGCAGCCCAATTGTCCTACAACGTGAAGCATCCTGTTATCCTTCTGTCGAGACACCCCTTCACAGAGCTAACGATCAGCGAAACGCACTGCCGTTCCCTACATGCAGGTGCACTGGAGACTCTTACCGAACTGAGGGAACTGTTCTAGATCGTGCGGGAAAGGCAAATGGTGAAAAAGGTGCTTAAGAAATGTGTGACTTTCAACTGTTTCAACAGGCGAGCTGCCACTGAGCCAGTCGCTCCTCTGCCTCGTGAGAGGGTGACAAAGCTCCACCCTTTGGTGTTGCCGGTGTAGCTTTTCCTGGCCCACTCAACACAAAGGATCAAGGAAATAGCCTGAAGTCTTACATCATTTTCACGTGTGCAGTGACTCGGGCAATACACCTTGAATTGGTGATTGACACGTCCACCTCAAACTTCCTGATAGTGTTCCGAAGATTTATCTCGAGAAGAGGAGTTTGTCGAGTGATCTTTTCTGACAATGCCAGGACTTTCCCGCGCGCTTCTAAGGATATAAGGCGCGGCTATGGACAACAATAAGAGGAGAATAAATTCACAATTCCTTCACAAGCCACCAGATCCGCTGGAAATTTGTAGCTGTGAAAGCTGCTCGGTGGGGAGGATTCTGGGAAAGAATGGTTCGGTCCGTGAAAAATCGTAGAAATAGGTCTTGGGAAACGGCTACTGCTACTTCAAGGAGCTCACGACAATCCTAACTGAAATCGAAGCTGTCAAACTCCAGACCCTTGGCCTACGTCTACACGGAGGCGAGTGAACCCGAACCTCTAGCACCATGGCACTTTCTAGTGGGAAAGTGACTGGCCTCTCTTCCTGACAGTGGTTCCACTACACAGGTGGCTCAGCCACCTGGTCAACTTACTCGTCGCTGGCACTACCGACAAAGGATGGTCGACCAATTTTGGCGTCACTGGCAAAAGGAGTACGTGACGAGTCTCCGATCAGCACATTTTGCTGTGCCAAATTTGTCAAGAGCACTGAAAAAAGGAACTCTCGTTTTAGTTCATGAACACTATCTACCGAGGCAACTGTGGAAAACTGGACAAGTGCCAGAAGTTCTTCTCGGACGAGATGCAAGAATCAGAGCTTGCATGGTGCGCATGCCAAATGGAACCACATTGAGAAGACCGATGCAACTGTTGTACGCTATGCAATGCATTGACGAATGACCTGAAGCTCATTCCGGGAGGAGTATGAAGAAACTGCCAACTTTAGCCTCATTCTTTTCGTCAATGGGCAACCTTGTGCTCCTCCGAACTCGCTCGGCAACGGGCATCACTATCGAAATAACGTTTAGTTGTTTTGTTCACCTCAAACGAAGCAGTCGGTTCTTTTTTTACCTACCATAATTTCCTCAGCAAGCATCGGGCGGTCACCCGCAGGGTTGTCTGAACATACCAATCAAACGCTCTCCTCGTTCAGAGGAAGTCACTTTCGTTTGCTTGAAAAGCGAATAACATTGCCTACACCGAGCGGCTTGTCTTATCTAATTGCCTGACCAGAGAGCAGGAACACGTTCAAGTGAACAGGGATTCGGTGAGGGCCAGCCACTGCACTGAAAATCGGTAACCATATGAAGAGGGTGGTGGCGGCATCTGCGATTGGCTCACTTTCACTTAGCTTGCGGTGGCTGGTCGAAAATTGCGGTGGCATGAAATGGAAGCTTAATAATGACGCTAAAACAGATCCTCAGCGAAGATGAGCTGGTAGAACGATGTCGCAAACGTGTCGAAAGTGCTCAAAAACGTTACACCACCACATAAAAAGTTTTATTACACGCAAATAAACCTATACTCTCCGGCAGGTGCGAGTAGACAGTGCCTGAGTGATCGACTGCAGCCATCGTTTATTCCTTTCGGAACGGAGCAGCCTGCCGCAATTCAGAAGAAAATTCAGTTTTGTTCGGCATAATAATGCTTCTTCAACGCGCACACGTCACTTTGACGCGGTGAGTTTTTGCGGTTTTGTGACGTCACGTGACAGGCAGGTGGAGTGGGTGCAGCCCGAAAACTTTTGACCAATAGCCTAGGGCTAATGGCGACAACGCGTCGAATCAGAATTAACTATTTTTACTTTTGTTCGGTCAAATCATGCATAATCAGTGTGTACACGTCATATTAGATGGGGAGGTATCGCGGTTTTCGTGAGGTCGCGTGACAGACAGGTTAAGTGGGGGTGGTCCAAAAAAGTTCTTGACCAATGATGGAGGGCTGATTGCAGCATTGGAATAGAAAAGTTTGGAATAGTCTTACGTTATAGCACCCCTGGTTAGCTTTTCAATGCTAACTAACTTGAAAGGGGCACAAAACACCACCCGAACACCAGCTCATTGCCCAATCGTTTTCAGCACGTGGTGAACTTTGTGCTTGTAAACTCTGTGCCGTAATTCCATAGAAGCACATAGTTTCCCACAGCAAGTTAGAAAGGTCCACCCATTCGGCTCTACTGGGACAAGGTCAGCGTTCCGGCTGTCTTGCTGACATAAGCATTATGCGCTCACAGGTTAGCATCCCTCCTTAACGGCAGTGTGCGTATATCACAATATGGTGTACTCACTGAGGTGAGCAGAACGGAGGGCAAAACGTCAAGCTAATTCCCTCTACCTAATCAGGCTTTCAAGGGCTGAAAAACGCCAATGGTTTTCGTTCGGTCTCATCTCGTTGGCCTTCTATGTACGAAGCCCTCAACGCTGCTGACGACATTCTTCATCAAGCAAGTTTAGCGAGATATCTTCAGTGGAACACAAAACCTCTCTATAGCTTTCAATACTTCGCCTTCGGGCAAGGCAGGCATTTATTTTTCTGAAATGCGGGTACTTTGCGTTCTATTTCAACTATAATGTACATACATATTTAGTGCCTTATTTGCTGGAAAGCAGCAAATTGTGCTGTACGCTTATTTCGCTCCAATAAAACTGGCATTAAAAGAATGCCAGTAGACAGCATTTAACCACGAGACTCCTAGTATTATCTTAGGCAACGAGAATGTTTGTTCTCTCATATATTATTTCATTATTTATTTTACTATCCAGCTAACGCACCGATGGGCTGCCAGTTGGAAGGCGGCGTCACATTTGTCGACAAGATTCCACGCAGCAACGGAGGAAAGTTTGTCAGGCATCAGCTCGTCCAGTGGATTCTCGAAAAGCGAGAACATGGATGTATCAACAGTCTGGAAGCGGAGGCGTAAGATCTAACACATTCCCCATACCACGTTATCCTGCACAACCCAAAGCACATCTCGCACCGGGGGTGTGCATTCGTGCCGTCAATTTGTATTATTATTATTGCGAAAGCATTATATGCCCCATGAAGGGGCAAATCCGGCGTCCGTTTTTTTAACCCGCTGGTACCGAAACCCACGTGACCAAGTGACGACGTAACGTTCTCGGGTCTGGACCTGCTGCGGCTGGGACTGCAGAATCTTACGGTGAACAGACACGGCGTTGGACCTGGACCCCTAATAAAGTTCCATTAAGTTGGATTAAAGTGAATTAAGGTAGAATAAAATAGACTAATGTGGATGAATGTGACGTTTTAATTTAAGGTTATCACTTCAACAAATCGTCATGCTTTCGCATTCAAATCACGCAAGGATACTTAAGCGACTGTCGCTAATTAATAACGTGCACCCTGAATGGCACGGCCAGGTATTCCATGTAATCGCTGTGTCATGGATCCTAACGAAAAAGTTTATGGGATTTTACGTGCCAAAACCACTTTCTGATTATGAGGCACACCGTAGTGAAGGGTTCTTCTGGGGTTCTTTAACGCGCACCTAAATCTAAATACACGGGTGTTTTCGCATTTTGCTCCATCGAAATGCGGCCGCCGTGGCCATGATTCGATCCCGCGACCATGAATCCTAACGGGTTGAAGCATAACACGATTGGTCACAAAGCTCGTGGACACCGTGATAACATAAACCTCAGAGAGGGAGTTTTGCCTTTTGGGTTCATTATTCAAGGCACGTTCCCCTTGCAAAAATTTTGATGTAGGAGGCACACTGTTCTGTACCGGGCGTTCCATCGAACAATTTCAAATAATCTTGAAGGTTGCCTCTGACAGAAGGCACAATTCTAGTTCATGAGCTGGTCTGCTCGAAGAGGCGGACATTAGTTGCACAAAATAGGGAAGTGCACAATCAACTAACTAATGAAAATTCACAAGTTAATAAATGATTCACAAATGACTAACGGCCTCGTCCTCTGCTACAGAGGACTGCGAAACAAGAAACAATACGGGGTAAGATTCCTAATCTATAAGGGCATAGCCGGCAGCATTGACGAATTCTACAGCATTAATGAGAGGGCAGAAGTGGTCGTAATAAAACTAAGTGCGATTTGGAATAAAAGTAGTACAATCCTACGCTCCAACCTCCACTCATGACGATGGTGAAATAAAACAGTTTTATGAAAATTTTGAATAAGCGATGACAAAGGTGCAAACTCAACATACTGTAGTCGTGGGCGACTTCAATGCAAGATAGAAAGAGAGAGGGATGTAAGGAAGGCAGGGATGTTAACCAGTCAAGAGTCTGGTTGGCTACTGTACGCGAGGGAAAGAAAGAAGGGGACAACAGAGAAGAGAGAGAGAGAGGGTATAGAGACCTACACGGAATGTTCTTGAGTCAAAGCCACTCGTACAAACCAGACGTTCTCAGAAAGCACATAAATGCCTTCACTGCCTTCTGAGCCGATGATTGGCGGGGACCATGCTCTACTACTGTCTCTCGCTCAGAAGACGATCATCCAGTTCCCTCAATGTGTTGCACAAAGAATGTCTTTGCGCTCGAAATTGAGTAAAGTGGTACAATAAGTGGCCAATCTTCGTCTCGCATCCGCAAACATCACATGCAAGACCATCAGCCATTCTAATTAGTGATCAATAAGTTTTCGTAAAGGCAGACTGATGAAGCAGTGATTGGTAAATACAGCATTGATTCAAGGAGCACTAGAGGGGAGATGTTGGTAGAATTCGCGGAAAGGAATAAGCTGAGAATAAGGAACACCACCTTTAGGAAGCTTAGCAACAAAAAGTGGACCTGAAAAAGCCATTATTGGGAAACAAGAAATGTAATAGATTTCATGCTTTCTGTCGATCCAAGCATAGTCCAGTATGTAGAAGAAAGTAGGGCAAAGAACAGGGATCATACGTTAGTCAGGTCTAGTATCAACGCCAATATGAAGGGAAGAACAGTAAAACTAGCCAAGAAGAAACAAGCGAACCTAGTCGCTGTAAGAGTAAAAGCAGAATAATTTAAGCTGGTCTTGAAAACAAATATTCAGCCTCAGAACAGAAGGATGAAGATTACATAGAGGTAATAAACGAAACCGTAATAATAGTGACTTCCGAAGCAGCGACTGAAGTAGGGGGTAAGGCACCGAGGGCGACCTCTAGGTAAGCTCTCCCAAGTAACGAAAAACCTAGTAAAGAAATGACAAATATTGGAAGTGTCTAACTCAAGAGATCAGATAGAGTTCGCAGAACTCTCAAAACTGATCAACAAGGAAAAAGTAAGGGATATTCCAAATTGCAACGTAAGAAAGTCTGAAGAAGCAGTCAAAAATGGACGCAGCATGAAATCAGTGAGAAAAAAAAAACTTGGCCTAGGACAAGCCAAGATGTATGCAGTGAAAGTTAAGCAGGGTGACATCATCAGCAATTTCGAAGATATAGTAAAAGCGTTGGAAGCATTCTATATTGACCTTACAGTACCCAGAGCGGCCACGACACCTCCATTCGTAGTAGTAAGTAAAGAACAGGTTACAGAGGCTCCTTCTATAACTAGCGTTGAAGTTAGAAGAGCCTTGCAATACATGAAACGGGGAGAAGTGACAGGAGAAAATCTAATAATAATAATAATAATAATAATAATAATAATAATAATAATAATAATAACTTCTTTATTTGAATCAGTGATTGAGGAGACTGCGGGTAAAAGTCGCTTTAGAGGCTAGCGACTTCACTAGAGCCCGCAGCCTTCTTTACAAGGCAAACTGCGATTGAAAAGGTAATATATATACATAGCAATTCACTACATGTGACATATGCATAAAAAATAGGCGCAAAAGCACAAATCTCCTGAAAGACGGTCTTCAATTATTTAAGAAAGAATGAGTGACGTGACAAAATGTGGACATAAAGCTCTTACATCAGTTATCTAAATTTCAATACTTGATTTCAGAAACAAATTTAAAAGTGTTGGTAGTGTGTATGATATCTCTTGTGTAGAATACTTGGCTCGCGGAATGACCACCATCCATTGTTCCGTATGCCCTTTGATGTAAAAATGTGTGTTCCTGGTGAGATTAGATAACGTGTGAAGAAACTTTGAATTCTCCTTTACCTCCCGTTTCCAAGCTTGACTTAACTTGCAATTGTAAAGGTTAAACATGGGTATTATATTTGCTTTCGTAAATATAGTGGATATAATCAAACATGGAGGAGACATCATGCTTGAAAAGCTTGCGGCTCCTCATACGAAATGTCTCACGACTTCAAGGGTGCCGGAAAACTGGGAAGAATGCCAACATTATACTAATCCACAAAAAAGGAGACGTTAAAGAATTGAAAAATAATAGGCCCACTAGCTTATTTCCAGTATTGTATAAAATATTCATCAATGTAACTTCCAATAGAAAAAGGGCAACACTGGACTTTAGAAAACCAAGAGAACAGGCTGACTTCAGGAAAAGGTACTCTACAATGAATCACATCCTTGTCATCAATCAGGTAATCTAGAAATCAGCAGAGTACAAGAAGCCTCTTTATATGGCTTTCATAGATTACGAAAAGCATCTGATTCAGTAGAGATACCAGCAGTCTTACAGGCATTACGCAATCAAGGAGTACAGCCCGCTTATGTAAATATCTTCGAAAACTTCTAGAGACATTCCACAGCTGCATTACTTCTTCACAAGAAAAGTAGGAATATACCTATGAAGAAAGGGGTCAGGCAAGGAGACACAATCTCTTCAGTGCTAACTGCGTCTTTGTAAGAAGTATTCGAGCTATTAAACTGGGAAGGCTTAGGAGCGAGGATCAACGGCGAATATCACAGCAACCTTCGGTTTGCCGATGACATTGTTCTATTCAGCAACAATGCAGAGGAGTTACAACAAATGATTGAGGACCTTAACAAAGAGAGTGTGAGACTTTGGTTGATTAATATTCTGAAGACATAGATCATGTGCGATGGCATCATTGACATCAGACACATGCTGGCGGGCTGTCCCGCGACTCTCGCGGACCCCGAAGAAAAATGGTTTTACTGGAACAAGATGATATCAAGTCCTTCCTATGAAGGTCAACTACGGTCTGTCCAGAGGGTTCATGATGGCGCTTAAGGCTCGTCCTGGCGGTGCCGACGTGGACGCGGCCCGCCTAGGTCTGAAAAGATCGGGCTTCAAGACTCTAGTAAAGTTTTGTCAAGGAGTGAATGAAAATATACACAGATCAATACCCTGGCAAGAAAACAAGAGTCCAGGATCACCAGTCAGACTCTAGAGCCTCAGAAGGAGTAATGTTACCTAGGTCGATTACTCACAAGGGACCCTGATCATAAGAAGGAAATTTACAGAAAAATAAAGATGGCTTGGAGCGCAAACGGCAGACATTGTCAGATCCTGACTGGAAGGTTACCATTATCATTGAAAGGTGTACAATCAGTGCATTTTACCGGTGATAACTAAGTGCAGAAACATGGAGAGTGGCAAAGAAGCCCGAGAAACAGTTCAGATAAGTTAAAAGAACAGAAAGAGTGCGGTTTGCATCAGAGATCAAACGGGGATAGCCGACATTCTAGTTGACATTAACCAAAAAAAGGGAGCTGGGCAGGCCATGTAATGCGAAAGTTAGATGACCGGTGGACCATTAGGTTTACAGAATGGGTGCGAAGAGAAGGGAAGCGCAGACGAGGATGAGAGAAGGCTAGGTGGGGTAATGAAATGAGGAAAATCACAGGCACAAGTTCGAATCAGTTGGCGCAGGACAGAGGTAATTAGAGATCGCAGGGGGAGACCTTCGTCCTGCAGTGGACATAAAACCAGCTGAGGATAATGATGATGAAATAAGTTTTGTTCAAGTGCCAGTAAACGTGTTGGTTTTGGTTTTCCCAACTTCCTAGTTCTGCTTTCTTCAACCCAAAGCCTCCGCCACGCTACTGTATAGACCCGGGTTCAAGACATAATCTAGCGCCGTAACAATCATCAACTAGAATTCTGCTGTCTACCACAGGCAACGTTTAAAAAACTTTGAAAGTGTTCGCTTAAATACCCTGTATATGGTAAAGGAACGAGTACTGTTTTTTTTTACTTAAGTTCTACTTTTTCCTATGGTGATGTAGCTCAGGAGTTTCTCATAATTATTAGAACTATACGAGCACAATTTCACCCAAAATAAAGCTGAATGTGGCATTTAATGCGTGTTTTCTCACATGCACACGCACATGCACAAAATGAGCAATAAGGCACGTTGTTGGGCTAGTCCGTTCACAGATTCAGAATTTTTTTTTTATCGTGCGAAAAAGACAAGACGGGAACATAAACACAGACGCGCACCCAAAGTGCATACTCCCAACTGGCCTTATTTCGTGAAGGCAGATAATTTATAAGGTTCTTGAAAATAGCAAAACAAAACAAACGAACGCACAATTTCTTTGAGATTGCTCCTTGTTTTGCTATTTTGGAGAACTTTATAAGTTCCCTGCCTTCACAAAATAAAGCCAATTGGAAGTATGCGCTTTGTGTACGCGTCTGTTTTTACGTTCACGTCTTGCCTTCTTCGCGCAGTTTAGAGTTTTTGCTGAATATACAGTGAGCAGCCCATGTATACTGGCCTTCTACATATAACTGCCGAGAGTCTCGTTTCACGAATCGTTCTGCATATCAGCACAAGAAGGTTGAAATAGACGAGCTTTATTTCGTTATTACGAAGAGTGTACAGTCAATGGAGAGAGATGCGGCATAGCGAAGAACCGGGAGATAAGCGCTGTTTGAAGCAAGGCAAAGCGATATAATCAGGACTTTCATGCGTTATAACAAATAGCACAGCCACTGAGCCTTCACGTTCAAGTTTGCCTTCGGAAAGTTATAATAGCTACGTTGGTCGACGCACGAAGTAGCAGCGGTGGTGTTTCAATCACTTGTGCAAGGCACAAGTGATCGAAACGGACCCTGTGCCGACAACGGCGGCACAGGGTCCGCATAAACAGCTTCACTATAAAAAAATAAAAGGACAAAGCCTTCCATCGTTTTCGGTGTCTTCATTTTATCGAGCGCTCATAAGCTCCAACTCGCCCGATTCACTATCCCTGTGCAATAAAACTTCCTGAACTATTCTCGTAATGCGCCCCTCATAGACGAGCACATTGGCTGCTTACAGCACGTAGAACCAACCTGACGGCCAGGAATTATTTCGCAAAGCATCTACAACCTTTGTCAAAAAAAGAATACATGCTATTTCACGCTTTCACCAGATATGTTGTTGGACGTGAGGCTCGGTTCCTGTAGCTCTCCAAAATTCCACACCTCTGGATTGCAAGTACGAGAGTTCTTTTTACTTCCCAGACCACATGAACGCATTTAACAAGCCTGAGGTCACCATGGCGGTCTCAGACAATTTAGCCTGTTTAACTTATGACAAAGTGTGCACACTCACGTGCAAAAGCTTGGTTACCCCACACACCATGATATCTTTTTTTTCCGCTTCAGCCTAGACACGCTTGCTAAAATCAACTATTGCAGGATGCATGCACATTTTGCTCAACCAATGTGATGCATTGAGACATTTTCACGTTGCACGACGTTGCTAAATGAATTTTAGAATGTAATCCAGTTCAATTCAGTTCATTCCTTTCATATACGAGACGGATGAGCAAATTCTAAAGGCCATGTGGCCTAACAGAGGCTCTTGCTCTTGAACGCGTTCGGCATACGCGTACATTTCACAGTCCATATAGGTATATCTACAAACATTGCGCGCACACTTAGTCACAAATCACCACCCAAGCACTGCGTACACATGGTTACCCAGCGAAGCTGAAATGTGCTGCCCCGGTTTTTATCACCAGGTTAATCCCGACGGTTCATTAAACGACGGCTTGGCAGGCTGCCGGATCCTCGGTATGCAGTTGCGGCTTGCGCTCGGCTGCAGGAGCCGGTTCTTCTGCCCGGGCTACAGCACACGGTGTAGACGAGCTCGTTCCCGGTCCTAATCATAGTGTTAGATATGGCGCCGTTTCCTGAGGCTACTTCGAGTTCCCCAGACCTCATCGAATCGCAGCACAGCTAACTGAGGAATGCAGAAGCAGGGATGCCAGATTCCTGAGGCAAGACACGTGCAAACAAGTTGGCGGCCCCCAGGTCTTGTGCCGCCGGGGAACTATTCACTGCTTGTCTTCCAGAAAGCGAGGGGATAGCCCGGCACTGTTAGAAGAAAAGGGGGTCTCGAACCAAGACGGCTGTAATGCGCCGTGACAACATGACGGCTGTAATTGATCGTGTCCGCCTTCGTCCGCCATCACCCCCTGCCCTCTAGGCTGACGGAGCATTGCAAGTCAGCAAGGCAAGACCGCAGTGAGCCGCCGGGTGTGACACCGCCGCATGGGCGCCTTCCATTGGCCGAAGATGGCGTCATCTGAGCGGGCTCTCCTATTGGCAGAACATGACGCGTCTTCCCGAGATCGAAGGGTTTAAAAGACGGAGACCGGGAGCAGCAGAAGAGCATACCAGAGCATTCCCTGATTCACCTCTCTCGAACTTCTTGCCGCGGGCCGCAGCGTCCGAGTTGCTGCCGGCCCGTAATGACTGTACGACTGTTACTTGAGTCTCACCTCTCTGTATATAACGTAAAATAAATCCTCCAAGTTTGTTTTCATCCCGAAGTCCGTCCTTCAACCCCTACAATAGCCCTATGCGTTCCCGGCCCGATTTCCGTATTACATAAAAAAAAACACTGCCTGGTGAGCAACTCTGAAAAAAGAACTCAAGCCTGTAAAACCAAGCGCACGTCGGAAGGACGACAATAACGCCGGCGTTTGAGTTATTCTTGTGTCCGAGTTTGGACGCCTGCCCTCTTCGTACCATGAATGCGAACCAACTTGCTCAAACTTCAGTCATTCTAGGCTGCAATCACGTGCGTGCGTTCGCATGGACGACGCATTGTTTTGTTTTGTTTTGCCTCTGCTGTTGGCTCGTACTCATTATGGCGGATTGGCCGAGATTCAGGGTAGCGCTTATTAGTGGCTGGAAAAGAACTAAAATATTCAGGGAAGATTCCGAAGACTGAGAAATAACATGAAGTACTAAAATGTATCAAGAAAATCGCTTTGAAGCAATTAGAAGTTCTTCAAGGGCTGAGCAACTATCCCTGTGAGACAGCGTCCAAGGAAGGAGGCTTTCAGAGAAAGAATTTCCGAAATTGAAGAATGCACTACGATTTGTGTAAATGTTATTTATAAAATGCTTGTCCTTAATAGCGAAACGGTGAGAAAATAAAGAAGAAATATCAATCGCCTCATCGCTTCTACATAATGGACACAGTGGAGAACCAGATTAGTTCTGTACTTACAAGAATTTAAGGAAAATATTCGACAACGTCCGTCCGTCCGTCCGTCCGTCCGTCCGTCCGTCCGTCCGTCCGTCCGTCCGTCCGTCCGTCCGTCTGTCTGTCTGTCTGTATGTATGTATGTATGTATGTATGTATGTATGTATGTATGTATGTATGTATGTATGTATGTATGTATGTATGTATGTATGTATGTATGTATGTATGTATGTATGTATGTATGTATGTATGTATGTATGTGTCTGTGCGTGTCTGTGAGTGTCTGTGAGTGTCTGCGCGTGTCTGTGTGCGTGCGTGCGTGTGTGTGTGTGTGCGTGCGTGCGTGCGTGCGTGCGTGCGTGCGTGCGTGCGTGCGTGCGTGCGTGCGTGCGTGCGTGCGTGCGTGCGTGCGTGCGTGCGTGCGTGCGCGCGCCCGCGTGTGCGTGTTTACGACCCAATATCTGTGATGACACTGACAAAAAGAAAAGGCAATGAACTCCATGGAGTGCAATAACTGCGTAGCAAAGTCCATGACACTAATCCCTGCGTTGTATCTCTTATCATACGACAGAGATAAGTGGGGTATGCTTTATCTTCTTGTCAATCCACGCAAACGCGCACATGCGTTCCGCTCGTGCTCTTGTCAACTACTGGTCACAGCGCATTCTAAGCTCAACATACTTCCAAAGATGGCCTCCCCACTCAAGAGCTGCGTCGATCCGACGGAACACCCGTTCGACACCCGCAGGAACTTTGGGGAGTACATGGTTCAACATCTCAGGCGCCACGCTAGCTCAAAACTGGTGAGAAAGCAGATGGCCAGCGTATACGTTCGGAATAGCACGTTGCTGAAATATACCTAAGTAGTACATTTCGAAATTTTAACCTAGAAGAGGAATTCCTTAGAACAATTCAGAACGCCTCCAAGTTGACATGCGCAACTGTATTTTTGTGAGCAAATAAATTCTAACAAGTTAGGTTTTACTAGAACCCATAACTTTGTCTCCGATATCGTTAGGTAGTGGCATTTCGGGACGATTTTGCCATCAAGGCTTCGGTTGAATCTTGCATCATATTTGGCTACTAGACAAGCAGCCGTGTGAAGACTTACTTTCGTGCTTTTACTTGTCAGAGGTGGTCTATACTTTCTATCATTCGAGTGATGTTTCAATTCTCCATGACAGAGCCTATATGGGTATGCATGCGGTATTTAGATCTATAACTTGATGTCACGAGCCCTTTGGAGACGCCGTGGCACGGGCACCATCCCTAAAGAAACACTCAGGGCTAGTATTGGGTCACAGACAGACCAAACTGAACACTATAAATGACGTCGAATGGAAGACACAATTATATGGTATCGCTTGCAGTAACTGCGGAAAAGGTGCCTCCATGCATTTGTAAAACATTTGAATCGCATTTTATGCCTCTTGTTAACCCATGCGAAAAAAGAAATTGAAAGTTTGTATGAATTTGATACGTTGCTTCAAGGTGCCTGCGTTTGCTTTCGCCAAAGAGTAACTTCGCTTAAAAGCAAGCATTTGCTCGGAACCAACTCCCTTTCATCTAGTCAAACACAAATGCACGAAACATAATGCTCTTATTACGCAAATGTTCTTGTGATTTGAACGAAATTCGTTCCACGTATATACACGCTTATTCAGGTCAACGAAAAGCATAAAACTGTATAATCTTCATGTAGCTAAATCACTGTCATCGAAAAGGTTCTTTAACCCTTTAATGCTCTAACGTCAGTTCCACATGTAAAGGAAAACTGATTTTGTTTACTATTAACGTGGAGAGAGCGCTGATAGAAGAACAATTAAAGCTTATTTTAGTTGTGACATAATTATTAGCACAGGGATTAGCAATATATAATTGGTTTGCTCAACTATTCAGGACTGGGGTGAGAACTCTGTCCATAGTACCAAAAAAGCTATACGATACGCGCTAGGTTCCCCATGCCTAAATCAGAATTTTGAGGTATCAAAGCAGTTTGGCAGATATTGTACGTTGGTCATTTGAGGCTCACGCAAATTCATATTTTGTCTATAAATTATATGGCGTAATCGGGAGCATGCTGCTTCCAACTTCTTCAGTTGGAGCCTTGTTAACACTACCGACCTCGGACTGGACTGTTACAACTAGTCAGCTGCACTGAGAAGTTATCTCAGTGATAGTGCAAATCACGCTCGAGAATGGAACTCATGCGAAAAGTTCAACCCCAGTGTTAGGATATTATGCAGTCTTCTAACACTTAGGCAACAATTCCCTCATTATATGGACACCTTCTACTCGCAAATGATTCTAAATGTTCAGTTTCACTTGAAGCTGCAATCACCAATCGTTCCTGTCTATATTCAGCGGTACTCCTAGTTGTCGAGAGTAGAAGCTAAGCACGCGATGCTCCGACTACAAGCAAGAAGGAGCGAAATATCGACTATCCAAATGCCTCTGCCCCGTCTTCCCTTCCTCTAGCAAATGATCATGTCCCTAAACAGAGACAGCTGCAGTTGGAATATTTTTTAAAGTTTAGTGCTAGCGTACACTCATGAGGTCCGTAGCACAAAAAAATATGCTACATTATTGAAATTCACACTCAGGGCGTATGAACATCTGATCTGTGAGTTTGAACACTTTGTGTACACTTTTTTGTGGAAATCAAAACTAACGGTATCAGTAAAGTTTTCGCGAACAACATGTTATGCGGTTACAGCGTTGTACTGGAAACTGAGGTACAGCTCGCGAAAGAAGAAACGAAAGTAAACATTTTATCGAAAATTAGAGATCTTAGCACATGATAGGACAAGAATATGAAATTGCGCTAGTTGGTTCGTGAATACCATCTCGAGCAGCGCAGACGTGCGTTGTGTGAATATCACGGTATTCGATTCATGGTATCATGGTATTGGAAGAATCTCTAAGTCCAGGCTCTCATAAGCAGTAGCCTCGAGAGCGAGCTAGATAAACTTGGCAAAGTACATTTAGCCATGCACGGTACTCGCAGCACTTAGGGACTCGGGAAAAAAGCTCTTCTGGGTTAGAAAGATTGTGAAGAAGGCTTCAATGAATCGCGTATTAGTGAAAGGGTAGACACTGCGGCATCAGATCCTATCTAGCACATACTCGATGTGACGTAAAAAGGCAAGGAAAAAATTTGCGTCGGCGAAACACCTTGTGCAGTTATTTTTGAAGCTAATTTGTTGTCCGCTCTACTCCTGCGGCTAAGAGAGTCGTAGTGATGCTGACTGCTCCCTTTCCGATGTCTTATCTGGGAGTATAAACTTGATAACTGTTCACGACGGGGGCTTTGTGGCGTCGTATAGTCCACTATCTGCTTGTTTTCCAGGGCTTTTTGGTCAGCGCATACCACTCGAGAGTTGACGGTTATATGGACATACCGTAATGCTTGAGAAGGGTAGCTCCAAGTGCTCGACCTTGTCTGGATTTATCCGCCACTGCCGGAAATCGCACCCACGACCTCGCGCTTAGTACCACACCACCGTAGTAACTGAGCTGCCGCGACGGGTGAAATTCGAAATTAGCTGTCTTTCAAAAAATATCGGATAATCGAAACCCACCTGATACTTCTAGGACTGCACCTTGTTCCAGGGAACAAACATGCTCGTTGCTTCATACACAACAAATTCAAATGTGGTTGTGGCAGCACCTGTATAACGCAGGACCGAACGCTTTCATTCGAAGTTTGTTGTTTGTTGTGTTTTATTTATTTATTTATTTATTTATTTATTTATTTATTTATTTATTTATTTATTTATTTATTTATTTATTTATTTATTTATTTATTTATTTATTTATTGATACTGTTGGCCGATGGAACCGTTACAGAGCGGACATCTTAATACTTGTTTACAGCGTTGCACGCTACGCGCCCGAACGCATTGAAGCATAAAGGAGAAAATACAAGCACTGCACACATCACACAATGCGTACCCGTACCTCAAACATCATGTGCAATAATAATACGGATCTAGTATTTCAAAAACGAAACAAAAAATGGACGATGCACGTGAAACATGCAATATAGTTTTCAATACAAGTGGAAGAACGAGAATAAAATACAAACAGTGGGGAGCGGGCCTACATGTCACAGTGCGTCGCAAGGTAATTCAATACAGGCTTTTGAAGTTCACAAGCAGAATCTATTGTTACTATCCCACGTGGTAACGAGTTCCATGTTTCGGTTGTACGTGGAGAAAAGGAATATTTCGGTATGTCTGTTCTCGCAGCTAGTGATGTAATTTTTTTGGGGTGACTCTGCCTGACTGTACGTGATGACCTTTTTCTAATATAGCGTTGGGTGTTTAAGTTGAAATAATTTGTGTACGTAGAGTGGAGAAATCCTATCTTTGCAACCATCCACCGTTGGGATAGCGTCAGTAAGTTCAGTGTGGTTAATATAGCCGTGACTGAATTAGTTGACCTGCATTTCGACAAGATAAACCTTGCTGCCCTTTTCTGAATTCTTCCTATTTGGTTAATTTGGCTGTTTCTGTGTATCCCACAGAATGCTAGCGTACTCTAGCATGGGACGTACTAACGTTAGGTAAGCCGTCTTTTTTACATTTGAAGGACAACATTTTAGTCTCCGTCTTAAAAACCAAAGGTTTCTTTCGGCAGAGGTGCAAAAATTATAATGTGAGTTCTCCAGCTCAGGTCTTGTGATATGGTTACGCCTAGGTACTTAAAGTGACTAGCTTGAGATATGATATTAACCCCTAGGTCATAACCAAACGAAGAAATTATACTGTTTTTCTTGTTATTCTCGTACATACTGTTCTTTCGCAATTTATTTTCATCTTCCATTTTTCACACCAATCACTGACAGTATTTAGGCTGAATTTTGTACGACCTGATCCTCGGGATATGAAACCTTTGAATACATAAGGCAGTCATCTGCGATAAACCTCCGGTAACACTTTTGTTGAGTCTTTCAGTTATATTATTTATGTAAAATAAAAACAGGACTGAGTTCAGCATGGAGCCCCGTGGTACCCCTGAAGTGACAGGCAATATTTGTGATCTTGCACCTTCAACTTCCAGAAATTATTTTCTGTTAGTAAGATATGATTTTATCTATCTGACGATATTGGTATGAACACCAGAAATTTGCAATTTTGTGACGAGTTGCGGTTATGCAACACGGTCAAAAACTCCAACCATCGTGAACGGAAATGTAATCAGTGATCTTATTAATGAAAACCAGGTCCAACAAAGAT
This sequence comes from Dermacentor albipictus, assembly GCF_038994185.2. Classification (NCBI taxonomy): domain Eukaryota; kingdom Metazoa; phylum Arthropoda; class Arachnida; order Ixodida; family Ixodidae; genus Dermacentor; species Dermacentor albipictus. Next base: position 112,137,962 of record NC_091824.1, read on the forward strand.
ATTGAGATTGTTCCAATCCTTGTTGCTTCACTGACTATTTGGATAAGATCGTCACTAAACGCAATATCCATCAAAACTTCCCAATGTTTATTCAACACGCTGCTTACTTCAAGTTTGTTTCATAGTATACCCAGTAGGTTAAAATCACCCGCTATGATCAGGCGCGTCTCAACAGGGACATTATTTATTACAACGAAAATCTTGGACAGATTGCAGGAACTCTATTGGAGAGTTTGGTGGTTTGTAAACTGCTCCGATTGTGTAGGGTGCACAACACAACGTAATATTGCGCCATACACTCTCGTTATCGGGGCTGCCCTCTAATAGCACCAGTTCAGTGTCTTCGCTATTAATGATGGCTACGCCACTGCCTAGTGCATTTCGATCTTTGTGAATGATTTTGTATCTAGGGGGTATAACCTCGCAACCCATGATCTCCGGACGTAACCATGCTTCTGTTACTATCACAATGTATGGACAGAAATTGTAAAAAAGATGTTCAAATTCAAGTGTCTTATTCACTAGGCTGCGCACGCTAATATTTACCACGCTAAATTCTCGAGCATTATTCGTGCATTGTCATACAGAACGCTGGTCACTTGCTTCCTTCCTTTCTAGTGTTGACCTGCATGCTCTGACGTCAACCCCAGGCATTTGTTTCTTTGTCAATGACTATCTTATCGTATACTAGCTGAATCTGTGATCCCCCTATCTTTTTCTTGTTTTAAACTTTGCCATAATTATACCTTCGCTTTTCCACCGTAGACGCAGAAAAGTCATCAGAGGAAAATATCTCAGTACCCTTTAGTTTTTACTGCGTATGACGCGGTAAGTCCGCCAAACTAAAATAACAAAAGAGTAAGGCGAGTGCATTCAGGCCTTATCACTTTAAGCTATAGTTCATTCAAGCTTAGCTCCGCGTTACCATGCAGTGATAAATCCACTGAAGTTAACGCGCTCGAATCGTCACATTCCGTCACCATGTGAGCGCTGACGGTCGAAGAGCGACAGAAGATCGAACACCACAACAAAGCATGACCGATTAGCGAAGCAATGACTCAAGCAAAAGCAATGAAAAAGCAACCTAGTTGCCTTACTGTGTCGTGCAATGAACAAATGCAAAACGTTGAGAGAAAGAAAGAGAGAAGGAATGGCAGGAAATTTGAGCAGAGAAAAGGCATAGTGCCTTTTCGTTTAATGCAACCTAGCTCTATTTCCCCTGAAAGACGTTTTCAGGAAGCATTATTTTACCAAAAACTCTGTTTTTGAGAACAAAACAAGTTCCGTCACTCGCCAATGTCTGAATGAGTTTTCTGTCTGCTCATATTCTTCGCTAATCAGATCAACGGTACAAGCCACGAAGCATTCACCTATGGCGAAGTAGCAGAGCAGGTGGATGCCGTGCGGACTGCGCTCTGGCGACTGGGCCATGAAGCGGGAGACAAGATCCTGCTCCTCAGCGCAAACCGGACGCAATTGCTGCCGATGTTTCTGGGTGCAGCGTGCGCCAACGTGGCGTCCATCAGTGAAAGCCCGGGCTTCAGTGTCGGTGCGTATGCGGAGCACACTCTTCACCATCCGAGTGTTGACGGCCGAGGAGTGATGGAAAATCCAACACCACAACAAAGCATGGCCAATTAAAGCAACAACGAGTTAGCGAAAGCAATGAAGTAGCAACCTAGTAGCCTGATTGTGTCATGCAATGAATAAATGCAAAACGTCGAGAGAAAGGAAGAGAGAAGGAATGGCAGGGAAATTGACTGGATGAAAGCGAAATGAAAGATACAGAGGGTAAAAGGGAACTAATCTCATTTTCTTCACCCTACACGCGAAGTAAACTGGTTATGAGAATGGAAGGGTCAGAAAAGAAGGTAGATAAATAATAAAAATGTTTATTGCATAAAAGAAGCTTTGCAGAGGCGTCCTCATTCCAGAATGCCTTGAGCTCGGGCCACGTCCTGGGCCCTCGCAATCAGGCTTTGCTGATCCTCGAGGTCAGAGCTGGCCAAGGCTCTCTCACATAGCTCGTTGGTTTGATAGGTTCGGAGGATCTAACGGTGCCTGTCCGCAACCTCGTACAGTGTGCCTGAGGGACCCGCGTTCTGCGCAGAAGCAGCATTGCGGAGAGAATTGTGTATGGGCTACGAGGCGATTTCCGGTTGAGTGGGGTAATGTGTTGACTTGTAGAGGTCGGAGAAATCAGTCTTGCCCTCCGGGTAGTGACTTGTACGGGGGTCACAGCTGCACGCGGTCAGCGTCGGTCTCATAGATTGTTTTTTTTACAAAACATCGGAGCAGGGCCTTTAAAAGGCTGATGTACAAGCATTCGCCAAAGCGAACCTCCCAGAATTCTATTCAGATAGTGGGCCAGCTTTGTTGCAGCTATATAGCGTTAAAAAAAAAATTGGAGGATGCTTAAAATTCGCCTCTAAGTGTACAACGCGATAGCATTCAAAGATCCCTGACTGCTTTTCACGCGTCCCGGCAACTGCAGCATATGTAACCATAATGTTTAACGGGAAACACTGGCGGCGAACGCTATTCACGGAGGCGGGCTTTCTGGCAGAAACGCGGCCTCTTGCGTGGGCCGCGATGCGGTCGAGGCCAGCGCCATCTGGAGGCGTTGCAAGGAAGCGGACGCACCACTCTGTTGTTTCCAAGATATTCGCGCGCCGGCGGCGCAAATGGCGGCCGCCGTCTATGTATGGAAGAAAAGTTATAAAAGGGGTTTATTTGAGTTCTCGCGTAACATAATTATGCTTTCTCGTATATTCAAATTACAATCCGACGCTATTGTGTCTGTAGGTTGTGTATAAGTTGTACTTTACGATCTTACAATGTCTTTTAGCTTGGGAAATTCAATTAGTTCAGTAACTTCCTTGAGTCACATGTAGGGTCTGAGTATGGGTGGCTCGAAAGTTTTTCCGACGTCTGGCGGTGGACTGTCGTCGACACACGACGCTCAACGTTATCGCAGTAAAGCAATCCACTTCATTCAGCTAAGCTAAATTGTTCGGCTTATCAAGGACCGAAGAGAAATAGGCACTGATGTTGGCCTTCGATAGATTAGACAACCGTCCTCTTGGCCTCCACCGACGCTTACACAATGATGCAAAAAAGCACACTTTGAATAAACTGGTATAACTCTGCACACTACAGCTAAACATCTGAAGAGCCGAAACAGGATTAGCGCACTCTGCTAATTACTTTCTTTTTCTGCAAGACACTGAATCGATGGAGAAGTGATCACACACCTTTGTTACCAGGAAATGGATGCGAAGGTGCAATAATTTACACGCAAGGTCACCACTAACCCTGCTTGAAGGGAAACCATGATCATCAGCACCACCAACGTTTGTCAGAAAATGACATGTTGAAGTATTTCCCGCCATGACAGAACGACGGAAGTGCGGTTGCATGCAGTCACATGTTTACAACGTAATAAAGCAATAAACTAACATGGAGGACACAAGGTGATTGTAAATTGTCGACTCGTTCATTGTTATCTATCTTGTGTCCTCTTTCTCTGGCCCCCTTTTTTATATTACGCTAGTAGCTTACGACCGTGTCATAGCTAACAACGACGAAGGATGATAACCTTAAAGTCAAGTTGCGGGCAGTATGTCAAACAGCATGTAAGAAATGTGGCCTCACAGTGAGCATTCCGTGTGAGTGCGTTGGTTTTCCTTTTTAATTTTTGTAGGGTGTGTTAGCCCTGTTACGCGCATATTGCTGCCCATCTGCTGCTACTAGCGTCCTACCAAAACGTTCTTATGCCATTTGGATAACCATTTCGAATTATTATTCTACTGGCGCAGCCGCTGAATTATTCACACAGATTATTAACAAAAATAAAAATAAACATTTCGTTTGTTTGCTTTTTAAAAAGGCTGTTAAATTGCGATCTATGACTTGGAACCTTTCTTGGCTTGAGAAATCGTCATTAACCGTTCTTAGTACCTGACATTTCTTGACATCTATTCTCTTTTTTTAATGCGACGGTACATGCCTCAGGGCCTACAGGGGCATGGGATGCGCTCGAATACGGCTGATTAAATGAATGAATAAAGATTTGCGGATATAATGAAGTCCAAGAGGGATCGATAATGTGGTCCGTGCGTCCGAGCAGTGTAACCGCATTGCTTCCCACAGTAAATCAATCCAGCAAGCTAGATATACTGAAGATGCACTGCAGTTAGTAGGCTGAAAATTTGTTGAGTTTACGACCCCAAAGCTACTTATCAGCTCTGAGAGACATCGTAGTGGAATGAAACGGTATCGCTCAGGAAATTCTGCATTAGTTGTTCTTTCCAGGCGTGTTTGATTGCTCTAGTGGTGCTGCCGAAGATTTCCTTCAGACCGCAAAGCGCGGGTGAAAGGATGAGCAGCTCACTTCACCGGAAATTGCGCGAGTGAAGCAGAAACGCGCAATAATACCGTACATACGCAATATATCGCACAGACTGAAGAAAGTTGGCAATAACGCAAATGTAAGCGTCATCTTTTCAGCGCCAATCAAGCTGTCCGACTTTTGCAAGGCCAGCTACTGTGTTTCTGAGAAGCCCAGTTGCCGGACAACTCACAAGGAAGGCTATGTTCTTTGTGAGAAAAATATCGTGTATGAACTGCCCCTGTCGCGCGGCAAAAAAATAAATCGGCCAAACGGGGAGGTGCGTAACTGATAGGTTGCGCGAACACGCAAATAATGTGCGAACTGGAGGAGTGGGGCATCTGGCTTTTCACTGCAGAAAGCATGGGTGCAGTCCCATTTATAATCAGTGCACTGTGATAGGAAGAAGTCCAATGCAAACAACACGTGAGATTATTGAAGCGGCGAAGACCGCTAGTTTACGAAACGCTTGTTTTACGCCTGTGTTAGCGCGCCTTCAATCGGTCTTTCAAAAAAAGAATTCGATTTTTTAAACGTGTCCCAGAGGGTGGCTTGATGGAGATGGCATTTTAATCTTGCAATTACAAAAAAATGTTTTGCCTCTGCATGGTCGCTTTTTCATCTTCGATATCATCTTAACTTTCCATTACCATGTCTCGTTGCTGTCTCATTTGATTAGAAAACAGTGCATATGCGCATGCGTACGCTGTTATCCGTTACCTATGTATATATGTGTACCGCTTCGTAGAAATAAAACGATTGTTGGAAGTTAGCGCCGTGTCCGCGTCGTACCTCTGTCTCTCGTCCCTTTTTGTGCTCTAAAAACCTAAAAGTTATGGAATACCCACATGTCCAAACCTACGCTCCTTCCTTGAACGCGCGAGATTCAGCTGCGATCATCGGCTCACCTTTGCACACTTTCACTTGCACATACAGCATACGGCGCGCGGCGACGGTGTTACCACCCTTGCACTTTATGAGGAACATCACTGGGACGACGACGATGGCAAAAATGCACCTTGAATGTTCATATACTTTCTATCGCAATAAAAAGGAAACAGCGCTAAAGGACGCAAATGTGTACGCCGAAATGTCGGAGGTAGCTGCCGTCACAGAAGGCATCCAAGATATCTCCACAGTGGCTCGCCACAGCAAACAGTATTGCCCAAGGCGTGTAGTATCGCCTCTAAGCTAACGCAAAGCTCGTCAATGTAGACCTTAACATGTGAATTCTCCATATGTCGGCACTGATTACCGAAAGTACTGAGCATTTCATTCTCCAGCCTTATTTTCCTTTAACTGGAAAGTTATTAAAATTGTTGTCGTCCTGCATGTTCTTTTTATTCTTTAAAATGTTTTCAAAATTGGCCTGGTGTTTCAAACAGTACAAGTGAAAGGAAACTAATGACGAATTTATTCGCTCGTACATTCTTTTGCCCTCCAAATTTTGATCAGCTTCAATGACGTTAGCATAGCACTACTTTTGCCTGTTAAAAAGCTTTCGCTTGAAAAACTGCGGGCAAGGATTAACTCTGGCAAAGCCAGTGCACAACCTTTCAGCAGAAATTTCTTGCCTGGCAGATCACACTTGAACAGGTGAGAATCATCGCTCAAAAAACAGATAAGATTTATTTCCCAACAACAGATTGTTTCCAGTGGGTTTTTCTTTTCTAAAGATCCTAAATGCATTCGCATAATGTGCCGGTTTTCTGGTGTGCGCCAACAGCCTACGCCGAAAACTAATGTGCTCATCGACAGCGAATTATGCGTTAATGCAGATGTCCTGGCCGACGCAATGCAAACCCTGTCCCTGGCCTCTGTCTGCTGTGAGCCAGACCGTGTCCAAGATGCCCTCGAACTGCAGCGAAGACTGGTTTCTATAAAGGTACGCACCGGAAACACTGGTCACGTTGGACTATATTTTCCACCTCTGTTTTTAATTGCTGCTTCAATCCTAAATCAAACAATTTTTGAACAGAAGGCAAAGCTCGAGATGGGAGTACAGGTGTAAATTCACTAGTGTCATCACCACAATAACAAATAAAATGAAGGGCGAAAAGTGAGAGAGGGCACGCACCTTTGGAAGCAACGTCAAAATTTCTTGAAGAGACGAGAAAGGAAACGCGAAGTCAGTTGAAACTTATTGTTATTTATAAACTCTATTTGCATTCCCTCAGCGAACAAAAAAGAACTTCAATTATTTCCGAAAAGAATGAATTCTAAACAGTCATTCTGTCAACTATGGTGCTACGACTTTTGACAATCAGTCTTCTTTCTGCTTTTGTACGTATCCTCTTTAATAAACATGAAATCGTGTCATACGCAAAATGAATGCAAATTACATTTCTGAAATGCTCAGAGCAATTTAACAAGAAATTTGTAACAAATTATTATTCGTATGTTATTTGTTCAATTTAACAGGGTATTATCGTTATCGTGTGTGCTTAGAGCTTTGAACTGACACGAATCTCTTAACATGAAAGCTTGCTCTGCCGAGCTTCAGCGAAGACCTGGCCCATGTGCCTACATCACGCCATCATCATCACGCCAATTTCCTGGCATTCGAAAAAAAGCTTATGTATAACGGGGTGATAATAGGCGTCAACAAGACTCTGCTAATCCGTTTTCAATTCTTCAAAATATGGCTCAGTGCTGTTCTTGTGTTTTACATATTTTCTCTTATGGTTCTTAAAATTAGAGATGTACTTGTAGAATACGATTGGCTTAGAAAAAAACTACTTAAGGACCCTCGTGCTATTGCTACTGCTCCGAACGAACTAGTCATACATTAAAATTCATGTAAGATAGGCTCCAACCACAGTGCCAGAGTTGTAGAAACACACAATCGAACACTACTTGTTATGTAAATTGCCTCTGACATATTATCCACTGTACAGACAACTTACTTACGCATTCAGTATTACGCACCTTATTTTCACAAATACAACGCAAATTTTATTGACCTTATTTAACACGAAAGGGTTCTTGCCGTACAATTACAGACCATAATACCTATGGCCACATAAAGTAGAACCGAATGACCCAGCAACGCATGTACATTCGCGATCAATTTGAAGGTGATCGCTCGAGCGGCAACCAAAACTAGGAGCAGTGCCACATTACGTCATCACCCTCAGTCGAGAGGGAAACATCAGATAGCTCCCCTCTCTCTCTTTTGGTGTTCCCTGAAAAGCTGTCACTCCCGTCACCGTTCATGGCATAACCTGCGAATTCATTTCGATTGCGTTATGAGCTTTTGCACAGAGGCGTCATTGTTAGCCAAGATATGCATGAGGAAGCGACGCACACAGATCATTGCCATGAAAGGGAAACAAACACAAAAATGTGGCGAGTTGGTCTTGCGGGTGATGGTTGCAGCGTGGGGAAGAAGGCAGCGCAATTTTTATCTTCGCAGTTCCGAAATCGGCCGCTATGCTGCTTGGAAGGCCCGCCAGTCGATGCTCACGCGATCACCTTCAAATTGATCGCGACTGTACTGCTGTGCTACAGCTCTCTGCCGATCTCCAGCGAAAACGTGTGCCAAGTACGCGCGTCACTCAAGCATCACGCAAGTTTTCTGGCATCGGAAAGATAGGACGCTGCTTGGAAGTTGCGCTAGGTGGTCGAATCTCAAGGGCTCACTCAAAGGAGCCTATGCAGTAACTCTAGGTAGGACGACACGGAGCGGGAAGGGACAGGCCACTCGCAGAAAGTCGGGAGGAGCGCTTCTTGGCAAGTGGACGGCCGAGGGAAACGGCTAGCTCGCCCCGCCAAGGTCGCTCGGTTTTAACCGCATGCTCGCCTTCAGCCAGAGACGTCACTCGATAATCGCACTCGCCGAACGCATGTCTGCTCAAGTTTGAAGAAGTGCATGGGCGCGCGCACGTGATGCCTCCAGAACTCTAGAGAAGCAGTTTCGCCGCACCAGCGCTCACCATCGCGTCCAATATGCCAATGACGCCTGGTAGCTTCCATGGGTGCCGTTTACGCTGTGCACCAGCACAGGCCTCGCGTGGCAGCTATCGCTTGTCATTGGTTCGACCTTCAAGCGTAACTGTAATTAATAACACACAGTGCACATTTACAAGACTTGTATTAGTGAATGTGCGAAAAAACTGCCACTGAATACACGTTGCACTTTGGCGTTATGGCAAACTCCTGTGAAAAAGACGTCAAGCATGTTTTCATTTTTATTACATTTCGCCATCGTAATATGGTTGCTTAATCACTTCGATAAGCGAAGCCCGATAACGCAGTGGTACCAATATTCGGCCTTCGCCAACCACTCCACTTTTCCAAGAAGCGCTTGCCCAGCATGCGAGAAACCATAGTTCTGGTGAGTTCCTTAGAAGTTCCAAGTCTAAGCAAAAATGTAAAGGGCGTAAACGATCGTAAATATCTCACGACTACGATATGTAACTTTGCAACTTCGGTATGTAACGCTTTGTAACTCACAAAAATAGCGTTAGTACTGGAACGAAGCTGCTCCCTGCGCAAGACAAATCGGTTTCACCTGTTTACACCTTTTCACGCGAGGAGCAGCCAGTTGACATGCTCTCCCGATTAGACGACTCGTAAGAGGCAACGGTTACGGGACCTTAACGCCTTACGTCAAGGCGTGTTGCAAGCCCTGCTTCTTCCAGCACCCCTTCCTGTTGCTTTCTCTGCATCTTGCCTCAAGATTTTTTTTCTAGTAATCATTTTTGTTAGCGAGCATACCCTTACAAAGTCCCTGGTTCTTATACGATGTGCGGCACGCTTCGACAATAAAAGCTGCTTCTTTGGTTCCCACGGCAGAGCGTCTAGCACTGCGCCCACAGGCAAGCCACGCTGAGACTTCGCGCGCCAACAGCAGCAGCGCATAGCCTATAGCTGGCTGAGAAAAATGTTTTTAGTGGGACACGTTTCGATTTCGCGTACGCAAGTTCGCCGCTCACCTTGAGGCACACGTGTCCAGCGTCTAACCTGTCTGGGCGCCGGCGTGCTTGAACGCAGGAGCTCATGCACTGCTCGGAATGCGCATATTGCCACAGAAAGATCATGACCGGACGCGCCCGGCGCTACACACGGTTTCACTCGCGCGATAACCGCAGCGAGAGAGCGGCCCCAAGGAACTTCCGGTCACGGCCCTCATCAGTCTGCTGCGCCGGAACAGAAAGCGTGGTTTTAAGTTCTTCCACTTTGCGGAAAGTCTATATTTATGTTTAGAGATAAAAGAAGTGCGCATTACGCCTTAATGTTGATACATAAATTTTCTCGCATGACCTGCGATAATGTTGACTTGTAAAATTGTCGTTATGTACAGAGGAAAAGTGTTGAAAATCTGCGGGTTTAGATTTTAACGCACTGCTCCTACTCAATATAAGTAGAGGCTAATGCTTTCATTGCACGCTAGGTGTAGCGGCCTACGTCGGTGAACAAAACCGAAAGTCGTCCAGAGCCTATGTTTGTAAAGAGCTCGCGTTAACGCACCGTTTTCGTGGTGTCCTTATCGGACGGCGTCAGTGTATTTTACTAAAGCACTCAAACTACCGCAGCGCCTCCTGCCCATCGTTGGCTCCCTATAGCACGAAAGATAGTATTGGCGCTAAAGATAACGTTAGTACAGTTTTATAGCGAAGCTGTCTATGGCTAATATCTGGAGAAAAATATGTGTGCCGCCTCCCCCCCCCCCCGAGATGTTGGCTAAAACAAATCGTCATGTGCGCCGATCCTGGTAATAGTGAACATAGGGTCCAAGCTTAACGGCACATACCCCTGTGGCCTCGCTGGTCTATGACGATGCGTGCCGAAACGTAAGAGTATATATGTAAAGTAAGCAAAGAGTATTAGGAAGTAAGAAAATGAAAACATAAAAATAAGGAAACTAAAAAATAAAAGCAAATAAAAATTCTTAAAATATAAAAATAAGCATAAAGAATTTTTAAAAAATGGACGAAGCAAAGAACGAAGTTACGCGTTCGTGCCTTCATTCAACCAATATACGATAACCACCATATAGAACTTAATAAAGCTATTGAGTAGTACAGCTTCACTGGTATTCCATCTTCACCTAATGGATGCCTTCTTTTTTTTCTTTTTTTTCTTTTTTTATGGCTGGACCACCAAGGACGTGCATACAAAGTTTCATCCGGATGTAACAAACTGCGAATTTTCACTATATTTCTAATGAAACTTTGAGCAAACGTATACAATTTCGTCGTCAGAGGCCACAGAAGTGGGTCAGCGCTTTAGGTCATTTAAAGCGGGCAGAATTTATGCCACTTTGGAACGTTAAGCCCCATGAATTAATGAACAAATTAGGTATTCAAAATAAATGCCATAGATAATATTAAAATACATCAATACTTTACAGCCAGCTTATTCGTTATAAAATTTTTAAGCGTAAGGAATATTTTTGTAAACGCGTAAAAACTATAGTACTACGTGTTACTTGTAATAACCAGCATATTAAAAGTGGACGTTTAATGTATCTAATAGATAAAGTATACAGAATGGCATAATCAAGCTGTTTCAATGCGTGGTTACGAAGTTGTAATCTCAGACCTTTCCAAGTTTCTTTTGCTTACGTACCCCCTTCCTTTTTCTTAACTGAAAGGTAATCCCCGTAAGTTTTGACACATTTCTTGCATTGCACGGCGCAAAAGTCTTTCCATCAATATTTTGTGACATGCACATTCTGAACATCCATCTGTTGATTGAATTGCAGCACATCATAGCACTGGACGAACCGGTTTGTAAAACGAACGGCGCCACGAGCAGCGTAATCACATGGAGTGAGCTGCTGAAGAAGGGCCGCGAAGAAGGAGGCCCATTGCCACCACCTCCCGAGTATCGAGAAAACCAGATCTGTTACATGACATCTACAAGCGGCACGACTGGGAAACCGAAGCTGGTTGTGCATTGTCACGAGTCCCTCCTGTCCAACGTTCAATCTAATAGGTTAGATTTTCCTTCATTTCAGGACCATCGCTGACTGTCAGCAACATTTTTATTAAATCCCGCACAAATATATACTATTCCGTCAGTAGTATTCAGGCAGCCAGCGCTAGTCCTGTGCTCTTCCTTGTCTGTATATTTTTTGGCGCTGTTTAAGATGTCTGACCGGTACCAACTAGCTCACACCCAAACGCTTCTACATGGTTCTCGTTACTTGACCATAGCCATACCCTTTGCTGCGCTGCAGAGATATTCCCACCAAACCCCCCAAAAAAAATATTTTCTCTTAATCATTGCCAATTTCCAGCCACCCTGGACACATGGGTCTGGGTCCAGAAGACGTGTCCCTCTCCACAACGTCATTAGGCCACGTGTACGCGCTTTTCGACGGGGTCTGCAAGGCTATCGCCCAGGGAGCGTCGGCCGCCTTCATGGAGACCGCCGATGACAGCGCTATACTTGAGGCGATCCACAAGCACAGGGTAAGCGCGATAATTAGGTGAAAACGCTGAGAGAGAACGACAGGCACGAAATAAAACGATGACGGCAAGGATGACAACGTGAATGGAAAAGATATTGGCTTTGTTATTTTAGTGAGGGAGAAATATAGGAAAGGAATAATAAAAAAAAGTGAGACAACACATCACTATCAAAATAATAGGAAAGAGTATTCCGCCACAGGCCATGCTGCTCACCCTGAATTTCAGACAACAGGTACACTGACTTGTGTCGACGCTCAAAAGCACCAACACAAGTCCATCAGTTCAGGTTTTTCCGCAGTTTAGAGAGTTGATACATCACTTTAGTGCTAGTGGAATACGGGACTGCATTCGAGTTGTCTGACCTTGCCCCTCATTTCGCGCTGTCCCCAAGTATAGTCTCGTAGATTTAAAGAATTACCAGCGTCCGTATGAGGAAATACTATGCCACCTTCTACATCCAATGTTTCACGTGTTATCAGCGGTTATCAATATATCCCTAATGAATGAAATGAGTTAAATAGATCAGTCACGCAAAAACATACCCGATCCTTGAGAGACCATTGAATCCAATACCAGGCTTTTTCCATTGACACTTTGCTTGTTCTAACCTTAGCCATGTAGGTAGAGCTGTAATGTCTCATAACGTAGCACACTTTACACATTTATGGCATAGTTACAAATGTTTCTCTACGAAAGGTTCTGCACACGTTGGATAGATTGCGCAAGAGGTCGCGTTCAGCGTTCTCGTCTCGTCAATCCTGAGATCAGGTTAGTCATGCAACAATTGCCTTCATAGCAACCCTAGTACATTACTTGCTGTAAGTTGGGCTGAAGACATTTCCCCCACTATCGAAGCTATCGGGTAATATCTAAGTATAATTACTTACTCAACAAAGGGCAATAGCGAATAATTAATGTATCTGTTATAGTCGGCTTAGACATTCCATTATTTGGATGGTAGGAAGCCAGTTGTCCCTTGCCCTCGGAAATACAGGTGCCCAGGTGTGTCTGAACCACATAAAATATGTTCATCAAGCGAAAGAACAACCTTCAAGAACGCTTTTCATCTCATACTGATATCACATCAAGAAACTTGGCGTTATTTTTGTAGTTGCGTTACTTTACTGGCACCTTAAAGTTGTTTTACTTCATCTGATAGTTGTGGCATGCTTCACCTACAATGCTACACTGCTGCATTTTGGCAGCAGTACGGAATATAACCAACCGTTACACGTATATAGCTTTCATTGATTACGAGAAAGCGTTTGATTCAGTCGAAATCTCAGCAGTCATTACAGAATCAGTGTGTAGACGAGCCGTATGTAAAAATAATGAAATGTATCTATAGCAGCTCCACAGCCACCATAGTCCTCCATAAAGAAAGCAACAAATTCCCAATAAAGAAGGGCGTCAGGCAGGGAGATATGATCTCTCCAATGCTATTCACAGCGTGATTACAGGAGGTATTCAGAGACATGCGTTGGGAAGAATTGGGTATAAGAGTTAATGGAGAATGCCTTAGTAACTTGCGATTCGCTGATTATATTGCCTTGCTTAGTAACTCAGGGGACCAATTGCAATGCATGCTCACTGACCTGGAGAGGCAGAGCAGAAAGGTGGGTCTAAAAATTAATCTGCAGAAAACTAAAGTAATGTTTAACAGTCTCGGAAGAGAATAGCAGTTTACGATAGGGAGCCAGGCACTGGAAGTGGTAAGGGAATACATCTACTTAGGGCAGGTAGTGACCGCGTATCCGGATCATGGACTGAAATAATCAGAAGAATAAAAATGGGCCGGACTGCGTTTCGCAGGCATTCTCAGATCATGAACGGCAGGTTGCCCTTATCCCTCAAGAGAAAAGTGTATAACAGCTGTGTCTTACCAGTACTCACCTACGGGGCAGAAACCTGGAGGCTTACGAAAAGGGTTCTACTCAAATTGAGGACGACGCAACGAGCTATGGAAAGAAGAATGATAGGTGTAACGTTAAGGGGGGGGGGATAAGAAGAGAGCAGATTGGGTGAGGGAAAAAAACGTGAGTTAATGACATCTTAGTTGAAATCAAGAAAAAGAAATGGGCATGGGCAGGGCATGTAATAAGGAGAGACGATAACCGATGGCCATTAAGTGTTACGGACTGGATTCCAAGAGAAGGGAAGCGTAGCAGGGGTTGGCAGAAAGTTAGGTGGGTGGATGAGATTAAGAAGTTTGCAGGGACAACATGGCCACAATTAGTACATATCCGGGGTAGTTGGAGAAGAATGGGACAGGCCTTTGCACTGCAGTCGGCGTAGCCAGGCTGCTGCTGCTGCTGATGATGATGATGATGACGATGATGATGATGATGATGACCTGATTATGAGGAACGTAGTCGTGGGGGATATAGCAACAATTTTGCCCAGCTGGGTTCTTTAACGTGTACCAAATGCACGATACATGACCGGTTTTGCAGTCCATCCCCATATCGATGCGGCCGCCCTAGCTGGGATTGCATCCATCCCCTCAAGCTCAGCAGCGCAACGCCATAGCTACTGAGCTACCGCCGTGGATCGTCGCTTTTTTATGGCACTGGAAGTCGCGGTACCTAATCGGAAAAGTTGAAAAAAAAATTCGGAGGAATCTTAAGCTTCGCTTTTAACAGTGGAACGCGATAGCATTCCAAGATCCCTGAGTAGCATAGCTTTTCGGGCTTGTTGGTGCGTGATATGAATAGCAACCAGTAGCGCGCATAGGACGAGATAGTAAAAACGAGACACGCACGAGCAGTATGAGCGCTAACAGGGTCATACAACATAATCTATACGCCACTTGCGATAAAGGTGTCGCGTACGATATTCCCTTGTCATGCGGAAACCAGACTTACCGGCAGAAGCTTAAATGAGCGCCTTAGGAAACATGCTCGCGATATCAGACATGGGAGTGGGGAACATTTGCTGATCACATCCTTTCCTGCGAGGCAAGAACGTGCAAGCCGTTCCTTGATAAATTTGTTGTCGTAGGAAGAACATAGACAGGGTAACTCGAGAGATCATTGTAGCTAAATAGATAAGCAGAGCAGGACGCACACGCGTGAGCGCACCTTATACATTCCTCTGCGATAAACAACTAGCGTTTCTGGGACGCTGATAGCGGTTGTCTAACTGATACGTTCTTCGGTCGCATAAAAGTGATGTATGGGAAAAATAAAATTTGTTGGAAGTTAACGCTCGCACTGTTCGTGTGTCTGGCATTTACTGTCTGGTTCTCCACGCTTTATTCGTTGCTACTCAAATCTCTGAGCGCTTCTCACACTTTCTGGCAACTACAGCTTATGTAACCGTAATGTTTAGCGGGAAACGCTTGCGGCGAACGCTAAGAACTAAGATGAGCTTTCTTGTAGAAATGCGGCTTCTTGAGTGGGCCGCGATGCGGCGGGGCGAGCGCCATCTGGAGCTGTTGCAATTAACTGGGCGCGCCGCTCCGTGGCCTCCGGGATTTTCGTGCGCCAGCGCCCCCATATCTCGGACGCCGTGGACGGTCTATGCATCGTAGAAACGCTGGAAAAGGGGTTTGCGCTTGAGTTTCCACGTAACGGCATCATGTTTTCTCGTATATTCAAATTACAATCCGAAGCTGTCATGTTTCTGGGTTGTGTGTAAGTTGTACTTTACGATTTTTCTGACGTATTTCACTTTGAGAAATTAAACTAGTTCAGTAACTTCCTTGCGCTACACGGAGGGCCTGAGTGGTTGCGCATGCGTTGTTCGGAATGAATTTTGCGGTAACGATGCTCGACGCTGGATGCGGGATGGCGACGCCGGTTTTTCCGTGATACGGGACCCTTAATGCTATCGCGCTAATACTCCACATTCATCCCACAAGAGTGCTCTATGCGAAAGCGAGCAGTAACTGTCTTGCTGTGGAGTTATAGATTGTTCCGCCACTGGGTCAAGCGGTGTCGCTCGGCAACTGACTGTGGTATCAGACCACGAAGCGCGAGATAACAGGTACCAGGAGAGTGCGTAAACAAAGTTTCAAGAGCTAATGAAATTACCTATGCTCTCAATTTCTGAGACGTGCCCATTGCCATTATGTGACATTTTCTGCAGTGCTGTTTTTGGTACGTTGGCGATGGCTGCAGGCTTAATCTTTATGTTCGCAACAGGTCACAGCCATAAGTACAACGCCTTACACTGTGAGGTGCCTGTTGGACAACGACCGGCGCAACGGTTATGACCTTCATAGCCTGCAATACGTCACAACAGCGACCACGAACATTGGAGAAGACGTTGTGAAGACACTGGTCAAAGAATTTAATCTCAAATCTTTTATACAGTGTAAGTGTTTTGTGTTGCAATTATGAACACGTTTATTTATTTAGCTGACATTCCGTTCAAAAAAAGCTTTCATTTTCCTTTCGTAATCAGTTATTATTTTTATAGTTATTTCTACAATACTGCGGAACTTGTGCAGGTCCAAGCGGGATGTGTACAAAAACATTTGAATAGACGCAAGAAAAAAAGTAGCAAATGGCATTCAGTAGTAGGTACAATTGGGGATGGCACCGAGTTCCAGTCGTATATAGTTCGTGGGAAAAGCGAATACTTGAACACTTCAGCACGTGAGAACTATGGGGTTAAATACGTTGGTAGTTCCTATGGTGTCTAGTTGTTAAGGGTTTGTTATAAATTGACGGCTCTATAATTCATTTCTCACTAATAAGAGCCGAAGAAAGTCAAGGCTCAGTCCTTTTCTTCTTAAAGCCAGTAACTGTAAAGCATTTGTTACCACACTAGATTAACGGGTGTATCCCTAAAATATTGCTTGATCTAAATCCTTGTCTACGTTGTCGCTTTCTATGACAGATTATCTCCTGCACCTTAGTTCACTAATTGTCACTGTTGTTTACACGAACGTAGTAGACTGGTGTTACGAGTTATTCGCGAAAGTGCCGATTTTTCTGAAAGTTGACAGCTCACTTGGTTTCGGCTCTTGCTTTTTCATTTTGGCAGTGTACGGTCAGTCGGAGATACCTTTCATCTCAGCGGGTCTTTACAACGCACCAAGCAAATACAAGTCCATCGGTTGTTTGGCAGTTCACGTCGAAGCAATGGTAAGAATGCCATTATTTCTGTCTGCTCAAAGTAACACAAGCTGCACGTGACAGATTCATCCAGCAGGAACAGGCGGTGCCTAATTCGTGCCGTCTGTATATGTTTCGTTCTCTCACCCTACAATAAACCACATATTTAAAAAAAATGCGTATACAGTGGCGAGCAAAAGCTTTGCGTAACAGTCGCATCACGAGTGATACAGGGATGCTCAATATGAAGATATCGAGTAGGACTTAACAAGACTATACTCAATCACTATTTTAACCAAATCCACTTTTGTTTTTGCTCAAAGGGACGGTTTGTTATTGTTGCTGACTAGATCACGAGACCAAGTGAAAATAATTAGTGTTTGTTTCTTCAAAGAAGTAAGGATTCGCGAAGTTTATTATAGCGGGCGGTTTGTTTTGCCTGGCTAAAGAACGTCCTCCGTTTTGTTTTTGAGTTTGTTCATTTACGTTGAGATTGGGCTCAGCTATACAGTGGGAAGGCCCACGTGCCTCTCTCCTATCGCAGTGAAAATCCCTCCTAAGTTTAGGTGGCACAACTTTTCAGTGTAACATTTCTGTTCGCCACGTGCTTCTAGTTGGCACAACTTTTCAGTGTAACATTTCTGTTCGCCACGTGCTTCTAGTTATGTCCCGATGTTCTGAAGAGAAATAAAATCTATGCATATTATATAGTATACTGGTCTAAATGCCGACGCTCATAGTAGCATCTCGTTACCACCTCTTGTCTTCTTTTGTTTTTGCTGCATCTTCTTGTCTACGCTTTCTAGCGTGTGGCAGAGAGCCAGAAACACGCTCGTCCGTCCCACCCTTCCACTCGTCTAAGGAATAAAATCTTTTCTTGATTACCTACGTTGCGATGTATTACAGCTTGGTGGAAAAAAAACTAAATATAGCACGCATTTGGGCTGGTTGGTTCATGAGTACGAACAGTACAACAGTGTTAAACAACAGGACAAGGACAGGGACACAGAAACCAGCACTGACTAACAACCAATCCACTTGGTTGTTAGTCAGCGCTGGTGTCTGTGTCTCTCTCCTCGTCCTGTTGTTTAGCGCTGTTTTACTACTCCTGATATATCCGTCGTGGCTTTCACACAGGTGAGGGACACAGAAACGAAAAAGCCTCTGGGACCATGGCAACGCGGAGAGCTCGTGGTGCGAAGTCCAAGCCTGATGCTTGGATACTGGGGAAGACTGCACGAGCCCATCACCGATAAAGAAGGCTGGTACAGCACAGGTAGGAGTGTATGTGGAACGTACGTGCACGTATACAGCGTGCTTTCAAAAACCGCTTATAGAATAGCAATTTCCAGATGCACGCCTAGTTAAACAAGCAGTTACGCCTACGAATTAAATGGTACTTCTTCACACGTATATCACGATGGAGTTTCACGATGGAGTTTCGTTATCTCAGCGTTTCTTTATATATTTATCAATCTATAGTTGACAACCTTGTTCAGGAACGATGTGAGACTTCCCACAAAACAATCCAAGCATCTCGAAATTTTTTCTAAACCTTTTTTTCCGCAATACATTTAGTGCGAATAAACACACTGAATGCCTTCACTAGCACTCTTTTTGTGTTATAGCGAGAACACATATTGTACAACCTTCGCTCTTGTCATGCAGCATCTGTACTAGTCCATGCCCGTGCAAGGCGCCTGTGTTAAGGCTTAACAAATTAAGCTGGTAGAGCAAATAACTAGGCGTGAACGATCACGTTTGTGCGTTTAAAGCGATAAGGTAAAGGATTGTCATGAGAGAAGACCTGTGAGGTTGCCTGAAAGATGTCGCGCTGTGCAGCCTTGGGGAAGAGGAATAAAGGGGCAGGAAAGATAAATTCCATGATGACCGTGATAGTAGATGCGTTCGAACAGATGATCAAGGCTAGCTTTGATTACACTTGTTCATGTAAACCACAATTCATGAAAAACTCCACGTAGTGGCTAATCTCTTAGCGAGCACATGGTTGTCCTGGCCGCGAGACCCGGATAACTTTTTATGGCACTGGAGTTATAGCACAAATTAGGATACGGTATAAAATTAAATGCATCGCTGTCCTCGTAGGTTCCAACATTTTCCTGTGATTTGCTTTCACGCTATAACCTTAGTAGCACGTAAAATTGCCAAATGGCCTAATTCATGACAAACCTACAGGATAGCAACTTCGGAAGGCTTCCTATAGCACAACAGCGCCAAGCTAGAGAGCAGCCAGCTAACGCGCTTTGTTTCGGTGGGCACGCAGGTGACCATTGCTACTACGACAATGACGGCTGGCTGTACCTAGTTGCGCGGCTGAGCGACTACTACTGCTGCCGTGGGAGCAAGTATTGGCCGGCCGAAGTCGAGGCCGTGCTGTTCAAGTGTCCAGGGGTTCATGACTGCGCCGTCGTAGGAATACCACATCCTGAAGCTGGAGAAGTGGCGCACGCTCTGATTGTGCCCGAGCCGGAAGCAAGAAAACTGAGCGCCGATCACGTCAAACAATTTGTGGAAGGTCAGCATTTCTTTCTACAGCGAAGCTGTTAAAGGCTACTTGTCCCACTATCGTGTACTCATGTAGAAAAAAATTCCGAAGATAGCGCAATGCCGGGCCGATCCATCAATCAGCACGGATTTTTCCATGATCCAGCTTGCGAAACGAAACTTTTTGGATTAATGACTTGCATCACGCCATTCATTGCTTGCATCAGATTGATGCGATATTTGTAGACTTCGCGAAGACCTTTAATAAGAATTCTGACTTGCGGCTTACAGAAATGCTTATGCATTCAATAAGAGAGCTGGTACGAGAATGTGTGCACATACAGTCGAGTGCAGTGGCGTAGCTAGGTCGTCTGGCACCCGGGGCCCTTAGCTCTTCTGTCAACTCCACCCCCCCCCCCCCGGGTGTAGTAGCACCAAACACATGCTATCAATGTTTCGCCTTCGGGCAAGACTGCCTTTTTTTTAAATACTGACGTGCGCACACTTTACGTTCAGTTGTAAGTATAGTGCACATCTATTTCTAGCACATCGATATTTGCTGGAAAGCAGCAAATCACGCTGTGCACACTTATTTCCTTTGACTAAAACTGGCGTTCAAATTATAGCAGCCAACAGCATGTAACTGAGAGATTCCTAGGATTATCTTAGACAACGTGAACGCTCTTTCTCTCCTTTATTATTGTATTTTTCCTCTCTGTTTCCAGCCAATGCACCGAAGGGTTGCCACTTGGAAGGCGGCGTCACATTTGTCGACAAGATTCCACGCAACAACCTCGGAAAACTTGTCAGGCGTGAGCTCGTTCAGTGGATTCTCGGGAAGCGAGAACAGTGATGCGTCAACAGCTGGGAAGCTGTGGCTTAAAATCTCACACAGATTTTCCAAACGAACTGTGCGAAGCGCGTCGCACACCGAGCGTGTATATTTTTGTTGTCAAAGTGTAATAATGTTACTAGGGTGCACGTGAATTGCATGTTCGGGTATTTCATGTGATTCCTTGCCCTCAGCTCCTCACAAGCTGAAGCACCAACACGAGTGGTCGTAAGGCTCATGGACAACTTGACATTTTTAACCTAAGAAATGACGAAGTATTTATTCAAACGTAGAAGCAATGCTTGTCTCGTTTTCCTTTTCTTCGTTTTCTCGTGCAACCCGGGAGTTTTTCATAATTACAAGAACCACGCGCAGATTTTCACGCGATATAAAGCGGAATTCGGCGTTGTAGTGAGTGCATCATGTCTAATAAAGAAAGCGGAGAAGGTGATGAAGTGTGCGCTGAGAGACTGCGGCGGAGTAGTACGTGATCGCACATACATACATGCAATGAGCAGCCCATGAATATTGGCATTTTACACAAAGTGGAGAGTCTTCTTTCACTAGTTCCTACACATCCGAACGAGAAAGTTGATACAGGTTAGCCTTATTTCATTATGACGAATAGCAATGAACTGAGAAGTGGCAGGACGAAACACGGAGGTGAGCTCTGTTTGAAGCAAGGCAGTTCGATGTGACCCCGATTTCAGTGCGGTCTAACAGAGAGCACAGTGTCTACGCCTTCACGTTCAATTTTGCTTAGGAAAGTTATAATGCCAATGTGAATAGAAGTTCGAAGCAGCCGCGGCGGCGTTTCGATCACTTATGCAAGGCACGCGTGAGCTTACTGAAAAAAAAAAAATTCGGTCGCAGGGGCAGTGACAGAGACACCTTCAGCACGGTGTGTCTTCTAAGCTAAGCCGCAATGAGCATGCAGCAGACGAAAAGAAAAAAGCAGCACGGTAGAACCACTTTGAATTAACCATGTACTCAATTACGCTCTACCACCGTACACTCCGCTGCGTTCTTCCAGCTGTACAACTTCCAACACTTGCTCTGATGCGTTCTTCTAACGTAACGTAGTTTTGTTCATAAGCAGGAAAAAGGGCTCGCCGATCATCACCTCGGTTGTTGAAAAAAATCAACAAAAAGCAAAATCCATTACAAGGCTTAGTAGGCTTGTGGACAGAAGGCCCTCACTGGTTATAGAATGCAGACACTAGTTTACCTGATGGCCTCCCACCACCATATCCACTACATGCAACTCGTCGCGCAGTCCGTGCTCTTTCTGCACTTTATTATAGCAAGATCAAAAGACGGTCGCACCAGGAAGATTTTCTCACATTCGTGTGCTTCTGGTAACGAGTTCTCTTTTCTTTTTCTTTTGGTATCTATGGAACGCAGTCGTGAGTGCAGTTGATGGCAAACGTGTCGTTGTTCGGCGGACGTCCATAGAGCGGGGTAGCTCGCAATGCGCGCTTGCCACTGGGCTTGGAAACCATGCCCGTGCGCCAAAGCAGACCAAACACAAGTGCCAGGGACACCACAATTATCGCCACGGTGACCATGATGCCTGGCAAGAGAAACAAAGTCGTTATGAACGACGCGGATATCGCGAGAACACAACGTTCTACGAACGAAAAACACAGTACGCTGAGAGTCCTCCATCCGAAGCAATGACCGGCAACCGTAATGCCAACTCGCAGTGAAGACGCTCCCCGTTGTTATATACATTTGGTTGAAATACACAAATGATCATTGTCGTACACCAATGTACCTTTACATGGTCTAATAACAGAGAGGCACCCCGTTTCTCTCCTTATCATAATATAGGTACAAGACTTAACTAGTAACTTTAGGGGGTGTTTTCAACAAGAAACTGATTTCGGGGGTTGTTTGTTTTTTTTTCGCCTTCTTGTATTGTTCTTTAGTCTTTTCACAAGAAGTAATAAAACTTCCATGATAGCAGTGCACGGTAAACGAAGTCATGGAAATAAAGAGACAAGACAGCGCTTGTCCCATCGGTTTCTTTTGTTGCCTTCATTTTTTCTTGCGCTGCTACCGTGTATAAGTACCAACTTGCCCGATTCGCCCATACTTGTGCAATAAAACTTCATGAACTGTTCTCGAAGTCTGACCCTCATAGAAATGCGAATTGGCTGCTTACAGCACATAGACCCAATTCGACTGTCGGGAACCATTTCGTAGGGTTATTTAGTTATGTAGGGTTTTATGGCGCAGAAGCAACTGCGGCTATGATGGGCCACGCAAAAGATGAAAATATATAATTGGATAAAAGTGCTTCAGGCAACAAAAATGATTACATTAGAGTTTGTTTAAGAAATCTGTTTCATCTAGAAACTTAAAAATGTCGTCTAAAGATACAAGTGCGTTTTCAGATAGTATCAGGGAGGGAGGAAGTGGTGTAAGTGTTTTGTAAAGTTAATAAAATATATGTCTTTCTTCCTCCAACACCGGACATGTTAATAAAAGGGGATTCATAGTTAGAGATTGTTGGCATTTATTACGAACCACTTGTTCTTCATTTTTCAATAAAAACGTATATGTGAGATGTGTGTGTCCATTACGAACGCAACATAGGATAACGTCAGTGAAACGTTTTTGGTGGTGTGATGTCTTTCACCCTTGCAGTATGGGCTTTACTATTTGTAGACTGTTCTCAACTTGACAGCCCCGATCCTTTTGCCACTTTGAGGTGATCGCAGCGCGGACTACTCGGACACAGTCCTCGAATGGAAGATTTATTTCTGTTAGTCTTTCATGGGCTGTCATTGCTGCATATTGGTCCACCTATTCATTTCCCTGGATTCAGACGTGGCTTGGAAACCAAAAGAGACGAATTAATTTACCATGATTTTCTCTTTCACCAAGCATTCTCAGCATATATAAGCGAAAAGAGATTCGCACTCTGATTTCTATGGAGGGAATTAAGTGAACTGGGAGAATCTGTGTAGACCACTGTTTTTTTTTTCTAATCACCTGCTACTATTTTTTTCCAAGGCCACAAGCAGGGCGCCTACTGCGACTGTGAAAACTGAAGCAAACTGTGGCAACCTAAGGCAATTGTCCCAGTGTTCCTATACGACTGCACTTCCGACATGTTCATTTCTCTTGAACCCATCAGTGTAAAACTCGGTGTAGTCAATGTATTTTTCCTGTAATTCTGAAAAATCTTGTCGTATGTGGTCACGCGGTTTTTTTTGTGTGTGTGATGTGTAAGAGCGAAATCCCAAAAACGTGCAATACCATACCACGGGGGCAGTCCGTTCGGTTTTTCAGCGGCCCTGAGAGCCTCAATTCGGAACATTGTAGTTTCGGCACATTCCTTCGAAACGAAGGATAAGTGGCTTCACGCTATGTGACTTGATGATATAGTCTATTCTGTTCGTAGTGTAAGCGACAAGAGTGTGGTATAAGTGATTAGGTAGAGCAGTGATTCTGAGTACGTATGAAATTGTGAGCAAGGCTCTTCGGTGCTCAAAACGGGATTCGCTACTGCCGCCATATAGGCTTTCTGCTGGTGAGGTCCGATACGCACCAGTTGCTAAGCGTAGACCATGATTGTGTGTGCGATCAAGACGTTTGATGTACGACCGGCTTGCTGACCCGTAAACTATGCAGTAGTAGCTAAGAATGCTGAGCATGACAGAGCGGTTAATACGCAACAGTCATGTTCGGTCGGCAACCCAATGCTTACGTGATAGGACCTTCAGGATGTTAAGTGTTTTGTTTGCCTTAGTTTTTACGCTGTTAATGTGGGCGACGAAATTTAGTTTATAATAAAAAAATTACTCCTAAAAATACTTTTGTTCGCGCTTAACTGGTAGTGAACTCTGATTTTAATTGAGAGCTGGGTTCACGTGTATGGAAGGATGGATATAACTTTATTGTACGTGCGGCAAGGTTTAACACGACCCGGGCTCAGGTCTCCCACGGGGTAACGTCAAGGCCCCGCCTCAAAGCCGCCTCATGGGCTTGCTGGACTGCCCATGTCTGGATTCCGAGGTCTGAGCTAACCCCCTCTTTTATGAAAACACGACTGCCACCGTTATTTTTTTTGTGTGTGTGTGTAGAAAGATGTATCCATTTTTATCGGCCATTGTGTCAACTTATTGTTATCTGGATTTGCCTTTCGCATGCAGACGTACTCGAGGCCCGGCATGCAATTTGAAGGTCGTCGACGTATAAAGAGTTGATAATCTTGGACGGTATAACTGAATTTATGCAGTTGATCTTCACCCATGAACAGCGCTAGGCTTAATACGCAACCCTGTGGGATGCCATATTCTTGGACAAAAACTTGGGACAATGTTGCATCCAGACGGACTTGAAATGTCCGGTTTGATAGAAAATCCGCCAAGCAGTTGAGCATTCTGCCGCGTATTTCTAGTGTTGCTAAATCTTTTAAAGTACCATACCTCCATGTGGTGTCGCATGCTTTCTCCAAGTCTAAAAAGACTGCAAGGCAGTGTTGTTTGTAAAGGAATGCCCCACGTATGGCATGTTCAAGACGAACAAGATGGTCAATTGTTGAGTAGCCTTTCTTGTAACCACACTGGTGAGTATCTAGTAAGTTATCTGTCTCGGAAACGCATAGTAATCTTACATTTATTATGCTTTCATATGATTTTCCCAGGCAACTTGTTAGTGCTATAGGTCTATAGCTGCTGGGAGTATCTGGTGACTTTGCCGCTTTCAGGAAGGGAAAGTCACCCGCTCTCCCACTTTCAGCCTGAAGAAAGCATAGCGGTAGCAGGCAACGTGGCCCATCTACCTTGTGACAAAGAGTGCACACACGCGAGCAAAAGTTTGGTTAGCATATATGCCGCATATTGTTTTTGTTTGTTTTTTGTTGCAGCCTACCGGCGCTGGCTGAAATCAAGTGTTGCAGCCCACGTGCACCTTTTCATCCAATGTGATGCATTGAGACGATTCCCCGTTGCACGGCTGTGCTTAAAGAAATAATTTTATTGTTGGTGGCGCGGTCTCAAACTATTGCTTGTGCGCGTACGTTTCTGTCAACTTGTGCTGCTGGATGACAGCGCTCTACCGAAATGAACACGATGGTTGGCGCGTAATTTTTAAAAAAACTATGATTTATGGTGCGGAAGCGCAGGTCTGGAAAACCGAACACAGGTCGGAAGAAAAGGTCAACACCAACGCCGGCCATTTCCATTGTCCTTTTCGTTCCTTGTGTCCGTGTTTGCACGCCTGCCTTTGCGCACAATGAACACCGACCAACTTGCTCGACCTTCAGTCGTTCTAGGATGCAATTACGTACATGCCTTCTGCAGGAGTGTGAAGGAACCGCCTCTCGGTACTTTGCCTCGGCGACGCATTGTTTTGTTTTCGCTCTGCTGATGGCTCATACCCACTATGGCAGACCGGCCGAGATTCGGCTGGAATTATAGGAAACCATTTGTTATTGGCTGGAAAACAACTGAGATACTCGCAGAGAATTTCAAACAATCAAACATAACTTAACGTACTAGAAATGTTATAACAAAATCTCCTTGAATCAATCAGAAGTTCTTCAAAGGCTGAGTGACAACGCTATGTGGCTGTGTCCAAGGGAGGAGGCTCTTGGAGAAAGAATCTCTGGAATTGAAAAATTAGCTACAATTTGTCTAAATACTGTTTCTAAAATGCTCTTCCTTCATATCGAAACGGTGACAGAGTAAGAAAAAACAATATCTATCACCTCGTTTCCCTAGAACGGGAACAGTGAGGAGCCAGACTAGCTCCGAGCTTATAAGAGTTTAAGGAAAGTATTCGACAACATGTGCAATCAAGAAAATCTACCTGATTTTTTTTTTTTTTTGAATGAAGGAAATTTCGGCGTCAAGGTGTCGGTTCTCTCTTCTGCTGTCTTCTTGTTCCTCACTTTATCATAGTGCCGAGAGAGAGAGAAAAAAAAAGCTATTTATTAGAAAACGGGTTTCTTTACCGGCGTGTATGCAACCGCTGACATACTACGTCATAGTGCAGCGTAAGCCACACACAATTTATTTGCGAAATCACGTCCTACGCGACATCCAGCTTCAGACACGCATGTCGGTGCGAAATAAGTAAGCTGGTTAGCTGCAGTTATTAATATCTACACGCATAAAGCTAAAAATGTTGTTGTTGTCCTGAGTGGCCGTGGCACATACCCACAGTGGGAGATTAATGTGCTTGCGCGCCGGCTTGCATGCGTGAGTGCGTGCGTGCGGTACAACTTTCTCGTTTTCTATGTTCATTCTTTTGGGGAAATCCGTATTTCCAGTGCTCATGCCACTTCACTGTGTATATAAAAGTTGTTTTGCTTCTGATAAACCTCCGAGTTGAGAGTCCGTCTGTCCTGTTGCTTCTTTCATTCCAGTTCGTATCTCTCTTGGTGCTGTGTTACTTAATATTTATTCAGTGTTAAGATATTCTTTACATTAAGAGGACAAAATGGATATAGGCAGGCCATGTTATGCGCAGTGAGGATAATCTGGGATTTATTCGAGTTAAATAGTGGGTGCCGAGAGAATGGAAGTGCAGACGAAAACGATAGTGAACTAGGTGGTGGGGTGCAATTAGAAAATCTACATGCATAAGGTTGGGCCAGCTGGCACAAGACAGAGGTAGTTGCTGATCGCGGGAACAGACCTTCGTCCTGCATTAATGATGATATAGATGATGATGATTAGTTAAGACGAAGACACCAGTTCAACTCAGTGAGAAGGTATCTGCAAAGCTAACAGCAGTGACACGGTGCTTTCAAGGTATTTGCACTCCCTCTGCTCGTGAAGTGCTCTGCCAAACCTGTACCAGGCTAAGGCCAACGTAGCCACACCCACCGTGGCACTGTTCCGAACTAAGCAAAAAAATATTTGTATTAGCTTTGGATGCAGACATGTTGACACGCTTATACATTATTCATCGCTGATTCTACGTTAATCCGAATTCGATTCTACTTCAGTTCTATTTCAATGCCATTTCTTGTCGTATTTAGTGGGCAGTGTGGAGATCCGCCAGCGTTATCAGTGGGATCAGCCGGCCGTGAATCGCGGGTGATAAGTGGCATAGAACCGAGTGGGAGGAATCGCTATATTACACTGGCCTAGCTCTCCCCGGTGGCCGTTTTCCGCCGGCTAACCGCTGTTACAAAGTTATCGCTCGGTGCAAAGGCGCGCCTACGTGGATTCGCAATTTCCTAAATGTCGTCACCGATTGTCTAGAAACAATACAGGAGGCTACTCTTCATAAAGTTCTCCTTCAACAAGTGAACGAAAGATCATTCTTGACAGATGGCGCACGATGCGTCTGTGAAAAATGAGTCCACAACCGAACTTCCGTCGGTACGTAAAAAGAGAGCGATACTTGAGTAATAGCCAGTGAGTCCAAACCTTGAGTTTAAAAAAGAATACCGGGTTTAGTATTTAACTCTTACGCGCGGGTGTACCTTCGAGATGAACACACGATTCGCTACGTTTTCCGGGTAATCGCTAGAACGTTTCATTCGTTGCGCATATACGCAAAAGAGCGAGACCGCTAGGAAGTCCGTCGGGAATTAAGACGCGCGTTATTATTTGATCGGCGAAGCCGAGCCGGTTTCATCACGTCGACGAAATGCGTCGTCCCACGCACTGCACCGGGGTCGGGTTGCGGCACGGTGTCACAGAGCAGTTGGAGTGGCGTTCGCCAGCGAGCTCATCCCGGGGTGGGCGCCCCAATCGTGCAAAGCCTGGGGGGCCCCTCGGGCTCGCGAGCCACTGTGGCGCACCAGGTAGTCGATGAGCAGTAGCAGCGTGCCCAAGATGGCCGTCAGTGTGATGGCGATACCTGTGAAGCAGACGAAGTGCTACGAGACGAGTGCGTCGACGGAGGAAAGCAAAACGAACATAAAAAAAAAATACCACGCGACAGTTTCAGCATTTCCTGCGTGGTATTAAAAAATGAAATAACCTAATACGGATTGATCGAGTACAATTTCAAATTAGAACAAATGGCGAATTTAGGCACTTGATCGACTGGAAGCAGAAGCCAAATCATAAACAGCTGAGCGAATCTTCCCATCGTCGCGCCTTATAGCATGCAGACACCCACTGAGAGTTACATGCAACCGCTGAGTACAGAAATAGTTAAATGAAGGTCGCAGGTCGTGGGTTCGCTCCCCGCCGCTGCCGCCGCATCACGACGAGAGAAGGCGAAAACGCCCGTGTGCCGTACACTGAGCGGACGTTCAAGAACTCAAAGTGGTCAAAATTAATCAAGAGCCCCTTAGGCCGGCGTGCCTCATAATCAGACTGCGATTCTGGCTGGTAAAACCCCAAATTTTATTTATTCACCTTTTCAAATGATGGGCAAATCACCGAAACGGCGTTTCCAATGTCACTTTGCTTAAAGCGGAGATCATCCTTTGAGAGGAAACGAAAAAAAATGATGCACGGCATCGTTTTCATTGCAAAATCGAGCACAGTCTGGAGGGCTCTTGAACAACATGCGGATAAGTAAAAATTTAGTGACCCAAACCTGCTAGAAAACGAAGGGCATGATTAGATTAGATTATGGGGTTTTACGTGCCAAAACCACTTTCTGATTATGAGGCACGCCGTAGTGGAGGACTCCGGAAATTTCGACCACCTCGGGTTCTTTAACGTGCACCTAAAGCTAAGTACACGGGTGTTTCCGCATTTCGCCCCCATCGAAATGCGGCCGCCGTGGCAGGGATTCGATCCCGCGACCTCGTGCTCAGCAGCCTAACGAACGGCATCTCTTCGCCTTATATACGCGAGTGGCGAGCGTAACACAAAAGAGCTGTACTTACAAAATCGCTCCCGATTTGTCATCGGACTCTCGTACGCACTTCTCGTTGCTTCGTGCATTTTCTTCTTCTGCGTTTTCTTGGCGCATGAAGAACACGTGACGCAGAACTCGCGCCATAGTCCTCATCTTTATCGTCAACATGACTCAAATGGCCTCGCGCGTGCAGAGGCAAGGCGAGACGAATGCATTCCATTGCGTGGGCTGATAAAACGAATGAAAATCATACTTTGCAGACACACAGAAGAGGCCGCAATGAACAAGCATCGACGGATGAGACGATAGAGGAAGCGATGGCTTCTTACCGTTACCGACACTTTGCGAATAATAAACGCGAT
Source organism: Dermacentor albipictus (assembly GCF_038994185.2). Classification (NCBI taxonomy): domain Eukaryota; kingdom Metazoa; phylum Arthropoda; class Arachnida; order Ixodida; family Ixodidae; genus Dermacentor; species Dermacentor albipictus. The sequence goes on from NC_091824.1 coordinate 112,167,322, forward strand.
CGCACGCCGAAACAGACGTCGTAATATAGCTGCTCGAATGCCAAGCGCGGAATTGTTGTTGTTGTTGCTGTTGTTGTCCTGAGTGGCCGTGGCACATACCCACAGTTGGGGATTCGCCAAGAATCGGGCGGTTCAATTAGGTGCATAAACATAATAATAATAACAAGGGAGTTAGCAATTTGAGCGTTGGAGTTTAAAACTAAACGCTTGGTGTTTGGAGAAAAAAGGAAATGATCAAATGAAAACTGGGTATAACATTATTATTATTATTATTATTATTATTATTATTATTATTATTATTATTATTATTATTATTATTATTATTATTATTATTATTATTATTATTATTATTATTATTATTATTATTATTAGATGACAAATAAATGACAGCTATGGTTGGGAGGGAGAACGATCACTCTAACATGGAAATCGATTGGTTTCAATGAGGTAATTTTGGATCGCGAAGCAAACATTTCTATGGCTGAACCCAATAATGGAGGCTCCAATAGATGGGATCACAGGCACTGATAAAGTTAGACCAATAGAGCGAAGCGGGATTTCGAGTAGTCGTTTTCTTATAATAGAAAAACGTCTGCAAGACAACAAGAAATGGTCTATTGTCTCCACTTCGCCACAGAATGAGCATAATGGGGAGGGGACCAGACCAGACCTGTGGATGTAGAAGTTCAGTGCAGGTATACGGCAGCACAGCCTCGTGATGCACACTTCAATTTTCCGTGTTCGGCGAAAATATCTGTTCCAAGGGTGTAGGAGATGTCCGTAATCCCCAGAGTTAGTTATTGCGGCGCCTGATACTGTCTGTATGACACTCCCGCGAAATCAAGCAGCAGTAACATGAGCAGTCAAAGGGAATCAAGTGAGATTCGGGCCACTTATCGATGCCTTGGCTAGAGAGTCTGCAATTTCATTAATGATTAGTCCTTTATGGCTAGGCACCCAAATGAAACGCACGCTTCTCAAGTACCAGGTACCAATGAATGAAATGTCCTCATCGCGCAAAAATCACTAGAAGCAGTAAGGGATGAGCACAATGATAACGAATCAGTGACTATCACGGCTGACGTAATTGATAGCGCGGAATTGCGTGGTTACCGATGTCGTCTTTCTTCTTTTCTCGTACGGCTACGCTCCTTTCAAAGCTGTACCAGAATGTTGATTAACATCATTCTTTTTTCCTTGAATTCTGCGGGGAAAACATGAAATGTGGAGGGGGAAGTGAAAGCAGGGGGCCCATTCGGCGCTTTCAAACGGCCAAACCGACTGAAGCCTGTTAACTGCCTTACAGGCAAGAGAAGCTAGTAACTGCCAAGTGAAATAGTGAACCACGTTCGTTTGTTCCCTTCAGCTTCGTACTTACGGGTTACGCCTTGCCCTACATCAGTTCTCACGAACACAACTACGCAGCCGCAAGTAACAGAGCACCTCCGTAGGATCATCTGCCACAAGTGTGGTTTTTCAGTATAAACGGCATGAACTAAAGGAACTGTCGCTATTGGGTTCGGCCCACTTGAATGTAAAAACACGATCAATTGGCTTAGGCTTGTGTCGAGTTGAGGTTTCGTTGAAAAAAAGGAATCCACACTGTTCTGACTCGCTTCCACCGCGAATAGCACCAACTGCGCGCAGCCGTTCTTTTGTTTTAATTGCCAGCCTGCATTGAATTCTGGCGTCGTGCCAAAACGACGATTTGATTACGAGGCACGCCGTAGCTGGGGACCCCGGATTGATTTTGACCACCAGGGGATCTTTAACCTGCCCCCAGAGCACGGCACACGGGCGTTTTCGCATTTCACCCCCATCGAAATGCGGCCGCCGCGGCCGGGATTTGATCCCGCGACCTTGCGCTTAGCAGCGCCACGCCATAGCCGCTAAGCCACCGCCAAGAGTAAATTAATTAACAGGATGCCTCGGTATCACATTTTTTCCTTAAATTGCCCACCTGCACATCCACCTGCGCATCCACCTGCCCCACTACCATTCCATTTTCTCCAGCTAGTTCTACATTGGTGTGTATAGCATTCTTGGGCACCACCCCTTCTCGCGGTCACGACGGCACATCTGCGCTTATTGTCTTCAAGCATGGTGCGTTCTGTATGCAACGGCGAGTCTACATCAAACGACTTGTCGTCGCGCTGTACCGCATATTCATGAGAGGCTATCTACTCGTCGTCATCAACGAGCGCAGCTCTTATATCACCCCGCACCCCTCCCCACTCCCCGCGTAGTGCCACGTGATCAAACCTTCCGCCAGCTACACGATTCTCTTGTAGCCGTTGCAGCTATTGCACGCGCGCCGTGTGCCATCCCGATGCTCCACCTGTTCGACGGCTCTCTCACCAACTGCGTCCTTCGATGGGTTCATCGATCAAGCAAGGCGACAACCCGGTGACAATCCGCCGTCTTGTGCGTAGCAAAAGTAACCGAATCAATAAGGCTGGATTTAGCTCCGCAGTGTGTCGAAATTCGCCTTGGATGAAATCCGCTATACCTGTACGTCGTACCAGCATTATAAGCAAACAGGCTTTGTATACGGCTTATCACTCACGCACTTGCTCGAGCGTGCTAGGCGTGCATGTGTGGAAAGGCATTTCTTCAATCGTGTCGGCCATATATCCTCTGGTCATTCACTTTTCCTTTGTTTTACAGATGTGCGAGCCAATAATTTGGCTCACATATCTGCGGCGAAAAAGATAGGCGGAAAAAAATACCCAGAGAAAGTGCGCACGAGCAAAGGAAGGAGCTGCCGTCCGCCTGTGTTTCGTTGTCATCAGGAACGCAGACAAAAGCGTGTGATATATGTAACATGTATATGCAATCAGTGAACTTTCAGAAGTCCCACCACATAGGTTTGCGTCACACATTTACGCGTAGAGGCGCGTGTCTCCGTTTTCTTTTGCGCACTTCTACTTATACCAATATAGAGACAAATCCTGACATTTTATTACAAGCAAGCCATGAACTTACTAGGAAATGGTGATTAAGAAGTAATCACGCACGTGTAGAAGCCATAGTACGCAATGACTAATCGCGCCCCGTTAGCTCACGTTTGACGATGTACGCGGACAGACAAGAATTGTGTGTTTGCTATAGGAAGCGCTTGTCTGAGGCAACGGGAGGCACGGCAGGAAAGCGACAGTGACTGACGATGTGTCACGAAGAGCCTACCAAGGATTCCGACCTGCGAAATTTAATGAAGTCTTGAGCCACATAACACGCATCACGCGTTTGTTTTTGCAACGGAGTCATTGCGAGAATCTTTGTCCCTTGGCAACGTTTGGAAGAAAGAGTCAAATCGGTTACCTCAACGTAACGAGCATTTTTATGATTAAAATTAAGGTGAAAACATGTTTCATTTAGTCTTATATTTTGGTACTTACTTGGTCGACAACGAATTGAGGAGGTTCATACGCATTAGTTAACCATGGCGAAAAAAAGAGCACGATTACTAGTGATCTCTTAACCCTAATGTCTCGGCTGCGGCTTTGTCAGAGGGGTCGTGGAAGAAAGTGTAAATTACAGCTCATTATCGCTAAGGAAAGTATAGCGCAGTGGGCCACGTCACGGAGATCCAGAAGCCATCAGCCATCCAAGGCAAGACTAAAAACGTGACAATTAAGTCAGCGTCGTTTTGGAAATCATGGTGGTGTCCACGGCTTCCCTCTATCCCTATAGCCTTGAATCTGCAGCAACGCATAACATTAGTGCCCACAGTTTCTTCTAATCCAACCGGAACACTTTATAGAAAAGGGACAGAGTGGCCGAACGTGCCTGCCACAATGAACAGTGTTGCGCCAGCACGCGTTTTTTTTTTTTTTTCACTTCGTTCAAGCACGTCGCGCGGGTTCGTGCTTGTGCGTCCTGTAGGTATCGAAGAGGAAGAAGAAAACCAAGAAGGAGATGATGCATCCTGAAGCCGGCGACGATCAGAACCTCACAGCGTCGCAAATAGCCTGTACGTACGAAATCTACCACATCTGGTCTGCATGCTTGTGAGTGCAAAAAGCGGGCGCTTTACTAGCCTCTCGTGAGTCAAATTATTCGCTGAATAAAAAAAATGGTGCGAGCCATTCTTTGCTTCACCCCAGGCTCTTCTCGATAGGTCGCTTATAGGTATACGCTCCTGTCTTCAAAATATATATATATATAAATAAGTGTGCAATGGCGGAATCAAACCAGGGCTCTTAGGCACAATGAACCCGACGTTCTACTCGCTTCCATTTCCGGGGGAATTCTTTGTTCTTCCAACATGCACACACATGTGTAGTGTGGAATGGTAAAACTGCTCGAGTTGTTCCGCGCTTGACTCAGATACCTCAAGGTGTTTTCCTCGTAGCTTCGTTTCTGCATAGGCTGCCAGCCATCCACGGGAGCTGGAACATTTGGAACGCTAACTAGCGCTTTCGGACGATCGGAGCGCACCTCGCACCGAATAGCAGCAGTTTGCTTCAATAAAAGCGAGGGTACGCGCGGACATGCGCGTCTAGGACGCAGGAATGGATCGTGCAAATAATCTTCAACCCTACACGACTGACCTAGGCGTGCGTCGCGCCGCAATGCAACAAGTTGCCTATATTAAAACGAAATCGTGCCAATTTTCTTCGTACTGTAACTCCTGTGGCATCGCCCCAAGTCGTAACGGAATTGTTGTTGTTGCATCTTTACATTTCTTTGGCAGAGTGCAATACGAGTCAGCGTGCCTCTTGTCGCTTTGCTGCTGTCGTCATACACAACATCGAGTCGGGCAGTAGCTCGCCTTACACAAACAGGCCCGTGTCCCGTGCAGTAGGCGCACGTTAAAGAACTTCAGGCAATCAAAATTAAATCCGGAGTCTCCCACTACGGCGTGCCTCATAATCAGATCGTGGTTTTGGCGCGTAAGAACCCCAGAATTGTCATTTATTCTTTTACATGCGTTCAATCCTAACACTCCGTTTACGGTTGTTAGACCCGAAAGATGGAACCGGGTAACAGCTTACCCGTCTGTCTGCTCTCTTTTTTTTCCCATTTCCGGTTGGTGCCGCCGCCGCAGTCATGGGAGTGGTGGTGGCGTCCATCGCGGGCTCGCTGCTTCTCCTCGTCGACTACCTGCTGCGCACGGCCGGCACGCGCTCCTGCACCGGCACAAAGCCCTGCTACCTGTGGACTCGAGTCGAGCGCCCAGAAGAGCGCAACGTCACAACGCCTCTCTCCACTCTCCACCCACTGTGACGCCATGCCCTCTCAGTGCACGAATGCCTCTGGCCGCCAGTGCTCGGGCCTGGCACTCGAATCAGACCTCCTGTTGACGGCTGCGATGCTCGTGGCACTCGAGCATGTTCATCCCGTGCCATTTGCTCTGTGATTCTTCGCTTTCCTTTTTTCATGACTATCGACTTCCAACGATCGCCGCTTACCAATTCCTGCGAGGACAAGTAACATTGAAGGCTGTTTTTTTCTTTCAAGTCTGCTACACAATACGCGGTTCCTATTTTGCAAGATACGATGTAATGTACATATTTCATTGCAACGAAAACTCTTTATAATTGCAACCAGGCTGCATGATCGTTTCTTTCTTTTTCTTTCTTTAGTTTGCATAGAGCGCAGTACACATTCTAAGGAATCGCTGAACTAACAGCGCTGCTCTTGTATCTGCGAGCGGTCATCACTGTTTCCGTTGTTCTCCACTCCTGAGTTAGAACACAGGGGCTGCCTTCATTGCCTGGATCAGGCGACCAAGGCAATGTTCATAGTGTTATCGTTACGCGAGAGGGCAGCGAAGAATCGTTCACAAAAGTTGCGGAACATGCAGCGTTAGGAGGAGCGGCAATTTTTTTTTATAATGCTTTTCATTCAAACAGGGCCCGATTGGCCACACATCGTTGAAATAAGTTACTAGCTACAAAGTAACAGCATTTGTAAACCAAACTTGCACACGGATAATCACATATGGTTGCTGTAAGTAAAGGTGTAGCCGAACGTGGACGTTCACGTTCGGGGCCACGCTTCGCAGAATACCCGGAGGCATTTTTTGCTCGGCACGGCGCCTTTATTCGCTATTCCAAGTCTATGATGCTTGTTGCAGGAAGAATATTTAGGTATTCTTTGTTATTTGAACGCGCAATTCCACGAAGCCTGCTACCCGCACATCTGTAGGCCGGTGGCCACATACAGCAGTGTGAGTTGCGGATGTCTGCTTCCTTTCCCACAGCGGCAATAGAGCGAGAGGAAGTGGGAGGGGAGGAGGGTTCAGTAAGTTGCTGGCCGACCAGATGTGTACCGACAGATCAAGCAACACGCTGCAGTTATCACGAAACCGGTGGGATAGGCAGCTAAATACTCGCTTTAACTTTCTTGCCTGCCTCTCCTGCGCAGGAGCTCCTGATCGCAATCCTTTCTGGTGGATTAGCGGTGCATGATGAGCACATGCTGCACTTCTTTTACAACAAAACCCTTCAGTGAACTTGCAAGACTGTTGTCGGCGGCGATAGTGAAGGCTGGCGGCGTGCTCGGCATCGAATGCCAATCAAAGAGCCAGCAACGCAGCCTGCATCGGAGCCCCCAAATTGCTTTGAAACGTAACTTGAAAGAAAGTTGTACAGTTGCCTTTCGTATACCTCGCTCTAATCAACAACTTCTCTCAAACAGTAATTTGCAATTTTCGTTTGTCTTCGTGCTCAACGGGCTCTGCTTTTGAAGTCGGCTACGAACAGACCCAATTGACAAAAATCTTGTGGCCGTTTCAAGACAACGTCTTCCTTGGCGAGTAACTCCCACTTTTCCGTATCAAGTAGGTGTTTTTCTAACCTGTTTCTAGCCTCTTTCTTGGGCCTATCCCGAATATAGCGCAATCTAAATATGAGTGCTACTGGGGCCACTGGGTATGTGGAACTGAGTATGTGCAACTGGAGCCGCTGGGATGGATAATGACTGCGATTATTATTATTATTATTATTATTATTATTATTATTATTATTATTATTATTATTATTATTATTATTATTATTATTATTATTATTATTATTATTATTATTATTATTATTATTATTATTATTATTATTATCACTACTACTACTACTACTAATCCTACTACTACATCACGCTTGTCTGAAGCCCTGACCCTCAACCAATTGTGTCGACGCGCAGGCCATGCGTGCGCCACGACGGCAGCTTGAGCTTCGACCATTCCTGCAATTTATCGCTATGAGCCTGGACACCAACAACTCGGCCGATGCTCTTTAACGTTGCCGGTGCTCCATGTTTGAATAGACAAGGGCGAGTAAAAGCTTCCTTCTGATAGAGGCCGGGCCTGCTATATACCCTGCACACTGTCAACTTCCGCCATAATGGCGAATTCGCCATCTAGTCAGCTCCAATTGGCCGGCAGGGTCGGAGGCTGCGGTCTCTCTGATTGGTTCGAAATGCCGCCATTACAGAATTCGGCAATATGGTAGAATTTGACAGTGTTTATAGTATACCCCAGTGCCGCGACGGTGACAGTGGCAGGAAAATTACGGCTGCGTGAACCAAGACCTCGAGAATACCGTCCAGCTTACTTAAGCTTGGCCCGACGCTTCGCCTTGTCTGTAAAACGCCCAAGAGCTGGAGAAGCCATGAAAGACCACGCTGTAATAGTCTGTGCTTTGGCCTAGATGGTGCTATTTCCGAACAAGATTACCAACTTTCTTGGCCTTATCAGCGGGCGACATTTGGTGGAAAGTTGGCTTGGTGTGCGTGTTCAGAGCACAAGTGACTCTATCTTAGTTACTAATGCCTTTACTTCCCTGCTGCGGTGTAACGATGGGTGTACCCGCCAGCTACAAAGCGAGCAGCATTGTTATGAGCCATAACTTCATCTATAAGGCATGGTTCATTCTAATCAGCTGGTCATTTTTTCTTTCGAATCTCTCAGGTGCAGTTTTTTTTACACTAAAAACTTCCCCATGCAAGAACATTCCAATATCTGTCCACATTCCTGCCAATATGCATGGAATGGTAAGCGCCTCATTGAGCACCAGCAAAAAAACAGAAAAAAATGAAATTTCTTATATCATTCTCCGCTGTCCGGAAATTTTTTATTGTATCCAACCAAATGCCCTATTAAAGTTGTACTTCTTCTTTTCCTTTCTTTTTCTGTGCGTGAATATTAATTATTTACTACTGATTCCTGCTACCATTATGCCTTCCATTATAACACCTTTTAAAGCACTTAGTTGACATAAATTCTGAGATCTTAGTTTTCAATAGATTTTGGAATAATCCACCCATTTCTTGCGAATTCCCTATAGTGGGCTGGAGCTACATGTTCGATAGACAACAACAATAACAACAAAATGTTTGCCATTTCCCCCTCTTACCTTCAATATTAAGCCGTATTGAAACCTCCGTACCCCCCCCCCCCCCTACGCGTCTACCTCCGGCTACTGGGTAAATTCCCCGCAGTCGATCAACGCCATTTTTTTTTAAGCAGCAAGCAAACAAAAATACATCAAAATTTGCTGCTTATATAATATTACACGGATTTTTATTTCTGTATCTGCCAGGCAAATGTATTTCGATGTTAACCCGCCGTAGTTGCTCAGTGGCTAATGTGTTGGGCTGCTGAGCACGAGGTCGCGGGATCGAATCCCGACGGCGGCCACATTTCGATGGGGGCGAAATGCGAAAACACTCGTGTACTTAGATTTAGGTGCACGGTAAAGAACTCCAGGTGGTCGAAATTTCCGGAGTCCTCCATTACGGCGTTCCTCATAATCAGAAAGTGCTTTTGGCACGTAAAACCCTATAATTCAATTTATTTCAAAGTTATTATAAAAGTTCCACCTTACGTTCACATAATTTTTCGTTCAAGTTTTTCTCTCTCCTTCTTCCCTTTATCCATTAATCTCCGGCTTCCTGGCCAATTCCCCCGTAGTGGGTAAGCGCCACAGGTGAAGGAACAAGAAAGCAAGTAAGGGATGCCATCATGGACCTGCAGGTCAGCGTCAACGTTGAACCAACTGTAAGTAATATGCCTTCGTCATTTCTCGCACGCTTAAATCGCTTGCTTAGCAGGGTACACGGCAGACGTTGGGCACAGCTGGGCATAAGCATTTCAATAAAAGCGAGTGAATTAATTTTTAACATATTTTGCTCCGATTGAAGCAATCGCTTTAAACACTGCGCACAAACTGGACATGCAAAACATTCAGAATTACTCCTTTCTGCTACATCACGGTTGTAACTCTATTAAGCGCAATTACTCGAAACTCTCTGCTACAACGACCTTCATATAGACCACAGTACAGAACTCAGTCAATCCATCCTGTACTTCCTTCCCTTCGCGTTCGTTTTTGGCGCTGTTTCATCATTTCACCAGGCTAACCCGCTTAGCTGTCCTCAATCCTACGTATAAAACAGCAAGCGTTACTGTCGTCTGCCATTCCAGCACTTGCATTTCTTTGCAGATATGTGTATCGATCTTATCGAAGGCCAAGTAGGTGGAAATAACATGGATGCACACTACGCGTATCCTCAATTTTAGAGTGTATACCTAGAAGCCGGCACCACAGTACTTGCGCGTTGCACTCCTGTGCAATTACGGCGAACAGCTGTTCCAGTCAGACATTGCTTTCCGCGTTTCAATTTAAGCTGATGGCCCGTGCCAACTATGTGAAACTCCAACAACAACATCAAGAACAAATGAAACAAGCCAAATCAACGACCCTGTACCGTAATTGGAACCAACCGAGACAAAGGGCGGTGTTCTTGGTCCCCCGCTCTCGGGAATGCAGTTACTTTCGCGAGATTTCACGCGAGTATAGCTGTGTCAGGAATACTACCCCTGGTAGCCGCCGGCGCGTCCGGTGCTAGTCCCGCGAAATCTCGCGAAAGTTATTATCACCGAATCTAAACTACTGAGAATGAATGCCTCGCAAAGCGATGTTACTCACGTCAACGGGTTCATTTACATAAGCACTAGCCGGTTATGTTGACTCGGAAGGCAGTCTGACACCCCAGTCACACGGGGCAGGGACTTCCGATCACGCTCGAGCCCGGTCGGGGTTTAATTTCTCGGTTGTGGTTGCCTTTCTTCCACAGCTTCTTGCACGGAATGTAGATACCGACCGAAAATACCCATGTGACACTCGCATGGGGCGGTTCAACCCGCAAGAATTTACGCGAGCTCATTCCTAACACCCGAAATTGATAGCAGCTTCGTGTGTCGCGTTCTCTGTGTGGTGTCTGCTTTTCGAGCAGTTAAAAAGAACGTAGCGGCCCGCGCTTTCCTGCCGTCTGCTAACCGCCCACCCTATCCGACTGTATCCAGTCACCGTCATACTTAACCCGACATGCCTTGAGCGCTTTTATGCTTCTCCGGCGCAAGGTACTGGATATTTCTGCTTGAGGTGTCTTGAATGTGCTAACTTTTAACGCGTTTTCCACCCAAACCATAAGATTTTACAGCGAAGCTGTTAATGCGACAAGAAACGCTCAAGAGCGTCATATACGAGTTTTCAGGTTTCCTTTTTATTTTAATATTTATCATTCTTGAAGTTTAGTTTTGAGGAAACTTGGGGGAATATATGCTGGCAAATTTTGAAATATGTGCGTCCATTAGGAGTAAAATAAAGATTGCTAAACTCGTTTACGGCCCATTTAGAGGCGTTATATGAATCGCTCACAAAGTTCCCCGCTTCTCCGGAACGAACAAAAAAGGGGAGATTTTATTTTTAAATGAAATGGAGGCCACTCTATGCGTGACTTGTACGTAAAGTATGAAGTGTGAAGGTTAATTAGGTGGCTTGAAAATATTTACTAAAGATTCGTCTTCCCCCCATTTTTATGTGCTATACGATCGTTGTGTAAGCAGCATGTTGTGATTGACGAACCATGTTTACTACGTGTAGGATAATTATAGCCTTTGTAGAAAGTTGCCGATATAAGCGTTCCAGAGTGTCATGCTGCCGTTATCCGCAATGTTTCCGAGGGTCCTAAAAACAACTGTACAAGACACAAAGTTCCAATTCGGCGAAAGTAGGGGCAATAATAATTGTAATGTGCGACGAAACTTTCACACTGCTGGCTTATTGAAGAGCATCGGAAATGATTACTGAACCTTCGTTTTCCACATATTTCCGTGAGCCGTACGAGTTTCTTAATTGCTTTCACAGGTGCACTTGTTCAATTAAACAAGGCACGTTGTTTACATCGATCGAAATTAAGAGGCACGCTATAGGTGGGTAATGTGTAGCCAAAGTTCAACTCATGTGGACTGATTGTGGCTTCTGCAATAAATTGCGTGTGCAAGTGCGCCGGGACATTATGACTACGTTTTACAAGCGGCGCAATATTTAGGCCACGGCACTCGCATAACTGCAAATGCCACCGAGATCGAGTTTAGCGAGCATGGGAGCAACGCTATGTAAAATTTGTGTGCGAAATTAAATGCATGTGGATCAAATACAGTCTTTGTGAGAACTTCCTTTAGTATGCACTCAAAAACGTTATATGGCCATGTTACTCTATGTGCCCCAGTGTCACGAGGAAGCTCTAGGTGGCAGAAAGCTTAAAATTAATAAAAATTTGGGGCATTGTAAGTGCAAAGTGTCGCAACACTTTAATGTTTCTGGATTATAACTAGAAGCATTACAAATAATTATTGAACCCTCGTTTTTTCGGTATTATTATGCGTCATACGATGTCCATGGCCACCGGTGTCCTCGATGGACTGAACTAGGCGCTTTGTTTATTTTGGGTGAAAGGGTCAGGTCGCCAATGGCAATGTGTCGCCAAAGTAGGTGGATTAATTGCAGCCTCGGCAATAAATTATGTGTACAAATGCACCGGAGTGCATGAGTGTGTTTTAAGAGTGGCGCAGAATTTAGCCCGTTGCCCAGGCGTAATTACAAATACCACCAAGGTTAAATATAGAAAAAATGTGGGGAACGCTATGGCTATTCCGCGTGGGACGTTAAATGCGTGTAGATAAGCGAAGAGCATTTGAAAAGAAAAAAATCTCAGACAAGTATTCGCAAGTGTGATACCGCCATTATCAACTTTGCTTCCCAATGTCCCGAGATAACTCCCCATTACATCACTTGATATTTGGCGGAAATGGTGGTCTCGGTAACTGCAATGCGTGACGAAACTTTAGCGTTCGTTACCTAATTAGACGAGCTGCAAAGAATTAATGAACCCTCATTTTGTTTTTATCATTCGTTGTACGTTATACGAGGTTCGCAGTGGGTTTCCCCGGTCCACTCGGTAAAAGATGAAGCGCAGGTTATGGGTAATATGTATGGCGTCATCAAAGTGTGTGGAATAACTACCAACTCAGCACTAAATTACGTACGCAAGCGATCAGGAGCGTTTTAAAAACAACGCAGAATTTATCCCGCTGCCCTGGAAGAAGTATGAGTGCAACGGAGATCACACTTAGCGAAAACGGGCCGCGGGGAACATTATGGCCAATGTTCTGGCGAAATAAGTGTCTGTATGAATCACTGACTTTGTAAAAATTCATTTAAAGCACTCGAAAGCGTTATACGCTGGCAAGGTTTCAAACTAGCTGGTCATATGCGGGCAGCGCTTTAATGCATAATGCAATTTAAATGCAGGCAACCGAAATTATTATTGCAACTGCTCGAAAGAAACAGCCTTGCGCGAAATTGGGTTGTGATTCGGCAAGGTCGCACAAGTTTGCTGTCATTTTTAGAGCGCAGCTCTTAATGGTCCGTCCCAGCGGCGAGTGGCAGCGGCGGCGGCAGCGTAACCGAGCGAACGAGCGCCACAGTGAAAGATGAAAGAGCGAACGCGGAGCGGCAGATGAAAGGCGCGAGCCGCGAAAACGGCGGAGACCAATGAGAGCGGCCCCTTTACTGACGTGCGCACGGGAAACTCGTTTAATGCGAACCCGTCCAACCACTCATGCGTACTCGTACGTCGCCCTAGCCGATCACCTCTGAACCCCCTCCCCACGCCTACGGTGGCTCGACCGCTGCTGCTCTTTCCCTATTTCATCCACCACTCTTTTCTACCCCTTCCCCCCTGTGCAGCGCGGTTGAGGTGTCCTCATCTGAGAGACAGTTACTGCGCTGCACTTTACCCCATGTTTTTTCCTTCCCGAACAAGAATCTCTCTCTCTCTGGTCTCAGCAGGACCGCTCGTTTTGATTGAGCGTCTGCTCGCGTCAGCTCTCGCTCGCATTTGTTTGGCTTGCTTGGTTTGGTCTCCTTCGCGCTTGTTTCGACTGTCATGGTTTGAGATAGTTTACGACTTGCGAATCGCGGCACCAGCGATTACACGGGAACCCTCGGCGAATCGCGTATAAAAGCCGACGTGCTTTACCCGCAGATCAGGTTTTCTACGATTGCCGACTCTGCTACATGTCCCTTTCAAGTTCGCGGCTTCGATATATTGCGAAATGAAACACGTATAGAGCTGCGCTCAAATTTCGCGTTAGGGAGTATCGTAATTGTCGGTGAACTTTTTTATCTTCAAAGACCGCGTTTGTTCAAGTCAGGCCACAATAGACGTGCCTTCATCGCTAGGATTACACCTAAGCTGTAAATGTACTCCTCCGAGTGGACCGACACCGCGGGCCAACTTGCGCCGTGCAGACGTGTTGTCGCAGCCCCATCTGCAAATGATAATTGAATTTATCAATCGGGAGATTGGGAAATTTCGTCTTCGTTTATCTCGCATTGTGCTGAGTGCAGCTGAGGAAAACTAATAACCGCAATAGGGCACACCAGGTAAGGATGATAGAGCGTCCTGTCGCCTTTGTTTGGTGGGTCCTAGTCCTATCGCGGTCATTGCAGTTTCACTCCGTTGTGCTGAGCGCATTACAAGGTGAACATGACAACTTGCTCGTCCGGACCACCTAGCGTTTCCGTTCACGCGACAGGCTGACTCTGCCGACCTGATTTTGACGGGATATGTCTGAACTACCCTCCCCGATTGTTCCCCTTTCCCGACAAGGCGGAGCCCGAGTCTGTCGATGACAGCCGCCGGCCGAAACAAGTGAGAAAGGCGAGCAGGGAGCAGCAGCTGTTCACGTGTTCTGTGGTCGTTCTGCTCTTCTCCGCTTTGGTCGTGACCGCGGCCCTGGTGACCGGCCACTGGTCGGCCAGTCGTGTGCGCGTTTGCCCCACGACCGATTGCCAGCGGCACGCGACCGAACTGACCCGTCGCCTGGTGGGCGCCGCCAGTCCTTGCGACGACTGGTCGCGCTTCGTGTGCTCGGCGTGGGAGAACGAGCACCCGGGTGCCGACAGTGCGCTGGATGACGCCGCCATGCACTGGTCGAGCCGCATGGCAAGCGTGGTGCCCGAGCAGGTAAGTGGCCGCGCGTAAAACGCGAGCTCCGCTTAAATGGCTTGGCCTGAATTCCATCGCCTTACTTCAGGTACAAGAAGAGACGCGAAAGGACACACGCACACAAAAAAGAACACTAACTGCTAAACGGTTTAATGCTTTAATCGAAGGACAGATTGTAGGACACAATTTATGCGCGCTCAACACAAGACGTACATATCATTACTATACTAGCTTATAATGCAACAAGCTGGTCTCAAGCAAGTGCACCTCTGAGGAATTTAAGGTAAAGAAAGGGTCATAGAGGTATAGTTTATAAGAAAGGTCCTGCGTGTGTCAGTGTAATACGTTTTGCTTTGCAGAAATGCATTTGCTTGAGACCAGCTTGTTGCGTTATATATAGAGGTGCGTGCGTGCATGCGTGTGCGCGCGCGCGCGCGCGTGTGTGTGTGTGTGTGTGTGTGTGTGTGTGTGTGTTTGTGTGTGTGTGTGTGTGTGTGTGTGTGTTTGTGTGCGTGTGTGTGTGCGTGTGTGCGTGCGTGTGCGTGTGTGCGTGTGCGTGTGTGCGTGTGCGTGCGTGCGTGCGTGCGTGCGTGTGCATATAAACTTGTTCTGTCACGATATCCGAGTCTTATGTTCCGCAGTACTTGGCAAACCTGCGTTGCTTAAGGTTCTGCAAAAGCTAGTATCTTCTGTCGGCTGAGAACGGCGTCAGCTGGCTGACTACGATGGTTGAAAGCCAACTGCAAAGACGGCGTTACACGACTGTAATAATTTCTTATTCACACAATATATGAAGTGGTCATCTTCCAATGTAATCAAATTCATGTAAACTGTATGTAGAGAGGCGTCATATCTCACAGAGCATGGCGTAGTCAGAAATGCAAAACTCGCCTTCAACCAATCACTTTGAATGGCTCGCACGTCGCACTGATGAAAACACATGGAACTGTGGGAAGGTCAGCATACGTTCGCTACCACTTACGGGCAAGCCCCAAGCACTGGAATCCGGCAATGCCCAGTTTCATAGCTAAAATTACATTAGAATATTGGCTAAACATAGAAGAAGCACAGCGCCCTACATTAGAGTAACCTACCAGATTCAACGCGCTATTTTTATATCATGCGAACGTAGATAAGTGTTTCTGGATACCAAAGGGCGTTCATGCCAAGAATGTAGCTCCGTGCATACACCCGATAGGGAAGTTGCAATACGCAGAACGTGAGCGTGTTGAACGTTTTGCCTATCCTCCGCCGCAAACGGCTTCAGTTTGTCACCAGACACTTTTTCTATTCCAAACGAACACTCTATATTTATTCTTAAACACTGTCCTGGGTGAGATATTCAAGTATTGAACTCCGGCTACGAAGCTTGCAGAACGCTAGCGCTGAGAACCTAGACATTCTTTCTGCTCTCTTCTTTATTTTCTAATTATTATTATCAATTACGCACGCTATCGTCGTTTTTGCCACCACCATTTCGCAGGTATATTACCCACCGGAAGCCAGGAAAGCCGTGCACGCCATCGTCTCCTGCCTGGACAGGTCCCTAGAGAACGCCACGGAAAGCACACAGGTAATGCTGGATTTCCTCGACAGACGCATCCGGGAGACAAAGGCGATGTCCGATCGCCGCACCGGTAGCGACCAGCCCTACCCTGCTGTGGCTAGTCTGATGGCGGAAGTCGTTGACTACGCCGTCAACTGGATGCTACCGCTGCTTTTCAACGTGGCCCTGTTGGCTGTCCACGGCCCGCCAACCGGAAGGATCATCGTCCTGTTTCCCTCCGAACTGGTTCCAGTATGGTTGAAGGTCGTCACCGAGCAGCGCCAACGCGGCACGTACGACTCCACGTGGAAGTACATATCCCGTGCCACCATAGGACGGACCACGCACTTCGACTTAGACAACGGCGCGGACATAGCGGAGGACGTGTTATCCTCCTTGCACAAAGTCACTGAATTTGAACCTGAAGCTTCCGCGGTCGTTACCATCGGCAAGCTAGGCAAGATCCTCGGCCTTCCACCAGGAAAGAACTTAGTGCAAGCATTCAGTCAAACCTTCGTGGTTAGCCCCGAGATAGATGAAAACGACGTGGTTTTCGTGTCACACCGTAGGCTCCTGGTTACTCTCACAGCCCTTGTGGACTCGCACGGTGCCGACGCTCTCATCGCATTCATGCGCTGGTGGGTGTTGGTCATCGTAGGATTTCTTGCAGACTCCAATTCCACAAGACAGCACGCCAGCGACAGAGACACCAACGAGATGATAACCCTCGTGTGCACGACTGAAGTGGAAGCCACATACGGCCTGGCACTCAACAGGGCTGACAAAGAGAACTTCGAAGAAGAGGAGCTTGACAGCATACGGAAGGCGCTAGAAAACATCAGGAATACTCTTGTACAAGGGATTAGCCGCCTTGTCTACCTCGAAGACAGTGCCAAGGAAAACATCACAGTGCATCTTAAGAGCCTGAAGACAGAACTCTGGAGTGATGTTGACAACTTAAAAGAAGGGAACGAGTCGCTTCCTGTGTTCGCCGACTTTCCTGTCGCTGATGGACCATTCTTGAAGTACTGGCTGGCTATACGCGAGTATGCGCGCTCTCTGAAAAGTGCGCAAAGGTACCGGCTTTCGTATGTGCAGCGGAGGACAACGCCTAACACTTTGGTTCACTACGAGCCCTTCTCGAAGACTGTCATCTTAAACCACGCGGCGTTGACCCCTCCGTACTACTATCCGGAGGGATCAAAGGCAATGTTTTATGGGGGCATCGGCTTCTGGTACGCGAAGACTCTTGTACAAGCACTGGACTATGAATACGAAGGCCTCTTCACTCCAGAAGACGAAGATGCGGCCGTACTACCATCGCCCGTTTACAAGGGCAAAGGCCTCTTGAAACGATGTTCTGACGGCTTCTTCCACAGAGATGAGTTTCCCGACATGGCCGCGATGGAAGTAGCTCACGCTGCTCTACAGCGGGACGACGATTATAACCGCCTGCCTGGAGCGGAAACTCTGGATACGGATCACATATTTTTCATGACTCTGTGCTATGGTGCGTGCCGGGCAGAAGGAAAGAATCGATTTTCGCCGACCTGCGACCGAGCGGTGATGAAGTCGCCCATTTTTATCAGACTACTGCGTTGCAAGTCAGAATTGAAGCTGTGCGGCTATTTTTAGCGGGTATATATGATATTGTTTCCCGTACGATCGCTTCAATTTCTTTACTCGTTCCCGTTTCATCCTTGAGCGTAAGCGCGGATTCATAAATATTTTATGGTGTTGCACAATCGTGCATATACAGAAGCAACAAAGTACTGTGTCATTCACAAATGAAATGTCAGTTATAGTATGTACATGTCGCGCTTGCATTTTTACACCTTGCATTTTGAAGTGACGTTATGCTCTTGGTAGTAAAGGTACTCATTCAGTATGCTCTCATTCAACCGTATCGAACCGTTTGCTGTCATAATGTACACAGTCTTAGGCGTATATTTACTGTTTTTGTTCAAATCGCGGAGGGACAGGAGGGGGCACATGAGGAGACAGTAGCCTTACCGTCTCCACCATGTTCTATTTTTAGCTCCGTTCACATCTCTTCTGATGCGCTGCCCCGGGCCAACCTGTTCCATCTTACGCGCGTGTGCATGTTCTCTTAGTGGCGCATCGGCAGCTGAGGCCATATGCCTAAATTCTGGGGTGTCACGTGCCAAAACCACGATCTGATTATGATGCACGCCGTACTCGGGAACTCCGAATTAATTTTGACCAGTTGGGTTTATTTAACGTGCAGGTAAATTTAGGTACGCGAGTGTTCGTTCCCTTTAGCCCCCATCGAAATGCGGCCGCCGCAACCGGGATCGTGTCCGCGAACTCGAGCTCACCAGCGCAACGCCATAGTCACTAAACGACCGCGGAGAGTAGGCTATTTACTGCGCTATGACAAGCGTCTCAAACTCAGTCACTCAGTGATGAATGCTTTTGTGTGTGAAACAGTGAAAAGTGAAAGCGTCTCTCGAACTTCCCTTTCAATCCCCTTTCTTCCTTCTCCTGTGAAGGGCAAAGAGAAAGGAACCTACAGGACTCAGCCTGGTTAACCTCTCTGCCTTTCCCTTATGACTTATCTCTCTCTCTCTCTTCTCATAACGCTCTCATTTGAGCACCGTTGAGGTCAATATTAATGAGCCAATCATTTACGAGTAACGTGGCTGCGCGACGACGTCACTGCTCGTCTTTTATAAAGCATACGCATAAACGAAAGCGCGTTGCAGAAGGGTGCAAGTATTCCAGCAACTCGGCGACTACAGTGGCTTTCTTCCAGTATGCTTTCGCTGATGTGTGTTGCAACATTTCACAACATTCATGTCAATCAATGTGAGAGACCGGCTAGCGCCTGCGAATATTCTGACTTCATCGTCCAACCTAGTCTTCAGCCGTCCTCCACTGCGCTTCCATTCTCTTGGCACCCATTCTGCAACCCTAATGGTCCACCGGTTATCTATAGCCTACACATTACATGACCTGCCCAGCTCCAATTTTTTTCTCTTAATGTCAGTTAAACTATCGGCTATCTCCGTTTGCTGTCTGATCCACCGCAACGCTCTTTCTGTCTCTTAACGTTACGCCTAACATTCTTCGTTCCATAGCTCTTTGCCCGGTTCTTAACTTGTTCTCAAGTTTCTTTCTCCGTCTTTCTGTCTCTTAACGTCACGCCTAACATTCTTCGTTCCATAGCTCTTTGCGCGGTCCTTAACTTGTTCTCAAGCTTCTTTGTCAGTCTCCAAGTTTCTGGCCTTATGTTAGCACCTATAAAATGCACTGATTGCACACCTTTCAATGATAATGGTAAGCTTCCAGCCAGGACATGAAAATGTCTGGCGTATGCGCTCCACTCCATCTTCATTCTTCTGTAAATTTGCTTCTCATGATCAGGGTCCTCTGCGAGTAATTGACCTCGGTAAACGTACTCCTTCACACGCTCTAGAGGCTGATTGGCGATCCTGAACTCTAGTTTCCTTTCCCGGCTATTGATCATTATCTTTGTCTTCTGAATATTAATCAACCCCACTCTGGCACTCTCTTTGTTAAGGTCCTCAATATTTTGTTGTAACTCGTCCCCAGTGTTGCTGAACAGGACAATGTCATCTGCAAACCAAAGGTTGCCGAGATATTCGCCATTGATCCCCACTCCTAAGCCTTCGCAGTTTGATAGCTTGAATACTTCTTCCAAACACTCAGTGAGTAGCATAGGAGAGATTGTGTATCCTTGTCTGACCCCTTTCGTTATAGGCATCATCCTACTTGTGGAGAATCAAGGTAGCTGTAGAATCTCTGTAGATATTTTCCAAGATATTTACGTAAGCGTCCGGTACTCCTTGATTTTGTAATACCTCTTACTGCTGGTATCTCTACGGAATCAAACGCTTTTCGTAATCTATGAAAGCCATATAGAGAGGCTGATTGTACGCTGCGGATCTCTTGTTTACCTGATTGATGACATAGAGGTGATCCATTGTAGTATATCCGTTCCTGAAGGCAGCCCTTGGTGGACTGAAGTCCAGTGTTGCCCTTATTGTATTGGGAGTTATCTTAGTGAATATTTTATATAATACTGGAAATAAGCTAATAGGCCTATAATTTTTCAATTCTTTACCGTCTCACTTTTTGTGGATTAGCATAATGTTTGCGTTCTTCCAGTTTTCTGGGACCCTTGCAGTCGGTAGACACTTCATGTAAAGAGCCGTCAGTTTTCATAGCATAAGTCTCCTCCATCTTTGATTAAGTCGACTGTTATTCCAACTTCTCCTGCCGCTCTTTCTCGTTTCATGTCTTGCAAGGCCCTTCTGACCTCATCGCTAGTTATAGGGGGAGTTTCCGTATCCTGGTAATTACTTTTTCTAATGGAGGTATCCTGACTCCTGTGGGTATTGTACAGGTCAGTATAGAATTCTTCAGCTTCTTTTACTATATCTTCGAGATTGCTGATGATATTACCGTGCTTATCTTTATCGATGCCAAGTTTCCTTCGCCCTGATTTCATGCTACACCCATTCCTTACTGCTTCCTCAGTCTTTCTCACGTTATAATTTCGAATATCCTTTATTTTCTCCCTGTTTATTAGTTTTGCGAGTTCCGCGAATTCTATCTGATCTCTTGAATTTGACATTTCCATTCTTTGTCGTTTCTTTATTAGGTCCTTTGTTACTTGGGAGAGCTTACCTACTGGTTGGCTTGGTGCCTTACCTCCCACTTCAATTGCTGCTTCTGAAGCCAGCCTAGTTACGGTTTCATTCATTACCCCCTCCCCCTCTATGTCATCTTCATCTCTGTGTTCTAAGGCTGCCTATTTGTTTGCAAGTACCAGCCTGAATTGGTCTGCTTTTACCCTTACTGCGTCTAGGTTGGCAAGTTTCTTCCTGACTAATTTTACTCTTTCTCTCTTCAAACTGAAAGGAATCCTAGACCTCACTAACCTGTGATCACTGCACGTTACCCTACCTAACACTTCAACATCCTGCACTATGCTGAGATCGGCAGAAAGTATGAAATTATTTCATTTGTTTCACCGTTAGACCTTTTGCAGGTTAACTTTCTGTTGCTACGCTGTTGCTTCTGTTGTTGCTGTTGCTTCCGCGAATTCTGCCAGCATCTCTCCTCCGCGTTCCTAGAATGTACGCCGTAGTTGCCAATTGCTTGTTCACCAGCCTGCTTTTCTGCCACTTTTGCGTCGAAGCCGCCCATTACTGCGGTATGCTGAGTTTGCACTTTTCTCATCGCTAATTGAACATCTCCATAAAGCTGATCTATTTTATCATCACCATGACTGGAGGTTGGAGCATAGGCTTGTACTACC
Source organism: Dermacentor albipictus (assembly GCF_038994185.2). Taxonomy (NCBI): domain Eukaryota; kingdom Metazoa; phylum Arthropoda; class Arachnida; order Ixodida; family Ixodidae; genus Dermacentor; species Dermacentor albipictus. The sequence continues at coordinate 112,188,474 of NC_091824.1, forward strand.
TTTATTCTATACTTCAACTTCTACCGCATTAATGAGACATTTGTGAGAGAATGCTGTAGAGTTCATCAATGTTGCCCGCTATGTTATTGTGGATTAGGAATCCTGCCCCGTATTTCTTCTCATCTGGGAGTCCTCTATAGCAGACGACGCGGCCGTTAGTCAGCACTGTATAATCCTCACCAGTACTTCTAACCTCCTTAAGGCCAATGATAACCCAAACTATGCCTGATAGTTCCTCAAAAGTCCTGCTAAGCTAGCTTCAATATAGGGTTAAACCTCCTTTATTTTCGAAACATTTTACCTTGGTTGCATTCATAGTCCTCGTAGGGCAACGGGATATATCTTGCTTTATTTGCAAGATGCACGCACAACGCTCCTGAACGCTTACACATGTAATTTACGACGAGGGCCGTATTAGTCCACACACTTTGAACGTCACCCATAGATACCCTACAACCGGTTCTCAATTTTAACACTTATAAACAAGGCACATTGCTTACTTCGTCGAGGACACTAGAGAAAAGTCCTGCCAATGTCATAAAACGCATAAAAAAAGGGAAAACGTGGTTGCAATTATTTACAACACTTCTAACCAGGCCAGTAGCGCAAAAGTTTCGCCTTAAGAAGCACTTGTCGTGGCCCATTTCCACAAGATAAAGACCTGGTGTAAGCTATCATGAGACCTTGGCAAACATAGCTGAATATTACTCTGCGACACTTCTGGAACACTTGGTTAGGAATCGTCTTAAACGCTGCAGATAATGCACGCGCATTTAATATACAGAGATTTGCAGTAGCGCTCCCTGAATTTTCGCTATAAGCTTGATCTCGGTGACAATAGTAGTATCGCCATGGAAGCAGGGTAAATTCTGCGCCGCTCGCATGAGACACACTGATAGCTCTCCGGAGCACTTGCACACATAATTTATTGCAAAGGGCACAATTAACCCACATATTTAAAGCTTTCCTTACACATCACCCATTACCTGCTCCTTGCATTTAAATAACAGACCATATATCTCGTTTAGTTTACCGAAGATGCCGGCAGGTCATACGGGGTGATTTTTGTTTTCCGGAATTTGTAAAAATTGTCTGTTGCCGATAATAAAATTTCACTCCTCGAGTTAGATTACTCAGTGAGGCAGACATCTGCACGAGAAATCGAAATAATCAACTAATTAAGAATTAGCAAATTAACTGCTGAATTACTTTACAGCTTATATTGAAGCGTACGAATTGTAGACGGTGAGTTTGCAAGGCGTAACCTCTCGGAGTGAACTTCCAGAATTACGCCAATTCGGATATATGCGTGTCATCAAACTCGGCGCAAAAATACGCCGTTGCTTCACTTCTTTAACATAATGCTGGAAAGTAACTGGAACTCCCATATATTTCTTCTAACAATTTAGAAAATGTCTCGAAACTGGCGTCATCCTGGAAATTCCTTCCAAGTGGATACATCTTGCAAGTTCACTGGTTGCAATACGTAAATTTCAATATGTACCGTTATAGAATTAAGGAGTTACGTAGCGACACTTATTTAGTTGAATGCGTTTCGATTTCTCGTGCTAGTAATGACCGCCTTTTCGAATAATCCAGCTCAATGAAAAGAATTATGCTATCTGCCACAGGTGGCTTTTAAGAAATCTCAAAATGATCACCCCGTGCAACGCGCGACAGAAACAGAAATAACGAGCGCTATGTAACTATTCTTAACGCTCCTAATTGAGTCAGAAACGTTAAACTTTCGCGATACATATTATTTAAGGTTTCCCCCCCATTTCTACTGCTTGTAAAGTTTGTGTAGCGCAGAGTCGTCTCGGCCACATTGGGGAAACATATGCCTGAAAACGGCCGCACGACACTTTGTAACACTTGCTTAAGGATACCCTTTTTTTTTTTACAAGATGTGCATTTTACCTACATGCATTTATCTTCCCACACAGATAGTATGCAGCTCTATTTGGCTAAGTTTGGTCTTGGTGGCATTTATAGTAATGCCAGAGCAACGTACTCAATCTTGCACCTCTCGAAAAAGACACAGCGTTCCATAGCACTTGCATACGTAATTTACTGCAAAATCCCCAATTAATCCACACAATTTCAACTTTGCCTATGCACTACTTATGTGCCCCTTATTTTTGCCAAATATAAACAAGGCGTCTTCTTTAGTTCACCGAGGACACCAGAGAAACCAACTGCAAACGCCTTATGACGCGTGAGAATAGGAGAGAAACGAGGATTCCGAAATTATTTTGAATTCTTCGAATTACGTCAAAAACCTGAAAATTTCGCCAGAGCTTAAACTTAAACGCCAATAAAATAAGACGAAATTAAGCTTAGAATGCCCCCTGTTAATACTCAATTTGAAATTTGTGTCTTGAATGTACAGTTGCTTTAGGATTGTGGAAAATGATAACGGCAGTATGACAGTTTCACATTTTTTTTTTTTGGCGGAGTCTATTTGATCCATACACATAAATTTGTGAAGAGATTAGCCATAAACGCCCCTCAATTTCCTATTAAATACAATTGTTATTTCATGGCTGCGTGTCAAACATTTCGCGTCGTTCATAAAACTCAATTATATGCGCCTATAGGAGAGCCCAAATACGTAATCTATCTCACAGGTCATTATTACACCAATAACTTTGGATTCAGCCTGTCCACAACTCAACATTGCGCTTATTCTTACAAAATAGAAACCTTGTGTAACGCATAGTTCCTCCGTAACACAGAAACGGTGTACAATGGCAGTATAACGCTTTCGAGCAGTTTCTCAAGGAATACGCTACAACGGCAATATTTTGTCCACATGCGTTAAAATTTGCCCACAAGTTCACCCTACCATTCATCGTGATCACTAAATGATCTCGGTCGCATGTGTAGTTACACCAGGCTAAATTTTGCGCCACTTGTAAAATACCCAAGGTTTGGGAGCACTTGCATACGCAATTTATTTCAAAAGCTGCTATTAACAGACACATTTCGAACTCTGCCTACGCTTAACTCGTAACGTCTCCCCTAATCTCGCCAAATATAAACAAGACGCCTTGGCTTCCCCGAGGTCCTCGGGGAAGCCAACTAGAAACCCCTTACGACGCATGAAAACAGGAAAAGAAAACAAGTGTTCAGTAATTATTTTCAAAGCCGATATTTATGCCAAGAACATGCAAGTTTCGCCACACATTAAGCTAAACATTTAAGCCATTTTCGCCGAACATGAAGTTTGTATCTTTTGCATTTTTTAGGAATTTGGCAAATATAGCGAATAAAGGATATACGGCATTGGAATGCTTGAATAAGTAGCTTTCAACAAAAGCTACAACTGAGCTGAAAAGAAACATTTATCGTTCGTGACGCACGACTTTCTTCCAACTTCAACGAAATATAACCCCCTGCTTCGCATAGTTCAAGGAAACAGGGGAACAGAAACTACACATGTATGCAGTATAACAATTGGGAGACGAGTATTCAGTAACATTAAAAGCCACATAATAAACCAACACACTTCCAACTTTCAGCAATCAAGCCTAGAATTTTCTTGATAATTTTCCCATATTTTCTGTAAACAAAATTTCTGCCGCTTTTGATCCTTGTCTCAGGAAGGACGCGTGACTTTTTAAGCGTTTATGACGCCTCCAAACAGGCTGAAAAAGGTATAGGAATTTTATTTACCCCTATTTGTTACACACGCTTCAAAATTCGCCTGTGTATCTCCCCTAACATTCCCCACTTTTCATTAAAACATAAATTTTGTGAGCGATATAATTTTTTTCAGAAAACTGAAAACTTGCGTGTAATGTTTTTTGAGCACTTCTAGTCGCAAGAAATGTTTCGCTGTAAAATCGCCTGCAAAGGCACATCCCGTTGTAGGGATATGATAAAACAGGGAGCTAACGCTGGGCATTACAATCAGCAAGCTGCTGCCGAAACGTGTCAGACCAAGCATGCTCAAGTTGCAACGGCGGCAGCGCACAGCCGCAAATGAACGTTCTTGCGTCTCGAAGGTCGTGATGTTTCGCCTCTCGATACATGCCCCGACTGTGTGTTCATGAGACTAGCACGTTTGTGCATGTCAATGCAAATACATTTGCACGGAGATTTATCAAATATATATAACAGGTTTATTTCGTGTAAAGAACAATCGCAGCCATATGCACATGCGTAATAAATTATATGTTGTGGAGCGACATCTGCAACAGTAAACAGTCCACTTGAAATATCCATAAAGCAGAACTACAGTTCCGTTCTTGCAGTTGTGGCACCTGAAAATAAGTGAAGAGAAAGAAAAGGTTATTGCTCACAAATAAGTTGCACGCATTGCTTATACAGAGCTGCTGTAACGATGAGAAAGTGTCTGCTCAGAGTACACGACATCCCGTTTATCAGAATTGCTGCAAGTTCTCATGATACTTCCAAGTGCGAGGCGCCCACAATACGACTTATGTTTACTGCTTAAAGTTGCAAAACCAATAGGGACACAGCATCACGTTTAGCGTGCAAATTCAGTATTCGCATCGGTTTGGTTACCATCAGTAAGAAGACAAGCATGGGCCACAGGGACGAGATAAAATGCGCCCATGTCATGTACTGCACACGACAATGCTTAATTTACACGTATTTCATAAATGTAAAAAAGAAAGTGAAAACCAAAAGAGTGATTATTCTAAGATATAATTTCCAGATGCGCATTTCTGCGCAAGACTATATAGTGTAACGTGTACCTGAACGGACCTGCAGAAGTACAAAAACTTAGCCTGCTCATAAAAGTGTCGGTGACTGTGGTTGCGCCAGCAAGGCTATTAACGCTATCCTAAATGAACCACACAAGAAAATATCAAGTAAAATGAAGCGAGTAGGTCACACTCCGAAACATCAAATTGCAAACGTCGAGGGCATGACAAGCAAGTTATCTAGTCGGCTGAGCACGATTCAGTTCGATTACCCCTGCCTTGTGTCAGTTGGCACAAGGCAGGTGTAATTTGAAATCGCTGGGAGAAGCCATCACTCTGCAGATGAATTACGAGATTCTGCGTGCCAAACGCACAATTTCATTAAGAGGCACGCCCGTAGTGGGGGACTCCGGATTAATTTTGGCCACCAAGGAAATCTTAACGTGCCCCCACTGCTCGGGACACGAGCGCTTTTGCATTTCGCCCCCATCGAAACGCGGCACCCGCGGCCGGGATTTAATACCGCGATATCATGCTTATCAGCGCAACACCACAGCCCCTAAGCCATCGCGGTGGGTTTCTCTCTGCAGTGAACATAAGACAACGATGGTGATGATGGTGGTGGTGCTTATATGGTGACGATGTTGATGTTTCAATGCTTCGCGGCACTGTCTATAGAACATTAAAGGAATAACCACGCCCGTGGGTATTTCGTGCGTCTTCGGCCCGCATGCGCCGACGCGCTGCGTGCGAGACGCCAAGGCCCACCCTACAAGCCACACGATTCGCGTAACACTGTCACCGGCCAGTCTTCTTAGTTCTGCGAGCATTCTGATTAGTGATCGCCCTTGGCATCTTCCCTGCTGCATCTCGCGTGCAGAAGTGCACAAAAAGCAGCTACAGCACGTTATTGCCGCTTCGGACTGAAGTTTCGGGCTCGAGGCTGGAAAGGCTGCGCGTGCCCACCGGAAGAGATGACGAGCACGGCGGGCGGCGACGTAAGCGTCGGGTGCAGGGCATCCCCAGTGACCTGGCACACCCAGGAGCCGTCGTCGCGGCCCCGGGTCAGGCCGCGCACCACGAGGCTGCAGTCCCCGTCGCGACCAGCTCCGGCCCACGACAGGTGCGGTAGCCGGGAGAGGCTGGCCCCCACGTTGCGGCCATCGCGAAGCCACAGGCAGTCGCCGGCCGCCGGGTCCAGCACGGTGCAACGCAGCTCGAGGGTGCCACCTTCGGCGCCGATCTGGGAGGCTGGAACCTCACTGAAGCGCCACGTGCCTGCAGCAGAAAAAAAAAGGAACAGTTTATGATGCGAGCCATAAGAGCCCACAGTATGTAATCATAATGTCCACCTTGAAACCTTCTTTTGCCTCCTGCCCCAGGGGATCAGTTTAGCAAGGCAGCCAGCCTATACATACGTAACTTTGTAATACGGGGGTTATTGCGCTATAAATTTGGAAGATGAATTTCCACCAACTAGCACACCTCACCGCTCTACTACTGTGTGCGTAAGCCTAGGTAAACCGGCAATGTGTTTTTTTTTCCTTTTCACTCATACTGCGCATTAAATAAAACAATGCAGTCACGTTTCAAAACCACGATCTGATTATGAGGCACGCTGCAGTCGGAGACGCCAGGTGAATTCTGACCACCTGGTGCTTTACGTGTACCCAGTACACGGTACACGAGCGTTTCATTCCGCCTCCATCAGAACGCAGCCGCCGCGGCCGATGACGAACCCGCGACCTCGAGCTCCGCACCACAACACCACAGTTCACTGAGCTACTGCGGTAAGTTCGTTCTCGCCTGGGCGCCGCAACAGTCACGAAGTGGCTGGCTCAAACAGAACCGCTGCTAAGATACCTACGATTCATTTTAGAATTACAAGAGTAACAGTACCACGATCATACGCTTGCACTACAAAGTAGTTCCTTGTATTCTAGGTCCTTCCACGCAAGCTTCACCCAGTAAGGCGAGGACATGCTTTGAGTGCGTGGCTGCACAGTACTCCAACCAAACTAAACAGGTACAATCACCACGTTCGAAATAGCATTCGTGAAAAGAATGCCGAAACGTAATTACACAACCGAGATAATCTGGGGCTACTACGACAAGCTTTCCGTGCCGGCGTACTCACCCGATTCCCCAGTTCCATCGGCGGCAGCTGCTGCTCCTGGTGCCGCTAAAGAGGCAAACCAGATGAGAAGCTTCTGTACGTTCTCCTCGTCCGAGCCTCGGCCCCCGGTAGCGTTGAGCGTCGACACGTCAAACCACTGGCCCTGGCCCTGCAGACGAAAAGCGAAGGAACGGGAAAGGCGGCGCGGACGGGATTTTAGAATGAATAACATTGCGAAGTTTAAGGAAATAATGAAAGGCACTAGTGACAACGCCTCCTACATCATGGAGCAGGTAATATGTCCCAAGCTCAACGCCGCGTACATTACACAGCAAATAGCCTTAATCCATCTCAAAAGCAGCTACGAAGCAATCGCGTAACATTCTCGCTGGATTTGACGTCAGGTCCATGAGAAACTGTATTAAGGTTATTCAAATCACATTCTTGCCGCCAGCTTTTGAGAACGTTGACGCGAAGTTATTGTAGACCATTGCGTCGTCGTAGACGACTAAAAGCAACCACAAACTGCAATTCGAATATCGCGAAATGACACGGAAATCCAGGACGCAGCGTCAACGTGGCAACTCGTCACACTATGTTACATCTTTATCTGTGTGTTTATGCAAAGAAAAGCTGTTTTTATCGCACGCAACATGGAGATCGTTATTTTCTCTACGTACGTAAGGATGCTGCTTCTGTCATCTGACAGTGGAATGTAAACAAAGAATCTTTCTTTAAGTTCCCAGAAAGCCAGCCACTAATAAGAACCGACTTGAAAAGTGAATATGTCCCCGAGCTTTTTTCAGGAGTAAGGAGGTTATCCCGAGGAAAGAATGCGATGAGCAGCGCCACGAAAAGGGTGGACAGTGGCGGACAGTCAGCCGACAGGGTGGGAACAATTCAACAATGTAGCAGCAAGCAGACTTCAGCGATTCATCTGGTTATGAATTCGTTTTGGGCGTACTTGCTGCTGCGACAACAGCAGGTACTCGCAGCAGACACTGATATCTTCGTTATCGTTTTCGTTCAAAACAACTTATCTTACCCGCTACGGGAAATGGGTTGGCCAAGAAGCGGGCCGTTACAGGTGTGTGCGCGTAGCCCTGAAAGCCCGAACATTTCACATCGAAGAAAATTAGAACATTTTGTTCACACTAAACACATTGGTGCGAAGAAAACTGTTAAATAATAATTTATTCAAGATATTACTACAGTAATAAATTAATTTTTTTAGCTATCCACAACTAAGACCTTCCTCCAGCATATAAAAACGATAGTAAAGACTATATAAGACTATATAATAAAGCGTATAAAAAATTTTACGTTGTGTTCTGTGGGGTTAAATAATAAGACAAAATAAACCGTAAGAGATAATATAAATTGGGTAAGAAAGAAGCGCAGGAATGAGAAAAAATGCTAAAATGAATTTCGGGATAAAGTAATTCAATATGAAGGAACAAAATCAAATCAGCAATAGATGATTTTGAAAATCTAACAACGTAGTCACTCGTCAATAACAAAGGTTTAGATTGAAATACAGGCGTCCCTATGACTGAAGCTTGTCTCGAAAAAATCAGCTTCTCAAGTACAACCTCGTGATGCCGAACACTTTCATCCACTGCAGTATTCGTCCGCTAGTTTCGTCCGGAACACATCCCAAAACAATGTCAGTGCTTGTAGTTTTCTGTTGCTATTGGCGCTAGTACTCCGCCATTGAAACGCGATACTCAGGCTGTAATAGCGGCTGGTGCTCTATGCACCACCGAGGAGCACTGAGTAATCACTTAAGGGGCGAAACACAGTAACGACGTATTTATAAAGGCACAGATATGTGCCTTTAGATGCTTTTATGCCCACCATTGAACAACGAAGACTGCCCTCCACACTGCTGTAAACCAGCTAGACGAAAGACCTTTTTTCGTCGCACAAGACCTTGTGACCATGGTCTCGCATGTCAAAACTGCAGAAGGTCCCAAAAAGCGCGCAGTAATAATAAAGAGAGATTACCGTGAGGAGATCGTGCGTTCCGAGATGCGGTCCAGGTCCGGTTTGGCCGAGTCGCCTCAGCATCTGCACAGTACATGAAGAATATACAAGGTATATTTCGTCGCAGTCGCGGAGTTTATTAAATCGTACTTGAATGTGAAGAGAAACGGGGTGTAATCAACAGTGCTGCAATGTAGTCAGATCCTCAAGTCCAATTGCACCACCACAGCCGTGCAAACAACTCGTAGCTGACCTCGAACATGGAGGCGGCATTACAGGGATTGCTGGTTAAAACGCCGCGCGTATATGTTGGCTATTCGGATGAGATACACACACGATATCTTTTTTTTATTTTATGATCATTGATCATTACGCTTCAAAACAAATTCGGGGCTCCGACACGTTGCAATTACATGTGATATCTAGCCGTCGAACGCCTGCCTTCGCCACAAGAAAATGGCTGCGAAACTCCCCTAATAGCGTAAAACCTTTCATTGTTTACAAATACTAGGTCAAGGACGGCTTCCGGTTTCACTCACTGACGTAGCCTGCTAAGTGTACATAGCAAGAAAGGCATTGGCGGCCATATCAAGTAGCAGGCGCGCGTTAAAATCTATGTCCTCAGATTTTCAACAGTTTTCCTATGTAAATAACGACAATTTTACTAGTCAAGATTGCCGTTAGTTACACGAAAATATTTAAGTATTAGCCTTGAGGCTTAGAGCGCATCTCTTATCTCTAAAGTTGAAAATAGGCTTTCCGCACAGTGAAACAACTCAAAAACACGCGTTGTGTTCTGGCGCAGTACACTGATAAGGCCCGTCACTTAAAGTGCTTCGGGGCCGCACTCTCTTTGCTATTATCGCGCGAACGAAACCATCTTATTAAGGCGAAATTATGTATCTCTTCGTCCAGTCGACTTTCGAATTCCGTGAACGAAAACACGACGACGACACGAAAGATACAAACACTATCATCATCATCATAATCATCATCATCATCATCAGTGACTAAGACGGGCCCTGTAAGCAAGCAAGATGGATGATAAAAAGGATGACAAAGTGGATTAAGTGGATGACTAGGCCAATTAAAATGAATGACTAAGCGAATTAAGATGGATGACTCAGGCGAGCTTAAGATAATAGGATTAAGATTTATGACTAGGCCATTGAAGAGGATGACTAAGCAAATCAGTCTATTTGAATTAAGATGAGTAAGCGAATTAAGAGGTAAAGTCGAATTAAAGTCGTACCGCGACCCTCCCACCTTGGTAGCCACCTTGGTTCCTACCTTGGTAGCCCAAGTCATACTGGCTTATGATTGCATACGTTGACAGCCCTACCTGTGACACTTCCGGTAGGGCTCACAAAAATTGCACATTTGTGGCTGGTCACGCTATAGCACGAAGAGGCAGGCAATGTGCACTACGTTCGAGACAGTGGGCAGCCGAACTCCCTCAGAGCAAAATATACTAGGAATGTGTTCACAATAGACGTCTGCGCTAAAATGCAGCCATAGCGCAATTTCGCTTCCTGCGATCTATGGACCTGCGAGATAAGCTGTGCTAGTGAAAAGAATCACCTCAATTTTGTGCAGAGATATTAGTTTCCCGAAACACTTTTCTGCCTTCCTATTTATTCAAATCTACTTCCCCTGTACGGCATAGCGAACCGCACATACTGCAAAGCTTTCTTAGATTTCAAGTGCGTTGGATCCGCGATTTCCTTTAGTCACTTTATCCCCGTGTGAGGTTACAAAGCGTACTTTTTTTATTGTTAGCTTTCCTGGCTTTTCTTTGTTAGTTTACCTCTCTAGTTCTCTCAAATGTCATGCTGGACGGGCTGCTATACGATACTGCATGCAGATATGCGCTGCGCTTTCTTCCGCCAACCATAGCGCGGTGTGACACTTAATTTGAAACTTTCTAACACGACAGAGTGCTCGCTGAAGCCTAAGCGCACGTACCATGTGAGCCGTGGGCAGAATAGCGGGGTCCACCCAGAGAAGGTTGAAGTGGGGGACGGTGCCAGCCAGAACAGTGGTGTTGGTAATGTTGCGCAGGGTGCGATGAAGAAGCCGCAGGAAGTAGGCACCGAGCGGTGATGCCTCGTCAGCTACGGCCAGCACAGTCACACGGCTCGGGTCTACTAGCTGCGCACAACGTACACAACGATCGAGAACTGCACAGATAGCACGGGCCACACATACCAGGTCAACATCGCCCACAAGCGTTATTTTTAGCTGGAAGTGGCGTGACACTGGCACTAGCACTGCGAGCGAAACTAGGGACGATCAGTGCGAAGTGAGGATTCAGTGCATATTGCTTTCATTACTGCAAAAACGTTCCGACGTTTTTTTAGAAACCCTAACGTAAAAAGTAATGAAGATGCACGCGTCTTTTGTTATTTGTTTGCTTTCTTGAGGAGTTACACAACCTGAAATCACGGAGGGCTGTTGTAGTAGTTATCTTCATTCTCTTGGAGAGTCGTAGTTTTATGTAGTTATGTAGTTTTATGCACAGCATTTCCTGCCATCATTGATTCATTGCGCGCATAAAATACGACCGCGACGGCGCTGGGAGAGCCCCCTTTATATTCTTCAGCAAAAACAGGGTAAATTCCAATTGAATGAAAAATTCAAAGACTACTGCAGCGCCCCAAAGGAAACTACAGGCAACGCCGCTAACGTTGAAGTTCTGTTATGCTGAAAATCCAAAAATGAGTTTGAAAGCTACCAAAAGTGATAAGTGTCACTCACCTCAGGGTCGTGCAGGTTGTGTTCGTCAACCTTGGTCAGGGCGACGTGCTTGTTCTGAGCTATGAAAGTTTGGATGTCTTGCAAGCTTGCCGGCTAATGGAATAAAGGCAATAAGAATATTTGAACCCCGGTATGCATGCACGATGTTCAGAGGTCTTAAAGAGTTGCGAAACGTAGTCCTGGAAGTTCATGCCAATAAACCAAAGCACAGTGTGCAAGATCTACCGAGCAAGTTATGAACACGCAATACGTGTAGGGTTTGGAGAAATAAAGTTGACTGAGTACGACGAGGGCTGGTGGACGGATTATCCATTATGAATTACTACAAAGCGCAAGTGACCGCTTGGCCACCTTGTTCTTTGTACACGCTTTGCTTCGCTTCCATGGTTCATGAGCGGGTTTTGTAAGCTTGATTTTCTAAAAGCACTACTAGCTGCCTTATTTCCAATGGACCTGACCAAATCCGAAATACAAGTACGAGATCAACGCAGAACGGATTACTAGATTTACGACTATATGTTCTACGCAGTACCTCTTACTATCTTTACTTTGCCTTCGAGTAAGCAGGATAACAAGACAATACCAGCCTGTTTATTTTTCTTTTGTTGTGCTTGAATGCTGTCGTATTGACAAAAAAGCAAAAGAAAATTTTGCCGAAGTTTTTTGTCGGGCCTTTCACGATAATTGTTGGATGAGCAATGAGTTGTCTCATCTGCGTCGAGTGTTAGTGGAGGCGCGAAATCGACGCGTCGCCCAACGTTTCAAAGTATCATGCACCAAGATATAAAATTATGCAAATGCCACGTAGCTGGACAGCAACAAGGTAACGTTTGCCGTCGCGTGGAGATACATTTTTTGCATACCAACGAATTGCATAATTCGCCAATTATCAATTTATTATTATAATTAGATGAAAAGTGTTAATGAGGAAAGTGTAGAGCAACGTGAGAAACTTCTAATACAGCTTTCTGCCGCTCAATACGCGCAACGTAAAAGTGTTCTTCCGAGCATGAAATAAGCTCGCGAATACACGCAAAGTGCCTCGAGTGGCCAGTCGCGCGGCAATTTCGCGTGTATTCGCGGACTTTTTTCATGCTCGGAAAAACACTGGTGTAGCACGTATTGAGCAAGAGAAAACTGTTTCGGGTGTTTTTCATGTAGCTCTACAACTTTCTCATTCACAATTTATCTATTTATAATACCTGAGAAGTCGATTAACTAATTAAGACGTATTATGCAATCCGACCAAATGCAAAAAAAAAAAAATCCGAGTATCTTCAAGCGACGGCAAACAACATTACCGTTGTTCTGTCCAGCTACGTGGCATTTGCCTGTTTTTAAATCTTGGTGCATGGTAGCTAGGGGCACTCTGTATAACAAGGTATTTACATCAACTACGCCTACATGTGCACGAGTTTGTTGAGGTGCCTGTGCAGTCGTATAGAATTCGCGTTGTGGTCAGTAGTCAAGTTGCACGGAAGGGAGCTCAGTATGAGCTGAAATTTCTAAAAGGCATCGGGAAGTGGGGTAAAATGAAGTGAGGAGATTCGCGGGAACAGCAACGCATTCACGCGTTTTTTTTTTTCATTTATGCTAGACAATCGGCATGCTGTGCATTCTGGCTGGCTTCAGCTTCATTCTTGAAACATGTACCCTGAATTTTTGTTGAGCAGGTAATTAGTAATTTCAGTTAATTATCGCAATCATACAACATCCCACGTTGTACTGGCGTAACACAGCCACCTTGAACTCTAATCGTCTATATATATATATGTGTGAACTGTTCTTCGCGGCGAAACGGACTGTTCACAAAGCGCAATTGACGAATTCCGTGCCACATCTAACAATCGCCATGATCTAGCGTTCTGAAACGCATCTACCACAGGCATTGAAAATACCGTAAAAAATAAACTCGCAGAATGTATCAAACTTCTTTTTCGCCTTCTGCCTTTCACAACCAGGTGTAGTTCATAAGGCGTCCCAAAGACAGACTCACGTTCTGGGGGCAGGTAACGGGCTGCTTGACAAACGGGCTATACAGGGCGATCTGACCGACCATGCTCAACTTCAGATGCTTGGCCACCTAAAAAAAAAAACAGCGGCGCACTTGTTTTAATGATCGACACTGAGCACACAACACAGACAACACTGAGCGCAGAACGCGGAAACATGCTCTCAGGCTGGTTGCTGCACGCACGAAATCACTTTCAATAAAATTGGGCCCGCGGAATCGTGCAGGTTCTGTGAACTAGATGAGAACAGATATTTGTGCTAAGACGCAGATATGTTTCCCAATTTAAGCGGGGCAATGCATCAAGCTTAGAGAACATAATAAGCTTACGGTCTCTTCAAGACCATTCTGCGACAAGGGTATGCTTGACGTCTAAAAGAAAAGACGTTGAGTGCCGTATGGCAGTTTCTGCTAACTCTTGAAACATAAGTGGACAATTTTTAAGCTATACAATTCGTCGAATTAAATACCGTGGTGTTACCCACTGTCAGGCCTACTGAAAGACTTCACTTCCGACTTTTACGCTATCCCTCAAGCTAGCCCTTTTCTATTTCGTGTCGAAAGCCTTCTGATACACGAAATGCGGCGTTCACACAGGCGTCACATGCAAGGCGGCTTACCTCGGAACACGATTCCATCGTGTGACTTGGTGCAAAATTGTAACAAGAACAAACCTACCCACTCCAGCACTCTACTCAAACAATGCCAAGGCACGAGCGACGTGCCTACGTCTAAAAAAAAATATGTTACCCCAGACTGGAGGCCGTCAATATGATGAACTCACGTTTCTATCGAAGACTGCATAGAACCGAGCGTGGTGGCCTTCGGTAATGGAGGCTTCCTCAAACAACTTGTAGTCTGGAGGAAATGTAGTGGAAAAATAAGCACCAGGAATGAGCGCCATTTCCGCCACATTTCACTCAACACGTGATGTCTGTAAGTGCTTTGACATTTTCAAGATGAACGAAAAATTAAGTGACCTAAAAAGTTATGTGCAGGCAACTTGACAAGCCCAAAAAACCCATCAAATGCAACAGGAGGCTGAGGGCGCTCACATGCGAGTACACAGGTGGGTAGCAGTCAATTTACAAAAATGTATGTGCACAAACAGGAAGCAGTACATTTTAATTAGAAAGCGAGTAGTCTGCGTGCACAAGAAAATATAATATTTATATACGAGCAGTATAAAGAATATAGCTATGAAAACTGACAAAACAATGTAACACGGCACTATAATGGGTACAGCACAAACTAAAAATGCGGTCATATACAGCGTAACATATGTGCCAAGGCAATAAAAAAATACCAAGAGCTGCTTTGACTGGAAGTAGTTTTGCAAGCTCCATAAGGACAGAAGATCTATTTTTCGTGTGGCGAGGTTAGTGAGTAATGTCGGAAGTGTATGCCGAAGCATTTGTTGACCCTAATTCGTTTTTGAGTGCGGAATGTTCCATTGTTCAGGCGTCCTTGTGTCATAGGCTGCAACAAGCGTATGTAGACAAGCTATACTTCAAATACAGTTTACTGCGTGCTGGAGTTTCCTGCGATACGCCAGAGCCATACGGTGTTGAAGGAGATTTTTAAATCTAGGTATATTAAGTGCTGTAAACAGTGGCTGCGTCGGTGTGTCATACGGCTTATTACATATCAAATGTACTGTTCCTTTTTTCCTGCGAGATAAAGAGAATGTATATTAGTTTCAGATGCCGCGCTCCATACTAGACAGCAGTAATTTAAATGACTTAAGATTAAAACATAAATTAGTATACTGCTTTATTTTTCGTCGAAGATATTTAAGGCAGCGTTTACGACTGCGTCTACGACTTGGGACAGTTTTCCAGCGAGGAAGTCGTAAGGGGTATTCCACGACATGTTTATCAAAGATAGCGTTTTTATTGTTTTTACAATTTCAATTTTGAGTCTCCTGTAAGTGAATTTGTTTCTGGCACAATTTTCTTATTTTTACCTTGAAAATAACTTTAAATAAGTTTATTTTTTATTAAAACAGTTTAATAAATACTTTAGTTTTGTTTGCAGTAACTTTAAGGACGTTTTCAAGAGACCATTCGTGGACTTTCCTTAGATCAAAGTTGGCTGTCGTTAAAAGGTTATGTACATCGTTTCAATTAAATAACAAAGTGGTGTCGTCAGCGTAGATTGGATATTTTGTGTTAGGATCAACATTAACTAAATCAGTTAAGTACAAATTAAAGAGAAGGGAACCAAGAATGCTTCCTTGCGGAACATCAAGCTTAACTGGCCTGACATGTTATCTGGCGTCAAGTTGCACTAGCAGCTTTCCGCGTTTCAAGTACGAAGTGATTAGGTCTAGAGCTATGCCCCGTATATCGTAATAGGTCATTTTTGAAACAATAGAACTTGATTTATACTTTGAAATGTCATATTGTAACCTACAAAGGCTCCCATGATTGAAAAATATTCTTCCAGGTTGTTCAGAATGAATTCTTTTCGTTAAGGAGGTCAACTTCCATGGACAAATGTTTTCGAAAAGCATACTAGCAACCAAAAATCAACGTCTCTTTCAGCAAATACTGTTATACGACAGTCCATAACTTTCTCCAGTCTTTTCGAAAATATAGGTAATATGAAATGAAAGTTAAGGCAACATTATTTCTGTAGTTGTAGAGAGTGGAAATATAAGACGTCATTCAAGTATTTATTGTCCGATGATGAAAATATGCACCTGTCATATTGCAAACACAAGCGGCAGAACTGAAGCTATGGCGTACTTATAAGCTGTATGTTTTTATCGTACCTGCAAAACTTCATAACTGAGAACAATCTCAAGAGCGCTGGCAAGTCCATTCTGTTGAAAATTAGTGATAACGTATAGATGCGTTGATGCTAGAATAACTGCTGTAATTCATAAATATTTCCGCGTTCTTTATGCACGTTGCATAAGGTTCGCAAAATTCTCACCTGCGGCGCCATTAACGAAGAAACCGACCACCTTGAGGTCCTGTACGTGATCAAAGGCTGCCTTGTCCACTTTGCCTGTGATCACCGATATGCTGGGTTGGGATGCCTAGAGTTGCAAGTTTATATTGTAAAAGAAGCGTATCCCTGCGAACACAGTAGGCACCTCTGCAACGAGACATTCGAAAACTTGCCTTTTGGATCCAGGAAAGGAGAGATGGTGTCGTTCTTGTGCCACTGTAGGGGACTGCCCTGCCCTGGCGGAAAAGAACCCAGCTTCCCACTGGAACAGCCGCAAGCGAAAGCCTTCAGTTGCGTGCAGACGTTAAACTGTTTTACTATCAGTGGCGTGCATTCGACGTTACTGGGAGAAGGGATGAGGGGGGGGGGGGGGAGAGTCGCGCAGAGTGCTGTAGAATTGACGCATTTAACAAATTCAAGGTCCTGGGATTAGATAAAACTAAAAGGTGAGCCAAGTGCAGAGGTGCGTAAACCATGTCGGCATTGTATTTGGATATCAAAGTCCCTGTAGAGCAAGGTATATAACAGCGCTAACGCGGAATACGTCTTTTACTGACTACGTGAAAAAGTTTCACCACGAAATTCATTAAACAATAACGCTGGTGTGACTCTCAGCAATGATTTTGCAAGCGCAACACAAACTAAAAGCTTCGAAGCAAAAATTTGATGCCACTGACAAAATTTAAGTGTTATGCATCCGAGCGTGGGCACGTATGCTAGCATGTGCAAGAGATGCATTTTGGAAGGCAACTGACAAGAAAGCCACGATTATTTTTCTCCGTGGAAGTTTACCCGAACACCCTATAGCTAGAAAGGCCAATGACCATTGCAGAGCATCATCTACTGGCCTACCCGCCGTGGTTGCTCAGTGGCTATGAGGTTGGGCTGCTGTGGTGAGATCGCGAGATCGAATTCCTGCTACGGCGACGCATGTCGATGGGGCCGAAATGTGGAAAAACCCGTGTACCTAGATTTAGGCGCACGTCAAAGAACCCCAGGTGGTCGAAATTTCCGGAGTCCTCCACTACGGCGTGCCTTATAATCGAAGTGGTTTTGGCACGTGAAACCCCATAATTTAATTAAATTTTTAATCTATTGGCCCTTGCTTTTGTGACAGCATGCCCATTCCATTATACAGAGCAGCAGGTGCATAAATGATTCCAATATGTTCGCGGCTGACCATACGTACGAGAACTAGCACGAAATCGCTTGCCTTCCTTTTTTGCAATATGTAAAGTCTATCTGCACATCCAATGGCTGTTCTGGAAAAACGGCGACGCAAGCAGCCAACACGTACTACGCCACCAAAGCAATCAATCGATAAATGAATATGCCATACCAGTCGCGGTAGGGACGGTCTCTTTGACTACGGATTCGGGAACGTCGCAGAACTTAAAATTCTCTCCTTCCAACAGCTGGGCTGCGGTCTGGAAAACAGAAAAGCACAAGTATCGTCATTCGTTTGCTTCCATAGCGACTTAAGACGGCGAACCCACACCACGAAAATAAACGTTGACTCTAAAGCTCCACTATATGCATGATCGGATCGCTTCAACAAATATGTTTTGCTGCTTTCTGTACCATTAGTGTATACGGTGCCTTGAGGGAAGACTACTGCTTCCATCCATTGTTTAGTGTAACGTTGTTCAACTCGAATTTCACGTGGTTTCATCGGTGCTTCTGCGGTTTTGTTTCTCACCAATGCTTGCCTTCTCGATCGTGGAGAGCACTTTACTATTCAATACCGTTACCGCGCAGCATGTGGAGCACAGAAACGAACGAAAATTGTCTATGGTCCAGCAGCTAGGTTCAAAAAAAAAATGTCAGCACCCGCTGCTGACACGAAGGTGCATCACCTTGACCACTTCGCAGGGCTTCCAGAGGCGACATGGCCATGAGGCTCAGGTTACGGAAGGTTTAAGAGCCACCGCCGGCCCAAATCCTCTGAAGAGAGACGAAATGTTAAAATTTTGAGTGTACGCCAGTTGTACCAAAACTGCGTGCTGGTAAGTAACAATGGCTAATCCAATAAGCCATTTCTTCGCACTCCTGCGAAGCTTTTAAGGTCGTTTCACAATGCGACTAAGTTTTATCGTAACAATAAGCACGCTCATGTGGCGTTAACAAAGCCGGAATAATGATACTAAAGTGATTTTTCGCTGCAACAGAGCTTTGTCATTTTGCACGACCATCAGAACGCTTCAACAGCGCTCGGAAAAGTCCAGCAGCCTAATGGGCCACAAGCGAGTCATCGGAGCTCCTGTTGGTGGTTTTGCGTGCTCACGAGGCTGCTGAGGCACTTAAAAGCTCGTTAAAATGGGGGTCACTCAGGCTTACTGAGAACCTATATGTAATGGAGGGACGTGGAGGCTAGGCTAAACCAGGGCTGTGGTTGTAAATAGGTTATGACCTCAGCGAAGTGTATACGCACTTCGCTAGGGCATTGGTTTAAACGCGAATGAATTTCGAGGTCGAGCTACAGTGAGGAGCACAGCAGAGCGACAAACAAGCGACGTCACGCGCGAAGTGCGCAGCAGTCAAACTTTGAAAGGATACAGACACACAACATCAATTCGAGGTCAAACGTACAAGGGAAACTGCAAGCAGTGTCAGCGAATCTCGTCAAAAGCTGGCAGCTGCGAGTGAAACTTGCATTCCAACAAACGCCGAGCTTCAAAGGTAGCACGGAGAGAACGATTGGGTGACGTGAGCGAATGTTGTTTCGTGTAAACGCGTGAGTGACATGGTGCCAACTCATTGTAAAATGGCTGTCCTATAGTATGTGGGAAGGACTAAAGCAGCGTCGAGGCATTCGGGTTTACCAGGATGAAAACATCTCAGTGTGAATCAAGCGCAAGTAATTGTGAGAAACCGTAGAATAATCTTTTAGGAGCGCACGTACAAGCATTCCCGTTATACCGATTTTCTGAATGTAACTTATCATTGACATGTGGTTGGCTTTCGCTACAGTCGGCTCCAAATCTAAGTGTCACATTCTTGGGCGAATGAAACAGAAAAAATATTTATAATAAAAGGTGCGGGATTTTATTTTTGGGACTCTGATGTCCCTTCCAATGTGAAGCTAGAAAGACTACTGACTGCACACATTCACAAAGCTGCGCGTGGGCAGTCGATAGAGCCACTGCAAAGCGCAATTACAGAACACGTCACGCATATAGGCATATCCGGCAGCGAACTTGGACAGGCGCTCCCTGTAACAAGCTTCGTGCTGCTTGCAGCTCCGCAAAACATACGAAGGAAGCACCAACTTTGCTGCCGGATGCATAATACCGCTCGGCAAAATAAATACTCGCTATGAGCCGCGGACTCTCGAAGTGATTAGCTGTGCATAGCACCTGTGCCCGCTAAAGTGGAACATCAACTAAAGAAAGTCTGTTCCCTGTTCGTACCTGATCGCTGCCCCATATCCTCATACACACAAGCGCACGGCGAGAATCTGACGTGATTTGTGTAACGTTAAATTAGGGTTTACTGTCCAAGCCTACATTTGTTTCAATGAACGACGGCCTAGTGAGGGAACCCATAGTAGTTCCAACCACTTCAGGTGTTTCACTTAACGTACGCAGACATTTTGAATCTCCCGCCCCCATCGACACGCAACTACTAAGGTAGAAAATCATCCGAGACCTTATGGTCTGCAAGCATAAGGGCATTGTATATAGTCCCTTAATCACCACGACAGGCCGCGTTCACAATTACTCGCAATGCGAATTTAAAGCGGGTTTAACGAACGGAATACGCTATTCGTTCGCTCAGCACGCCTCGCACAAGCGAGAGCTACGTTTTCCTTGGAAAACGCTTCTCCGGCAGTCTCACCTCGAAGGCGTCCTCGGCTCCGCAGGGCTGTTTCCTCGCCCCGGCGTCGCTGGACACGCGAACCACCAGCACGGCACCGCTGGTCTCGGCCGCGGCCTGCACCAGGGCCTGGCTGGTCTCCAGTCGGCACACGCGAATCACGCCGTCGTGCGTCGGCACGTCCAACAGACCCAGCAAGCCGGCTGCCGTGCCGCAGGCCGGCGAACAGAGCGCGGCGACCAAGGCCGCAATCAAGCACGGAGTCGCTGCTGCACGCATCGCTGCCCCCTCCCTGGCGCTTGCGGTTTGGGAACACTGTGGACGGCTAGTTTGCCGCAGCTGCACAAGGCCTTCAATATGCTTGCTCCGTTGGAGATGTGCGCAGCACTGGTGGCTTGCGAGCTGCGACTTTGCACGGAGTGACCGACTGGCGGCGGAAGGTGTCACCGAACAACGCCCTCCTCTCTGCACTGGCGTCCTCTCGACTCTGCCTGACGCACTTGTCTGTTCGACAGCGATAACAACGACCGCCCCGCGACCGACAACAAAGCGCGCGTCGGCGGAAGGCGCCCGCAACCGCTTGCGTAGAAATGCCAAACTCGCGCGATCTAAACTGCGTCACGCTGTTGCGCTACGCTTTTGTGTCACTTGAGTTGCGAATATGCCCTTCTTGCCCTTTTATTTGTATTCGCTGAACTAAAGCTTGCGGCATGCAAGGTGGAGGCGCAGCTGAATGGCACTTGACTGTTGACATAATCGTGTTCGGCGCTCAAGCACACGGTATCGGAACAATGGAGGTGTTCCTTTCTTTCTTTCTTCCTTTTTTTTACGGTACCGAATTTTTGAGTAGCAGATAGCATCAACTGGATTACATGAAGAGGCGGACATTACTTCCGCGAAAAATCAAAATGAGTAATCGACTAGTTAACAAAGTTTCACTAAATGTATTACTAATTACTTACGGCACATATTACGAATTACGAATTTGATATTTCGCGTAAATAATGTCCGCCTCTTCCAGTAATCCAGTTCAAAGATTTAAATTGTGCCGCGTTCCACAGGCGATATCTTAAAATTACGTATAGTCTTAAAAAACGACACTCGGTATGAACTCAAGATATTGACACACGGCATTTGTCATTGAGAACTCACAGATATGTTTTAAAACCACACCAGGTCAATTACTCTACATTAAGGTGACGCATTGAACAGAAGACAGGATTAGAACACTGATGATGACGATTACGACGATGAGGCAGTTCAGGTATACACAGTGAAAACTCTAATACTTACGCTGAAATAGTAGCTTGGGCTTGTTGGTTTTCCATCCTGGTGTTAACA